>NW_004443974.1:6288259-6322533 GCF_000243295.1 Trichechus manatus latirostris
AAGGCATAGAGGTATACAACGCCAGGTATTCAGGGAACAGAAAGAGAAGGAAGATATAGAGAGACAAGAAACTGAGCAATGAAGAAAGACAAAAAGGGAAAAAGAAGAAAAAGAAAAGAAAACAAAAAAGAAAAAGAAAAACAAGAAAGGCCCCCAAGGAAACAAACAAACAAAAAAATACACCAACATAAAAAGAAATGCTCTCAGGGATCCCTCTGCACGTCTGTGGAAGCTGAAGGGGAGTCTCCCTGACACACAGCTCAGCCTGGCCAGAAAGGGCTCCCAACTCAAGAAAAGGAAAAGAAAACAAACAAACAATTCAAAATGAACAAACGAACAAAAGCCCCAGGATCCCACCAGCGTGGCAGCCCAAACCGGGAAGCAGCTCCACACTCGAACGGAGCTCCGCAGACCCTCAGGAAGAAGCAAAGATGGCGCACGGATCCAGGTAGTTGAGCGAACGGAGGGGGAGGTGGCGAGAGGCAAGTAAGAAAGCAAAAGAAGCAGAACGGAAAAAAAAGCAACACTAGCAGCAGCCAACAAATGGCACTCAGAGAGCCAGCTAGTGTGGGCTGGTGTTTCTGGACAAGAGACTGTGTCCCCGGGAAGCAGAGGGGGCCGAGTGGGGGTGAAGAAGGGTAGAGAGTGGGAAAGCGTATATCACAAATTACCGGAGCTCTGCAGCCCCTCAGGAAGAAGCAAAGATGGCGCACGGAGCGAGGTACTTGAGCGAAAGGAAGGGGAAGTGGGGAGAGGCAAGGAAGAAATCAAAAGAAGTGGAAAAAAAGCAACACCAGCAGCCAACAAATGGCACTCAGCCACCCATTCGGGTGTGTGGAATCCAAGCAGCCGCTGTTTCCCGGTCAAGAGACTGTGGCCGCGGGAAGCAGAGGAGGCCGAGTTGGGGTGAAGAATGGTGGGGGGTGGGAAAGCATATATCGCCAATTACCAGTTGTTTTGTCTCCCGCTGGAAGCTCCGTGAGGCTGCTTTCTTGTACCCCCTGTTTGCTGGTCTCCGATAGGAGTCCAAGATGGCAGATCCGCGCTGCATTAGCTGGTAGGGGACCTCTGCACGAATCTCTCCTCACTCTCCGTTCTCTGTCAGTTTTCTCACTCCATTTGGTGCTTGGCTGAGATCTTTATCTCTTCATTTGATGTTTTAGAGTTTCAGGATTGTTGTATTCTCTGTTCAGCTTAGTTTTTCGGATCATTGCTGTGGAGGGACAGCGTGGTGCTTCTGCCTAGAGCGCCATTTTGCCGGAACGCCTATGTTTAACTTTTTGAGGAGCTGCCAAACTATTTTCCGTAGTGACTGTACCATTTTATATTCTTACCAGCAGTGTATGAGGGTTCCAATTTTTCACTTCTTGCCAACACTTCTTTTATTTCTCTTTTCCTTTCCGTTCTTTTCCTTCCCCTCCTTTCTCCTCCGTTGTTTGTTTCTCTCTTTCTTTTTTAAATTATAACCATCCTAGTGAGTGTGAAGTGGTATCTCGTTGTGTTTTTGACTGACACTTCTTTAATGCCTAAATGTTGAGCATCTTTTCAAGTGCTTATTGGCTTTTGTATATCCTCTTTGGAGAACTGTCTCTTCAGACCCTTTGTTAATTTTTAAATTGAGTTGTCTTCTTATTGAGGTGTAAGAGTTCTTTATATATTCTGGAGACTAGATCCTTATCAGATAGATGATTTTCGTCCCTTATTTTTAATTGCAAAAATAATCCACATAAAAAATGCAAATCCTACATAAGTATAAAAAGTTCCTTTACTGTTTCCCCAAGTGTTCTTTCTAGAGGTACCATTGTTTAGTATATATCCTTCCAAATTAAAAAAAAAAATGCAGATAAACTAAACAACTAACCAGTTGCCGTCAAGTTGATTGCTTCCAGAAGCAAATCACCAGGCCTTTCTTCCAAGGAGCCTCTGGGTGGGTTTGAATCGCCAATCTTTTGGTTAGTAGTCAAGCACTTAACTGTTTACACCACTCAGGGACTCCAAAAATGCATATATAAACCTATATATACATATTTAGCTTACATAAATGGGATTAAATGTCTGTAGTACCACAACTTGCTTTTTTGGTTTTGCTTAACAATATCTTGTGTACATCTTTTCATGGTGATTTCATTATTTTGTTATTTGCTGTATAGTAATACCCTTTAGAGATAGGTATAATACAGATGTGGAAACTGGGAATCAGAAAGTTTAAGTAACTTGCCCAAGGTCACAGATTAGGAAGCAGAGGAGCCATTATTCAAACTTGAGTCTGCTAGCTTCCAAAGCCCTTGTTTTTGCCACATTATCACATTGCTCCTTGGGCTGCTGACTAGGAACCTATCTCTGTCGAGTTCTGTGGCCTCCTTGTGATAGCTGCTATATCAGCCTTATGGTTCTTGTTACAGGGGTAGTGTGTACAATTTACACAGTCCAGGAAATACTGCTAATACCTGTTTCTTACACGACCTACACACATACAGACCTCTAGTGATCTTGAAAGGAAAAAAAAAGTCAGACAAGAATGCCTAATGACCTCATTTGGGCTGGGGCAGCCACAAACTGCATTTGAGCAACTGCAGCTGCTTTTCCAGCCCTTTTATTCCCACCGCTTGCCATCATCCTGCTTTCTCAGGGCCATTCATTCTGCAGGCTGATTTCCAATGCACCATTTCTTTCTACCTTCCTGGCCTGGGTGAGCCTCCATGCAGCTTTAGGATACCTGCCTTCTGTTCAGTGTTGCTTCCCACCTGGCCTGTGGCTTTTTAGGAGCACTTCTTGCTATTGCAGCTCCTGAGCAGCTCCCAAATGTGTGGAATGGGGGTTCTCTCCCAGCACAGATGCCCTGATTGAAACACACAAGGAAATGCAATCAGGAATCAAGTGTGGAGCATGAGGTAGCTGAGAATAAAGATGCCATCAACACCTGTGCAAAAACTGCACACAAAAGGATGGGTTCCTCCTCTCTTCTTCATCCTGTGTCATGCACCTATTTATGGTACCTAGCAGTTTGCTGCTGTAGATCAGATCACTATTCCACCATGCTGGGCTATATTTCAGGATGGTGTGTCTGCTCTAGCCAGGCCCTGTCACAGGACAGTCCTTTGAAAACAGATGGCCAGTGTGTCCCCAGAGGGAACTAAAGTTACTGCTGGTGGTAGAAATCCTTCCAAAGTTAATGTATGATTTCCTTTAGGCTAAAAGGACACCTATAGAAGGTCTGCTGTTTTCAAGAGACATTAGTATATGTAAGACAGCCTGGGGTGGTGGCGGTAGGGGGGAAACAGGTGGAGGGTGGGAGAGTGTACCTAGAAGAATAAGAAATCTAATTGGGCTACACTAACAAAATCTTTTCCTTTAGGGCAAGCAGCCCAAAGGCAGTGGGCAGCGCCCTCCAGCAAGCAGTAAGACAGAGGGCATGTGTCTACTGCTGATGGCAGGCTTATGCTTCTACTGGGGAAAGTCTTGCAGAAGCCCAGTGAGAAGGTGGCAAGGTTTTCTCTCAAAGGAGCTGTCAGAAATGTTCTTATGGGCCATTCCCCGCAAGTGCAGCTTCCTTCTCCCTCAGATGGCTCCCCACCTCACCCCCAGCCTGCTGGTCTCTTCTCTTCCTATTCGTTCTCTCTCTGCTCACCATCCACTCAGTAGCCCAAGCTCCAAGTTACTAAATCCTTTTTGCCTGTTTTTTCCCTCACCACTCACATCCTATTGTCCCCAAGTCCTAGAGATTCCGTAGTAAGACTAATAATGCAGCTGCCCTGTATTGAGCTCCTGCTGTGCAGGCACATTGGCAGTGTGCCAACTCCTTGCCACCGATCATTTCATTTAATCCTCACTTCCAGTCTCTTAGGAGTATTCATACTCCCATTTTATACATGAGGAAACTCAGTTTGCAGAAGCTGAATAGCATACTCAGTTCTGAAGCTATTTAGTGGCAGAGCTGGTATTCCAACTTAGGTCTTCCTGGCTCTAAAGCATACTCTTTCTGCCTTTTAAAGCTCCCCCCAAGCAACCAAATACTCTTTTGAAGTTGAATGTCTGACGCATTATAACTGGTTTCTGCTGTAACCACCCAAGCTGAGCATGACTTCTTCAGATATACACCTGGGGTATAGCTTTGTATGTGGGTCCTGTTCCCGTTGAAACAATAGGAAGTATCTTTTCAGTCAGTGGGATTCTCTGCTGTGTGAGTTACCAGTGGGGCATGCCCTCTGCTTATTGTTCATGCAAACATGCTGAAGGAATTTTGCAGGAAGGCCCCCATCCAGGATGTTACTGGAAGACTTGCCTGGTGGAGTTTGTACAAACAAAGTGTGACCCTGCCAGTTCAGCCAAAACTCCTGCCTTATGCTGGGAGGCTCTCTGACCCCAGCGGAAAAGGCTGCTGTCTTCATCACGCAGCCAAGAAGCTATTACAGGGTGGGTCCTGAGCTTCCCATCTGTCTGCTGAGAGGCTCCTGGGCAGACTCTTGCCATGTCCTTAGATCTCTCTGCACAAAATAATACATTTGATCATGTTTCCTCTGCCCTATTCAAAACTCTTCTATGGTGTTCCACGTTGTTCTTAGGAACAATCACTAGAACTCTTCATATGACTTTCAAGGGCTTGCATAGTCTTGCACTTGCCAGTCTCTCCAGCCTCCTTATTTGGGACAGCCTTTCGCCTCTGTGTTCTCTACCTCAGCTACACTGCTTTTTTTCAGTCCCTCAAGACCAATGTCCTCCTTCTTACCTGGAAAAAAAATGCCTTTACTTTTACACATGCTATTCCTTCCAGAGGGAATGATCCTCCCCTATCCCTTTCACTCTTACTCATCTTAAATATCACTTAACTTAAATATCTCCACATTTAGTTTTTGGAGTTCCCATGGAGAGCTTGGTCAGACCCCTTACCCTGCTCATTATTTTCATAGAACTGCATATATCATTGTAGTATTTATTAACAACTGTAACATTGATAAATTGTGCATGTGTTTGTTTAATGCCTACCTCCTTTGCCATGTTCATACAGGACAGAGCGGTTCCTTTTTGTATTTAATGCTATGTCCCTTGCATACGGCTTAGGGACTGGCACATAGTAGATGTGCAGTAAACACTTGAACAAAAGCATAAATTAATTCCTTAGTTGGTTGGTTAATTAATACATACTGATAAGAAGATAATTTCAGGAGTATATGCTGGGAGCATTTGGATTTTAAAATATATGTGAAGATTTAAATTACTAGTCAGGTCTCAAAAACTCATCTTGCTGAAGCATAGGTCACTTGCCAGGTCATTTTCCTTTCCAAAAACCTTCTTGAATAAACTCTTCATTATTTGAAAATTCCTCAGGGGTTGCCAAAACATAAACAACAGCATCAACAGTGGCAGCTTGCATTTTCTGAGTGCTTAGTTTCTCCCAGACTTTGTACTGGCTACTTTCCATGTATTATCTCACTTAATTATCACAGTACTCTGAAAGTTAGGTAGGTGTTGGGTTTTGTTTTTGTTTTTTTAGTTCCTGTTTTCAAATGAGTAGACCAAGGTTCTAAAACCTTGCTTGCTGAAAATGAAGAGGACTTGAAGCACTTACTGATGAAGATCAAAGACTATAGCTTTCGGTATGGATTACACCTTAACATAAAGAAAACAAAAATCATCACAACTGGACCAATAAGCAACATCATGATAAATGGAGAAAAGATTGAAGTTGTCAAGGATTTCTTTTACTTGCATCCACAATCAGTGCGAATGGAAGCAGCAATCAAGAAATCAAACAACCCGTTGCATTAGGCACATCTGTTGCAAAATAGCTCTGTAAAGTGCTGAAAAGCAAAGAAGTCACTTTAAGGACTAAGGTGCGCCTTACCCAAGCCACGGTGTTTTCAGTCACTTAATACACTTGAGAAAGCTGGACAATGAATAAAGAAGCCTGAAGAAGAATTGATGCCTTTGAATTATGGTGTTGGTGAAGAATATTGAATATCCCATGGACTACCAGAAGAGCGTACAAATCTGTCTTGGAAGAAGTAGAGCCAGAATCCTCCTTAGAAGCAAGGATGGCGAGACTTTGTCGCATGTAGTTTGGACATGTTATATGGAGGGGCCAGTCCCTGCAGAAGGAGCCATGCTTGGTGAAGTAGAGGGTCAGTGAAAAAGAGGAAGACTTCAATGAGATGGATCGACAGAGTGGCTGCAGTAATAGGCTCAAGGATAACAGCAATTGTGAGGATGGCACAGTACCAGGTGGTGTTTTATTCTGTTGTACATAGGATCGCTATGAGTTGGAACCAACTTGACAGTACCTAACAACAACAACAACAGACCAAGCCTCAGAGAGTTTAAGTAACTTGCTCAAGGTTATCCAGCCAGTAAGTGGGAGACCCAGAAGTGGAGGGGAGTGGGAGTGGATCTGAGCTGTGTAGCCTGGGATAGAACACCATCCCCTCCCCTGTTCCCTTCTCTTGTATCAACTGGTATAGCTGTCTTTTTATCTGTTTTATAAATGGGGCATCTGCCTTGGTTTTCTTTGAAGCCAGAGTTTTTTTGCTAGAGAAGAATTTGAAAACTCTAGGCCTGCAGAACAAATTTGACTCTGATGCACTCTTTTCATCCTCATCCTCTTCCACCATTACATCTCCCATCATGCTTCTGCCGAAAATGCCCTTTCCTGTCTTCTGCAGCTGACTAGTTGTAATGCATCTCTAAGGCATTTTCCAGATCTCAAGGCAGGATGAGTTGTACTTTCTCTGTGTTCCTCCTATACAAGGTCTGTCCCTGTGTCCTAGCAGTAGTCATACTCTTTCTAAGCAGTGATCAGCAAGTTTGTCTCCACCACTGGAATGAGCCTCTGGAGAAGTTGAACCAGGCCTACCTCCTCTCTGTGGCTCCTCAGACTGGCCCAGGATGTGGCAGGGAGCACAGGGTGTTCAGCCAGTGCTTGATGAGTACAGAGTGGGTGCTCAGAACCAACTGGCTGAGTCTGGAAGCCTAAAATACAAACTCTGTCATATACACACAGCATCACATGAATGTGAAATGGAGACGATCAGGTATATTAATCACTGGTTTGGAAAGGAATTAAAATATTTCCATAATATAGTATGTTTCTTTTCTAAAACAGATGTGCCCTCATTGTTTCATGAGGAAGTAATTAAGTGTGTTCATTAAAACATTCATAAACGCTCTCATTTATTCAAGACTACTATGTGCTGCTCTGTTTATTGGTACTTTACATATGTTATGTCTACTACTCCCAATGACTCTGTAAGGTGTCTTTATTATCTTCATTTTAGAGGTAAGGAAGCTGAGGCTCACAGAGATTAAGTAGTTTCCTCAAGATTAGTCAGCTTCTGAGTGACAGATATGAGAATCAAACAGGTATGTCTGACTGGAAAACCAGTGCCTTTCCGTCATCCTACAGTGCTTCTGATCGTGTGTGTTAGATAACGTTCAGTTCAATACCCCAAACCAATACACATATACCTTTATTCCTCTTATGCTTTCCTGTGCCCGGTATCCCTTCCCACTTCTCTCTTCTATCACCCTCCTCACTGAACCCTCCTCCTCATTTCCTTATAGTATCCTTTTGATCATTGCCTGTGTATTTACAGCCTGAAACTAATATTTTTGTCAGTGTCAATAATAATTGGACATTATTATATATGGATACTTTTGGGTGTTTGTATAGTAAAGTCATATTAGTAAATACAAAGTAATACATTTTATTAAGGCCAAATTACACGTATTATGATTTTGTTTTCTTTATACAGCCTTTTGCTCTAAGATTTTTTTTGAGTCTCGGTTTATATTTAAAATGTACAAGCAGTCCCCAGATTACAAACGTCCGACTTACGTACAACCCTTAGTTGCAAACCAACCCCCCCGTAAAGCCTGTTACATTAAAAATTGGAGGTACACACAAGGGTTCGTAATAACAAATGGGTGTTACTTTGCATCATACATTAAAACATTATTATATTATTACATTAAAGATGTTTTAGTGTATCTAGAAGTGTTTCTTTAATGCTTTTTAAGCATAGAAAAGTACACTATATACTAAGGCAAACATTTGACTAACTTACATTAGACACAAACTGTACCTAACTGTTCTGACTTACATATAAAATTGACTTAAAGACAGATGTGGGAACTGAACTCTTTCATAATCTGGGGACTGCCTGTATGGTTTATTCCTTCCATTTAAAATATAACAATGTAGTGAAAAGGAAGTTGATTAGATAAATTTTTTTCTTTTATTAAAGGTTGTCTAAACAGTAGGATACCTATTTCAAACTATATATGAAATACAAGATTGAAATACTTTAGTAGGGTCTTTTTAGAGAAGTTTAAGAGGTTTCTGACAGACTTAGAGTCATTTTATTTTCTGCTCCTCCTAGTATTTCAGCAGGATTAAGTTTTTTGAATCAGTGGATCAAGTTTTAATTTTCCTGTTCCTTCCTTACACTGACATATGCTTTGGCAGAACAAAAAAGAGACCTAAACATGTCAGCATGATTTTTGTTCAATGAATTAAAAACCATAAAAGTAACAAGATCTGATCCAAATCCCTAAACTCCTGACATGGTGGTTTTGTCCTTTTCAGTCCCAAGATTCATATTACTGCCTTTAAAAAGCTTTCTGCCTGGAAGCAGAAGTAATGGCAGCAGTGCATGATTTATTGAAATAGATTACAAGGGGTAGACAGCATGGAGTAGTGAAAAGAATACAGGCCAGAAATATCTGGGTTTGTATCCCTGTGCTGCTACTCAAGCCTGTGGGCAAGTCACTTAACGTCTGTGAGCCTCAATTTTCTCATGGAAAATAGGGGTATTAGAATCTAGTTTGAAGAGTTGCTTGTGAGGATCTATGAGGTAGCATACTTAAAGTTCCCACTTTAAATAAAAAAGCCAAACCTGTTGCCTTTGAGTCAGTTTTGACTGATGGAGACCCCATGTTTTACAGAGTAGAACTGCCCCATAGAGTTTTCTTGGCTATAATTGTTATAGCAGATCACCAGGCCTTTCTTCTGCAACACTGTTGGATGGGTTCGAACTGCCAGCCTTCAGATTAGTAGTCAAGTGCGCTACCCAGTGACCTTACCTACCTTACATCGAGGGGCTGATAATGGTAGTAATCAGTATCATTTTTATTTTGAGAGTATCTTCAAATAGCTGAATCCAGAAAGATTTATTTATAACACAGCTGTCCACTTTGTCTTCAGAGCTTATCCTTTTTTAAAACTAAAAAAAAATTTTTTTCATTCTATCAGGGAGAAATATTAGATAGATGCCGCTGAATCTTTAATACAACACTGAACACGTACCCAGAACTTGGAATTGTCCTTAGGCAGCAAGAACCAAGGAGATTTGAGGGTCAGGAAGCATACACCAGTGATGTCCATTTCAGAACCCAAGGGGCAGAGGAATTTTGTCATGCTAAGATCAATGGTTTTTGAGACAGGGTTTGACTTTATATAAGATACTGGACTTCTTTGGGCCTCATTTTTTCTGTAAAATGGGGTTCATGATCTTATAAGACCCTCCATGATAAGGCTTCCAGCCTCTTTTCTTATCACTCTCTTCATTGTTATCTGTGCGCCACCTTATTTTTCAAATGAAATGTGGTGTCTTTGCAGCTTAAGCCTTTGTACATGCTCTTTCCTTTGCCTGCACATACCCCCCCGCCGATTGGCAATTTGCCAATTGAAAAATGACAACTTGCACTCATTCTTCAGATGCTAGTTTGGTGTATTAGTCAGGATAGGATGGGCTGTGTTGCAGTAACAAACAACCCCAAAATCTCAGTGGTTTACAACAACAAAAGTTTATTTCTTGCTCATGATGCATAATGGGTGCTGTTCATCATAGTCATTCTAGGACTCAAGCTGATAGAAGCTTCATCTCAGCTTGTACTGAGGCCACGGGAAGCAAATGTAGTGGAGTATACACTGGCTTTTAAAGCTTTTGCCCTGAAGTGACACCCATCATTTTGCTCACATTTTACATCCACATCTAACTTCAAAGGGGATGGAGAAGTACATTCCTGCTATGTGCCTGAATAAGAACCAGAATACTAGTGGACAGACCTAATGACTACCACATTTAGATAGCATTTCTTCAAGGAAGTCTTCCCTTACTGCCCCTTCCCCAAACTCGGAATCAAGTGCCCTTCTTCTGTGTTTCTGTGGCACCTTTTACTTCCTCAGTTTCCTTGCGATAGCACTTCTTACACTCTCTTGCAGCTGTTTCTTTACTTGTCACTCTCCCCAGCTCAGATCCCTAAGAGCAGGACAAAAGCCTGTCGTGCTCATTGAGTACCCTCAGTGTCCAACACTAGTTTTGACATGTAGTACCTACTCAATTTGCAAATGATGAAGAAGGGAAGGCAGAGCAAATATGCCAGGCTACTTTGCTAGGTTGTTGTGATTAAATGTAAAATAGGAATGATAATAACTGCCTCATAGGGTTGTTGCAAGGATCAACATACAAAGTGCCTATCTGAGTATTTGGTTTATGGTAGGCCCTCAATGTGCTCATTGTTGTTATTATGATAAGAATGTTAATTGTAAACATAACTGCCATTTATTAAGCATTTACAGTGTGCCAAACACCATGATGGATACTTTATGGAAGTTAACTGGTGCATTGGTTCTGACATGTGATATTGGGATTCGTGTAGTATCTTGGCTTTTGAGGTGATTCACCAGTAATTTGTGGTGATAATCCTTAAGATTCTGAAGGTTGTTAATTACTTGTTTTGTGTGATTTAGAGATGATGCTATTTCTATAGCATAACTCATTTGCATTGCTTTCTTTAGTGGGAGAGAAAGGGGTGGAGTCATAGCTAATAATTGCCTTCTTTTGTTGACCACTTAAAATGTGCCAGAATCATTGAAAAGCAATTTATGTGCATCATCTCATTTAATCCTCACACCACCCACACTAAGACAGATACTGATAAAATCCTCGTTATACAGATGGTAACCCTGAGGCCTGGAGAGAGTCAGTTATGCAGCTAGTAAGTGGCATAGCCAGAATTTGACCCCATGCCTCCCTGTCTCATACTTTTAAGCAATACTTTTACTGGTTCTCCTCAGCTGACTCACAGGAACTGTACTTGACCCTGAGTATGCCCACGGTCACTTGTCAAGAATGCTGAGTTAGCAGACAGTGATGTTAAATTCCTTGCAGCAGTTAGTGTATAGGATGATTTTACTGAATGTTCTTTTTGTCTTTTATTAGAGTAACGAGGGAGCACAGGGAGATGCTGGTGAAACTGGCCAAACAGAACACCAACAAGGCCAAAGACTCCTTAAGGAAGATTCGTACCAACGCAATGAATAAGCTGAAGAAATCAAAGGACAAGACTTCGGAGGACACCCTTAGACTCATAGAGAAGCAGGTACTATTGCCAACAGATGGAGTATTGGTTTATGTATCTGACCTGGTGGATTGTTTGTACATGTCTGAGTGAGAAAAATTAAAACAGAATACCTGTTTCTTTCATTGACATGATCAGCGTGGACTGAGTCCCTGCTCTGGGCCTAGCCCTGTGCTGGACCAGGAAGATAAGATGCTATTTAACTTTTACTATGTGCCAGGCTCTGTGGTGAACACTTTACATTATTTCATTTATCCTTGTTAGTACAAAGCTATGAGGTAAGTAGTGAGGAAACTGAGGCTCAAAGTAACTTGCCCTAAGTAACACGGCTGGTAAATGATAGAAATGAGGCCCAAACACAGGCAGACTGATTTCAGAGCCTACACTCTATGCCTTCCAGTCTGTCATTGGTTTTCTGGGTACTGAGGAGTGAGCACTTAATAATGTTCTTAGTGTGCCGAGTAGTGGCACTTGAACAAGTCTTAAAGGAAGTTCACCTACTCCTCACTTATTGACTATCTCATTATATGACGTTTCACATTTACCACAATAGTAAGAAATCTGTTATCCAACTATTTTGTGCACTAACGACATATGTCTGGCAGTAACCAACACCGAGTTGTGAGGCAAGAGTAACTCTGGCTGCAGTGGCATCACTAGGGTTGGTGTCACCCAGTGTGGTAACTCATGGTGTCACACACACACACACACCCCCCTCATGGGTCTCCTCCTATACCAGCCCCAGCCTGCACAGGAGAAGCACCCTGGGCTCCTGGGACTTACCTTCTGGTGGGGGGTGCAGGTGCCCAGCTCCCAGTGGCTCATGGCGGCTCCCAGCTCCAGGCAGTGCCGAGCGGCGGATCAAGCCAGGAGGGCTGGCAGCCCATCTGGGAATGACCCCTGGCTCAGTGCTCCCATGCAGTCCCACCCCGAGCCTGCACCTACTGCGCTTAGGTCCTTCCAGTGCAGCTGACCCATCCGACTCCACATAGCTGTGCTCTGGCACCAGCCCCTCTGTGCTCCAGCTAGCTCCTGACCCAGCCTGCTGGAGAGTGGAGGGAGGAGGAGACCAGAGGGAATAGAAGGAAGGAGGGAGAGGGGCTGGGGAGAAATTGAGAGTAAGGGGAGAGAAGGAGGGGGACAGGAGTGAAAAGGAGGAAGGGGTTGGAGCAGACCTGTATAACGCCAATTTTCGCATAATGGCCTGGTCTCTGGAACCTAACCATGTCAGTAAGTGAGGAATGGGTGTGCTACAGAAAATAATGAGAGACAGGGGGCAAAGGTGGAACAGCATGTGCAAAGGCATGCTGATGTAAAAAGAACATTGTTCAGTTTGATCATTGTGGCTGGAACCTAGGATGAGACTAGGGAGTGGACAGAGAACACAGAATAGCCAGGTCATAGAAGGTCTTGAATACCAGGTTGAGGAGTTAGAACTTTGAAATGTCCAGAGGTTCCCACAATGGCTGTGCATCTGTATCAGTCACCCCTAATAATGCTGCATAACAAACTACCCCAAAACTCAATCATTTGTAACAGTAAGGCATTACATGGGTCAGCTGGGGTTTAGCTGTTCTAGGCTGGGCTTACTGGGTTTGGCTGCAGATCTTGGATTGGGTTCAAGTCTGCTGTACATATCTCTCAATATTCCAGAGTCAGCAAGCTTTCCAGGGCATCTTTTCATGGCAATAGCAGATGCCAAGAGAGTAAACCCAACCACTCAAGCACATTTTTAAGTGCCTGCTTGTGTCATAGCTGTTAACATCCCATTGGCCAAACCAAGTCATGTTGATCAAGCCCAGTATCACCGAGACAGGGAAGTATATGTTCATGGAGGTCTAGGGGAGGGAATGAATATGTACTGAACAATAATCCAGCACAGTGTTATGATCACCTGAGGAGCTTATAGAAATATTTGAGGTCCTATTCCCAGAGATTGAGTCACTGAATCCAGGATGGGGCCCAAGAATCTATATTTTTAAAAGGCTCCCTAGCTGATTCTGATACAGTAACTCCCTTGAAAGATTTTTCCAGAGGAGTGAGAGATCAGACCTGTGTTTATGAAAGATGACTGTGATGGCCAGGGTAGAAAACAGATTGCAGGGGGCAAGACTGGAGGCAAAGAGCCCAGGGAAGCTGTTGCAGAAGTCCAACCAGGAAATGATTATCTCAGCCTGAGCACTACAGTGGGAATTAAGACAGGAGGATGGATTTACCAGTATTTGTACATGTGTGTTGTGTGCTGTCAGTCGATTTTCAACTCTTAGCGTTTGACAGAGTAAAACTGCCCCATAGGGTTTTCTAGGCTGTAATCTTTACTGAAGCAGATTGCCAGGTCTTTCTCTCGCAGAACCACTGGGTGGGTTTGAACTGCTAACCTTTGATTAACAGCCGAGTGCTTAACCATTGTGTCACCAGGGCTCCTGCTTAATAGAATTTGTAATGTTTAGCACAATGTAGAGGACTTGCCCAAAGCTCTCAGCATTATTTTGGAAAGATCGAATGGCGGTGTGGGCAGGAAGGGGAATGAGAAGGAAGAAGTGGAAGGCAAGGAGCAGTGTTAGGGGGAACACCCGGAGGAGACTGTAGTTGACTAGCTGCTCCCCTTCTCCTGACCGGCACAATCACCTAGGGGAGAATTTTAGATAGCTTCCTGGGCCCTGCTCCTGCATTTTGTGATTCAGTAGGTCTGCCCAGGAATGTGTATTTTTAAAAAGCTCTCCAGATGATTCTTTAAAAGCAGACATGGAAGGTAATGACCCAGAAACTTCACAGTTTACACCTGAGTTAGAAAGAGGTTGTTCTGTATTTGATTCCCAGTGTACTGTGACCTTGGGAAAGTTACTTGACTCCTTAGAGTCTGTTCTTCTGTAAAAAGGAGTTGATAATTCCTACCTTGAAGGGTTACCCTGCAGATGCTAGAAAGTACCCTTAGAGTGCCTGGCACCTAGATTCTCAAAGCTCCTTTCTTGTCTTCTTTCTGCTCTCTACCTTCCCTGTATTATCTAAAAGAAGAGGTTCATAGACTATGCTGACCTTTTCTGAGCCCCACCTGGGCCAGCTCCTTTTTTGCCTCCCAGGATATTCCATCTCTGCAGTTGCCACTTTGCCTTTGCCTTGCTTCTGGATGGTAAGCCTGTGGACCTCCAGGGCCTGCCAGAGTCTTCATTCAACAAGGTAGGCTGTCTGCCTCAGGGACCAGAGCCCACTGATCCTTGAAAGAGGAAGAATGATCAGATAAGCCAGAGGACCCCTGCATAAACTGCCTTCTTGATAAAACTCTTGAAAAGACCTTGCTGGATGCCTTCACTCCTTAGCACTGGCTTTTCACCATCCTCTTCAGATTAGGTTTTTTTTCTTTAATGCTTCTTACTGTTTATTATTATTTTTCAAAATGAAAATAGCTTTATTATTTTTTCTGATATGAAGCTAATACATGTCTATTGTAAATTTTTTTAAAAATGAATAAACTACTAACTGCTTGAAATCTCACCACCCAGAGGTAACCACTATTAAAATTTTAGTACACAACCTTCCAGTTATCTGTCTATGCATATATGTAATATTAGAAAAGAAAAATTATACTATCATATTACATGATATTCCATGGATATCTTTCCAGTGCAATAATCTTTATTATTTAAAATATTATTGTTTAAATGTTAGTTCTTACTATTATTGTTAATAACTTTATTTACAGTCATCCACTTAAGAGTTTGAGTAAGAAAATTTTCAAGAGACAGCCTAGTATACACTTGATTTTTTTTGTTTTTTTTTTTTATTTTTCTCCAATAGAAGACACCGATCTGAGTTTCTAGGGTTTTTTTTTTTTTTTTTTTCTTTTAAATAAGGCAGCGGCTGATTGTTGCTTCATCAAACAGTTTTTAAAAATTTATTTTTTTACTTTGTTCCTGATTATCAAAGTAATATAAACTCATTGTAGGAAATTTGGGAGAGTACAGAAGAGTGTTTTTTTTTTGAACGGGGAAAATTCACCACATAATCGCACATCCCAGAAGCAGCAACTCTTAACATTTTGTAATATTTCTTCCTCCTTTTGTTATTTTTTAACTACATAGATTTTAACATGGTTCAGAACATACAGTTTATATACAATTTTGTATCCAGCTTTTCATTTTCTGTTTAGCATTAAAACCATTAGCATTTTCTTGTGTCTTTAAAAACTCTTTGTAAACAACCATTCCTAACGGCTGCAAAATAGTCTGTTTTGTGGTTATATTATAATTTACTTTCATAAGCCCTCTTGTTGGACATTTAGTTTGTTTAAATTTTTTTGTTATTATAAACAAGGTTGCAGTGAATATCTTTGTACATAAATCTTTGTTGATATGATTTCCTTAGGTTAGTGTCCCAAGTGTGGAGTTATTGCACAGAGAGAATGCATATTTTTAAGGCACTTGGTATTACTGCCTAAATCACTTGCAGGGTTTATAGAATATGTGTACTTTTAAAAAACATTGCCTTTCCTAACTAATATTTGTGCCAGGAATTTTTAATGCGAGCTTAAAATGTTGCTTATCTTGGAAGTATTGCTTTTACTTACACATTCCACAGAAAAGTTTAATTTATTCTTTGTGTAAATCCATACAACAAGAGGAAAATATGCCAGTATATACCAAAAGCCATACATTTCTCATTCACCGACTTAGGAATTTATTCAAAAGAAATTGCCAAGAAATCTTTTTTACAGGGATGTTTGTTGATGTATTATTTTTAATAATAGAAAACTGGAAACTAAATTTTTAATGACCGGAAAATAAATTGTTTTATATCCAGTCAGTGGAATTTGTATATATAGACAGTTATGAAAATATTTTACAGACATCATAAAATTATTTTTATATTTTAAAAGGTAGGTTACAAAACAGTATTATAATATGATTCCATTTTTAGAAAGAAAATGTATGTGTACATAAAAGGATTGGTAGCTTATGCACATCAAAATATTAACGGTGGTCATTCCAGGTGATGGGATTATGAGCAATTTTAATCTTATTTTTTGTAGTTTTCTTTTTTTTAAATTTTCCAAAATTATTTTGGGTTCAGATATTTTAAAGCTGTATTATAAAAAGGTTTCATCTTTGGTGTGTAAGATTGTAGGTTCCATCCCTGTAGTCATGTCTGACCTCCTCCCCTCTCACCACCCCGAAAATGCCCAACCCCCAGTCCAGGGCAGCTTTGCTGAAGAAGGACCAGGGTCTTCCGCCCAAGATTCTGACATCTGCCAGCCTGCTGTCTCACCTTAACTTTATTTTGCCATACACGGGCCTGCTGAACATTAAAGCACTTGGCAGAAACCACTGGTAACTCTGGCCAAGATCCTTTCGTTGCCGCCTCTCTGAGAAACAAGAGTGCTCTGAAATGAGGGAAGCGGGACGCTAGTGGGGCTGAGGGAGGGAAAGGGCTTTCGGCAGACTAGGCAGGGAGGCTAGGCTGGGTAAGGCATTGGGTGGGAGCGGCACCCAGTGGCATCACGGCTGTTCTGAGCCAGGCTTCAGAAAGGATGACTTGTACCCAGACCTGCCCTGGAAGTGTACTATGTGCTCCTGCAATCCCCCTTCTGTGCCCCTGCCTTCATTTTTCTGAACTTGTAAGGAGCAAATGTGATGATGATGATGATGATGACAATGATGATAATGTTGATGGTTATGTTATAATCTTTTTCTTTCTAAATTTTATTGCATTTAGGTGAAAGTTTACAGCGCAAATTAGTTTCTCATTCAAAAATTTATGCACAAATTGTTTTGTGACTTTGGTTGCAATCCCTGCAATGTGTCAGCACTTTCCCCCTTTCCCTTTCCACCCTGGGTTCTCTGTGTCTATTCGTACACTTTTCTTGTCCCTTCCTCCCTTCTCGTCTTTGCTTTTGAGCAGGTGTTGCCTCTTTGGTCTCGTATACTTGATTAAACTAAGAAACACATTCCTCACATGTGTTATTGTTTGCTTTATAGGCCTGTCTAATCTTTGGCTGAAAGGTGGACTTCAGGAGTGGCTTCAGTTCTGAGTTAGCAGGGTATCCGGGGGGCATAGTCTTGGTAGTTCTTCAGTGTCTGTCAGACCAGTAAGACTGGTCTTTTTTTATTAATTTAAATTTTGTTCTACATTTTTCTCCCACTCTGTCTGGGACCCTCTATTGTGATCCCTGTCAGAGTAGTCAGTGGTGGTAGCCAGGCACCATCCAGTTCTTCTGGGCTCAGGCTGGTAGAGGCTGTGGTTCATGTGGTCCATCAACTCTTTGGACTAATATTTTCCTTGTGTCTTTGGTTTTCTTCATTCTCCTTTGCTCCGAACGAGATGGGACCAATAGATGTAGTTTAGATGGCCACCTGCAAGCTTTTAAGACCCTAGACGCTACTCACCAAAGTAGGATGTAGAACATTTTCTTTATGAACTATATTATGCCAGTT
Source organism: Trichechus manatus latirostris (assembly GCF_000243295.1). Lineage (NCBI taxonomy): Eukaryota > Metazoa > Chordata > Mammalia > Sirenia > Trichechidae > Trichechus > Trichechus manatus. The sequence goes on from NW_004443974.1 coordinate 6,306,043, forward strand.
AACCTAGACATACCCTGAGACCATGGTCCTCAGCCCTTAGCCCCAGTAACTCGGTCCCTCAAGGTGTTTGGATGTGTCTAGAAGCTTCCATGACTTTGCCTTGGTTAAGTTGTGCTGACTTCCCCTATATTGTGTGTTATCTTCCCTTCATCGAAGTTACAACTTGTCTACTATGTAGTTAGTGATTTTCTCTCTCCACCCCTCCCCTCCCTTGTAACCATCAAAGATTGTTTTTTTCTGTGTGTAAACCTTTTCTTGGGTTTTTATAATAGGGATCTCATATAATATTTGTCCTTTCCTGATTGACTTATTTCACTCAGCATAATGCCCTCCAGATTCATCCATGTTGTGAGATGTTTCACAAATTCATCATTGTTCTTTATTGTTGCATAGTATTTCATTGTGTGTACGTACCATAATTTATTTATCCATTCACCTGTTGATGGGAACTTAGGTTGTTTCCATCTTTTGCTATTGTGAATAATGCTGCTGTGAACCCGGGTGTACGTATGTCTATTTGTGTGACGGCTCTTGTCTAGGATATTCCTAGGAGTGGGATTGCTGGATCGTATGGTATTTCTATTTCTAGCTTTTTAAGGAAGCGTCATATCGTTTTCCATAGTGGTTGTACCATTTTACGTTCCCACCACCAGTGCATGAGAGTTCCAATCTCCCTGCAATGTCTCCAACATTTGTTAATTTCTGTTTTTTTTTTTTGATTAGTGCCAGCAATGTCAGGGTGAGATGGTATCTCATTATAGTTTTGATTTGCATTTCTCTAATGGCTAATGATCGTGAGCATTTCCTCATGTGTCTGTTGGCTGCCTGAATGTCTTCTTTGGTGAAGTGTTCATTTCCTTTGCCCAGTTTTAAATTGGATTATTTGTCTTTTTGTTAGTGAGGTGTTGAAGTATTCTAAAGATTTTTTTCCCAGTCTGTAGGTTCTCTTTTCACTCTTTTGGTGAAGTCTTTTGATGAACATAGTGTTTAATTTTTAGGAGCTGGCAGTTATCTAGTTTATCTTCTGGTGTTTGTGCATTGTTAGTTATGGTTTGTATTGTATTTATGCCATGTATTAGGGCCCCTAGCATTGTCCCTGTTTTTTCTTCCATGATCTTTATTGTTTTAGGTTTTATGTAAGTTACAATCTTTATGAGGCAGCGTATTATAATGGTATGAGCTCTTGCTTTGGAGTCAGACAGACCTGGATTCACTTCTCATCTGTTAAGGTCAGCAGATTGCTTCACCTTTCTGACCTTCTGTTTCTTCATCCATAAAATGGGAGCATTAGTGCCTGTCTCACAGGAGTGGTATAAGGATCAAATGATACAACATACTTAAAGATGGCTAGTATGGTTGCTGGTGCTCAGTAATTGTTTGCTCTCTCTGTCCATCTCACTCCTCTCCCAACCTTGTGACTGAATATGAGGCTGGGATTGACTGCTTTAGTCACCCTAACACAGCCTGCCTAGAATAAGGAGGGACTAGCCCAGGTGCTGTGGTCCCCCCAAGGGAGTAGGTGCACCAAACTGGCAGTCAGGAGTGGGTTAGTTCTTCACCCAGCCATGTCACTGACTTCTTTGTGATCTTGGGGGGATCAGTTAATCATCATTGCCTTGGTTTACTCCTCTGTAAAACGGGGATAATACCTGCCCCACTTGCCTTATAGAGGTTATATGAGGTTGTTGGGTTTAAGTGAAGTAACAGAGGACAAAACACTTTTACACAGCATGAAATATTATGCAGCTGTCATGCAAAATAATTAATATTCATAATATATTAAAAAGAGATAATGATAGTATTTCATATGTTGTGAGGATTATGCGAGATAATGCACGTAAAGTTTAGCGCAGTGTCTGGCAAGTATTAAGTGCTCAGTAAGTGGGAGCTCTTGTTGTTGCTGTTAATCATCATTTTAAGTCTGATAAAGATGGAAAAGAAAGTTAGTAAATATTTTCATTCATTGATTAATTTCAAAAAAAGTCAGGAAGTGATAGTAAAAATCATGGTAACACAAACAGCATTTGCACAGCAAATGACCAGTTTAAAAAGCGCTTGCATATTCATGATTTTGTTTAACCCTCACAACTACTCCCTGAGGAAGGGACTAGCATCTCCACTGGATAGATGAGGAAACTGAGACTCATAGTGGGGAAGTGACTTGCACAGTGTCTCCCTACTGAGAATCCAACTCAGCACCTCTGCCATCAAATTGTTACCCTAGATGTTCTCGCCCCCGTTCCCATCCCTGTCCCCAAACTGCCCTCCAACCCATTTTCTCCAGAGGAGGCTTGCAGCCCTCGTTCCTGGCTGGTCCAGGCTGCTGGCCTGCAGGTGCTGGAGTGCTGCGGGCACCACGCCCCTCGTAAGGCAGCTGCAGAGGCAGAATCATCTCAAGGGTTTGCATGGCTGAGTGAGGAAGGCCCAAAGAGCCATTCTGAGCCCAGCCACTTTTCCAGAGTGCCCTTTTCCAGAGTGCCTTCATCAGCCCTGCAGCTTTGCTTTCCCAGCTAAAACATATGTAGCTGTTGCTATGGCGAGAGCCTGACTGCTGCAGCTGCTGTGAGTACTTTTTCGTTTCTGCCATTTCCAGTGCATTTTCAGTTCCCAGTTCCAGCCAAGGCCTGTGGTCTGCAAATAAACATGTCAAACAGCCGCTGTGGTGCTGAGTACAGAGATCCTGGGCACCACGCTGCCCGTTCACAGCTTCCTGTCTCAACCTTCCTGCCTTAGGTACCATTTAGATGTGGGAGGGAGGCTGTAGCAGTTACTAAATCGTATTGTGTTTTGTTTTTTATTCTTAGAGGGTATACATGTTTATTGCAGAAAATCTGGAAAAGAAAAACTTGAATAGTTACCCATTTTGTAAATGTTTCCCAAGCACTTGCTATGTAGTAGGTCTTACGCTGGGTGTGACAGACAAAAGACATGAGTAATATATTATTACCTATATTCCCATTAGTAAAAGATAACCACTATTAATTTTTTGATGAGTTTATTTCTAGTTTTTTTAAATATGCACATGTATTTTTAATGTATTTTAAGATCATTTCTACTATAATTTTGTATCCTGCTTTTTCTTTAATTTGCATGATAACATGATCATCTTAAAAATATTATAAATAGTATCTTGAAACGTTATTAAAACAATCTTTTCTTCTTGGTTAAAAAAGCAATCCATGCTTGTTATAAAACATTCAAACAATTCAAAAGTATATAATGAACTGATTTCATATTTATACCCCTACCCCCAAGAAAGAGCTAATCTTAACCATTTTTAATGGCTGTATATATTCAACTACTTCCTCATTATATAATTTTAGATTTTTTGATGTTTTATTACCATAAATAAAGCTGGGATAAGTATCTTTGTATATAGAACTTAAGTTTTTCAGATCTCGTTTATGTGGTAATTTCCCAGTTGAGAGATTTTGGAGTTAAATGGTATGAACTCTTACATCAACTTGAATTCCTATCAATGATGTATGAGCTTATCCATTTCACCATAGCTTGCTGGCATAGAATATTGTAATTAAAACCCACAAGATCAAATTTTGTTAACTATGATAATTGAATTGTATCTTGTTTTAATTTGCATTTCTTCAGTGTCTGTTGAATTTTCCGTGTTTGTTAGCCAGATGTATTTCATCGTTTTTTTTAAGACCTTTTTTTTTTTGGCTTAGCTGTTAGAATCTTAATACTTTTTCTCATCTATTGGTATGAGAGCTTTATATAATAGTGTCTGAGGTGTAGGAAATTCTAGGACCTCATTAAGGGAAAGATAAGGCTGGCTTCTCTGTATTAATAATAATAGTTAAGAATTTTAAGCTGTGGAGTCAAACTATCCAAGTTTAAATTTTGTTACTAATACTTTCTAGCTGTGTATCCTTGAACAAGTGATCTGACTACCTCAGTTTCCTCATCTGCAAGATTGGGATAATAGTATATATTAATGAGATGGTTGTTAGGAATCAGAGTGTATATATAAAGTTTTTAGTAAAATGCCTGCTAGGACTTGATTACTGTACTTTTCTGCAAGTAATGCATGCGTTATACGTTTTTTGCCAAGCGCGCAACCCCCTCCTTGCTATTTTTGTAAGCAAACTATGCCATGCGTTATATGTGTGGGTGTGTTATTTATGTGGGCGCATATTTGCGAAAAAATACGGTAATGTGAGCTTTTGTCACTATTGGTATTTCCCAAATAAGCTGTTCATAGTTCTGGAATATTTGTCCCCCACCCTTTTCCACTCCCAGTTATTACACTGCCTCATTTTGTGTTTCTGCAGATCAGCCAAATGGCCGATGACACAGTTGCAGAGCTGGACAGGCATCTGGCAGTGAAGACCAAAGAACTCCTTGGATGAAAGTCCACAGGGGCCAGCAACACTCCAGAGCCCAGTTTCTGGTGGATCCCACGGGTGGCAAATTGGGAACTCTCTACCAGTCCTTGTGAAGCCCAGCCTTCCAGTGGGACACACAGACTTGCTCACTCTCTTCCTCCTAACCCCTGCCTACCCCATTCTGCTGTGGGCCTGCTATCATGGGTGACCCTCAGAGAATACTGGCTGCTGGCTGAGGGTGTTTACTTGGGGTATTTGCCTTGACTGTAATATTGCCAAGGGACTAGGACTATTGGCAGAGTTAGCACCTCCTGCTCCTTGTCTCAGAAGCCTCCTTTTCAAACAGGCAGTCAGGTCCTGTCTCCAGTTTGAACTCTGCTTGGGCTCATGTGGGCCTTCACTTGTGACTGGACACCTTTGCTGGAGGCCCATTTTCACTGAACTGTAAACTCCAAATAAATTGGAAAGAATAAAAATCACAAAGGAAAGGATGGAGTTGGTCTGGATTGATGATCTCTAAGGATCTGCATATAAAGCAACCATGGCAGTACTTTTCTTTGCCTCTGGGTCATCTTACATGCTGTTTCCTTTACCTGGAACATTCTTCCATTCCTCCTCACTTGACTGGTCCAGTTTATCCTTTAGGTCTCAGCTTGGATATCACTACCGCTGGGAAGTCTTCGGTCTCATGCTAACCTAGGACCCCTGTTTTTAGCTTTCATAGCACCTTCTGCTGTTTTTATCTGAACACTAATGGTTCTTTTTGATAATTTGTCTTATGTATCCTCAGTATCCCCAGAACTTGGCATAGTGCCTGGAACACAGTAGGTGCTCAAATATTTGTATTGTGATTGAATGGCACATAGTAGGTACTCAACAAATGCTGGCCTCTTTTCCTTTCTTTCATTTTCTCCTCTTGCCCTTGCCCTCAACATTTACTTAAAATGAAATGCCTTTCCCCCATGGCCTGCCTGTTGCTGACAAGTGGTTTGCTGTGGCTCATCTTTGGGTACTGGGTTAAATAGTCCCCCCTCCCCCAGTATTTTCTCATTAATTCATTCATAGTGTAGCCACCAGGAGCCAGACACAGTTCTAGGCATTATTTTTAATCTTTACAGTAAACTTGAAAGACATATATTGTCTCCATTTTACAAATAGGAAAACCAAGTTTTGACAATATTAGGTAACTTGCCCAAAGTATGAAAACCTAGCAAGTGGTAGAAGGTTTAATTGTCTGTAATCCATTAAACAACTGTGCAAGGTAAGAATTGTCAGTCTCATTTTACAGAGAAGGGAGAACTCAGAGAGGTGAAGTTTCTTGTCCAGGATTACATAGCTAGCAAGTGGCAGAGCTGGGATTCAAATTAAGGCCTGACTCTAAAGCATGTGGTCTACCACTGCATCCTACTGCCTTCATAAATATCTAGTGAGCACCAACTGTGTATCAGGTACTGTGCTACATGCTGGAAATTAAAAAATGGGCAAGAGTGACCCCTGGCTTGGGTGCACTGGACTGAATTGCTATTACAGTGCCTTGAGTAGAAAGATAGGAAGTTCAGTCCAGTTGTGCCAGGTGTCTACACTCAGAGTGGAACCCACTTTGGCAGCAGCAGGACCTGGCTGAGTTCCTTCAAAGTAGAATCCAACTTCTCTTTGCTGTTGACTCCTTCCAGACTCTGTCCCATGCTAGAGGTAGTAAGGGCTGCACTTCTCTCGCTCCTTATACTGGTGGAGCAAGCTACCAAACAGCCAGTGGGGATTCAAGATCAAAATAATCTGCCCTGCTTCCCACTCACCAGCCCTTAGTGGCCATCACACACTCTGAAGTCATAGCTATGGGGAGGATAGGGATAGAAATAGCAAACATGGAGCCTTTTTAGGGGTAAGCCACATGGCAGGAACTTTGCAACAGTTTTTGTGAGTGGTCGAAATCCCCCACTCGCTGCAAATGTTCTCAAAGATGCAGGATTTTTTAATAAACAGAGGAAATGATAAATTATGTTGTAACTCCACGCCAAAGGCATTTGGTTCTTAACAGCCAAATCCTCTGTAGTCTTTAAATAAACAAAAACTTATTTGGTGAACAGACGGCGGGGGGGAAATGAAAGATTTTCTGTACTTGGGTTCCACATGTCAACAATTTCTCTCCTGTGTGTATGTTGGCCAAAGCCGAATATCATGATAAATGAATAAAGGAAAACCTCGAGCCCAGGGCAGTCAAGCAGCTCAGCAAATGGCTTTCAGCTGATTACTTTATTTCAGTTGACATTTATCAGAGAGTTTCTCTGTTACTCTGTGTTTCAGGCTGCAGTGGTGGCACAGACAAGCATAAGACTACCTGTTTGGATATGCTGAGTAATGAGTAATGCTGGAGCAGTTCATTCTCCTCCTCTCCCTCAGTCTCTCTCACTTTCAAAAAGAAAAACTGGGTATGGAAATTCTCACACTTGCCAGAAGAATTAGCCACCTCTTCTATTCAGTTCAACAGCTTTCAAAGTCCTATGAAAAATTCAGTCCAAAGAAAATTCAGCAACTATTTTTTTCTTGTTTTTTTTTTTCCTTGTGTGTATGTGTGTGTGTTGGAAATGACAAAAGAAACTGGGATGTGAAAAGCTAAAAAAGAAACTTCTCACAAGTGCCCAGTCTTATTCCTCTTGTACAATTAGGTGTGTATCCTTCTAGACCTTTCGCTATACATATGTAATTAAAAGGAAAGGGAATTATTCTGTTCATATTTCTAAAGCTTGCTTTTTTTAATCCAACAACACATCATGGCCATCTATCTGTGTGTGCATGTAGATAGAGTTCATTCTGTTTCATTACAATATAGTATTTATTCTAATATGAATCTACCATAACTATTACTCCTGTGGTATTCTCTTTTAAAAAAAAAAAAATCATTTCAAATGCATTGGAGGATGTTTTTATTTGAAGATAACTTTTTTGTTGTTGTTGGAGAAAGAACCCCTATTCTATTTGTTTGGTAAGCCCTGCTCTTCCTCCTTCAACCCCAGATGAACATTTATTGAATGCCTGCTGTGGACCAGGTACAATGCTAGGCCCTTTACATAAGTGGTGCAAATGGTTAACATGCTCAGCTTGTAGCCAAAAGCCTAGAGGTTCAAGCCCACCTAGAAGCACCTTGGAAGAGAAGTCTGGTGATCTACTTTTGAAAAATCAGCCATTGAAAGCCATATGGAGAAAATAAACTAGATAACTGGGATCTCCTAAAAATTAAACACTCAGGCTCCTCAAAAGACTTCACCAAAAGAGTAAAAAGAGAACCTACAGACTGGGAAAAATTTTTTGGTTATGACATATCCAGCAAGGGTCTAATCTCTAAAAGCTGTACAATACTTCAGCACCTCAGTAACAAAAAGACAAATTATCCAATTTAAAATTGGGCAAAGGATATGCAACAGGTGCTTCACCAAAGAAGACATTCAGGCAGCTAACAGACACATGAGGAAATGCTCCCCGATCATTAGCCATTAGAGAAATGCAAATCAAAACTATAATGAGATACCATCTAACCCTGATATTACTGGCACTAATTTTAAAAAAAAGAGAATAACAAATGTTGGGAGAGGTTACCAGGAGATTGGAACTCTTGCACTACTGGTGGGAGTGCAAAATGGTACAACCACTGTGGAAAACGATATGGCACCTCCTTAAAAAGCTAGAAATAGAAATACTATACTATCCAGCAACTCCACTCCTAGGAATATGTCCTAGAGAAATAAGAACTGTCACATGAATAGATGTATGCATACCCATGTTCACTGCAGCATTATTCAGAATAGCAAAAAGATGGAAACAACCTAAGTGCCCAACAACAAATGAATGGATGAACAAATTATTGTACATACACACAATGGAATACTACACAATGATAAAGAACAATGATGGATCTTTGAAACATCTCTCAACATGCATGAATCTGGAGGGTATTATGCTGAGTGAAATAAGTCAATCTCAAAAGGAAAAATATTGTATGAGACCACTATTATAAAAACCTAAGAAAAGGTTTACACATAGGAAAACAAAAAATCTTTGATGATTACAAAGGAGGAGAGGGGAGAGTTGGGGAGGGGAAATCACTAGCAGATAAGTGTTAACTTTGGTGAAGGGAAAGACAACACACAATACACGGGAAGTCAGCACAGCTTGACCAAGGCAAAGTCATAGAAGCTTCCTAGACACATCCAAACACCTTGAGGGATAGAGTTACTGGGGCTGAGGGCTGGGGACCATAGTCTCAGGGGGCGTCTAGGTTAATTGGCAAAACGTAGTTCATAAAGAAAGAGAATGAAGAAAACCAAAGACACAAGGAAAGTATTAGTTCAAAGGACTAATGGACCACATGAACCACAGCCTCCAACAGCGTGAGCCCCGAAGAGCTAGATGATACCTGGCTACCACCACCGACTGCTCTGACAGGGATCACAATAGAAGGTCCCAGACAGAGCGGGAGAAAAACATAGAACAAAATTCAAATTCACAAAAAATAAAGACCAGTCTTACTGGTCTGACAGAGACTAGAGGAACCCCCAAGACTGTGGCCTCTGGATACCCAGATATATCAGAACTGAAGCCTCTCCCAAAGTCCACCTTTCAGCCAAAGATTAGACAGGCCTATAAAACGAACAATAACACACGTGAGGAATGTGTTTCTTAGTTCAATCAAGTATAGGAGACCAAATGAGCAACACCTGCCCAAAAGCAAAGACGAGAAGGCAGGAGGGGACAGGAAAACTGGACAAATAGTCACGGAGAACCTGGGGTGGTAGGGAAAGGGGGAGCGTGCTGACACATCACAGGGATTGCAACCAATGTCACAAAACAATTTGTGTATAAATTTTTGAATGAGAAACTAATTTGCCCTGTAAACTTTCCCCGAAAGCACAATAAAGTCATAAAGAAAATCATACGGAGCACATTTCTTCTCTGACACACATGGAGTCACCATGAGTCACAATCAACTCTACTAACTGGTAACTTGTTACATATGTTACTATGTTTAAACTTCCCAACAGTCTTAGTTGGTGTAGGTATTAATTATCTGTGTTTACATATGGGAAAACTGAGGTTCAGGAAGGGTATGTAACTTGCTAGTAAGTGCCAGAGGGAAGTTTGAAACCGAGGTGTGTCTGACTTCGAAGTGTACAGTGCTTCGATTCAGTAAGCCTTCACTGAGCACTTTCTCAACGTAAACCTGGCACTGTTCTGGACCCCGAAGGTGATACAAGAGAAGCAGAAATTTTATGTTCATAAAACAATCAGAAAGCTATGTTAATAAAGGAAGGCATGTAAAACACGCCACACACTCACTGAAGAAATGGCAGCTGTTACGGAGACAGTAAATGTTACATATTTATACCTCACCTGTTTGACAGACTTTCCTCTCCAGAATGTGTCGTAGATCCAGGAAGTAAGCTATGAATAATAATAACAGCACCAATAATAATAGTATTGACAGCATCAATAACTAGTATTTGCTTGGTGGTTGTTAGTTTTCAAAGAGCTTCTACATCCATTGTCCCATGAAACCACCGAGTGAAGCTTTACAGTTGGAAAGTCCATACAAAAAGCCTCACTATGATCATAAAAGCTCTTCATATCTTCAAAAACCATTGATTCTTTTTGCCCTAACATATGTTCGCTTTTCATGATGTGCACTTGGAAATAAGATATATTCTGTATTTTAGGGGTACAAATTTTGATATGCATACAGAAAATGTATCTTATAGATTATGGTGTTTAAGTTTTCTATATCTTATTTTTTGACCCTTTGATGAATCTTGGACAGAAAATGGTATGTTTCAGTCTCCTATCATTAGTGCTTCTATTTCTTCTTGTGTCTCTTGTGATTTCTGCTTTATGGAGTGGCTGCTGCATAGATATCCAAACTCATATCTTCTTCATCTCATTCAGTGCTTTGAGTCTGAATTCTATCTTGTCACATATCAAGATCACAGCCTTTTTGTTTGCATTTGCTCTGTGTATTTTCCCCATTTCTGTATTTTTAGCCTTTCAGAATCACTATATTTTAGGTGCATTTCTTTTTTAGAGTTAGTTTTCTTCTATGAACCATTCTCAAACTCCTTTTAATAGATGACTTAAACTCATTTACTTTTATTGATACCACTGATGTGTTTAGTAGACCTAGTTACTCTTTCTTTACCTGCAATATTAATACTAAGTGATTTGGTGTCTAAACCCTGAGCAGATTGTTACGCTGTTGTTGTTAGGTGCCATCAAGTCGATTCCAACTCATAGTGACCATATGTACAACAGAAGGAAACACCGCCCAGTCCTGTGCCATGCTCAAAATCGTTGCTATGTTTGAGCCCATTGTTGCAGCCACTGTGTCAATCCATCTCATTGAGGGTCTTCCTCTCTTTCACTGACCCTCTACTTTACCAAGCATGATGTCCTTCTCCAGGGACTGGTCCCTGCTGATAGGAAACCCTGGTGGTGTAGTAGTTAAGAGCCACAGCTGCTAACCAAAAGGTCGGCAGTTTGAATGCACCAAGGCACTCCTTGGAAACTATGGGGCAGTTCTTCTACTCTGTCCTTTAGGGTCACTATGAGTCGGAATTAATGGCAGTGGTTTGTTTGTTTCTATTTTTTTTTTTTTGATAACATGTTCAAAGTAAGTGAGACAAAGTCTCACTATTCTTGCTTCCAATGAGCATTCTGGTTGTACTTCTTCCAAGACAAATTTGTTTGTTCTTCTGGCAGTCCCTGGTATATTCAGTGTTCTTCGCCAGTGCCATAATTCAAAGGCATCGATTCTTCTTTGGTCTTCCTAATTTATTGTCCAGCTTTCACATGCATATGAAGCAATTGAAAACACCATGGCTTAGGTCAGGCACACCTTTGTCTTCAAAGTGACATGTTTGCTTTTTAACACTTTAAAGAGATCTTTTGCGCAGATTTGCCCAGTGCAATGAGTCTTTTGATTTCTTGACTACTGCTTCCAGGGGTGTTGATTGTGGCTCCAAGTAAAATGAAATCTTTGGCAACTTCAATCTTTTCTTCATTTATCATGATGTTGCTTATTGATCCAGTTGTGAGGATTTTTGTTTTCTTTATGTTGAGGCGTAATCCATACTGAAGGCTGTGGTCTTTGATCTTCAAGTCCTCTTCACTTTCAGCAAGCAAGGTTGTGTAATCTGCATAACGCGGGTTGTTAATAAATCTTCCTCCAATCCTGATTCCCTGTTCTTCTTCATATAGTCCAGCTTCTCAGATTATTTGCTCAGCATACAGATGAGGGGTACAATTTGCTCAGCATACAGATGAACGGATACAACTCTGACTCACACCTTTCCTGACTTTAACCATATAGTATCCCCTTGTTCTGTTCCAACAACTGCTTCTTGATCTATGTACAGGTTCCTCATGAGCACAATTAAGTGTTCTGGAATTCCCATTCTTTGCAGTGTTATCCATAATTTGTTATGATCCACACAGTTGAATAACTTTGCATAGTCAATAAAACACAGGTAAACATCTTTCTGGTATTCTCTGCTTTCAGCCAGGATCCATCTGACATCAGCAATGATATCCCTCGTTCCACATCCCCTTTTGAATCCAGCTTGAATTTCTGGCAGTTCCCTGTCAATGTACTGTGGTAACCACTTTTGAATGATTTTCAGTAAAATTTTACTTGCATGTGATATTAATGATATTGTTTGATAATTTCCGCATTCAGTTGGATCGGCTTTCTTTGGAATAAGCATAAATATGGATCTCTTCCAGTTGATTCGCCAGGTAGCTGTCTTCCAAATTTCTTGGCATAGATGAGGGAGCACTTCCAGCACTACATCTGTTTGTTCAAACATCTCAACTGGTGTTCTGTCAATTCCTGGAGCCTTGTTTTTCACCAGTGCCTTCAGTGCAGCTTGGACCTCTTCCTTCAGTACCATTGGTTCCTGATCATATGCTACCTCCTGAAATGGTTGAATGTCAACCAATTCTTTTTGGTACAGTGACTCTGTGTATTCCTTCCATCTTCTTTCAATGCTTCCTGTGTTGTTTAATATTTTCCCTGTAGAATCCTTCAATATTGCAACTCAAACCTTGAATTTTCTCTTCAGTTCTTTCAGCTTGAGAAATGCCAAGCATGTTCTTCCCTTTGGGTTTTCTAACTCTAGGTCTTTGCACATTTCATTATAATACTTTACTTTGTCTTCTCGAGGCACCCTTTGAAATTTTCTCTTCAGCCCTTTTACTTCATTTCTTCCTTTTGCTTTAGCTACTCTGCATTCAAGAGCAACTTTCAGAGTCTCTTCTGACATCCATTTTAGTCTTTTCTTTCTTTCCTGTGTTTTTAATAACCTCTTGCTTTCTTCATGTATGATGTCCTTGATGTCATTCCACAACTCATCAGGTCTTTGGTCATTAGTGTTCAATGCGTCAAAACTATTCTTGAGATGGTCTCTAAATTCAGATTAGGGATTAACAATTAGATTGATAAGAAGGGTTTCTTCTCCACAGAAGACGTTCAGTGTTTGTTGAATGAAGGAATAAGTGAAATATACCCTTTATCATGTCACTCTTCTCCAAAACCTTCAATGACTCCACATTGCCTTCTGAATTATGTACAAACTCTTCATCCTGACATTCAGTAACTTCTGCAGCCTGAGCCCAGTGTATCTCTTTAGCTTTGCCACTCCTCTCTCATAACTACCCTGATACAAAAAGTGCTTAAGCTAAATGGAATTGTTAGCTTTTCTGAAATTTTGGGCTGCTTTCTCCCATTTCCATGCCTTTCCTTAGGCTATTTTCTTTGCCTGGTATTGTGCTCCCTTAAATCCCTGCCCTACCCAATGAGCAAAATTTACCTAGCCTTCAAAATTCTTGTTAATCCCACCTCCTTCTCTGCATGAACTGATTCATGTATGTATCTGATGTTTCTTCTGATACCTAGAGCTGTATATGACTATTAGGAGTCCTAGTGGCACAATAGTTAAGTGTTTGGTTGCTAACATAAAGGTTGGCAGTTCAAACCCACCCAGCAGCTCTGTGGGAGAAAGACCTGGCTATCTGCTCCCATAAAGACTACAGAAACCCCTACGGAGCGGTTCTACTCTGTCATGTGGGGCCACTGTGAGTCAAAAATTGACTCAACAGCACCTAACAAGAAACGCCTATTGGTCATCTCCACTTGGTTGTGCCGTAAGCACCTCAAACTCAGTCTGCCCCACCTGGAGAGCACATTTTGCCCCAGACTTGCTTGCCCTCCTGCATTTCCTCTCTCAGGCAATGGCATTACCATCCACCCAGATGCCAAACCAGGACATTGGGAGCCACCTTTGCCTCCCTCTCTCTCACTCCCTCATCCAATAAGTCACCAAGTACTGTCAGGTCTACCTTCAAGGTGCCTCTCCTTTTCCTTTCTGGGCACACCCTTGAGTGGGGCTTACTAGGGAACACACATGGCAGATATTCCAGGCTGGCCTCACCCAAGTCTTTGAGCACTGGGCCCCACTTCAGTGGGTGAGTTGAGCTGCTTCTCCCACGGGGCAGAACACAACTCATATGCTAGATAAGCTTGGGTAAGTTTCTTGAAAGAAAGTTCCCTGCTCTTTTAATCTTTGCATCCCCTGACTAGTACAGTGCTTGGTGCAAAGCAGGTGTTTAGGAAATGTTTGCCCAATTGTAAGTGTCCTGCCAGGCTTTGAATACAAATGAAGTCACATTTACATTAGTAACCCAAAATTTCCCTAATTACTCTCACCTGTTTGCTTGGGACCTCCCACCTCATTTGCTACATTGGCCTCAAGAATTTCTTGGCATTTCCCAAGGGCTGCCTCACGTGGTGTCCACAACCACTGGCATCACCATACTCCTCCTCCAGCCCAGGCTCCCCCTCACGGGCATCTGTGGCCATGAATGTCACTTGAGGGAACTTTACTTTTGCTCCCTGCTGGGAATGCCACTGTCTGTTATAAGAGTATTAGGACCTGAGCATGCTGGATGGGTTCCTCGAAGAGGCAGGGAAAAGGTCTTTTCCCTAATCCCATGCCACCTTTGGCCTCCTGGGCTCCAAAGCAGCCTTGCGGGGCCCCTGAGGCCCTGAAGTCCCCCAGTACAGCAACTCCTTCATGAGCTGACTGCTGCTCTGACGCTGGGTTCCCACCTGGACCCTGGGACAGGCATTCCTTCTACTCTGCTCCTTCCCAGGCTCCTGCCTCAACCACAATACTCCCTTCTTCTAAGCTGCTACTACAAAGCCCCCTGTTTGCTGATAATAATAATACCAAAACCAAGCCTATTGCATCGAGTCAATTCCGACTCATAACGACCCTATACGACAGAGTGGAACTGCCCCATAGGGTTTCCAAGGAGCGGCTGTTGGATTCAAACTGCTGACCTTTTGGTTAGCAGCCGAGCTCTTAACCATTGTGCCACCAGAGCTCCTTTAGGCAAGTCTGGAAAGTAGTTATTATTTTACTTATTTTACAGGTGAGGAAACTGAAACACGGAGAGGGGTTAAGTTACTTGTTCAAAGACACACAGGACCAGAGAAAGAATTCAAACCCATGGGCTCTGGTTTCTTACCCTTTGCCTAGACCGCCCTGATAAATTATTTAACTAAGAGACCAGTGAGACTGGGAAGGGCCTTGTGAAGTGCTGAATTTGCCAGCAAGAGGTTCTCTGTCCTGTCCCAGTTTTGCCCTTTCTACCATCAATTCAAGTAAAGGTCACTCCATTTGCCCACAGGTACCATGAGGGGCTGGACAAGATCAGTGATTTCCAGCTAGGACTGAGCACTGGTGCTGGTCCCTGGCAAAATTTTCACTCATTTGGGGCAAAATAAGTAAAATAAGGGTAATGTAGCAAATGTATTCATAAAATTAAATTTATTTAACTTAAAGGACTGTCTTACAGTTTTAGATCTTGCTCTTCCTACTTTTGTTTTGATGTTAAAATATTTTTTCTATTAGAAAATGATAAGGAATTGGTGACTTAAAAAAATTCTCAAGAAAAAAAAAGTCCTGGTCGCCTTCTTTTGGTCCCCTCCATTTTTTTTTTTTAACTTTGCAGGTACATAAATCCCAAAGTCTGGGAGCCATAGGACCTCATGCCTACTCCTAGCTGACGTCTCCGAGGCTGTCCATCCAAGGGGAGCTGAAGCTGTCACCAGGGAGAGAGGCAACCAGGGAAGAAAGCGGTTTGACCTGTGTGGGCTTCAGGGACCCAGTGGGTGCGTGAGCGGTGGCAGTGAGGCAAGGGTTGGAGACAGCACAATAGTTAATCAGGAGGGTTCAGAGACCCACAAGGGAGGAGGGGCAGGTGGGGAGAGGTGAGTCGAGAGAGGAGAGAGGGAGCCAGAAAGAGACAGAGATAAACAGAGAAGGAGACAGAGAGACACACACAGAGGGACAGAGGGAGGGAGAGGCAAAGAGACAGTCAGAGACAGATAGACACAGATACACACAGGGACATAGAGAGGATGAGGCAGAGACAAAGACACACACACACAGGCACACATGTGTGCACAGAGGCACAAGCACAAAGATCAGCAGATAGAGACTGAGAGACAGACAGGCAGATACCCAGAAAGAAAGGTAGAGAGAGACTGTCACAGGGACACACAGAAGAGAAATAGATGATGAAAACTATGTGGTTAACAGAGACAGAGCACAGAGAGATACACCAAGAGAGACCCTGAGATAGACCCTAGGAGGAGAGACCCTGAGATAGACCCTAGGAGGAGAGACCCTGAGATAGACCCTAGGAGGAGAGACCCTGAGATAGAGGCAGAGGCACAGAGAGAGAGATAGAGAAATACACACAAAAAGACAAAGCAACAGAAATCCAGGGAGGGAAGCATAAGAGAGACAGTCATAGGGCAACATGTGTACTAACTGTTAAATGAGAAACTATTTTGTTCTGTAAGCCTTCATCTTAAGTGAGAATAACAGCACAATTCGAAGAGCGTAGTCAATGGCACTGAACTGTGCATGTAGAAATTTTTGAAATGGTGTATCTTTGGCTATGTATATTTTCACCAAAAAAAAAAAAGGTTGAGAAGGGAGAGGGTTGACATGTTGTAGGGTTGTTAACCAATGTCATAAAACAATATGTGTACTACTGTTTCATGAGAAACTATTTGTTCTGTAAGCCTTCACCT
>NW_004443974.1:6322633-6336230 GCF_000243295.1 Trichechus manatus latirostris
GTTGTTAACCAATGTCATAAAACAATATGTGTACTACTGTTTCATGAGAAACTATTTGTTCTGTAAGCCTTCACCTGAAGTACAATTAAAAAAAAAGAGAAAGAAAGGAAAAATGGAGAGATACACACATGTGGATGGAGGCTGAGTGAGGCAGACAGACCCCGTGTGTGTGTTTGGGGTAGGGGTGGGGGGCAAGGCCTGTGGTTTTGCAGGGCTCCGTTCTGTGCGCAGGGTGTGGGCGGAGGAAGCGGCAGCACCAGCCTGGGCAGGCTGCAGGGACTAGATAAGGACGCCTGCCAAAGGAAAGCCGGGGAAGGAAAGACGTTTACAAACCCCCCCCGGGGGAGAAAGCAGGGAGGCTGCCCCAGGCCCCGAGAACAATGGGTTCTTGACTTCAGTGGGACATTAATGAAACAATTAATGGAAAGAGTAACAGAGGCCTCCCCCGGGAGGACTTGGAGAGTGGATAAGTGGAATTATTGCGGAGGGCGTGCGGGTGGTGAAGGGGGGCCCTTCCCCACAATTCCAGCGTCCAGTGCACTAACAGCAGACTCCTCGCCTGGGGCACAGGCCTCCCCCGACTCCCCACACACCCCCGTGCTCTCACCAGACACCCCCACCCCATGTGTCCCCTGCTTTCCTGCCTCTATTAATACTGTCCTTATGGTTTGCTCCATCCATGGAATATCTAACCATTCCGGGGGTAAATACATGTGGTACATCTGTAGGATGCAATGGTGAGCTAGAGCCATATGTTTCAACAAGAATAGGACCCCCTTCCCTGAAACATAATGGGGAGTGGCAAAGGCAAGCAGAGTCATATCTATAGTATGATGCCATCTGTGTAAACTAGAATGACACAAACACAAAACAATTTCATTATTATTATTCCTGACTCTATTTTGGATTATAAAAGTATAAAATAGAGGGCAGAGGGACACTTAGTAATGGTGATTGCCACTGGGGAATGGGAGAGGGAGACTTAAAGGATACCATCAAATTGTCACATACGTGTATATACATTTTTTTTAGGTTTTTTTTTTTTGTTGTTGTTGTTGATGAGAATATACATGGCAAAACATACACCAATTCAACTGTTTCAACATGTACAATTCAGTGACGTTGATTACATTCTTTGAGTTGTGCAAGCATTCTCACCCTCCTTTTCTGAGTTGTTACTCCCCCATTAACATAAACTCATTGTCCTCTAAGGTTCCTGTCTAATCTTTCAAGTTGCTGTTGTCAATTTGATCCTATATAGATAGTTCTTAAAAGAGCATAACGCTCAAGGCAGACGTTCTTTACTAGTTATATTGCATATATATTTTAAAAGACCTGACAAAATGTTAAGAATCACGCTGGGTGGTGAAAATAGGAATGGTTGTTACCTTGTTTCCTGTTTTTTTTTTCTCCTGTGCTCTTAAATTTTTTCCAAAAAAAAGATAGATAGATAGGTACAGCTATCCTCTAAGACTCAACACAAATGCCACCTCCTGCAGGAAGCTTTCCAGGATCCACTGCTAGCCGAAAGGTCGGCAGTTTGAAACCACCAGTGGCTCTGCGGAAGAAAGATGTGGCAGTCTGCTTCCACAGGGATTTACAGCCTCAGAAACCCTATGGGGTCGCTATGAGTCGGAATCAACTCGATGGCAGTGGGTTATTCACCAGGCATAGGTGGTCTCTCTTTTTCCTCAGACCAAACTCTCAGGACTGTAAGCACTTCCCCCTTGTGAGGTCTGTAGAGTGTCTTCCCAACAGGATGGGAGCCCCTTGGGGGCAGGGTCTTCCAGTACAGGCCCAGCACAGAGATGCCCAGAGGTGTCTATGAGACTGAACCTAGTTCCTGCCACCACTGTAGGAGGCCACCCGCAAAGGCTCTGGTCACATCTCAGACCTGACACACAATGAACTTCTTTTTGCGGGGAGGGCTCCTGAAATTCAAAACATGGCTCCTAGAATAGAGATCTAAGTGTGGGGCAACTGCTATTCAACAATGTTCAGGGAGGAAGAAGGAGGTCTTGTTTGCACTGATCAGGAAATCACTCCATTGCTAGTTAGCTGGTTGTATGTGGCAACATGGCTAACAAAGCCTCAAGCTGAAACCCCAGCAGTGTCCACTGTCCTCCCCCCAGTGGAGTAAAGAGGCATTTAGCTTCTTCCATCCAAAGCTGCAGGTTAAATGAACCCCTAAATTTCACCAGCTTCCAGTGAATCCCAGCTGCTGGTAAAACGCAGCCATTGAAGAGTTAGAAAGAAAAAGGACCTCACCAGACCAGGTCCGCTCATCAGGGCAGGCATTGATTGGTCCATCCATAACCACAGCCACCATGCAGGGAGCATTTATTCGATGCTGTGCACATGAGCTACATCACCTAATTTAATGCTCACAACAACCTTCTGGGCTTAGATTTTATTGCCCCTATTTTACAGATGGGAGTCCCTGGGTGGTGCAAATCGTTAAGCACTTGGCTACTAATGGGATCAGAAGAAATGTATGGTGATTTACTTCCAAAAAACCAGCCATCGAAAACCCTATGGATCACATAAAGTACAATAAAATAAAAAACAAAAAAAAACTATGGAGCACAGTTCTACTCTGAAACACACGAGGTTGCCATGAGTTGAAACTGACTCCACGGCCGCTGGTTTGGTTTTGGGTGTTTATTTTACAGATGAGGAAAATGAGACTGAGACAGGCTAAGTGACTTGCTCACCATCACCAGGGACAGTCAGTGTTGGAAATGGAACTCAAATCTGTTAGGTGGTAGGTGTGTCTCGAGTCTGGGGGGTGGGGCTGCCATAACACTTCTCAGTTCTAGCCAATTCCCCCAATGTACAAAAGGGGAGACTTAGGCTCAGAGAAGGGAAGAACTCATCTCTTGACAAGACAAGTGAGTGGCAGAGCTGGGACTTGAACCCAGATTTCCTGACTCCTCATCAAGGGCTCTTCCCAGTGGAGTCTCAGGTACAGCAAGTCAGACCACACCTTGGGATTGTTAAGCCACCCATCATGGGACATAAAATTGTAGGGCTTGGGAAGCAGGGGAGGACCTTAGAGACCATCTAGTTTGACTCCCTCCGTGTAGCGATGAAGAATTTGAGGCCTCAAGAAGGCAAATGACTCACAAGGACCCTTTGAAGTCAGGAATCCATGCAGTAAAAAGTAGTCTCATGATGCACAGAGTCCCTTAGGGTCTCAGAGCCTATTCTCCAACCTTTGAACCCATTTTAATAATAGGTAATTTGGCATCCACACCCAGAGCATATTCAGCTCAAGCTCCATCGCTGTTGAGTCAATTCCGACTCATAACGACCCTATAGGACAGAGTAGAACTGCCTCATAGGGTTTCCAAAGCTGTAATCTTTATGGAAGTGGGGTTCAAACTGCCTACATTTGGGTTAGCAGCCGAACACTTAATCACTGTGCCACCAGGGCTCCTTCAGAGCATACTGGGAACTATTAATTAGAATGTGGAGAAGGGCTGCTTCCACACAGAGATGTCTGTTGAATGTTGAATGAATGAATGGCTGCCAGGTTGGTTTCTGCTCCCTAACTGGTTTCCCTTTGCTCCATCTCTTGCTGTCATGTAAACCATTTAAAAACATAGCCTTTGCCATGACATGGTCCTGCTCATAAATCTTCAATGGTTCCCCATTGCCTGGATGACTGAATAGCCTCCTAACCAATCTCTGTTCCTCCATAGCTGGCGCCTCTGAGCTGCTCTCCAAACAGTGAACTCTTCAAAATGCAAATCATGCCACTTCCCTTTCAAGGCTCCCTACCACCCCCAGGAAAATGTCCAGAATTCTTAATGCAAAGTCTTAACTGTAAGGCTTGATCTGGACTGTCTCTCCAACCCCATCTCACATCAGGGTCTCCCTGGCTTTCATTCCAGCCACACTGACTTCTCTCAGTTGTCCACACATGCCTGTTCTCCCCACTTCCGGGACTTTGCACATGCCATTCCCTCTGCAGGGACCCTGCAGACCCTAATCTGCTTTGCTAACCTCTATCCATTCTTTAGATTTCAACCTAATACTACTGCCTCAGGGCAGCCTTTTTTGACTTCCCCAGATTGGGCTAGTACCCTCGTCAACTGTTCCACAGCTGCTGTGCTGCTCTTAGCACCTTACTGTCACATTTCGCTATATGTTCCGTCTTAAATATGTCTGCTGACCAGAGTGTGGGCTCCAAGAGGACAGGGACTGTCCTAGTCACCACCGTATGCTCAGTGCCTGGAACAAAGAGCTCAACAAGTATTTTCTGAATCGATGAGTAAGTCCATTTGGCTGCCAATTGAAACAGACCGATCCATTCAACAAATACTGAGCATCTGCTAAGTGCCAAGCATGGTTCTCCACACTCCACAGTGGTGAACAAACCACCACAAAGTCCCTGCCCTCATGAAGCTTACAGTCTACTTGGGACACATTAAACAGATGCAAAAATCACACAATGCCAGGCAGTGCTAAGTGCTATGCTGAAAACAAAGCAGGGGTAAGGGAATAGAGAAGTGGGTAGGGAGGTTGCCAATTTTGATGGGGTGGTCAGGAAAGGCCACTCTGAGGAGGTGACACTTTAGTGACAAGACAGGGCTCATGAGAGGCGCATACTTGGGCTGGCTGGGTCCCAAGAGTGTCCAGGTACAGCAGCCCCAGATCCCCCAAACCCTCCCTGCCTCCCAGGGTGGGAGCCAGGAACCCAGAAGAGGCCTTTGGTGAGGCTTTTGAGGAGGATGCAAAAACCCGAAGCTGCTCTTCACAACGGCTGTGATTGGGCTCTTCTTGCGTGGCGAGAGGCGGCGATTGCTTTGTGCACCGAGGACTCCGCTGATTGTGGCCGGACGATTGGTACCCTCGGACCGCGGCCTGTCAGGGTTTACAGCGCACTCCCAGCGCTGTGGCGGGCCGTGCGCAACGCACCAGCCCAATCTCGCCTCCTATATTCAGAGTTGATTAGACGCTATTTCTGCCTGGATTTTCAGAAGGCTCAAGAGCTTTTTTAATCACTACAGTGGCTCATTACGGTTTTGCAGTGACACTCATGTCCTTCAGTTCTCTTCTCAGATTAGATTCTATAGTCAGATGAATATTGGATGATTTCATTACATACAAATGCAATCAACAGTTTTGCATAAATTTCTTCTCTTTTCTTGAGTTTCAATTGACCCCAGCACCCATGGTGGTAGGCGCAATCCACATGCAAATGAGCTGGGTTTGCAGCAGTGGAGAAGGGCTGGGAGGAGGCGGGCACTTGTTCCAGCCCAGGGAGGCAGCAAGCCTGGATACTCAGAGCTTGGGGAGAGGGGCTTGGGAGAGGGGGCACCACTCAGGGCAGCCTAGTGGCTGAGGATGGGCATCCCCATTCTGGATGATGTTCCCCCAGGTGAACCAAGGCACCGGGGTACTCTCTCTCCAGGCAGAGAATGGAACGTGGACATATGGCCTGGTAGCTGGGGTGGCAGGGGTGTGTGTTCAAGGACTTGGAGTAGTGGCTATTTAACAACTGGTATGGAAGTGTTTTAACATTTCAGTAACTGGTAGGGCCATAACGGCATCCCTAGGTGGCACAAATGGTTAACCGCTCGGCTGCTAACCAAAGGGTTGGCAGTTCAATTCCAACCAGAGGCACCTTGGAAGAAAGGCCTGGTGATCTACTTGACACACATGGGGTTGCCATGAGTTTGAATTGATGGCAACTGGTTATTTGTTTATTGGCCATAACAGTGCATTCCTGCTGAATGCTAGCACTGACTTAATGAATACTAACAGTTGTTATTATTACTATACGATCATCATCATCATCATTGTTTCTTCTGGGGGACTTGAGCTATGGCCGCCAGGGCAACCAGCAAAAGGCAAAAGCCAGTCCAAGGCAGCTGGGGAAGTTGGGCGCCTGGGCAGTTGTGTCTTGCATCACTTTCTTGATTTGTGTACTTCTTTTTGGAGGTGGAACAGGATATTCTTGGAAATGGACCTCAGAAGGCTTCTAATCCACCCTTTATCTGGTGATTGAATCCTTTCTACCATAGTCTTGTTGAGTGGTATGGCAGCCTCTGCTTGTTCTCCTCTGAAGGTGAGGGGCTCCCCGTGTCTTACCCAGTTCCTTGGTGAGAAGGTACTTTATGATTCTGACTCTTGAGGCAACCCTCCCTGGCGCTGACTCTGTGCTCTGGGCCCACAGCCCTGCTGCTTCAGTCCCACATAGCCCCTGAGGTCAGTGTTGGGACTGGGCTCTGCTGAGCCACCTTTCTTCCGACTGGTCTTCTCAATTCCTGCACTCCCCCTAGAAGGTAGCTTCCAGCCTCCAACCCCTCCAGATGCTCCTGGTGGCTGTCACAGTTCATAGTCCAGGCCTGGACTCAACACTAGGCACGAAGCTGGAGGGGGTTGTGGGGAATGAGCTATATGTGGGGACCCAGGAATAACACCTGTGCACCTCCTAGGGGGCACAGTCACCCTATCATGGGCAGTGTTAGAGCTGAGGGTCTGCCAGGACAGGGGTTTGCACATCCCAGACCTCACTTCCTTTGGGCAGTTTCTTTATAAAATCTCCAGATGTAAACACAGACATATCGCAAACATAGCGGTGTAGGGTCAGGGACCCAGAGAGAGAGACATGTGGATGCACAAGTGGTCAGAGACCTGTCAGGGATGACCTGAGCTACAGTCGTCATCATGGACATGGTAGAACCTGCAGTGGATATGGCCATGGCCACAGCCATGGGCACGAATGAGACCCATCTGTGCTGCTACAACCTCAGACGCAGAGCTCCTTCCTGTACTGCCCTCAGCTCCTCAGAATGGGATTATAGAGGTCCAGGAATTGAAGCAGGTGGTGCCCAGTCTTGTTCCCATATTACTCCCATACTGATGAGATCCAGAAAGGGGAAGGTTGAGCAAAGAGTCACCACAGCATTGAAGTCAGAGCTTCCTGGTGCACACCTTGCTTCCCTGTTCCTCTGGCTACCTCTCATCAGTCTGTCCTTCTGTGAGCAGTCACAAAGCCTCCTTTTTTCCCAGCTAAATCCATCCATCCTGCACTGCCTACATGTCTGCCTTCTGCTTTTTCTCAGGCTCCCCAAGCTTCTCTTCCTGTTTTTGTCGCTGTTGGGCATTTCTCTCCCCTGCCTCTCCCTGTCTCCATCCTTCAACGTCTCTGTATCTCTGCCTGTGTCAGTCTCCCTGTGTGTCTCTGTGTCTTTTCTTCTTCCTCTCTTTGCTCTCTCCCTGCCCCTCTCCTCATGTCTCTGTGACTGGCCACCTGTCCCATTTGCCAGGCCACATCCACTTCTTTGCTCTTGGCTGTGTGTGTTGCCAAAGTTGGCTTCTATCTGGGGT
This sequence comes from Trichechus manatus latirostris, assembly GCF_000243295.1. Classification (NCBI taxonomy): domain Eukaryota; kingdom Metazoa; phylum Chordata; class Mammalia; order Sirenia; family Trichechidae; genus Trichechus; species Trichechus manatus. Next base: position 6,329,975 of record NW_004443974.1, read on the forward strand.
GGGTGGATCTGAGACCCCAGGGATGCCCCTGCCAGAGCTGTGACCCCTGGGAGGAGGAGGTCGGGGCTGGGGTTGGTTTCTGAACTCTTCAGAGCCTCCCTGTAGCAGCCTGCCCTGGGCCATCCATCTTCCTCTCTCCAGCTAAGGACAGCAGGAAAGCGGCCATATCTCTTTCATCATGGACCTGTTCTCACACAGGCCTGGAAGATGGGGCTGGGAGCTGGGGATGTGGGGAGGGTTGGAGAGGGCTCCTACTGACCCCTCAGACAGACAGGGGTCACTCTACCCAGGCTCCTGTCGCCAGGCTGGGCCAAACCCACTGCTCCCCATGGAAGTCTCCTCCCATGGAAACTGCCCTCCTGCCCACCTCTCACCATGCTCTCCTGGCAGAAGGAAACTGCTCCCCCAACCCAGTCGAAATCTGGTCCTGACCCGCCTCGCTGGCCTCCTTTCCTTCCCCTACTCACCTCTCTCTGCACCCTTGCTTTAAAGTTCTGTGACTTAGCACATGCAGGTACAGAGGAAAGAGCTGGCTTCAAAGGCTGACAGGTCTGTGCCAAATCCCAGATCTGCCACTTGCTAGCTGGGTCATCTCAGGCAAGCAACTTAACCTCTCTGAGCCCAGTTTCCTCCTCTGCAAAATGCAGATGGCATTCCCCTCTTTGCAAGGCTGTCAGGACGAAGTGAGATAACTTAAGTGAAAGTACCTGACACCGGGCTGGGCACACAGGAAACATAACGCTAAACATTGGTTATGAATAAATGAAGGAGAAAATAATGAGTGACTAGCAGAATTTAGACAATCACAAGCAGGGACATGGAGAAGGAATACCAGGTGTAAGGAATGGCACAAGCAAGGCATGGAGGTAACAAATCCTAGTGGGGGAACAGGGACCCAGGAGCATGCACCTTGAATGTGAGGCCAGGAATCTCAAAGGGAAGTCTTGGGGGACAGGCTCCAGAAGCTGGCAGGGGCCGCATCCTAGCGACCCTGAGGGCCAGGCTCAAGGGCTTTTTTTTTTTTTTTTTAATTGAGCGCCCCTTGTAAAGCAGGGGAAAACAAATAATTAAAGAATAAGCAACTTACTGAGTGTCAACGATACACCAGACAGCTAAGAGTAATTATAACAGCAGTGATCATGAGTAGAGACCTTGTGGTGCTGAGTTCTACAAACACTATCTCATTTAATCTTCACAAGACTCATATGAGGGAGATGCTGTTATGATTCCCGTTTCACAGACGAGGAAACTGAGACCTAGAGAAGTAGTGATTTTCCTGGGTCTCACAGTTAATAGTTGTCCCAGCCAGGATTTGAACCCTGGTCTAGTCTGGCTCCAAGGCTGGTGCTCAGTCCCCCTAACGCCACTTGGCCTTCCAAAGAGAGGATGCTTATAACCTCTGGGCAAGTGGGGCCACTTGAGTAAAATGGCTTAAAAATCACTTTCAGTTAGTGAAGGAGAGTAAGGAAGGCACAAATGGTGAGTCCAAATATCAAGAAGATAGAAGCTTGGCTCTGATGGATTGGGGAAGGCGTCTTAGAGTTGCTGTGTACAGAGGACAAGAAATGGTCCAGAAGTGAGGCCGAAGCAGCCCAGGTGGGGGTGGGGGTGAAGGTTGGGGCTGGCCACCCAAGGCCTGGAGGATTGCGGTTCTGCTGCCCGACAGCCTGTGGTTGGGGCTTTCGACCTGCATCTGCTCTTTGCTGGGTCCCTTTCCTCAGCCCCACCTGGCCCAGCTCATGCTCCATCTTGCCAGCCCCAAGAAGAACGAGAAGGGCAGAGTTCAGGTGACCTCTGACCTGGCTTCCAGTCCCAGCTCTGCTATAGGATTTTGCTTGAGCCATCACCCCTTTTTGATCCTTAGTTTGCCCACCTGTGAAATGGGACTAACAATGCCCACCAATCTAGCCCAGCACAGCACCCGGGCCGTAGCAAGTGCTGAGCGGGGTAGGCTCCCTCTTCCTTCCCCAGGGACCCCCTTAGCCCAGGACATCCCAGACCTCACGTTAGTGTATCAGAAGGCAATAGGGAAGATATATGGTGCAGAGGTCAGACTTTGCAGTCAGACTGCCTGGCTCTATCTTGTGTGATCTTTAACAAGTTACTTACCCTAACTCTATTACACGTTTCCTCATCTATAAAACGAGGATTATAATATAAGCCCAGAATTCCTTATCTAAAACCTTTGGGGTTAGATACTTTTGCAGAGCTTTACAGATTTTAGAACTTAATATAGGACATAAACCATATACATACTGTACAACATGCAGCCGGATCTGGGGCATTTCTTCTAATCAAACTCACTCCTATTGTTTTTTTCAGCAAAATATAATGAATATTCAAGCCAGATAGTGAAATAAAGACCCAAAGTAGCCTCTCCTTAGTTCAGGTCAGGTTTTACTACCAAATAAGTTTTGGGACCAAACTTAGGAAAACTTTTGGTCATTGAAGCTTTTTGTATTTCAAAATTGTGGATAAGGGATTGTGGGCCTGGAATATCTGCCGCCTGGGGCCACATGAGGATTAAATGAATGAATACACGCAAGGCACTCAGAACCATGCCTGGCACATAGTGAGTGCTCAAGATATGCATGCTATACGTCCCTCTGCTCGATGCCCTCCCATGCTCCCATGTTCTCAGAGTAAAGTACAAGCAATTAGCCCAGTATTCCAGGTCTAACTCCAGCTTCAGCTCTTACCACTCTAAACTTGAGCTTCATTAAACTTTCTGTTCCTCAGACACACCAGGTTCTCTCGTCTCCAGGCTGTTGTATTTGCTGAGTTTTCTGCCTGGAACACTCTCCCCCACCTCATCTCTCCCATTCTCTTTCTTAACTCTGCTTCATCCTGCAGGTCTCATTTTCTCAGGAAACCCCTTTTCTCCAGGTAATCCCATAGCCCACACCTAAGCATAAATTACATGCTAGGAAAATGGCCTATCTCCCCTCTAGACTATCAAGTCCATGAAGACAGCTGCCATGCACATATTCTTCTCTTGCATACAGTAGGTATCGAATGAATGAACCTTGTCACCTACCAATGGCGCTGCCATTGCTCAGGGACTGAGTAAGTTTTTGTTGAATGAATGGATGAAACACTGCTCTGGAAGGATAATCCCCTTAAGTACCCCACCTCAGGAGAAGATTCCTGGAATGCCCTCTTCCCTCTCTCCCTCCCCAAATTCTTTAAGTGATTTTTCATACAGGGAAGCCAGTCCACGAAGGAGTCCAGTGCGGCCTCCAGGACTGCAGGGTCTGGGGGTGTGGTGGGGGTGGCTTTACTACATTAGGCAGAAACCACTTGTCCAGGGTTTGTAGGGGCCTCTGGGGCCTGGGGAGCAGGGGGCGGGGCCGTAGGGCCCTCCAGCGCTCTGGAGCAATTGCTATAAAATAAACTCCATAATCAGGTAAATGCGTTCGTGGGGCGGGGGGGGGGGGTGGTTCCCGTGCAGCTGTGAGCGTCCCCCGGTCTGAGGGGACCTGCCTAATCTCAGGGTAATGAAAACGTGGGTCTAATTACTGTGGAGGGCCAGGGCCTGGGACGCGGCCGGAGTGGGGAGCAGAGGCCCTGGCAGCGGAATTAGAACATTTAAGCTGTCAGGCAGAATCCGGGAAAGGCCTGATTACCTGGCTGGGGAAGGGGCCGCTTTGGTTTGGTGTCAACTATAATTTCCTGGCCGCCAGCCGTGAAGCAGGGGCTGCCTTCTCTTCGTTACCCACGACGGGGGTCCAGGCTTTGCCTTTCTGACCCTAGCCCTCCTGCCAGACCCACCCAGAGGAGCTGGCCTGGGCCTCCCAAGATGCCGAAGGGGGCAGACAGGGAACAGGTACATGAGTCGCACATGTGTAATATGTGTATGCAGGTTTTGGGTACATGACTCAAGGAAAATGTGTACCCTGCCTATGTGTGAAAGACATGTGCACAGGTATATGTACATGGTACAGTACGTTTGTGGTGTGCACACTCTATTGTGAGGAGTATATGTGTGGGGTGTAGGTACAAGGCATATTAATATACTGAGTATGTGTAAATGATACAAGAGATGTGTCTACATGGACTATGTGCAGCTGATTCATCCTGAGACTTGGGTGTGACTCATGTACATGGGCTACATGTACATGATATCTGCATATGGGGTATGTGTGTAGTAGTGCACATAGAAGGACCATGTGTACTCAGCTTATATGTGGTGTGTGTTCACAGTTGTGTGTGTTGGTCGTAAGTGCCATGAAAGCAGGGAGCAAGTGTTCCTTGCCAAATGCTCTACCCTCAGCACCTCACTTGGTGCCTGGTATGTGGTGGGCAGGTGTTGATTACATAAATGTTGAATGAATGTATGTGGATGTGAGAGCTATGTGATGCATGTATTAAAGATACGAACATATGGAGTCTGCATAAAATGTGCCTGTGGGGTGTGTGTGTGTGTTACCTGTCCCCATCTGAGGTAGGGGGGCATAAGTCCCAGAGGCAGTACAATGGAGTGCTTCAAGGGCCTGAACTGCATAGTCACATAGACCCGGGTTGGAGGCCTGCCTCCTCCACGTAGAAATTGTATGACCTCAGGTAAGTCATTTAGCCTGAGCCTCATTTATCTCATCTGTAAAATGGGTAATCATAATAATCAGGGCTAACATTTATTGAGCACTTACTATGTGCCTTGTACTGTATTATATGTTCCTCATGCATTATTATCGTCTTAACTTTTCACAGCAACCCTATAAAGTAAGAACTACCATCTCTCCCATTTTACAGATGGGGGAAACTGAAGCTCTCAGAGGTTAGATAATGGTGAAGCCGGCAATCTGACTATAAAGTGTGAACGTTGACTGCTGGGCTAAATGATAGTACCTATTGCGTAGGGTTGTCCTAAGGAATTAAACGAGATAATCCAAGTAAAGCACCGATAGCATAGAGCCTGGCACAGAGTAAGTACTCAGTAAGTGTTATTATTTGCAACCCTGTGTACTGGCCAGTACAAAACAGGTACAAGGGAATATGTGGGAAATGTGCATATAGTGTATTTGTGAGAGACAGCATGGGCGAGACATGTGTAGATGTGTTTGTGTGATGTGTATGGTATAGACATACATTTACACAAGGTTTATGAGACATGAACTTTGATATATGCATATGTGATATATTTTACACAATGAACCCAACACAAGGCATGTGAATACGCATATTATGATGTCTTTGAATATACTATATTGACATGTGCTTATGAAATTAGAAAAAAAACAAAACACATACTTGAGGTATGTGGTATATATGAGCCTACACAGGGCTCTGTACTTGCAAATGGGAGAATATATGCTTATGGGGTAATGATAGATAGCTAGGGTGCAGGCATGAACATAAATGTGCACAGGTGCACGCAGTACAGCACATTTGGATGTGCACAGAGGTGATATATCTAATATATACATATACACACATATATTTGTGTGTGTGTGTGTGTATATATATACACACACACAGAGAGATGCATGTAGTAGATATGCATACCATATACCATGTATGATGCATGTATATGGCCTGGTACATACACATGTATGTGAAGCGCTTATGCATGGGGTATATATGGGCATGTTGATGTAAACGGTATATATTTGTGTAATGCATATACTTGGGGGTATGGTACATATTCTTTTGAGATGTATATATTTGTGATTCATCTGTGTGTGGTGGCTCAAATGCCACCTTCTCAGTTAAAACACAGCTAACCACCCTATTTAATTAAAACGGCCCTAATTTCACATCCCAGTCTCTGTTTTTCTCCACAAACGGATTGCTTTGTATTATACTAGAAAATTCACTAGTTTATTTTGTTGTTTTCTCCCTTACTAGAACATAAGTTTCAGGAGGTCAAGGACTTTTCTCAGTTTTGTTGACTTCTGAGTCCTCAGTACCTTTAGCAGCTGTAGCGGGGTGGATGCAGTATGTAGATGAGACTTAATGCAGAGCACAGGCATGCTGTATGTGCACAAGGGGAGTTCGACAGACATAAAGCTTACGTGTACATGGTGGATACAGATACACACGAGCCTAAATGGTACGCTCTGTGTACGTTTAAATGATGGACGTGTACCAGCTGCCGCCAGGCCAAAGCTGGGTCACCTCCCACCCTTCCCCCTGTGACCCTCAGGCGGGCAGCCTGGGGCCTCTCCGCCCCCTGCCGTCTCCCGGGGCGCGACCCCGTGTACCGGCCCGGCCGGGCCAGGGCTCCGGCCCATTTCCCGGCGGCCGCAGGGCGGGG
>NW_004443974.1:6336330-6348186 GCF_000243295.1 Trichechus manatus latirostris
GAAGCGGCGCATTGTTCGCGGGCCGCGGCCCTGGGCAGGGAGTTCCCGGCCCCGCACGGACATAAAAGGAGAAAGCAGCGCCCGCGGGAGCGGTTGGCCGGCCCGCGGCCTCGGCGGCCGGAGGAAGCGCGGCCCTGCGCTCCGCTGACCCCCGGCATCCGCTCCGGGCAGCCCCGGGAAGGGTCGAGCCCCGCCCCTGCAGCCCTCCAGGACCGGGTTCGAATGCCGGCTCGCCGCTTCCCAGAGCCGGTTTTCTCCCTTGTAAAATGAATATGAGCTAGTGGAAGCTCACATCATCGAAAACCTCAGCCGTCCCCTTAGTCCCCCTTCTCCAGTTTGCTTGTCCCCCTAGAACACTGATCCTGTGCCACCCGCCCCCTCCGCCCCAGCATCCTCTGAGAAGAAAAAGTTGGCAACACTTTACCTACTGAAGGAGACCTACAAGTGCAGCTTCAGCGCCGCCCCTTTGGGCAAACGAATCTGCCCGAAACAGGAAAGACGCTCTACTGGGCAGAACTTTGCTTGCAGGCACCGTAGGGATAGGAAAATTGAGGCCTGGAGAGGGGAACGACTTGCTCAAGGTCATCTGCAATTACTTCAATAAACAAAAACGCTATTACACAGACTTTTTGCAAATCCAGGCTCATTCTCCCTGTGCTTAGAAGTGCGGCCATTCTTGTTGTAGATTGTAAAATTGATCAAATGGACACTCTTACCGGGTGCACAACTTTTCAAACCGGCTGCACATCTCTTCCTCATTTAGCCCTCACACCCCCTCTGGGGGCGGGCGTGAGTAAACGAGGCACACTGAGGCAAAAGATCTTGCACCAGCTGGCTGAGGAACCCTGGGGGCTTGTCTCAGGTCTGTTTGACCTGGGCGATTTTGATTCTGACATCACTGACATCATAGTCTTAGGCGGGATGGTAAGAGGGCTAGATCTGCAGGAGATCTAAGATCTAATCAAAGGAACCCTGATGGCTCAATGGTTAAGCACTCGGCTTCTAACTGATAGGTTGGTGGTTTGAACCCACCAACCGCTCTTCGACGGAAAGACCTGGCAATCTGCTCCCATTAAAGATTACAGCCTGGGAAACCCTATGGGGCAGTTCTGCTCTATCACATAGAGTTGCTATGAGTCGAAATCAAATGGAGGGCATACAACAACAAAAATCCAATCAAAGCAGGAAAAAGTAAGCAATTAGCACCCCCCCCCCATTCCAGCCAAGCCCACCCCATAGCACTGAGTTTTCCTCCTGGTTGGGACTGTACGCCTGCCTCCTTTTGGGGAAAAGGTAGGGGAAAGGAAGGCCAAGTCTTCACCACTTCCACAGGGGCCCAGAGAGGTTAAGTGACTGGCACCAGGTCACACAGCAAAATGGCTGTGAAGCAGAGGCTCTCGCCCTCATCCACAGCTTGATCGCTCCTTCTGGGAAGAGCCCCCTTCCTCGCTCCTTGCATCCTGAAAACCTGAGGACCTGTTCTGGGGTGCCTTCACCCGCTGGCCCAGGAGATTCTGATTATGGAGAAATGGCCTCCCCTCCACCCCTGCTCCTGCCCAACTCGGGAACCCAACACCGGGGGGTGGCGGGGGTAGGGGGTAATTGAGATCAGATGCGGCTGTGACCCAGGGAATGCTCCCCAGGAACCTGGAAACATTTATTGTCTGGAAGAGAATCCAGGGCCCGCTCGCTGCCGCCCTCCCTCCCTCCCTCGCTGTCTCCTCCCTAGGCGGCTGAAGGTGGTTGGGGCCCTGAGGAGCCTCTGGTGTTGCCTGGGGGTTAGTGCAGCCGGCCTTGATGAATACGACTGCTGAAAGCGCCTTCCTGGCTTCCTCCTTCCTGGGGATACGGTTACAGGGGGCCAGACTTCCTGCCCAGCAAGCCTGCCTTCCAAGCGAGGATCTGCAGGCTCTCCCGCAGGCAGCTCCGCCACCCCCAGCCTTGCAGCTGGGTCACCCGCGGATCCTAACTTATTCAGAGCTCAGCTCAAATGCCACCTCCTCAGGGAGGTCCTCCCTGACCGCCCTATATGAACTAGCCCACCTACCACTGTCACTCCCTTTTGCCCTGTTTAATTTTCTTCATATCACTTATCTCGAGCTGGCAGATTCATTTGTTTCCTTGTACTGATCTTTATGTCCTCCCCCACCTCAAGAATGTGAGCCCTGTGAGGGCAGGGATTGCCTTACTCACTGCTCTATCCCAGGGCCTGGAATTGTGCCTGGCATGTAGTACCAGTTACCACTTGCTGCTGAGTTGGTTCTGACTTGTCTACCCCCAGTGTGCAGAGTAGAACTGCACTCCACAGGGTTTTCAACGCTGTGACCTTTCTTCAGGCTCATCTTCCGAGGTGCCTCTGGGTGCATTTGCATCACCCAGAGACTACTCTGGCACGTCGTAGGTGCTCAGTAAATACCAACCTAACGAACCAAGCAATGAATGAGCCCTCACCTTCAGCCTCTTAACTCTAACCTTCATCTTGACTTTCTTTGCGTTGAAATGAGACTCACCATCCCTGATCACCCTCGGGTTTGGCGTGAATCCTTGCCCTGATTTTGGATCTCTGGTATAAAGCTCCAGTTTTGGGTGGTCACTCTCCTGCCTGCATTTTACTGCCTCAAACTCTCATCTGGGAACTCCAAGCTGACGTCTGACCTCACATCTCCAAGCCTTCTTCTTTGTCCTCCTCCAGGTTCTGCTGTGTGACTTTGGGCAAGTCTCTTGCCCTTCGTAGGCCAGCAGAGTCCTTCACCAAACAAAAGCTCAAATGGAAGCCCAGTTTATGAAACAGATTAATGGGTGAAAAGGTGGGAAGGGGGCCTGGATTCCTGAACACCTGGCCTCTCCCACGCCCCTTGATCTACTAGAGTTGTCCCCAGCACACCTTTGCAGAGCCCTGCAGCTTTGAAAACCCTGGATTTGAAGATTTTTCAGATGGCTTATTCATTTATTTACTCTTTAATCAAACATGAATGGGCCACTGTTGGGTGCTAGGCTTCCTGCTAATCCTCAGTCTCCAATTTCTTATGCCCAGTTTATGGTCCCCTCTCCTCATTCAAAGGTCCCTGGGTGGCACAAACAATTTGGCCTGGACTACTAACCTAAAGATTGGCAGTATGAACTCACCCAGTGTTACTGCAGAAGAAAGGCCTGGCAATCTGCTTCTGTAAAAATTATAGCCAAGAAGACTCCATGGAGCAAGCAATTACTACTCTATAACACATGAGGTTGCCATGAGTCTGAATTGACTCAGTGACAATGGGTTTTTGGTTCTCCTCATTCAGCTAGCAGTCCGGGAGCACATTCATGGCCAGGATGGTGACGTCTCAGGGGACTTGAGCAGGGCAGCTGCTGGCCTGTACTGCACCTGTGTGTGACTTGGGAAAACGCACTCCCTTCTGGGCGGATACAGCACTGCAGGACCCCAACTTGACCTATTGAAAGTGGCCTTGAGTGAAGAAAAAGGTGATCATTGTCTTGGCAGATAAAACCCCACACCTGGGCACCGGGCTTGGCAAGCAGGAGGCAAGTTGGCTGCATTTTAGACCCTTTGTACAGGGTACAACTCTCTGGGTGCCTCACAGGTGTGCCACCTATGCTTGGTGCCATGTGCTACTGTTGTCGTCCTCAAAGTCTTAGTAAGTTTGAACAAGGGTCTGCACATTTTCATTTCGCACTGGGCCCTGCAAATTATGTAGCCAGTCCTGATCCTACACAGTCCTGGTTAGATGATAAACCCATTGCCATGGAGTCGATTCTGACTCATGGCAACCCCGTGTGTTACATAGTAGAACTGCTCCATAGAGTTTTCTTGGCAGTAATCTTTATGGAAGCAGATTGCCAGGCCTTTCTTCTGCAGTGCCACTGGGTGGGTTTGAACTGTCAACTTCAGGTTAGTAGTCCAGTCCCAACAGTTTGTGCCACTCAGGGATCTGGTTAGATGACAGCAGCCCCCATTCTATAGAGGGGAAAGCTGAGGCCCAGAAAAGCTGGACCATCTGCTGACCGGGATCGTGAGGCCTGGAGGACAGAGGCTGAATGTGCCAGCTCCCAGCTGAGGGTGGCTGAACATAGTTTGCTATGGGGGATTGAGCTTGGTCCCCACCCTTGAGGTGCTCAAGATCAGGGGGTGGTGGGAGGGCGAGAGAGATGTGTGAGCTCAGAGGAAGTGCTGTGCTTGGCTGGTTCTCAGGGCTGCTAACTGGGTGCTCAGTGCTGGGCAGTGAGGGAAGGGAATGGCTCTTTCCACCAGGGGCTTTGGAGAAGGTTTCCGGGAGGAGGTGATAGGGGACCTGACATTAACGGATGGGGAGGGTTTAGATCAGGAGGGGAAGGAAGGACATTCCCAAGGGAAAGTACCAGATGGACAAAGACAGAGAAGCCTGAAAGAGCAGCCTTGGATGTGAGGATAAGGGAAGGAGGGCGTAGTGGGAGATGGCGCTGGAGATGCAGAGCGTGAAGGGCCTTAAATGCCAGGGTTAGGGGTCAGCATTTTTTTCCTCTCAGTGGACTTGCGGTGGGTGGAGTCGAGGGACCCAACATCTGCTCAGATCAGAGCAGATAGTATAAGCCTGTTCTCTGTTTTATACTTTGAGAGTGGGGAGTGGCTTTTAAGATTTTGTTTGTAAAAAAAAAAAAAAAAAACGATGTTGCCTTTAAAACTACGAAAGCCACAGCTGTTGGGGTGGGATGCCAGGGAAGGGGTCAAAATGCCCTCTCCAGGGCTTCTGGCCTCCTTGTAAGGCCTTGTCCTCTTTATAGGGGAGTGCCTGAGACTCAAGACAGGGTAAGCTCTTGCTCTTGGTCACAGGCAGCATCCAGAAGCCAGGACGCCTGCCTGCTAGAGCGGAGCTTGTTTGACTGCACCTGCAGGAACTCTCTTTGCAGGCCCCTAGCTGAGGCCTCTGGCGCAGTTTCCATAGGCTTCCCGTGGGCCTACATCCCCCCGGTAGAGAGGCACATCTTTCTCCCTCCATCCAGACTTCCAGGCCAGCCTTGGAAAAAGGTGGCCTATGCTGCCACCTGGTGGCCACTCTGAGGTATGTCACTTCTGGGCTTTGGAGAAAGTAGCACTAGCCTGGTAATTTCCGGTCCACAGTGGGATCTCATGCCCTGGGGTGGGGCAGCCCTGTTCTGGGGCATTGACCTCTTTAGGGTCAATGGTGGTATGGCCTATCCTGAACCTGTTCTTCCTTCTGTCTTCTTCTATCTCAGAGACTTAGCACTCTAATGGTCTAAGGTGGAAGTCTGGGTCTTAACTGGGCTCACCCTACTCCCTCACTCCCCATAAACGGCTCAATCTGTCCCTAAATCCTGTCATGTCTACCTTTTAGGCAGATCTGGAATGTGTCCTCTGCTCTCCATCCCCACGACCACAGCTCTGGTCCAGCAGCATCATCGTCCTCACCTGGTCTGCTGCAGTGGCCTCGTATTCCGTCTTCTCCCTCCACCCTGGACTGTCAGCAATTGACTCTTCACGCTGCATCTAGAGTGACCTTTCCAAACGCACAGATGGTCACATAACTCCCTGCTTAGAACTGTCAGTGGCTCCCCAGTGTCCTCAGGACAAGGCTCAGACTCTGTATCAGCGAAGTCCTCTGGGAACTGTCCCCTGCTGACCCCACAGCTCCACCTCTCACTGGTCCACTCCCTGCCTCCCCTAGGTGGGCGGCATAGCACAGGTACACTCTAGTAACAGTCTCTGCCTGCTTTCAGATTTGCCAACTGTGTGACCTTGGTCAAGATACTTAACTCAGCTTCTCATTCTATAAAACAGAGTTGATGATAATAGTGCATACTTCAGAGGATTATTGTGAAGATTAAATGAATTAACAAGTATGAAGTGTTTAGAACCCTGCCTGACAAGCAATAAGTACTATCTTAGTACTAGCTGTTATCATGCTCTGCCTGTTGCAGTGCCTCAAGCCTCTGCCTCCAGGCCTTTGCACATGCTAATCTCTCTGCTAAAGCAGCTTTTCCTCTGGAAGGCCCTCAGTCAGTTAAGTGCCCTGCATGTGTCTCTTCTGCTTCCTCTCCTCCCCCATCCCAGGACTAATCTCAAAGTCAGTGCCTGGTCAACCGTCAGCCCCATCTCTTCCATCAGGGTGCTGGCACCTTAGGGTAGAAAAGTGTCTGTCCTATTCTTCACGTCTCTGGAGGTGCTAGGGAATTGGTTGTTAAGCAGAACGTTATACTTCCCACTATAGCTCAGAGGCATCGATGTGAGCTGTGGGGCCCTAGAGTCAGAAGCAGGGCCAGTGGGGAAGCTCAGGAAGCAGACTTCAGTTTCGTGTGCCTGAGGACCTTCCAAGAATGAAGGCTGTCTAGCTGTGTGGGGTGAAGGCTCGCCAGTCCGGAGAGGTGTGCCACGGGGACTGGAGGCCCGGGGCATCTTGAGGTCCAGGCATGGGCTGAGAGAGCATGGGGGTAGGGGCCTGAGAGCCCCTCATCCCTGTCTGCCCCTGCTCTGCTGGACTGGGTGGGGGTGGGGAGAAAGTTGCTGGGGGAAAGGGGAAGGAAGGGCCAGTCCAGAGGTCAGCGGAGGAGCAGTGCGAGGAGACCAGGGGGGCCTGCCTGCCTGAGGCCTCTTGGAGGTAGAATTCAGGGCTCCTTCCTGGTTCTCAGGCTGAGCTTATGTGTTCTAAGGAGCAGGGCACTCAAGTCTGGAGGATTTATGGAGGGAGTGGGCTGCTGCCCTAATTTGGCCCCTTGGATGAATGGGACAGGCTCAGGGACCAAAAGGAACGCCACCCTGAGACCCTGCTGGGGGAGGACCTGGGTCTGGGGGTCAGGAGCCCTGAATTTCAGCTTCCGCTCTGCTACGTGTCTGTCCTCCTCTGGGCCTCAGTCTCCTGACCTGTGCAATGGAGGTTTCGACCTGGCGACCAGAGGCCTGGTCTACAGAGAGGCAGGAAGCAGGAGGCTTAGAAAAGGGGCCCAGGACAGGGGATTGGAGGTCGGGTCAGGATGGGTCCTGGTGATGTCTGTTGTCACTGGGCATAGATCCTAGTTCCTCCCACTCCACCCCCTCCCAGCTTCTCTGCCCACCACACAGACCACAACCCTCTCTTCTCCTTTTCTATTTTCAGACTTCCTAGAGTTGCGAGGAAGGCCCAGGCTGGTGCCTGCTGGGGAACTCTGAGCTGCTGAGGGAGGCATCTCCACAGCAGGAGGGAGTGCAGTTAGATTTGCAGTAGTCATGGGCTTTAAGAGGAAGTAGCTGGCACCTCACTTGGGGCTGGAGAAGGGAGCCGTGGGAGCTATGAGAAGCCCTTTCTCTGCTCTAGCCTGCCTCTGACCCCCCTCCACCCCCCGCACGGGTTCCAGCTGGAGCCTGGACTGACCAGGAGGCTGGTGGCAGGTGGGGCCAGGGAGGAATGCAGTCCTGGCCTTAGGCTAGCTAGCAGGCTCACCTCACCAGGAGTCTTGTGGGCTGTGCCTGGCTGGGCAGGGAATCTGAGGCCAAGGGTTCAGTGATTGGATTCTGGATTCAGTCTGGCTAAAACGCTAGCTCTATTTCTCACAGGTAGCAGTTTCTGTTGCAGGAGGCCGAACTCCTGCTTCTTCCTCTCCTCTGGGCCTGCGAGGGCCTGCGAGGGCCTCCCCCTTTGTGCTGTCAGAATTGTGCTTTCCCGAGGCATTGGGACCCGGCTTCAAGAGGTAGGAGGGTCAGGGTCAGGGTCAGGTTAATGGTGGATAACCCTCACCAAAGGAGCACCCAGAATATTTCTTGCCTCCCTAACCCACAGAGAATGGAGAATATATTTTACTATAAAAGAGAAAGAAGCATGGCTTTGAGTTGGTATGGTAAGGCAGATACTTACTCTGTTCATGGAGATGCCTTCTGTTGGGTGGAGTTCCTATTGTTCTCCCACCCACTTCTCAGCCAGCCGGGTGCCCAAACTTCCCCATTCTGGGTTCAGAGTCTGGGGTCTCCAGAGTTAGGAAGACCTGATTCTCATTCCACTAACTCTGAATGACCAGCAAGCCCTTCCCAGTCTCTGAACCTCAGTTTCTCCAACCATAAAATGAGAAGATTGGCCTAAATTCCTTTCCATCCCTAACATGTATAATTCTGATTTCCTGAGTGGGAAAGGGGCCCAGGAGGCCTCAAGCCTTGTTCAACAGCCTCAAAGTGGTTCTCAGGCAGCCTGGGTGGCCTATTGTTTCCATGGCAGGGAAAGGGAGGAGGGGGTGAAGGGATGGAGACACCTTTGTTTAGGAGAAACAACTCCTCAAGCAAAGCTTGGAACATGCAATGGATTGGCTAGAGACAGAGACAGAGAGGGAAAGAGCAAGAGGGAGATAGCAACACAGAGATACTGAAATAAGAAGAAACAGAGAATCCAAGACAGAGGTGAAGAAATATGGCTACACATACAGGCAGAGATAGAGCTAGAAAGACAGCAGCAGAGATACAGAGACAAAGACTGAGAGATAAAGGCAGAAACAGAAGAACAGGGCCACAAATATGGAGTCAGGTAGATGAGGCAAAAAAGCCAAGGACAGTGAGTTCTGCTCTCTGGGGGTCAAGTCAGACCCCGTTTCTCCCCACAAGGTGCCGGAATCTGGTGGTCCCTCTTCTGCCCATCAAATCTCCTCTGTCACTGGAACTCTCCTTGTCCCCTGTCTTAGTCATCTAGTGCTGCTATAACAGAAATACCACAAGCGGATGGCTTCAACAAAGCGAAATTTATTCGCTCAGAGTCTAGTAGGCTACAAGTCCAAATTCAAGGCATTAGCTCCAGGGGAAGACTTTCTCTGTCTGTCAGCTCTGGAGGAAGGTCCTTGTGATGCTTCAGTCTGCCCTTGGTCTGGGAGCATCTCAGCACAGGAACCTCAAGTCCAGAGGATGCAGTCTGCTCCTGGCACTGCTTTCTAGGTGGTATGAAGTTCCCAACTCTCTACTTGCTTCCCTTTCCTTTTATCTCTTGTAAGATAAAAGGTGGTGCAGGCCACACCCCAGGGAAACTCCCTTTACATTGGATCAGGGATGTGACCTCAGTAAGGGTGTTACAGTCCCACCCTAATCCTCTTTAACATAAAATTACAATCACAAAATGGAGGACAACCACACAATACTGGGAATCATGGCCCAGCCAAACTGATACACACATTTTTCTGGGGATGCAATTCAATCCATGGCAGCCCCCAATCTAAATTTCTTCCAGACCTCACCTCCCTGGGAGTAGTATGTTAGAGCTGAGGTCTCTCACAGGCCTAAGATCTCTGAGGTTTCATGGCCTTGGGATTTCATTAAAGAGTAAGCGTAGATGGTAGGGAGTCATGGATGAATGAAGGCTATTTCCTCTAGGAGGATGTGGTCAGCGTTAGGAGAAGAGCAAAGAGGTGGAAAGTTAAAAGAAAAAATTCCCCATCTTTATTTATATCCAGTATTAACTCCATGTCTCACTATTTAGGGAATGATAGGAAATCTGGTGGAGGGAGTATGGGAGGCAGGTATTTAGTGTTGGAAGAAAGGAGGAGATTCAAAGAGAGAAGAACTGAGCTGGGCAAGCATGCGTTTAGTTGAGTTAAATTATGTTCGGTTGTGTTGAGTGTAGTTAGTTTGGTTTGGGTGGAGTAGAGTTATGTTATGTTAGAATGGGTTGGGTTGAATTAGGTTGAGTTTGATTCAATTGACTGGAGCTGGATTTGGGTTTGGTTGAGTGGAGAGTGGTTGAATTGGTTTGACTTGAATTGAATTTAGTAGAGTTAAGCTGAGTTGGGTCATGTTTAGATGGGTTGTACTGGGTTGAGTTGAGTGGAGTTGAGTTTAGTTGAGTTGATTTAAGTTGGGTTTGGGTGGGTTGAATGGAAATTAATTGATTTGGGCTGACTTGGGTTGAATTTAGGAGATTTGAACTGAGCTGGATTGAGTTGAATGAAGTTGAATTTAATTGAGTTGGGTCAGATTGGATTTGGGTTGTGTTGAGTGGAGTTGGATTGATTTGCATTTTATTTAGGAGAGACTGTATTGGGTTGAGTTGAATTAGATTGGGTTGGTCTGGATAAGAAAGTTAAAAGACTCCAAGTAGACAGGAATAAGGAGGAGCCCAGATCTAGGGAAGCCATGTTTTAGAAAGGTGGAGTGAGATCTCAACAAGGAGAGACTTGGTGAGGGAAGATGCCCAAGGCTGAGATCTAAGGAGATCCTGTGAGTCTGAGAGTGTTTGACATATACATAATCTATCTTAGTGTTTCTCTTTTTTTCACTATTCACTTCCATTGGTAACAGAGGCTATGATTTGCATCTTGGCACATGAAGAAGGGAATATCAGAATCTTATTTTGTGTGTGTGTGTAATTTGGAAAAAAAAAAAAAAAACTGCAACCTTAAGGTGAGTTTTAAATGCCTCTCAATCTGGGGCATGGCTCCAGTTGAGAACCACCATCCCATAGAATCTTCACTCCTGCAGAGAAGGAGTTCTGTTCAGGTGAACCCCTGGCAATTTTGTAAAGAGAATGAGGTAGAAGAGCAAGGACCAGAAGATCTCCTTATTCAGTCTTTTAGGCCAAACTCTTAAGTGGCAGCCTTTGAGGAAAAGGGAAAGTAATAATTATTAAGCACCTGTGTGTCAAGTATTTTCATATCCATTGTTTTATTAAATCCACACAAAATCCTTCTATTTTACAGTGCAGAAACGGTGGCCCAAGGAATTTAAGCAACATCATCAAGGTCACCCAGCTAGAGTTATGTAAACTCAGGTCGGTGTGTCTCTAAAGTCCATGCTCTTTCCTTTATACTAAGAGAGCTGGGGGGAAGGGGAAACTCTAAAGGTCTTCAACGGGCAAAGCAGGTGAGAGGAAGTGAGAAACTAGAACAGGGATGGGGTGATATATCGGGTAAGTGAGGTTGAGGGTCAGAGGAGGTTGGGGCTGGGAGTGGAGAGACAGGGTAGTTTGAAGGGTCAGAGAACAGGTGAGAAGGTGAAGGAGTGAGCAGCCCAGACACACTGTGTTATTCAAGGCCTAATCATGGAACCCATAGCCTCAGCTAGGCAGCAGGTCCAGGTCTTGGTTTATGAACCTTTAGCTTTTGGGAACTGGAATCCTTCTAAGGATCCAGGGCAGGTAGGGTCTAGCAAGGAAGTTTCCAACATCTCCTTCCCTTTTTTTGTCTTCTGTTCCTCTGCAGCTAACCCCATCCTCTGGGAGCTCCTTGAGAGCAGAGGTCTCTAGCAGCCTGTCTAGAGGTTGACCAAGATACTATCTCATAAATATTTGTAGGATGGGTAGAATGGACTGGAAAGAACCCACAAAGCAGCGTGGACACTTCTGTATGCTGGATATTGCGCTCTGAAGAGACACTAAGTTCCTGTCCTGGGGTGTCCTGGGGGAAGGGTTTAGGTTTGGGTACTCTGGAGTGCCCCCAGAGCCTGGGCTCCCCTCCTCAGAGAGTGGGAGGCTGTGGGCAGGCAGCTGACCAGCCCTCACTCACCACCCAGTTCTCTCTTGTAGTCCTGTGGTCCTGCATGCATGGCTGGGCCTCGTTCCTACCCTGGTGACTCACACACACACATGCACACGCACACACACGCACACACCCCACAGACCACAGGACAGCCCATGAAAGAGCTCAGGGTGGATGGACGGGAGATAGACTCTTCACAGCTGCAGGGTTCAGGGCAGCCTTCCCCTGCCCAGGCTTTCTGAGGGGTTGGGATCCCTGCAGCTCCTTCATTTACTGGTTCACTCTTTGCTTAAAAATCCTTATTTGCAGGGGACAGAAAGAGCAGAGAAGCCAGAGTATGAAACTCTGGAGCTGCAGTTGAACAACCAGAGGACTCTAGCCAAGTCACCTCACCTCTATGAGCCTGAGTGTCGTCATCTGTAAATTGTGCATAACATTCCCTTA
>NW_004443974.1:6348286-6350496 GCF_000243295.1 Trichechus manatus latirostris
AAAAAAAACTGCAACCTTAAGGTGAGTTTTAAATGCCTCTCAATCTGGGGCATGGCTCCAGTTGAGAACCACCATCCCATAGAATCTTCACTCCTGCAGAGAAGGAGTTCTGTTCAGGTGAACCCCTGGCAATTTTGTAAAGAGAATGAGGTAGAAGAGCAAGGACCAGAAGATCTCCTTATTCAGTCTTTTAGGCCAAACTCTTAAGTGGCAGCCTTTGAGGAAAAGGGAAAGTAATAATTATTAAGCACCTGTGTGTCAAGTATTTTCATATCCATTGTTTTATTAAATCCACACAAAATCCTTCTATTTTACAGTGCAGAAACGGTGGCCCAAGGAATTTAAGCAACATCATCAAGGTCACCCAGCTAGAGTTATGTAAACTCAGGTCGGTGTGTCTCTAAAGTCCATGCTCTTTCCTTTATACTAAGAGAGCTGGGGGGAAGGGGAAACTCTAAAGGTCTTCAACGGGCAAAGCAGGTGAGAGGAAGTGAGAAACTAGAACAGGGATGGGGTGATATATCGGGTAAGTGAGGTTGAGGGTCAGAGGAGGTTGGGGCTGGGAGTGGAGAGACAGGGTAGTTTGAAGGGTCAGAGAACAGGTGAGAAGGTGAAGGAGTGAGCAGCCCAGACACACTGTGTTATTCAAGGCCTAATCATGGAACCCATAGCCTCAGCTAGGCAGCAGGTCCAGGTCTTGGTTTATGAACCTTTAGCTTTTGGGAACTGGAATCCTTCTAAGGATCCAGGGCAGGTAGGGTCTAGCAAGGAAGTTTCCAACATCTCCTTCCCTTTTTTTGTCTTCTGTTCCTCTGCAGCTAACCCCATCCTCTGGGAGCTCCTTGAGAGCAGAGGTCTCTAGCAGCCTGTCTAGAGGTTGACCAAGATACTATCTCATAAATATTTGTAGGATGGGTAGAATGGACTGGAAAGAACCCACAAAGCAGCGTGGACACTTCTGTATGCTGGATATTGCGCTCTGAAGAGACACTAAGTTCCTGTCCTGGGGTGTCCTGGGGGAAGGGTTTAGGTTTGGGTACTCTGGAGTGCCCCCAGAGCCTGGGCTCCCCTCCTCAGAGAGTGGGAGGCTGTGGGCAGGCAGCTGACCAGCCCTCACTCACCACCCAGTTCTCTCTTGTAGTCCTGTGGTCCTGCATGCATGGCTGGGCCTCGTTCCTACCCTGGTGACTCACACACACACATGCACACGCACACACACGCACACACCCCACAGACCACAGGACAGCCCATGAAAGAGCTCAGGGTGGATGGACGGGAGATAGACTCTTCACAGCTGCAGGGTTCAGGGCAGCCTTCCCCTGCCCAGGCTTTCTGAGGGGTTGGGATCCCTGCAGCTCCTTCATTTACTGGTTCACTCTTTGCTTAAAAATCCTTATTTGCAGGGGACAGAAAGAGCAGAGAAGCCAGAGTATGAAACTCTGGAGCTGCAGTTGAACAACCAGAGGACTCTAGCCAAGTCACCTCACCTCTATGAGCCTGAGTGTCGTCATCTGTAAATTGTGCATAACATTCCCTTAGGAAGTAATGGAGAGAGTCAGATGTGACAAAAAATATGAAAGTGTCTGTACACTCCTAATTATATTTGTATATACATGTATGTGTGTGTGTAGAAATGGTGGTCATTCATTCACTTACTCATTTATTTAACAAACACATACGTAGTGTTTATTAAGCATTTTACAAGAATTAACTCATTTAACCCTCATAACAACCCTGTGAGGATGGTATTAGTGTTGTCCTCATTTTACAGATCAGGAAACTGAGGCACAGAGGTGTTAAATAATTTGCTCAAAGTCATATAGCTAGTAAGTGGTACAGCTTGGATTTGGACTTGGTCCTGTCTGACTCCAGAGTCATTCATTCAAACATTTATTAAGTGCTTTCTCTATATCAGGCCCTGTACCCACAGAAAGGAAGCAGACCTGGTCAGCATGGTGCTGTAGTTCTCATCCAGGAGCAGAGGTAGCTTCCTGGTGGGGAGGGTCAGAAATTGATGATTGCCGTCATCGTGACTGAGCCTACTATTAGACAGCTAACCTTCCTGTTCTTCCTGCCCTGTGTGGGATAGCCCTGCACAAAATGCCAATAGCACTACACTGAGAAACCATTCAAGAAAAGAGCACAGGCTTTTGGAGTCTTTCAGACCTGGGTTGAGTCCTGGCCCTGCCATTCCAAGGCTGTGTGACCTT
>NW_004443974.1:6350596-6351624 GCF_000243295.1 Trichechus manatus latirostris
GACAAGTCACTTCACCTCTCTGAGCCTCAGTTTCCACCTCTGAAAAACGTGGTCAGCGAGATTATGAATGTGAAGTGCCCAGCAGTGTCCAGCATGCCTTGGTTGCTCAAGCAAACACCAGGAAGTACAGAGAAGAAGAAGCTTTGGCTTCCAGCATCCCTCCAAAGCCTTCCCCTGGCTTCTTGGGGATGCTGTAAGCAGGTTAGGCTACGAACATGCAGGAGGTCTCTCAACAACATCACTCTTCCCTCTTCTCTCCATCCAGGTCCAGGGCCAACGACCAAAAAGTCTCCCTTACTTACCAGCTCTGAGGCCTCACATAAGCCACTTCACCTCTCGGAGCCTTGGCTTCCTTGTCTGTCAAATGAAGAGACCGAGCACTGGTGGACATCTGTTGTTTCTGCCTGCCCTGCATTCCTTCCAGTTTTCATTCAGGGCGCATTCCTCTGCCACTCTCAGTTCATGTGGGCACATGGTCTGGAGCTGGCCAATCACAATCAGGTTTTTCCATCTTCTTGGTCACACCAGTCAGTTCAGGGATGGGTACATGAGCTAAGCCACAGCAATCAGAGCAGTCCCAGGAGCTTTTCTTGCACTGCCAGGCAAGAGGTATTCTTCTTTCATGGGGGATGGGGACACTAGGACAGTGTCAGCCTGAAGCTGCCTGAGACCTCTGTAATGTCACTTGGGGAGCACCTGCCTGAGAAGGAAGCCAACAAGAGGAAAAGAGAGAGACAGAGAGACTCTAAGTCCTGGATGCAGTATACCTATCCCTGGATTTTAGCTTAGGCATCAATACTTTCCTTCTTTTACTAAAACCAGTTGGAATTGGGTGTCACTTGTAATGGAAAGGGGAGCCCTAGTGATGCAGTGGTTAAAGCACTTGGCAGCTAACCAAAAGGTCGATGGTTGGAACCCACCAGCCACTGTGTGGGAGAAAGATGTGACAGTCTACTTCTGTAAAGATTTACAGCTTTGGAAACCCTATGGGGGCAGTTCTACCCTGTCCTATAGGGTTGCTATGAGTT
>NW_004443974.1:6352818-6360298 GCF_000243295.1 Trichechus manatus latirostris
TTTGTTCCATGGTTGATCATTTCACAAGTGGTCATAAGGCACAGAGGAATAATCTCTGGTTCATCCCTGTTAGTCTGCAGCTAAAGGACCTTGGACAAATCCCTGCCTTACTCTGAGTTTCTGATTCTCCCCTGTCACCCAAGCGGTGCTGGATTGGACCATCTATTAGGGAGCTCCTGGTTCTGACCTGCTGTGGTCCTTCAATTCCCAGACCCTATCCTGCAGTCCCTGGGTGGTACAAACAGTTAACACACTCAGTTACTAACCAAAAGGTTGGAGGTTCAAGTCTACCCAGAGGCACCTTGGAAGAAAGACCTGGAAATCTACTTCCAAAAAATCAGCCATTGAAAACGATGAGGAACATAGTTCTACTCTGACACACATGAGGACACTGTAAGTCGGAATTGACTCAACGGCAAGTGGGTGGATATCCAGGAAAAAAGAATGTCTACTCTCCTTCAGCACATGCTTGTCCCTGGATTCTCTGGAGAAGACACACATCAGAAACCACAGCCCACACCAAAAGAGACTCTATCTCGAGTTTGGCAGACATTAGAGGTTGGCTGGCCCAGCCTCCATTTCCAACTCTCTGTCCCTTGTCTGCCTATTCCAAAAACTCAATTTCCCAACCTCCTTCCCAGCCAAGTGAAGCCACGGGACACAGTTCTGGCAAAAGAGATACAAGTGGAAATGGACTGGTGCTGCCTCTTCCCTTTCCTCCTCTTTCCTGCCTGGAACATGGATACGAGGTGGTAAGCAAGAGGATGCAACACGTTCTGAGGATGATGGACAAGAAAGACAGAAAGAGTCTGGACTCCTGGAGGCATCACTGAGCAGCTGCAGCAGACACGGTCTGCTTACCTCTGGGCTTCTGGGTGTTCGAGACAAAGAGTGTCCTCACCCCTCTTTTGTTCAAACCTCCATGTTTGGGGCTGTTGATGTGCAACAAAACGCATCCCTGATACATTAGACTAGCGCTTGCCTACACCCATTCTCCTTTAAACTCTTTCTATGTGTTTAGTTCAAGTTTTTCCAGACCTAGGATCACAGTGAACGGAATTGAATTGTAATAATTCCATCAGTAATTACCATTTGCCAGATGCCTCCTCTGTGCCGGGAATTGAGCTAAGTGATTTTATCCTAGGAAATAAATTTTATTATTATCCTCATTTTCAGATGAGGAAACTGAGGCTCAGAGAAGACAAATGAGAAGCTTAAGGTCATTTAGCTAGAATTTTGAAGCTGGACTCCAAAGCCAGGTCCAGGCTGACTCTAAAACTCCTGCTTCCCGCGTTCAGCACATCTAATTCAACATGCTTATTTAACAGGTAGGGAAACTGAGGTCCAAGAGGGAGGGTGACTTCCCCAAGGTCGCACAATAGTTCAGGAGGATTGTATTACTAGAAATCAGACCTTCTGTGTCCGCATTCCAGAGCTCTTTCCATGACATCCTGCTCATCAGTGAATGTAGGGGCTGGAAGGCCAGGATAAGGTCTGGGCACAGAGGGAGCTATTGAAGGATCCTGAACAGAGTTAGAAGAGTATTTCTTACACCAAAAGAGGGTGATAAAAACAATTCCTCTTCTTCCAACTCTATCTAGTGCGGCTGGAGGAAGAGGGGGACGAGGAGACTGACATTTTTACCCCTAGCAACCTCCGGAGCAATTATCGTCGCTTAGCCAGAAAATGGCTCTAGTTCCTCCGTCACAGGCGGCTGGGTCGCCAGATCCCAAGAGCTGATATCTGATGCTTAGCAGATTACGCTGGTGGAGTGAGTGGGCTGGGGGAGGATGCCAGTGGCATGACTGATCAGATAGCGCCTGTGCTGATCAGATGGCCCCAGCTGCCTAGGGGTGAGCTCTGTAGGGCAGGGGACCCTGCAGTGGAAACTCTCCACATAGGCTTGGGGACTCTCCACTTGCCAACATCCTGCTTGTTCATCTGCCTACTTGGCCCAGGATTTGGGTCTTTGTTGGAAAGTTCTAGAGTTTGGGACTTAAGAGAGTCAGAGATGGCGTGGAACAGGGAGTTAAGCTTGTAGATGTTGAAATCATAGAGACCAGGGTTCAGATCTCAGCTCTGCCACCTACTAGCCTGTGACCCTTAACAAGGCAGTTAGTTTTCCTATTTACAAAAAACGGGGACAAGAAGAGAACCTATCGCACAGGGCTGTTATGAGGTATAAAGTAGATGATGCTCCAAAAATCCTTAGCATAATGCCTGCGGGATACTAAGTGCCCCAGAAAGGTTCACACCTCTGGTCCTCCTCACTTCATGATTTAGGGCAATCTTTGGGCCTCAGTTTCCTGTTTCGCATAGTGGGGACAATGATACCTTCCTTTTGGAATTGTTGAGAGGATTTCAATGAGAAAGGGATGTAAAAATATTTTGTGACTCTCAGTTCTTAGCTTCTCAGCTGAACTATGTTGCTCAAATTGGACCCCTCTTCCCCAACAGACAACCACTACTCCAACAGTGAATTGTGGTCCCTCCTAACCCCAAACACTGCCTGACTGTGATGGGGCTTAGGTACATTGCACCTGGTATTCCACAACAAGGAGGTTGGGCCTTGAAACCTAACCCTTACTAGTTGTGCAAACTTGGGTAAATCATTTCAGCTCTCTGAGCCTCAGATTCTTTCTCTGTAAAATATAAAATAATACTGACTTCATAAGGCTTCACAGAGGATTACATGTGATAGTGTGTGTACAACATATAGCACGCTGCCTGGTGCATAGTAAGCATTCAATAAATAGTAGTGATTATTATTACTTTCAATGCCCAACCCTAGCCTGGCACTGAGTAGGTAAAGAGGAGGAGGGAGACAGAACTTTGCATGAAACCCTCCTGCTTGGGTAGGAAATGGGAGGGAGGGCAGGTAAAGAACTAACATCAAGCTCCTAGTGGATACTGGGTGTGCTCACATAGACCATCATATTTTGTCCTCACAATAACTCTTGTAAGAATGGAATTATTAGCCTCATTTACAGATGGGGAAACTGAGGTCCAAGAAGCGAAGTTGGCTGCCTAAGGTCACACTGAGAGTTGGTGGAGATGGGAGTGGGGCTGGAATTTGAAGAGATGTTGGGTTGATTCCAGAGCTTTCGGGCCGAGCTGGGAAGCTGCCTGCAGAGGTGGGGCAGGGTGGGGCTGTGCCCATGAGTGAGTCAGGTAAGAGTCAGCTCTGGATTTCCAAATAGTGGGTGAGGCTCAGCCAGGGTGAAACGTGTCTACAGGCATTAAAATCCAGGCCCCAGAGAGGGCCTCTGGCAGAGTGGGCAGAAGGGCATATGACTGGTGTGGAGCAAGAGGTAGGGGTATGCAGAGAGAGAAACCTCACCCCATATCCTTGCCACCTTAGCTGGGAGGGGCTCAGGGCCTGGGGTGGATCTGGACCTGTGGAGGTTTTTTGGGGTGCTGATCAATAGACCCAGATGGGGAAAGCAGGGAAAATGAGGCAGGGTGCTGACAGTTTTGGTGGTAGTCCCAGCAGATGGATGGGTTGCTAGTCATGTTGATGAGGCTAGCTTGGACCCTCACACACTCATAGATGGTCCATATTTTTTCATCCATTCAATCACCATCACAGACACGCATTCATTTCTTTCAGTCAACTATTTGCCAGATGTCTTCTATATACTGGGTTGTTTGCTTGGCTCTGGGATACAGGAGTGACCAAGAGGCTTACAGCCTAATAAGGGAGAGATCAGGGACACTACAATCCATTGCGTACCTGCTATAACCAGAGGAGCCAGGAGGAGGTGGCTTCTCTTGCTTAATGTGTGGAAGTTCGCTGTCCTGAGGATTAGGAAACCTAATCATTTAAAGAACAGACTTGGAGGGGAGGGTGACTCTGTGCTGTGGTGTCTTTTCCCAGGACTGAGGCAAGGGCAAGGACCTCTCCCACGCATATCCAGTGGCATGCTGGGCTCCTCCCCTGAGATTGCCCAATACAACCAGCCCAAATCTGAACACCTCCTACCGGTAACCTGCTCCATTCCTTGGATCTTCCCTGGGTATTACCGCCAGCCTCAAAAGCCTGAGCATCCTCCTCTACACCTCTGCTTCTCTGAAGGTCCAGTGCCAATCAGTCCCAAGCCCTGGCACTTCTGCCAGCGTTTCTCTCTGCTCCGTCTATGTACCCCCCCATAAGCCGTCTTGGTCCCAACCCTGTCCCTGGAGGGTTGCACCAGCGCAGTGTCTGCTACCTTGGTCACTGGCCTCTTCTCCATTCATCCATCTCAGTATCTCCAGTGAGGTCCCAGAGCCTGACCATAGTGAGGGCTCAGTCACTACCTGTCCATGGACCTACCCTCAGAGGCCACCTGATTTAACCTTTTATGGTTCACACGGGGAAACAGAGGCCCAGCGAGGTCAAGAGACTTGTCTAAGGTCACACCATGGAAGAACTTCGATCTGAACTCAATTCTCCCGACTCCCAGATTAAGGCTCTTTCCTGAAACACCAGGGCCACATACACGTTTGTTTATTTGAGTACCAGGTGGGGTGGTTTGGGAATAAAGAGTTGGCAGGAGGTACAGGAGTGGTAACTTGTTGGGCCCAGGACCTGAAAGGAGGGAGGGGCTGGGAGTGGAAGATGGAGCATAGTTCAAGCTTTTCTCTCCTTTCTTCATTGCCAGAAAGTCCTCATTCCTTTGGGTAACTGGACTCTCAAATCCCCAGCTTGACCCCATCCCTTTTGCTGATAATCTCATTACTCACGTCTCCTTGCCCTGTCAGGGTAGCTACCAGAGGGCTGTGGATCTGGGGTGGTGGTAGGGGCTACAGCTCCAGCCCTCCACCGGGCCCACTCCCTCTCTGGGTCTGCCCTGGCTTGCTTCTGTCTCCTGGGGAAGCTGGCTTTTGTCCCAGAGGAGAATGAGAACAGCTCACTTGTGTGGGGAGGGAAGAGGGGTCTCCAGCAGAGCTCACCTGTCTCACCTTTCCCACCTGGCATGGTTCCCACCCTGCACCAGGGGATGCTTGCCAGCTGGCACAAGGACCTGTGATCCCTCCTGCCAGGCCTTCCAGGCTGTGGGCTCCACAGAATGGCCAGGTGTGGTAGGAAGCTGAGGGAGAAAACCTGGGGATGTGGGGACGAGGAGACTCTGTGTGACCTTGGGCCCATCCCTTCCTCATTCTAGGCTCAGTTTTCCCAGCTGTAAAAAAAAGGAGCTGGATGCTAGGATTCTGTAAATTCAGACAGTGGATGTGAGCCAGCAAGACCATTGACACTGGTCAGCCCTGGAATCTGAGACAGAGCTTTGAGAAAAACGCAAACCAATAACTGAGCACCTATTATGTGGTAGACACTGCACCAGGAGATTTGTGTGCATTATCTTTACTGAATCTTACAACAACCCTCTGGGATGGGTCTTATTATTTCCTCCATTTTATAGATGAGAATACTAGCACCAGAAAGGGTTAGTACCTTGCCCAAAGTGACACAGCCAGTAAGCTGCAGAGTCTGAACTTGAACTGAGATCTCTCAAACTTGGAGCCTATGCTCTGAATTTCTGGCAGTAGAAGCTCCTGCAGACACTTGGCAACACAGGGCAGAGGCCAGCCCACTGGGGAAAGTAAGTCCTCCCTGTGGAGCTGTCTGAGGGCTAGTAAGTTTCCCATGCAGGAAACCATTTACAGGCCAGGCTGCGCTGCCGCCTTTCTAGCTCTCGGAGGGGATGTCTTTCTCTGGGGTTCAGGATGTGTGGTTCAGACCAGCTGCTTTCAGCCCGAGATACTCTCAGTTCTGCCTCTGAGCGCTGGGTGACCTCAGCGTTGCCATTCAGTTTCTGAGCCTCAGTTTCCTATCTAAAAATGGACACAATGACGGCTCCATAGGGCTTTAAAAGCTCCAGCGCCTCAGGGATTCCGGGTCGATAACCCCCTTCTCGGCCATCAGACAATAATTAATAAAATGTCTTGGCTGGGGCGGGCGAGGAGGAAGTGGGCGGTGGCAGAGGTGACAGCCGGAGGGGCGGGGGTGGAGTTAGGGGGTGGGTGGGGAAGGGGCGGGCCAGCTGAGCCAAAGCACCGACCAGGGTTAGAGACGCACCCACAAAGCCCACGGTCTGCGTCCGGCACCCATCAGCTGCTCCTGCACCATGAGCCGTGAGTCCGGCCCGGGTGCCCCAAGCGCCCAGAAATCTTCTTTGCCTCCTGGCGGAGCCTTGAATGCCAGGCTCAGCCCCTCGTCTCTCTCCCTCTGCAGGGCGGAGCGTCTCGCTCTGGCTTCCGCTGCTCCTGTTGCTGCTGCCGCCTCCCCCAGTCTTGGCAGCGGCCCCCGCAGCGCCCGCGCCGGGTAGGCGGCCCCCTTCCCGCCCACGGGGAGCCCCCCGGCCCCTCGCCCCTCGCCCAGCTCCATTCCCTCCTTTCCCCGCCGGCGGGCCCAGCTTCCCCTTTCTGCCCGCGGTGCCTGGGTGGGGGGAAGGGGCTGCAGCAGGTGAGGGGTTCGTCTCCAAGCCTCTCGAGGGGTGTGGTCTTGGGTAGGGGGCTACCGGCTGCTTTTTTTGGGAGGAGCGGCAGATTGAGATCCAGTGCCTGCTGGGGGAGAACGGACTGCCTGTCTCCAGCCCCCTCACATTTTCTGGGGCCCCAGCTGTCCAAGCTGTCTCTGCCTCAACAACCCCGCTGTTTTCCTGTGGGGGCTTCTTTGCGAGGAAGCCAGGGGTGGGAGTGGAGGTCGAGGTGGAGGTTTCAGGGGAAAGCGGGCTGGAGAACGAGTTCCGTTTCTCCAACCCCTAATTTTCTGGGAACCCATCCTGACTCCCAAGCTCTGTGGAGAAGTTGTCCCCTGAGACCATTCTGGGAAGACGGGAGGTCGAAACACGTACTGAGCTGCGTTACTTTCCTGAAGTTTAATCCTCACCTACGAGGTCTCCACTGTGCAGATGAGGAAACTGAGGCTCAGAGCGGTGCCTTGAAGCCCCTAAGCTCACACTGGGCATAGTGGAGATAGGATCTGAAACCTTTGCAAGGTTTCTCCACCGGGTGGAAGACTCGAGCTCAGATAGTTCCCACCCCTTCCCCCTCAACGACCCTGGGCCCTTGGGGTTTCATCACCCTGGTGATGAGGGAGAAAGTCAGAGCCTGTAAAATCTCGCCCCTCCCCATACAACGCCAAGTCAGGTTCCAGGTGAAGGAATTCCTTCCTCACTCAGCCAGCCTCCCTCCCCCAGCTTCCTGCTACTGTGTGTGTGTGTGTGTGTGTGTGTGTGTGTAGACGGGAGTAAGTAAGAAGAGGGGCAGCCAGCCTGCACATAACTTCCACCACCTGTGTGACCCATCTGTCTCTGGGACTCCATTTCCTGTCTGTAAAATGGGGGCAAGGGAAGATGCGTGGGGAGAGGGGCTCTGAGCTTCATGCTGTGCAGCTGTAGGGATTTGGTGCTCCAGAGGAGCAAGGAAAGATATCCAAGTGAACTGCAAATCAGACGAGACCTCCTGGAGGAAAGAGTTTGAGTGGGTGGCATTTAGGGAA
>NW_004443974.1:6362042-6365916 GCF_000243295.1 Trichechus manatus latirostris
ACCTGTGAGTGGTGAGGGGGCTTCCTTTCCACCTGGCCTCTTTCAGCTGCTGGGCTTAGCAGTCCAGGCCTGGTATGGGGTGCCTGGCCTCTGGCTGCCTACCCGGCTGAGTGTACAAGCTGGAACCCTGGCCTGGCTGGTCAGGAAACTTTGTGTGCTCTTTGGCTGTCAGGCCGCTGCAGCTTCTCTAAGTATCATTCTTAGGGAATTTCGGTCCAGCCACTTTGACGGGCCTTCTCGCTGCCAGCTGCCTTCACGTCCTGGAGGACTTGGTGTTCCCTATGCTATACCTCACCCCTACTCACGCTCAGCCCTGAGCATCATGCTCCAACTCCTGGGCTGGGGGCTTTTTCTTGCCTGTATCCTTGGAAAGGGTTCTAGAGCCAGGCTGTCTTGGACCATGGTCATTTGTGCGAAGGTGGACTAGTTGCCTGGCCTTTAGGCTTTATGGACCTCATGTGTAGAATGGGTGTGCTGACCACCCCCACCCCAGGTTGTCTTGGGGACTTAATGTGAGCAAGTTGTAAAGTTCTCTGCTGATGGGGTGGGGGGTGGGGGAGAGTCATATTGACACAAACAATGGAGAAGGATAGACCAACTCCATCCTGAGTAGAGAAGGGGGGTACAGAACGCCATAGCAGGAGGCCTCCTTCGAGTCCAGCTGCTCCATCCACTTCACTGGATATCCTGGAAAATGGAGACCAGAGGGTGGAAGACACTTGCTCAAGGACATGCAGCCAGTAAGGAGCAGCCACTTTCTGATACATCTTCCCTGAGCACCTGCTAGGGTCCCTGGGTGGCACAAATGGTTTGGGCTCAACTATTAATGAAAAGGTTGGTGGTATAAATCCACCCAGCAGTTCTGCAGAAGAAAGTCCTGGTGATTTACTTCTGTACGATTACAGTCTTTGAAAATCCTATGGAGTGCAGTTCTACTCTGAAATATGTGGGGTTGCCATGAGTTAGAGTCGACTCAACAGCAATGAGGTTTTTTTTTTTTTTGGGTTAGGAGCACCTACTTGATGCCTGGTCCTGTGCTGGGTTCTGGAACTCAAGATGAATTAGACCTGGTGCCCACATCTCCCCAGTTCTCTTTCCTGATGGTTTATTATACAGGAGTGTCCTCCACTGAGCACAGACCTGGGCTGGCGTGAAAGCATGTGGGATTTAGGTTAGACTGAAGGAAGGATTTCCAGTACAAATAGTTCCCAAGATTCTGGTTGTGGAAGGGGATGGTGATCCCTCTGGGGTCCTAGTTTTATTCATTCAGAATTTTCAGGTCCATTTTGAAGGAATGGCGATAGACCTACTTCACCTGGGATCTTTTTCAACCTGTGAGTTTGGGTGACTCTCCTTCCTCATCCCTTCTCCTGATCCAGGGTTGGGAGCTCCTCCAGGAAGTGGGAAAGATAGGGGAAGAAGTGGGTTCAAGTCTTGGCTCTGCCACTTTGAAGCATTGGGGTTTGGGCCAGTCTCCTGCCTTCTCTGAGCCTCGTATTCCTTATCTGTGCTGTGAGGATTCTAGTGTACCCCGTCTAGGGAGTACTGGGCAGGTAAATGAGTGGGATGTATGCAAAGTCCTGGATTCAGTGAGTGAGAGTCCTGGCTTTCTGGTCCAGCTGCGGTCAAGCTCATCCCCGGGGAAGCGGCACCCAGTCTCCTCTCTGCCCACCCGGGCACCCCTGGGGCCTCAGCAGCAGCTGGTGTCTTTGCTGTGGAGAAGTTTTCTTGTCCTGGGACAGCTGGTGTTTGTGGAAAAAACATGGGGGAGGAGAGAGGGAAGGCTGGATGGCTGGTCTGGGAGGGAGGAGCCTCCACTTGGTGTACTGCTTCTCTTGGCAGCAGGGGGGATGTGGGCAGCAGCTCCAGCATCTGGCCCTTCTGGCTGTGCTGTCCTTCTGCGGCAGAGCTCTAGAAGGACAGCAGGAGTGCTTCAAGTTAGACTTCAGAGCAGGCTGCAGTGGGCGGGGAAGATAAGGGAGTATCTTTGGCCAAGCTGAAAATGACCAGTTTCCTACTTCATTTTATTAATTCAACAAATATTTGTGGAGCTCTGGCCACCACACGTGGGTCCCTTAGGCAGCTGGATGTCTCCAAGACCTGAGTGGAGGTTGCTGGTCAGTAGACACAAAGAGCTCCACTTGGGTGTACAGCCTGTGTTAGGGGCAGGAGAAAGGCAGGGAAGGTGTGGCCCCTTCCCTTGGGAGTTTATGGTGGAGAAGAGCAGGTTGCATTGGACTCTGAATACAGGGCGAGGGAGAGCTACAGAGTTAGAGTGTGGATATTTAGGGAAGGCTTTCCGGTCGAGGCAAGTCGTGGGCTCAGTCAGGAGGGTCAGGTAGGTTTGGAGGAAATTTACTAGGGAGGGGCAACAGCCTAGTTAAAAGATGAAGAAGACCTTTCAGCCTTGGGGTTAAGGGAAGGGACTGCTACAGAATGTTTGAGCTGAAGGATTTTTTTTTTTTTTGGACAATTTATTGTGCTTTAGGTGAAAGCTTACATAGTAACTTAGTTTCCCATTCAATAATTCATACACAGATTGTTCTGGGACATTGGTTCAATCCCCTTGATGTGTCAGTACTCCCCCCATTTCCACCCTGGGTTCCTTGTTTTTGTTCCCCCAGTTTCCTTGCCCCTTTCTGCTCTCTCATCTTTGCTTTTAGGCAAATGTTGCCCTTTTGGCCTCATATAGTTGATTATTCTAAGAAGCACATTCCTCATGAGTGTTATTATTTATTTTATAGGCCTGTCTATTATTTGGCTGAAAGGTGATCTCCAGGAGTGGCTTCAGTTTCAAGTTAGAAGGGTGTCTTAGGGCATTAGTCTTGGTTGTTCCTCTGGTCACTACCAGACTAGTAAGTCTAGTCTTTTTTATCAGTTTGAATTTTGTTCCACATTTTTCTCCCACTCTAACCAGGACCTTCTATTGTACTCCTGGTCAGAGCAGTCAGTAGTGGTAGCCGGGCACCATCTAGTTCTTCTGGTCTCAGGCTAGTGGATGCTGTGGTTCCTGTGTGCCGTTAGTCCTTTGGACTAGTTGCTTCCTTGAGTCTTTGGTTTTCTTCACTCTCCTTTCCTCCAGACGGGAAGAAACCAATAGTTGTGTCTTAGATTGCTGCTCACAAGCTTTTAAGACCCCAGATGCTACTCACCACAGTAGGATGTAGAACATTATCTTTATGAACGATGTTATGTCAATTGACCTCAATGTCCGCCAAAATTATGGTCCTTAGCCTTCAATCCCAGTATCTCAGGCCCTCTAGTGGAAGGACCTTTTGAGATCCCTTTGAACTTTGAGATCCGCACTATGGTGGTGGTGGTGGTGTTGGGTGCCCTTGAGTCGATTCTGACTCATAGCGACTCCATGTGACAGAATAGAACTGCCCCCGTAAGGTGTTTTAGACTGTAATCTTTATGGAAGCAGCTTGCGGGGTCTTTCTCCCATGGAGCCATTGAGTGGGTTTGAACTGCCAACCTTATGGTTAGCAGCTGAGCTCTTAACTGTTGTAAGCAAGAGGGACCAAAGGAGTAGGGCTCAGGGTGAAGAATCCTTTCTTTGATGGGCTAGATCCCTGAGCCAGCTGGGAGGATGATCCTGAGTCTCCTTGGCATTTCTGGGCCTGAGGGAGGGAGAATCAGGGGTCCGTAGGTCCTGGTTGCCAGGTTGGCCTGTGTCAGCCTGATAAGACCTTTTTGTCCAGCCTCTTTCCTGTTGGCCTCTCCCTCCTACACCACTGCCAGGGCCACACAGATGCCCATTGTGGGGCTGTGGGGAGTCACCAAGTTTAAGCAAAACCATATGCATGATTCTTGCAATTCTTGTTTGTTTTCAGGTTGTGTGTGTGTGTGTGTGTGTGTGTGTGTGTGTGTGTGT
>NW_004443974.1:6366367-6378735 GCF_000243295.1 Trichechus manatus latirostris
GAGGGCTCTGCACTGTGAGGTGGACATAAATGAGCTCTGAAGAGTTTCTAACTTTGTTGTTTGAAGAATCACTGAGGCAGTGCAGACTGGAGCCAGAGGGCTGCAGTCAGCAAGATCTGGATTAGACACAAGGAGAAACTTCCCTGTGGAGGTTTCTCCAGGAGGCAAGAGGGCTGATGCCAGAGCTCCACTCACTCTCTCAGGAGATTTTTCCAGCCACTTCTCTTCTGTTCCCTTGGTCCCTTTAGAGTCCTAGAGCCCAGACCCCAGCCTTGACTTGGGCTAAGATTGGTCCTATCAGGAGCTGGGGCTGAGATAGCTGAGGCTCTGGGGTTACCCATTCCCCTCAGACTCACCCTCTACCCCCACAGCTATAGAAGGCTTCTTTCCTTGGGCTTGACTGCTGAGCCTAGTGGGGGTAATGTGGAAGTGAAGGGATGAGGCAGTCTGTCTGGTGTGACTTGCTGGGTGACCTCTCTGGGTTTCCCTTTTTCTGGCCTCAGTTTTCCCATCTGCAAAGTGGGTATTGTGACACCTTCTCCAAAAATGGAGGGATGAGTGGGAAGCCTCATTGCCCTAGTGTCCAGGTGGTCACCCAGCTTGGGGAGAAATCCCTCATCGTTGTCCCTTTTCTGAACCCCACAAACCCTGCCTTTGCAGCTGAGCCCTGACTTGGCAGGAAGCGGAAGCTGTGGCTGCAGTGTCTTATCAGCTCATTTCCTAGCCTTTGATGTCATGGCCTGGAGTCTAGACTATGCCCCCTCTGGTGGCAGCAGGGAGGAAGGGAAACTTCCCCTGGGGGCCTGATGTGGGCAAGGCTGGAGCTCTAGAGCAGGGCCTGGTAATGACAGGGACAAGGATTTATGCTCATTGCTCTGGAAACAGGGAGGGCCCTTAGGGGACACTAAAGTCCAGAGAGGGGTCACTCAGAGACTTAGGACAGGCTGGGACTTGAATCTATACCTTTGGCACTGCATTCTCCCGTCCAGGGCAAGGTGGGGGCCGGGAGGTCCTGCTAGAGTCTCTGATGCCCGTTTCTCACCCACAGTGAACCCCTGTTGTTCCTTTCCGTGCCAGCACCAGGGCGTCTGTGTCCGCTTTGGGCTCCATCTCTACCAGTGTGACTGCACCCGCACGGGCTACTCGGGCCCCAACTGCACCGTCCGTGAGCCAGCCGGGCCTCCAGCCCTCACTCCTCTTCCCTGGGCTTCTCCTCCCAGACCCCTACATGGCCCCATTGTCATTCCCTTCCTGGCTCTGACACTCTCCTTGACCTGCTTCATCCTGAGCCCTCACTCCCAGCACATCCTTCCTCCTAGTTCTGGGCTCTGCAGGAGTCCTCACTGACCAGTCCCAACCTCAGTTCTTAGCCGTGTCCCCTCTTCTCATTTCTAGCTCTGACTTTACATGTGTCATCACTCCCAGGGCCCTGTTCTTACTTATTGTCCCATATGTACTCTCTGTTCCATCCTGGCCTTCATCCCCAGTTCCCATCTTCCATTCTGGCTACTCTGCCAGGAGGGCCCAACTGAGTGGCTCCCATTGCCCCGGCAGCTAAGCTATGGACCTGGTTCCGGACTGCATTGCGGCCCAGCCCCTCTTTTCTCCACTTCCTGCTGACCCACGGGCGCTGGTTCTGGGAGTTTGTCAATGCCACCTTCATCCGTGAAATGCTCATGCGTTTGGTACTCACAGGTTGGTTGGGGCAGGGTTTTCTCTAACCTGGGGAACATCAGAGCAAGAGATCATGCCAGTTCTTGTCATCTGATATGGGTAATGGATGGGGAGATGCTACAGTGCCAGATAAGGCAAGCCTCAACTCAAGAGCGGGAAGGGAAGGGATGTAACTGAGGCTGGGAGCCCCCTGTCACCAATATTTTTACCCCCTGCAGTGCGTGCCAACCTTGTCCCCAGCCCCCCAACCTACAACTCCGCACATGACTACATCAGCTGGGAGTCCTTCTCCAATCAGAGCTACTATACCCGTATTCTGCCCTCTGTGCCCCAAGACTGCCCTACACCCATGGGAACCAAAGGTAATGAAGATAACATGAGGCGCTAGGCCTGGAGATCACAGGAGATGCTCAATTCTCTGCAGGGAAGAGCAGGCAGAAGAGCAATTATTGGTCCATTTCACAGATGGGTGGACCAAGGCAAGGCAAGGACATATCCAGAACTAGGGATGAAGACAGGGTTGAGGAATGAAGACAGGAAAGGGCACTGACGGGTATTGCCTAAGGTCACCTAGAAAGTCTCTGGCAGAGTCAGACTAGTGCTTTCATATTTCCAGTGTGTCATTTTGCCTGAACCTTGTCTACTGAATGGATGACACCCTCCTGGGGTGAGGGTGACTTGAAAGTTGAAAAGTGGAAAGGAAGAAAGAATGTTCTATTTATTCAGTGCTAACTCTGAGCTTGGTTCTTACTAATGTAAACAGGTTCACGTATTTTACCAGTGCAGGGTATAAATAAGGTATATATATGTGAACCTGTTTACATTAGTAAGAATTATTTATTTGTTTATTTTTGTTGTTGTTGCTCAAGACCCCGCCTGGCCTCATTGGCAGGGGTCTTCCTCCTAAACCCTTCTTCCCACTCCACTGCTAATTGTCAAAAAAACCTAGGGGTTTACTCAGTTCAGAGCCAAGAACTCACCTTCAAGTACAGCAAGACAAGTGGGGCTGATTAGTCAGTTGTTGCCACATGGTGTCACTGTTAAATGCTGGTCCTGTGCAGTCCCATGAATGTGTGCTTTTGTAGGTTCAGAACCTTGCATATGTATTGATGCCTATACTTGGGCCCCACAGTTACCTTTCTGATGGTTTGCACACACATTTTTAGCTACTATTCCAAAAGTATGACCATTTTTGGAGGATAGCTGGGTCTAGCAGAGCTTCTGGACTCTGCCAATACTTTGCTGGAACCAAACCAGTCTAACCCAAGATCCACCTGCGTGATGATTCCAAGTTACGGGTACAGACCATACCTTCCAAATTCTTTTTGGTGTGTTCCCTTTTAGGGAGCTTGATACTCATTCTTGCCAGTGGAATCCAGTTGACCATCTTGATCCAAAGAAGGTTCTATTAATCTTGAACTTTTAACATTGGTCCTACAAGAGGTATTGTCAAGGAATGCCTTTATCAGAACACAAAAGATTCTGTTAGTCCTTTCTGTTAGGGCATTGAGTGCTAACTTATCTAACATTTATGTAATTAAGGAAGGCCTCTCAAGTGCTTATTCTGATAACGACAGACACCAGTTTCAAGAAGACTTGTCTTTACCCTAGACATAGAAAGACTACCATCATTAAAAGCAGGGGTCGGCAAACTATGGCTCCCAAGCCAAATCTAGCCTGCCCCTGTTTTTGTAAATAAAATTTGTTTACATATTGTCTATGGCTGCTTTCATGTGACAACAGCAAAGTTGAGTAGTTGATCTGTAAAGTCTAAAATATTTACTATCTGGACTTTAAAAGATTCTAACTTACCAGTGCCCTGTCATGCTTACATTATCTCATGCAACCAGGGGCAGATTACCCAACAAGCAAGGTGAAAAACATGTGAAACTGTCCACTACAGATTAGTAAGTAAGCACAAGTAAATCTGTGTTTACCTTGTTTACTGGGTAATCTGTCCCTGTCAGGGATTGTAAATTTGAAGAGGCTTTGATTCTGTAGGAAGGTGCTGTGGAGTTGGCAGAAAGATAGAAGCCAGTCATACCTAGAAGCAGACTCTTTGATGTGGTGAAAAAATGTGAAATCGTTCACTATAGATTAGGTAAGCACAAGTAAGCCTATGCTTACCTTGCTTATTGGGTAAGTTGACACTGCATGCAATCTTCAAATCCACTGTATAAAATAGGTATCGCTAGCCCTGTTTTACAGACGAAGAATTTGAGGCTCAGAAAGATGAATGATGTATCTACGTGCACACAGGTAGTAAATGGCACAGCCAGGTTTGAAGACAGGCTACTTTGCCCCAGAATCAGGGAGTCTATGTTCTTTTTTTTTTATTATGAAAAAATTTCAAACATATATAAAAGTTGACTATACTGAACTCCTGTGTACCCATCTTCCAGCTTTAACACTTGTCTACAATTTCCTGATCTTTACCCTGTGGATCTGATCCACAACCCATCATGGGAATGGTGCAGGACATGCCAGCATTTCATTCGGTTGAGCATGGGGCGGCCTGGAGTTAGGAGACCGATTTGATGGCAGCTAACAACGATAGCAGCAACAGGATTTCATCTATACCCTCATCTTATTTTTTTATGAAGTATTTTAAAGCAAATTCTGGATAGCATGTCATTTCCCCCATAAATAACTTCTAGGGTCTTTGGTAGAGAAGAAGGCTCAGGGGCCACCTGGTGGGTGGGAAGTGGTCCTGCAGAGGCTACTCTGAGCTTTCTGCTTGGGTCAGTTTGGCCTGGTGAGCCCAGAAGACCCAGACAGGTGGCGGCTCCTGTTCTTTTCTACCTCCCCAATCAGGGAAGAAGCAGTTGCCAGATGCCCAGTTCCTGGCCCGTCGCTTCCTGCTCAGGA
This sequence comes from Trichechus manatus latirostris, assembly GCF_000243295.1. Lineage (NCBI taxonomy): Eukaryota > Metazoa > Chordata > Mammalia > Sirenia > Trichechidae > Trichechus > Trichechus manatus. Next base: position 6,370,910 of record NW_004443974.1, read on the forward strand.
GGAAGTTCATACCTGATCCCCAAGGCACCAACCTCATGTTTGCCTTTTTTGCACAACATTTTACCCACCAGTTCTTCAAAACTTCTGGCAAGATGGGTCCTGGCTTCACTAAGGCCTTGGGCCATGGGGTGAGTCCCTAGGAGGGTTCAGGACTTCCCGGAACTTGGCATGTGCAGGTCATCACAGACAGGGCAGGACCAGGGAGATCTGAGTGGACCTTCTCTGCCCTCAGGTAGACCTGGGCCACATTTATGGAGACAATCTGGAACGTCAGTATCAGCTGCGGCTCTTTAAGGATGGGAAACTCAAGTACCAGGTAGTGCTGGATCTGGGGGTGTGGTGGAACGGCCTCTGATGGTCTCCCCTGGAAAAGGCTGCTGGGGGGCCTGGATGCTGTCCTGAGAGGGCCAGCTGCACGAGCTGGTAATGTGTGCTAGGAGGAGACACAGTTTGGGGACAACAGTCAATCCTTGGGAGAAGTCCCCAGGCAAGAGAAGTGGATGAGGAGCAGACATGGCCTCTTATGTTCTCTTGGGAGGTGGCTTTTGAGGCTCAATAGGAGGTGGACATTTCCAGGCTGCATTTATTTATTTAGTTTTCCACAATAGTAATTGGGCACCATGATGCATCTGGCACAGGTGATAGAGTCGTGAACATCCCAGTTATGGGCTTTGACCTCAGGGAACTCACAGTCCATCAGGAGCCACAGACGTAAACACTAGCATGCTAGCTCCAGGAGGGCTTTTTTGTTTAAACTAGTACTGCCCAACAGAAATATAATGTGAGCAATCTATGCAATTTAAAATTTTCTAGTAGCCACATTAAAAAAGAGAAAAAGAAACAGCTATATCAATTTTTATAGTATATTTTATTTAACCCAATATATCTAAAAATTATCATTTCAACATGTAATCAATACAAAAAATTATTAATAGGATATTTGACTTTTTTCATGCTAAATCTTTGAAATCTGGTGTGTATTTTATACTTAGAGCACCCCTGTATTTGGATGCTAAATCTTTACTGGAATTACTTGATTTGTATTTAGATTTCATAAAATTTCCAGTTGAAAACATAGATGCACATGTCTAAGTTGTTCCAAACATGCTTCAGAGTTTCCCAGTAACTAAAGTATCAGTTTTTAAGTTTAAAATTCAATTAAATAAAATGAACAGCTTAGTTCTTTATTTACACTGGCTGCATTTCACATGTCCTATAGCCTTATGTGGCTAGCGGCTATCGTATGGTACAGTGCTAATGTAAACAAGCAAAAACAAAAAATTTACTGATGTGTCTTTACGGTTAAGAACAGTACTTGGTATATAGTAGACCCTCAGTGTGTATTTATTGAATGAAGGAAGAAACTGCCGAATAATTAATCTTACTCATGATAACTGCCACCAAGGAGAAGATATGGTTGCCACCAGAGTGTTCAAAGGATTGGGAAGGCTTCACTAGGAAATTACAAACAAAAGGAGACTTGCATGAAGGATGAGCAGGAGTTAGGAAGGCAGGGCAGGAAGGGGCTTTCCAGGTAGAGGCCTTAGCATGTGCAAAGGCTTGGAGGTGGGAAGTAGCTTGAAGTGAAAGAAGAGGAGTGTTGCTGAGCTTAGTGACTGGGGATAAGAATGATTCGAGATGAGAGTAGAGATGTCTTCGGCAGCCATGTTAAGGATTTTGGAGTTTCTGCTAAGAGCAGAGAGGACCTTGAAGGGTCTTAAGCCAGGAAGTGGTACTAGACTAATGTTTTTTAACGGATTGCTCCGACTGCAGAGTAGAGAATGGACTGTTTTGAGGGAGGGAGTGGAAGTAGGAAGCCCACTTAGGGAGGAGAATCAGGGTGGGAAATGAGGGATGAGGATGGTGATAGTGGGATGGAGTGAAGAGAAGTGATTTTAAAAAAGATTTAGGAGGTAGAATCAACAGGTCTTGGTTGCAGAGGACGGGCAGCTGCCCTGCCATGACATGGAGAACTGTAAGTAGGAGTGGGAAGGTGTCAGCTGTGGGCACGCGTGGGTGCCCTGCTGTCCCTGGTTGCCAGGTGGCCACATCCACAGGTGCTGGACGGAGACGTATACCCCCCATCAGTGGAAGAAGCACCTGTGTTGATGCACTACCCACAGAAGATTTCGCCACGGAACCAGATGGCTGTGGGCCAGGAGGTGTTTGGGCTGCTTCCTGGCCTCATGCTCTATGCCACAATCTGGTTGCGTGAGCACAACCGTGTGTGTGACCTGCTGAAGGCCGAGCACCCCACGTGGGACGACGAGCAGCTCTTCCAGACGACCCGCCTCATCCTCATAGGTGAAGACTCCAAACCAACCCTGCTCTGGAAGGTCATGACCTCTACCCTGAGAAGTGGGTGCATGAGGGCAGTGGCCTGGGGACAGAGAGTTGGCATTAGAATCCTGGCTCTATTGCTTCTTAACTAAGAACTTCAGCAGGCACCTTTACTTCTGGGAGCCTCAGTTTCCAAATCTGTTCACTGGGGATAATGATGGTTGTAGGGATTTGTTGAGATAATAAATGGGAGGGCACCTAGCACACAGTAGGCCTTCAGAAAATGGATGGCTGTGAAGTTGGGTGATTCACAGCAAATGCAAATCTTATTAGCCACCCCAAATCTCAGTTTTCCCCTTGTACTGTACCAGATGTACACAGTGATGTCCCTAGCATGTGCAGGGTGAAACCCCAGCTTTCCCAGCCTTCAGGAATCCCCAAGTTTCCTGCCCTGCATGTATTTGCCTTCCTGGAGTTTGAGAGCTTCTGGGTCACTCAGGGACAAGATATTTTTGTGTCTCCTACGGGGGCAAGTCTGCAGCCTAAAGTGTCAGATGGTTTCCTGCCTGGGAGCTTGGGCCCTGACACCCCTGTCCAGGCCATGTTCTTTCTGAGTCACCAGTAACCACCTTCCCCCACCTCCAGCCATCACTGGGCATGGCTGGTCCCAATTATAATGCCTGATTCACTGGAGCCTGGAAGAGCCTGGCACTGGGAATAGGAATGGCCCGGAGAGGGAGAGAGGCTGGTTCTGAAGTCCCAGTGTTGAGAGACCTCGACCAGAGAGGGCAATCTGTGACTGGAGGCTGCCCAGGTGATCAAGCTGTGAACAAAAGTAGGACTCCTAGGGCAATATACATCCAGTACATCATCTAACTCTCCGCAACAACCTATGAGCCAGATATCATTGTCCTTGTTGGGAAAATTAGAATTCAGAGAGGTTCAGTGAATTCTTCAAGGCCACCCAGCAGTGGGAGACTTGAACCCTGGTCTGGCTGCACCAAAGCTCATGCTACTTCTACCATGTCACAAGGGGACTCTTTCTTGAGTGGAGAGAGGTTGCAAACATCAGTCTGATCTTTTGTGACGTGTGAGTGTGGGGAGAGGATTCTCCCCTTGTGCCAACACTAGTACTCCTGCTTCTAGCTGACACATATCAACACTCCTTATATGCCAGGCCAGGCCCTGTGCCAAGCAGTTAGATAAGATTGTTGTGAACTCCTCACAATGACTCTATGAACTAGGTACTATTATTACACACATTTTACAGTTAAAGAAAGTGAGGTTCAGAGAGATTATGTAACATGGCCCAAGCTCAAGTGGCTAGACATGGTGGAGCCAGGATTTGGCCCCACGCCTATTGATTCCAAATCCAGTGGCTCCAGGTCAGTTTACTAAATGCCAATTTGTCTAATTGCCCAAACTATCAGTTTTTAAAAAAATATTTAGTTGACTAGTTTTCATTTTGTTACGGGATGTTCGATATGTTTCTTCCCTGGCTCTTTGCTTGTCACTATTGCTGAAGAAAAACCTGTTGCCGTCCAGTCGATTCTGACTCATAGTGAACCTACAGGACAGAGTAGAACTGCCCCTTAGGGTTTCCAAGGAGCAGCTGGCGGACTAGAACTGCTGACCTTTTGGTTAGCAGCTGTGGCTCTTAACCACTGCACCACCAAGGCTCCATTACTGAGTAGAGAAAAAAATCTCTTTGTAAGAATTGGTATGTATTAAAACATACAAGAAATAGAGTTTTAAAATATATTTGGGGCTAGGTTCTCCTCTTGAGTTCCTGGGTGGTGCAAATGGTTAAGGGGCTTGGCTGCTAACTGAAAGGTTGGCAGTTTGAGTCCCCCTGGAGGCACCTCGGAAGAGAGGCCTGCTAATTTACTTTTGAAAAACCAGCTATCAACAACCCTATGGAGCACAGTTCTTCTCTGACACACGTGGGGTCTCCATGAGTCAGAGTTGAGTTGACGGCAACTTTTTTGTTTGGTTCTCCTTATACCCCAAGTGTCCCTGTCTTGGCTGCTGCAGAAGCTCTCACAGTGGTCCCTTTGAAGTCCCCTCGCTCCCATACTGAGGGTGTCAGCACGCTGAGAGCCCTCATTAAGTAAATCCTCCACTTTTCCATATTTAGTGGCCTCTCCAACCTCTTTTAAAGAGCTGCAGTTCTCGGATACCACCTTTGCATGTCCTGCTTAGCTGGGCCTCCCTTTGGAGGTGCCTCTTGTCTTGGGGACCTCAGTCAAAACTGAGCCAGAATATTTTATTTTCACATAGCGTTACAAAAAGACAAAGTGAAAAATGGCCAACTAAAATTTTAAATATTAATAACAATAACAATAGCAACAATGATAATATTCAAAAAGTAATGAAGAAACAAGCACTTTTCATGAATTGGCCTGATTCCCAAGCTGGGTGTCTAAATCAGTGTCATCTGCTGACCCTGTTCCGAATCCTCCCCTGCCCAGGGGAGACCATCAAGATCGTAATTGAGGAGTATGTGCAGCAGTTGAGTGGCTACTTCCTGCAGCTGAAATTTGACCCGGAGCTGCTATTTGGCGTCCAGTTCCAGTACAGCAACCGCATTGCTGTGGAGTTCAACCACCTCTACCACTGGCACCCGCTCATGCCTGACTCCTTCAAGGTGGGCTCCCAAGAGTACAGCTACGAGCAGTTCTTGTTCAACACTTCCATGCTAGCGGACTATGGGGTTGAGGCCCTAGTGGACGCCTTCTCTCGTCAGGGCGCTGGCAAGGTAAGCCCCAGGGGCAGCACTGAGGAGGGCTTGTGGGCTCCGCGAACCAACAGACTTGGGGCCAAAATCCAGTTCCTCTTCTGTAAAATGGAGGTAGTGTCACTTCCAAAGGTCAGCTGTGAGCATTCCTTTATTAATTCTCCTGTTCATTTGTCCACTGAGGCAATGGCAGACATTATTCCAGGTACTGGAGAGAGAGTGGTGAGCAAGACACATATGGTTCTTGGCTACTTGTCCTCTTGGAGCTTACGCCATGGAAAGAGATTACAGTCATATGATAGTGAACATCCTTTCAGTACTTACTGTGTAAGGCACTGTGCTAAGTACTTTTCAGATGTTATCAGAATTATAAACACACAGTAAGAACCACAATACAGAGAGTTCATGGTGTTTCCGGAGATCAGAGAGGGGCTTCTGATCCAGTTTTGGGGGGTTATCAGTAAGAAAGTGATGTTATGGGTAAGGAACTAAGTAGAGATCTGAAGGATAGGAGTTTCCCAGGGAAAGAGGTAGTGTTAGTGATGGGGATGGTGTGCTCCAGATAGAGGGGACTGCAGTGGTATCATTAGGGTTGGTGTGTCCCAGTGCGGTAAGTCATGGTGTCACCCCCTGCCCCCCACCACTGCCCATAATCCTCCTCCGGTACCAGATCATACAGAATCCCTAGTAATGTTTATTATCAATTTTAATCATAGACTAATATGTGATATAGTTGTAAACTGCTGAAATGTAATATTTCTTAGATTATATGAATACTAACAACAAAATTGTTCTGTAAAATTTTTCTACACTGAATTACAACATTATTAGTGACTAAGCAGAAGCTTTTTTTGATTTTTCTCCTTCCTTTCCTTTAATCACTACTTCATTCTCAAAAAAGTTACTGATATAGGTTCACAAATATTAATTACCACAATATTGTAGCTAAAACACCAGAATATTTGCCAAAACCAGCGACTATAAAAAACACCAGCAGCAACGAAACCAACAGTGCATGCTACTGGTGCATACACATGAACCCATGTGCTTCAAAGCATCGTTGTAGTTGGGTAATATTGACGGCTCTGACTGGCACATTGGAAGATTCAAAAAGGAAATTCGCATAGAGTTTTAGCCTTGTAAATATATTGATACATGTAAGCTGGGCTTACGAAAAATGTTTTTGTTGTTATAACTAACTGTTGTTGTTAGGTGCCATCAAGTCGGTTCCAACTCATAGCGACCCTATGTACAACAGAATGAAACACTGCCTGGTCTTGGGCCAAAAATAATAAATTTCTGCTGGAACACTGCACAAAAATTTTAAAGACAGTCATTTTGGTGTCACCCCCTCTGACAATGTCACCTGGTGAGGTCTGCACCTCCCACACTCCCCTAATGATGCCACTGGAGGACAGCATGGGCAAGGCTCAAGGGCTAGAGGGTGTGGTGATTTGAGGAACGGAAGTACATTCAGGATATAGTAATACGTGTGAAAGTGCTTGCACATAGGTGTTTATTAAGTCATAGGCCACTTTCCCTGGAATTCCTAACCCACTCCCTCCTGAATATTCCCTTCTAACTTGGAAGCTCCCAGCTCCTTCATCTTAGCTCTCTGACGCCTTCATTTTCATCCTCAACCCCCTGCTTCTCTCTACTCCTTGCTCCTGAGCCCTATCAGGAAGTTGCAGCACCATATGGATTTTGGTTTCCTCGTGGTAATTTGACTGAAATTAGCATGTGCTGCCACCAGTAGGCAGCTGCTGGCTGGTTTATGGCCTCTGTTCTCTGTGGGGACACAGATGCACAGAGATAATGGCATTTGTGTGATAAAGTGTGGTTTCTGAAGCATTTCAAGGAATGACCACGATGATAAGTGTGGGAATGATAATGTGGCATAAAGCAGAAGGGGGACGGGAGTGTGCTGACTCTCAGGATATTAAGAAGAATGTGAGAAGTGATAAAACAGGGTTTCCCCCATAACCATCACACATGGCTAACAGCTTGGGGGTTACTTAGTGCAGACACTTTGATAACTGCTTTGCATAGTTTATCTCATTTGTTTCGCTGCAACCCTATGGGGTAGACGCTCTTACCTTCCTCATTTTTACATACAAGGAAACAGCGACTTAGCTCAAGTAACGTTCCCAAGGTCCCACAGCTTGCAAATGGGCAAGCCAGGACGGTCACAGCCTCTCTTGATTTTGCTCCAAGGTGCATGTTTTCATCCGACTCTATTTTTCCTCTTTTCTACCCTGTTATACTTTTTCTATCTAAACAAAACTCTTCCTTAACATTATACACTCATTTTGAGCAATAGAGCCTTCTTTAGACCAATGCTCCTTAACTGCTATGAACAAGAATCTTCTTCTGGAGCCTCCTTTATCTCACCACGTTACCTGGGTTTTGAACCCTATTTTCCCTGTCTTCACAGAGTATTACACCACCCCTTGGTTTTGGGATAAGACTTCAAGTTTAGTTTAACTAAACTTGTCTAGATGCTGTAGTTTTCCTGGGAAGATTTTAGCTCCCTCCCTCCTAGCTTACAACCTTTCTTCTCCCAGGCAGCTTGGCAGAAAGAAGGAGAAAGAACAGACTATTCACCTCTTCCTGTGATTGGCTTAATATGGCCTGAATAGAGTGACTTGATGCTTTCTGTTACTACCTTCCTACTCCTAGTTTCTCCTTCCTAGTGGTGGCTGATTACTAGGGGTTCCCTTCTTAATATTAGATGTTCAGTATATTTGGTTGAGTCTCAGTACTATGATACAGAGAATGAAAATAAATAAATCAAAATTGGTCCTTTAGC
>NW_004443974.1:6379857-6380860 GCF_000243295.1 Trichechus manatus latirostris
GCTACTAATCGGGAGAATATATTCAGAAACCATGTATCTGACAAGAATCTAATAACCAAAATATATGTAAAACTTCAACAATTTAACAATAAAAAGATAAATCCCCCAATCATAAAACAGGCAAAGGACTTGAATAGACATTTCAATAGAGGACATTCAAATGGCCACCAAACACATGAAAAGATACCCAATGCCATTAGCCATCAGAGAGATGCAAATCAAAACCACAATGAGATACCATTTCACTCCCACTAGGATGGCAAAGATTAAAAAAAAAAAAAAAATCTAGAAAATAACAAATGTTTAATGAGGATGTGGGGAAATCGGAAAACTTATGCATTGCTGGTGGGAATGCAAAATGATACAGCCATTGTGGAAAAGTGTGGTGGTTCCTCAAAAAACTAAAAATAGAACTACCATATGACCCAGCAATTCCACTCCTAGGTACATACCCACAAAACTTGAAAGCAGAGACTCAAACAGAGCCTATGTTCATTGCAGCACTATTCACAGTAGTCAAAAGGTGGAAACGACCTAAATGCCCATCGGCAGGTGAATGGATAAACAAAATGTGGTACATACATACAATGGACTACTACTCAGCCAGTAGGAATAATGAAGTCTTGATATATGCTACAATATGGATACAGCTGGAAGACATTATGCTGAGTGAAGTAAGTCTCTCACAAAAGGACAAATATTGTATGACCTCACGTATATAAAAAGACAAGAAAAGGCAAATGTATAGAGAACAAAGCTTATTAGTGGTTATCAGGAGCAGGAGGGATAGGGAAAGGGGGGATTAACGTTGATGGAAATATGCATTGATTAAGGGTACGGTTGCACAGCCAATTACTGTAATTGCTGTCAATAAATCATACACCTGTAAAAAGTTGAATTAGTAAAAGTTGTGTGATAGATATTGTCATGGATTGAATTGTGTCCCTCCAAAATATGTGTCAACTTGTCTAAGCAATGATTCCCAGTATAGTGTGATTGTCTA
>NW_004443974.1:6382209-6388267 GCF_000243295.1 Trichechus manatus latirostris
GGACTTAGAGAGTGACAAGCACATGTCAGCTCTGCTAGAACATAATTTAAAAAATATCTTAGGAAAGCCCAAAAGTGGATTTTTTATCTGATTTCCCAACCCCTGGGACCCACAAGTAGCATTCCCCCATCCTTCTGTTCAAATCACTTATTAGTTCAGAAACCCTTTTGCCTCTCCAACTTTCGTCTCCAGAGCTGGGGTGCCCTCCCCTTCTGCTTGAGTTCTTGGCTGTGGCCATGCTGGCCATCTCCTCTGCAGAGTCCTCGTTGCTGAACCTAATAGATCCTGAATCTTCCTTAACAGGGCTTTGGAGGTTCTCACCTAGATTGAAAGGATTAGACAACAGTGTGAGTTGGTGAGCTGCTAGAGAGGTCCTCTTGGCCCACTAAACACTTTAAAGTTGAGGAAACTGAGATTCAGAGGGGGTCTCTGCAAGAGCATGACAGTGGAGGACCTAGGGCCAGATCCCCAGCACTGTGGCTTCGAGGCTGAGCCATGCTTTCTGTTCTAGCTCAGGTAGGACACCTGGCCTGAAATTCTATTCCTAGGGCCCTAACACAGGCTGCAGGACAGTCTAGCCTGGCTTTCAGACAACAGCTGTGCTCATCTCTTGGCAGATCGGTGGGGGTAGGAACATAGACCAGCACGTCCTGCACGTCGCCGTGGAGGTCATCAAGGAGTCTCGAGAGCTGCGGCTGCAGCCCTTTAATGAGTACCGCAAGAGGTTTGGCATGAGGCCCTACACCTCTTTCGAGGAGCTCACAGGTGAGCAACTGTTTCTTGGACACAGTCCCTGCCCTCGAGGGACTCATAGTAAAGTGAAGCAGAGCCAAGGAAACAGAATCAGATAATAGACTGTGGCCTAGGTATAAGGGTATGAGAACACTGTGCCCAGGGCGAAGAGGAATGATAGAGTAAACAACTCTGCTTGGGAAGAGAAGGTGGCTTTGAAGGATAAACAGGAGTTTTCCAGATGGAGAATAGAGAGAAGAACATTTTAAACAGAGAAACAGAAAGTACAAAGATACAGGCGTCAGAAAGAATGCACCTATCCAGCAGAACACTGAGTAGTAGGTGTGGCTGGAACATGGGGCATAGGTGGAGGGGGTTAGTGATGGGGGATTGGGGCCAAATTGTATACAGTTTTGGGTATCATGCTAACAATACTGGGTTTCATTCTGTCTAAAGAAACAAACAGACAGACAGACAAAAAACCCAATCCAGTTTTCATCAAGTCAGCCTCAACTCATGGCAACTCCATGTGTGTCAGAGTAGAACTGTGCTCCACAGTGTTTTCAGCAGCTGATTTTTCAGAAGTAGATCACCAGGCCTTTCTTTCCAGTGCCTCTCGATTGACAAAAGCCCCTAACCTTTTGGTTAGCAGGCAAGCATGTTAACCATCTGCACCATCCATGGACTCCTTATTCTGTCTAGTGGTTCCTAAATGCCCATTTATGGGCCAGCTGCATAAGAATCACTTTGAAAACTGATTAAAAACACCAAATCCCAGATACCACTCCTAGAGATTATGATTCAGTAGGCCTGGGTACAGAATCCGTACATATTTTTATTTGAGATCTCCAGCTGTTGGGCAGCAAACTTTGGGGACCCTTGTCATAGATAACGAGAGCCATCGAAGGATTTTGATCAGGATGTGACATGACCCATGACTCGGCACTAGTGCTACTTGAAGGATGGATTTGAGGAAGCGGGTAGTGGCACTCAATGTTTGTATCTCCTTGGTCCCTATCTGTGCACATGTGTGTCTCACAGAGAGAGGGAGATCCTGGGACCAGTGGAGTAGTTCCCTATAACCCTGGAATGGCAATCTTTGGGTTTGCTAAAGAGCACCCATTCTTTAATCTCCTGTGATAAACAGTCCAGAGTGCCAAAAGGAACACTGTCACTAAATCTCTATGTGAACTTGGGCCAACTCTTTGGATTGCTGAGCTCCAATAGAATAAGGGGCTTGGACTAGGATAAGGCCTTGAAAGCTGTCCATGAAGGAAACAAGATGTATAGCATTCTCCCTGTTGTAATGATCAGGTAATTAGGGACCAGAGAAGTGATATGAGTTGCTCAAGTTCCACTGTTTGGTGGCAGATCCAGGCCCCTTGACTGTCTCTTCAGTAGCACATTCCTTCCCTAGATCCAGGCCTGGAGGAGAGTCAATCTGTGTTTTCCCCAGTGCCAGCAAGGCCAGATTTTAGTTCATGCCCAGTTGCTTAAACTGCTGTTCTGAAGCTCCTTATTCTCTGAGTAAAAGATGGACCTAGAAGATTCCTTCCCCAGATTGACCTTATTGGCAGCACAGCTCTGACTCTAGCCTCTATTCCTTGTAGGAGAGAAGGAGATGGCGGCTGAGTTGGAAGAGCTATATGGTGATATCGATGCCATGGAGTTCTATCCGGGGCTGCTTCTTGAGAAGTGCCATCCAAATTCCATCTTTGGGGAGAGTATGATAGAAATTGGGGCTCCCTTTTCCCTCAAGGGCCTCCTAGGGAATGCCATCTGTTCTCCAGAGTACTGGAAGCCCAGCACGTTTGGCGGTGAGATAGGTTTCAACATTGTCAAGACTGCCACACTGAAGAAGCTGGTCTGCCTCAACACCAAAACCTGTCCGTATGTTTCCTTCCGTGTGCCTGACCCCAGCCAAGCTGACCCACCTACTGTGGAGCGGCCATCCACAGAGCTCTAAGGGAACAAAGCAGCAGCATTCTGGAGGATGGAGCTTTTTGTTTATCATTCCAGAATGCTGAGGCCAGGGTTGATAGTCTTAAATGTTGAGGCCAAGGTTGATTGTCTAGTTTGGCATTGAGACCGTTGGAGTTGACATTTGGAACTTTGAATCCCATACCAATTATCTGGAATGTAGTGGTTTTGTTTGTTGTTCTAGAATGCTGAATTCCTGGTTAATCATCCAGAATGTTAGGAGTGGTTCTCATTTGGCATGCCAGAGCACTGAGTTCCTGGTTGACAACCTAGAATGTCAGATTTCTGGTTGATTTGGAATAGAGGCATTTTAGAATGTGGAGCTCCTGATTAAATCATCTAGAAAGTTAAGGGGCTCTTATTTTGCATTCTGGAATTGTGGGTGGCCCTCCAGGATGTTGAATTTATGATTGGTGATCCAGAAAGTTGTATTCCTGCTTGATGATCCATAACAATGGCTACTGTGCCAGAACATTCCTATCTGAATGTCCAGAATGTTGATTTGATTCATTTTCCTGTTCAATGAGATATCCACAAAGCAGGAGAATCTAATGTCCAACAAGAACATGAACCTGTACCTGTACTGAGCAACAAGAAGGTGGGATGTATTTCTTGGGACCCCTATGTAGAGAGAACAGTTGGACCCTTTCCGTATCTTTGGTTGTAAACCACCAGGGCTTGGTCTCCATCCAAGTCTTGAATCATGGCATCTATTTTTCATGAGACTAATAAAGTTCTCTTTCCAAAGTTGCATGCTATGTATCTCTTTTGGTCCCATCCTCAGAAGTAGGGGCAACACTGAAGTTACCTTTCTCCTAGCCACAAGCTGTGTGTGATAGAGGTTGCAAAATGAGACTTTCTACTGGGATCCCCATGAGGTCTGTCACTGTGTATATGTCCCACCACTGGTGCTTTTTTTCTCCTGTGGCTTAGGCATTACCTTTTCCAGGCTGCTGTCCTATAATATACAATGTCCCAGCCCCAGGAGATATAGCATTGTTTCCACCAGCCTCCTTTACAGAGAGTACAACAGAGATGAGGGGCATCTGGGAAGGAGAGCATTTACTGTGGGCCAACTTCACACTTCAGTTTTCATTTATTCTTGTACCAATAGTATGAAGTAGGTGGTATATCCCCATTTTACAACAGTAGCAACCAAGACTCAGAGTAGTTACACAACATGCCCCACACGTGCCAGAGCCAAGCTTGAAACTCAGGTCTGTCTGAGTCTGGATGTTGTACTGTTTGACCCATTCAGCTTTCCCCGGCTTCCTAATGTGACTCAGTGCCAGGGTTATCTCGTCTGTCTGGCCCAGGATCAAAGACAGAGAGTGGTATGGAACCGTGTAACTCCCACTTTACATGCATGCTATTCATTCAGCCACAAATATTTATTTTCCTAAGTGCTTACTATGTGCCAGATACTGTTATAGGTTGGTGATACAGCAGTGAGTGATCAAGACAGACAAGGCTTCTGCCCTTATGGAGTTCACATTCTAATGGGGTAGAATAGACAATAAACAAGAAAGCAATTAAAGAAGATAAGTACAAGGTGAGTGTAACCTTTTGCTCTGTCCACTCTGCTCTATCCTCTCCTACTCCTCTGTGGAGACCTGAGATGGAGCAGCAGTGATCCTAGGGCATACATCCCCCTTTCCCTCCAGTCTTAGCCCTGAGACCCCTTCCCCAGCCACACAGACCCCTGTGGCCAACGAAGAGAAAGGAGACCACAGAGGGGTAAGGAAAGAGGCTAGGGGAAAGAGGAAGGGTCCTTTGTGTTCCACACGCATGGGCTTAGAGTTCCTTAAAAAATGATAGACAACAACAGGGGAAATTGAGTCACTGGGGCTGGGCCTTCTGTCTTACAGCCCAGAAAGTCTTTGTTTCCTCCTTAGTTGGGTGAAGACTGTTCCCACAATCCTCTCAGCACCCTGTTGAATGCAGAGAACGCAGTTCTTCCCTGCTTCCCTGTTGCTCTGATGTACAAGAATCTTCTAGGGTGCTGGAAGTGGGCAAGGAGTGGCTATGTCCTGTCCTTGCTTGTCCAGTATTTATTCCCCCTCTCTATTAACACTCCTACTTTGCTTGAGAGTCCTCCCCTCCCTCATTAATTTCAGTCTTGGTGATTCTGCCAATGACACTAGCCTGGCCAAGCGGGTAGTCCTGTGAATCAATCTCTGCCAAGCAGACACTCTGTCCTTGTAATTGACCCCCGAATGTAGTTACATGGAGACTGGAGATGGCTGGTGCTGACTCATCCCCACAGCTGGGCTCAAAAAAGACTATCCTTTAGTTTCTGCTTCCAGGAACCCCACGGTAGCCTGGATTCCTGACCTTCTCTGAAACTCAGCTTTTCCTTCCATCCTGGGGGCTGCTCCAGGAATCCCTCTGTTGCTTAAATGCCTCAGAGGTGGTGTCTGTTGCTTGCAACCAAACACTAATGGTTGCTGGCAGGAGGCCGAGCCCCGAAGTGACAGAGACGCTACAATGGTGCAGGAGGGAATTTTAATCAGGGGAGACACAATCAGACTCATGTTTAAGAAGGAGTGCCCTCAGATGTGGTGGACGACAGACTAGAACAGGAAGGACTGGAGCACAGCAGAACAGTGAGAAGGCTGCTGCCATAGTCCAGCTGACAGATGGAGGCAGCTGGGGCCAAACAAAGGGCCGAGGGGTGGGAGGATAGGATAGATTCTGGGGACGTTTCCCTCTCAAATGCAGTTGCCTAGATGAGTGAAACTTGTTTGGTATGAAAAACTGTATGACATTTTTGCAAACTGAAATTTATGTCAAAAGGCTTCTTCAGAGTGAATGATCTTAATTCTTAATGCTCATAATATGAACGCTCGTTCCTGGAGTTTTGATCTGGTGGGTGATTTATTCAGAGCTCTTAGTGCAAATAATAGAATCTGTTCTAGCCAGTTTAAGCATGAAGGAATTTATTATAGGGCATTTTATAGTTCAAGGAACCATTAGAATGGCCAGAGAATTAGGCTTGAGGGCCTCACCCCGCTGCTCCAGTGAAGACGCCACCAGGCACCGGCATCTCGGGTCACACTCTGCTGCCAAAACCCCACCACTGCTGCCCTAGAGCTGGCTGCTTCTCCAGCTGCCCTGGCCAGAAAATGGGTTCCATGTGATCTCTGCTTCCTCACTTTGCTCTACTTAGAATTAAGTCTGACTGATGGACCCTAGCTCATTTGTTTGTACTCCAGCTCCAAGGGAGGGTGGGAAAGTGAGTTTTCTGGCTTGTACCTTGGGGAGGAGAGACTCATAACATGGGAAGTTCCCCATATCTAGGATGAGTGTTCAGAGGGGCTGGGAAACAGGAAAAGTTTATCGCAGT
>NW_004443974.1:6388859-6390538 GCF_000243295.1 Trichechus manatus latirostris
GACACATACCAAATCAATAAAAAATAAATATAAATACAATTATGTATACATATATAATACAGTATATAATATATAATAATATGTACATATATATATAAAACAAAACATTTGCTATTTCAACATTACATGTACAATTCAGTAACATTAATAATGTTTATCATGTACAACTATCACCATTATGTATTTCCAAACTTTTCCATCCCCCTTAACAGAAGCTCAGTGCCCCCTAAGCAATGACTCCCTCTTTCTTCTTCCCTCTCTCTCCTGGTAAGCATAATAAACTTTGATTTCCATACATTTGCCCATTTTAGATATTTCATATAAGTGTGATCATACAATCATAAAATTTACCATTTGTCCTTTTGTGACTGACTTATTTCACTTCGAATAATGTTTTCAAGGTTCATCTATGTTGTAGCATGAATCAGTACTTCATTTCTCTTCATGGCTGAGTAATATTCCATGACATGTGTGTACCACATTTTATTTATCCATTCACCTGTTGATGGACATTTAGTTTGTTTCCACTAAAGTGCACAGTTCAGTGAATTTTTATGTATGTATAAACACAAATAACCACCAAACAAACCAAGATATGAAACATTTCCAGCATTCTAGAAAGTTCTTTTATGCCCCTTCTCAGTCAACAACCCTCCAAAGGTAACCATTGTCCTGACTACTGTCGTCATAGATTAGCTTTGCCTGCTCATAAATGTCATATGAATGGAATCATGCAGTATGTGTTGTGTCTGGCTTCTTTAGCTCAACATAATGCCTCTTGACATCCAAGAGACATTGTGTGTATCAGTAGCTTGATCTTTTTTAAACTGCTGTATAAACTTCATTGTATGAATATACCACAATTGATTTATCTAGTCTACTGTTGATGGACATATGGGTTGTTTGCATTTTTTGTCTATTATGAATAAAGCTGCCTTTTTGGCAGAGCTCTATTTGAAACATCATCTTTCATACTTGTTTATAATGGGAAATGGTTCCTGTTCTCCTTTCAAAATCCTCTGCTGGTCTTCCCTTGCTTTGTGGCTTGATGGAAAGAGAAATTCATAAATGTGATGTATACCATGAGAGAAGGTGAAAGGGAACAAACACTTATTAAGAGCCTACTCTGCGCCCATTAAATCTTCATAACGACCCTATGAGGTAGGTCTTCTTGTTTCACAGGTGAGGAAATTGAGACGCAGAGAAATTAGGTGACTTGTCCAGAGTCATACAGCCAGGAAATAGTGGGAGGCAGCATTGAAATTCCAAAGCTTGGCCTCTTTCCACCATGTGGCCTTGTCCAAGACATCTGGAACCATAATCACAGTGGGGGTGGGGAGTGGAGGGTAGAGGGTGGAGTGGTATGGTGGGCACTGGGAATGTTAATACATCTCTAGGTGACTCTACTAATAAACCTTGGATGGAGACTTCTGCACCGTATCGTGCAGCCTCTTGGCCGTCCTTTTCCTCTTTGGATGAGTCTCTCCATGACTCACTTTTTCCAGGCTTGCTATCTCATTTCTGGTCTATGACTTAAACTCTGCATACCACACTGACGTTCACTGAATGTAACTGGTCCCCTGAAGTCTGAGAAGAGCAGTAGTCCCATACAACCGTACCCATTTATCTCCCCACCTACTAGCTCACTTATGCTTCTCTCCATCCTCTCTAGCCACTGT
>NW_004443974.1:6391077-6394468 GCF_000243295.1 Trichechus manatus latirostris
CCTGAACTAGAATCTCCAGCCCAGTGCTATTTCCAATCTGTGGTAAAAGATGGCCGAGATCTAAGAAGCTCTTTTTCGTCATGACCATGACACGCATCTGCGTGACTCCTAAAGTTCATGTTCATTCCATCCTGAAGGTCAGCGGTAACAAAAAATGCAGTTATTGCACATTCAAATGACTTATGCTCTAGGAATTTTCCAGGATCTGGGATGCTGGGTTGAAGGAAGTAGCTTCATGGTAAGATCCCAGATGTGACTTGGACACTGTCGATTGCTTTCACAAATCTTGGAATGGTGCACAGGGCAGCTGACTAAGAATCAAAGAATGACTTTAAGTGTGTAACAGACTGAGGGGGTCTCAGGAAAGATGCCAAATGCCTGGTTCTTGTCCAGTGGTCATTTAAGTTTCTCTGTGCAAGAGCTTGGGCTCCTGGTTCCCAGGACCACTTGGCTGCTTTCCCTTGTAGTCCTGGAAATGAAGGAAGCAATTAAAATCTCCTTGTCCACAAAAATAAAGCGGGTTTACTTTGACCATTTCTTGGTAAATGAAATACCTCTACAATACTTTAACTCTATTTGCTCATTTTTTGCCTTTTGAACTATAGTTGTCATGTATTTTAATTCAACATACACTTTTAACCTCTTAAGACATCTCTATTATTGCTTTAAACAGACATTATTCATTTAGATTTGCCACATTTTAATCCTCTCATTGCACTCATTTCTTCCTGTGTTTTGTCTTTCTATGTGGGATCATGTTCCTTCTCCCTAAAGAACATCCTCTAGTGTTTCTTTTGGTATGGGACTTCTGGATTTATATTATACCCGCTTTGAGCTCTCTTCTGCTGATTACTTACTCTGCTCTTTGTATCTCGGGATACTACGTAGTTAAACCCTCACCGATATCTTCAAGGGGGAGGGCCTCTCCTTTCTTTGTTTTGGCTATTCTTATAGGTTGTCTTTTTTTGTCTTTCTATTCCCCCACCAATATTTCAACTTTTTTTTTCTTTTTCGACCAGAGAGTCACACTATCAGTGCCCCTTGTGGCCTGTCCACCAGGAACTTCTCTCTAAAAGTTATTCTTGTACAACACTCCAATTATCCCGATCATTATAAACAAAAAAAAAAAAACCCAAACCCGTTGCTGTCAAGTTGACTCTGACTCATAGTGACCCTATAGGACAGAGTAGAACAGTCCCATAGAGTTTCCAAGGAGAACCTGGTGGATTCGAACTGCCGACCTTTTGGTTAGCAGCCGTAGCTCTTAACCACTACGCCACCAGGGTAAAATCACAATGATAAGCAGATATTCAGAGCCTGGTGGGCTGAGGGGAACAGGCAGGCTGAAGGTCTATTTGGGGGAAAGAATCAAGGAGAAATCAAGGATGACCCCTAGGTCATTGAATAGCTGAGTGGGTGGTGGTGCCATTTACTGAGACAGGGAAGACTTAATTAAGAGCATATTAACACAAGTATAGAGGCAAAGGTCAAAATTTCAGTTCTGAAAATGGAAATTTAAGGTGTCTGTAAGACAACCAAATTTGAAAAGAGGAGTTGGATACATGCATGGAAAGCCAAAGGAAAGGTTTGAGGTTCAAGGAGAAAACCAGCCGGAGATATAAATTTCAGAGCCATGAGCAGAATAACATAACTATCTTTAGGTGGTGAGAGAATCTTCTCTGAAACCACAACTCATATTGAGTGGGGATGCTTTTGCTGTCACTTAGCATGAGCAAATGGGGCACAAATAAGGACACATGGGTGGGTTCCCAGATGTACAGTTCTTGCTGACTGGTTTGGGAAGTTGTATAAGTTTCAAAAGCTTTGGAAAAGAGGCGTGAGTGTACATACCTCAGTATCAAAGGAACCAAGCACACTGCTCAGTGTGTGTGGACAGTATCTCCCATGATCAAAACACTTTAGAAATAAAAAAAGAACACAGGTTGAAAAAAAAACAAAAAGCACAGTGGAAGCACAGAAGAGAGAGTTATTAATCCCACTTGGACCCAAGGAAAAGGAATGATGCTTAAGAGAAAGCAATAGAGAAGTCAGGCCTTGAAGAGTGGCAACTAGGCATCGGCTAAGTGAAGACAGGAAAGGATATTACAACCACATACACAGACATGAGGGTGTGAAGAAGTATTGAGTGTTTGGGAAATGAAGCGTGGTTCAGGATTTGGTATAGGAATGGAATGGCAAATATATAGCTTACATGCTACCCCATCCATGTCCATGGCAGACACTGCTAGTTGATCACAGAGCATTATTTCTCACTGAGATTGAACAGAGCCTTTGAGTCATTCTCAGAATAGCACTCTAGGCAGATACTCTAAATTAAATAGTAGTAGTATTAAAGATGAAACCTTTTTGTTATTCTGGGAATGGGGAGAATGATAGGTTATAAAGAGAGATGAAACTGGAGAGTTAGGCCCAGGCTGTGAAGATTTTTTTTTCTAAATTTTACTTATTTGTTGAGAATATACACAGCAAAACATACACCAATTCAACAGTTTCTACATGTACAATTTAGTGACACTGATTATATTCTTTGAGTTGTACAGCCATTTTCACTCTCCTTTTCTGAGTTGTTCTTCCCCCATTAACATAAACTCACTGCCCTCTAAGGTTCCTATCTAATCTTTCAAGTTGCTGTTGTCAATTTGATCCCATATAGACAGTTTTTAAAAGAGCATAGTGTTCAAGGCCTTTTTTTACTAGTTAAGTTAAACTATTGTTCAGTTTTAAGATGAATTCAGGGGATAGTTTTGGTTTAAGGTTTAAAAATTATCTCAGGACAATAGTTTCAAGGGTTCATTCAAACTTCATGGCTCAAGGAAGTCTGGAGTCCGTGAGAATTTTAAATTCCATTCTGCTTTTCCTCCCTTTTGATCAGGATTCTTTTATGGAATCTTAGATCAAAATGTTTAGTAATGGTAGCCAGGCACCATCCATTTCTTCTGGTCTGATGGCAAAGGAAGCAGTTGTTCATGGAGGCAATTAGCCACACATTCCACATCCTCTTTCTATTCGTGACTCTCCTTCTTCCTCTGTTGCTCCAGGTGAGTAGAGATCAATTGTGCCTTGGATGGCTGCTTTTAAGTGTTTTAAAACCCCAAGCACTATGCAGTGAACTAGGAGGTACAACAGAAGCACTAAACATATTATTAGGTCAATTAACTGGGATGTCCCATGAAACCATGACCCTAAGTCTCCAAACCAAGAAGCCAAATCCCATGAGGTGTTTGGTTGTACATAAGCAGCCTCAACAGCTACTTTTTTGTTGTTGTTGTTGTTGTAAATATATGTATCACACAGCTTTTGCCAATTCAACTTTTTACAGGTGTACAGCTTATTGACAGCAATTACAATAATTGGCTGTGCAACCCTACCC
>NW_004443974.1:6396180-6401596 GCF_000243295.1 Trichechus manatus latirostris
AATTTTGATGAAGTTGAATTTATCAATTTTTTATTGTGGTTTATGCTTTTTGTTTCTTATCTAAGAAATCTTTACCTAACCTAAGGTTACAAAGATTTTCCCTTATGTTTCATTTTAGAAGCTTTATAGTTTTAGTTCTTACATTTAAGTCTGTGATTCATTTTGAGTTAGTTTTTGTATATGGTGTAAGGTAAATGTTGAAGTTTTTTTTGGCATATGGATATCTAGTTTCTCCAGCACCATTGTTGGAAAAATAATCCTTTACCGATTGAGCTGCCTTGGCATCTTGGTTGAAAATCAGTAAATCCTATGTGTGTGGATCTATCTTTTAACCTCTCTTTTCCATTGATCTATAAAACCAATGCCACACCATCTCGATTATTGTAGGTTAGTAAGTCTTGAAACTGGGTAGTGTAAGTCCTCTGTTTTTTTCTTTCAAAATTGTTTTGGCTTTTCTAGGTTCTTTGCATTTCCGTATTGATTTTAGAATCAACTTTTCAATTCCTACAAAAAAGCCTGATGGAATTTCATTGGAATTGAATTAATAAATCAGGGGTTGGCAAAATACGACCATGGGTCAAATCCGGCCCACTGCCTATTTTTGTATAAAAAACAACAACAAAAAACAAACCAAACCCGTTGCCGTCGAGTCAATTCCAACTCATAGCGACCCTATATATAGGACAGAGTAGAACTGCCCCATACGGTTTCCAAGGAGCACCTGGTGGATTCAAACTGCTGACCTTTTGGTTAGCAGCCGTAGCTCTTAACCACCACGCCAACCAGGGTTTCCTGCTTTTTGTATGGCAAGCTAAAAATGGTTTTTACATTTTAAATGGTTGAAAAAAATCAAAAGGAGAAAAATATTTTGTGATACTTAAAATTATATGAAATTCAAATTTCAGCGTCCATAAGTAAAGTTTTATTGGAACACAGCCATACTCATTTGTTACTTATTGTCTATGGCTGCTTTTGGGCTGCAGTGGCAGAGTTGAGTAGTTGTGAACGAGTCCACATGGCCCATAAAGCCTGAAATATTTACTATATAGTTCTTCACAGGAAAAAAAATTGCTGACTTCTGCAATAGATCAATTAGAAGATAATTAACATCCTAACAATGTTGATTCTTCTGGTCCATGAGACTGGTGATTCAAACCTACCCAGAGGTACCTCAGAAGAAAGGTCTGATGATCCACTTCTGAAAATAAGCCATTGAAAACCCTATGGAGCACAGTTCTACTCTGATACAGATGAGGTTGTCGTGAGTTGGAATGGACTCGGTGACAACTGGTTTGGTTTTTGGTTAATGGACATTTAGGTTGTTTACATTTAATTTTTGTTTTTGTTTTGCTATTTCAAGTTGTGCTACAATGATGATTCTTCTACATACAACTTTGTAAAATATAAGATTAGTCCAAGTAGTGACTTAGACTATGCTGTAAAAAGGAAGGGATTCTGAGCTTGTCTTGGGAGATGAGAAGAAAGTTGTGTAACTTAAGAGTCTGCTTTCTACTTCCCAGTTGGCCTCAGAAGTGAGGGCTGCAGTTGGAGAAAGTGGATCATGGCAGGTGGGAGAGAAGAGGCCCGCAGACTGAAGCTGGCCCTTGGTGGGGTGCTAGAGTTTGGATTCCCACTCAGCTAATGCTTAAAAAGCAGCACCTGTGCACCTGACATTGGGCCAGGCTCCCTTCCTCATGGTCCTCTTGTTTAATTCTCACCACAACTCAGTGAAGTCTGGAATACTGTTCCCGTTTTAACCAGTGAAGCCAGTGAAGCTCAGAAGGGAAGAGTTTTGCTCAGGGACACTCAGAGTGGTGTTTTGAACATTCCAGGTCTTTTGCTATTTTCAACACATCAGGGCATTTTAGGGTTAGAACAGATGGTGCTCTTTTGGAGGAGGTGATGAGCCCTTGTGTTAGAAAATTCTCAGGGACTTTCTAATTGGGGCAGTTCTTCCTGTGAGTCCCCTTCCTCACAAATGTCTCCATTCCTACATTCAACCTCTACAAACTTTTACCAATGCATTATTTTAAAAAAAGTAAATAGAATTTTACAATTTGTCTGTAATTAAAAAAATATAATCACCTACTTATTAAAGAAATAATGCTTATGGTCAGAAAGTTGTTTTGTTATTGTTAACTGCCATAGACTTGGCCCCCAACACATAGTGACCCCATTTGTTACAGAGTAGAACTGCGCCATAGGGTTTTCTAAGCTGTAATCTTTACAAGAGGAGCCCTGGTGGCACAGTGGTTAAGCTCTTGGCTGCTAACCGAAAGGTCGACGTAGGAGAAAGATTTGGCAGTCTGCTTGTGTGAAGATTTACAACTTTGGAAACCCTATGGGGCAATTTTACTCTGTCCTATAGGGTCGCTATGAGTTGGAATTGACTTGACGGCAATGGGTTTGGTTTCGTATCTTTATGGAAGCAGGCTTCCAGGCCATTCTTTCGAAGAGCCACTGGGTGGATTTGAACCAGCTGATTGCAAACCGCTTGTGCCACCTAGGTGCAAAAGTAGGGACCCTTTCTAAAGAAGTAAATTAAAGAAAAACAAATTTAAAAAATTTTAAAAAAATCTGTGCTTCCACTACCCAGAAATAACCAGTGTTTCTACCTTTTGATGTATTTCCTTCTCTGACTTAAAATCATTTATATTTAAACTAAGTCTTGCTCCTGAAGAGCCTAAGGCAGCTTGGAAGAACATAAAAAATACAGGGTAGGATAAGCTAAAAATGAGGTTAGAGGGAACAGAATAAGGAATAAACAAGGGTGGGGACATAAAGTAGAGCCAGGAATGACTCTGAAAATGCAAATTGTAATGACCCTTGTTATGGGAGGGCCTCAGATTTGGCTCCCAGCTTTCTGATCAGTCACACAGTTCACGGTGACCAAAGATTAAAATAAACCCATTCTTTGGTGAAATACGGCCCCTTGTGGCGCTAAGACCAGGCAGTCTCAATACCAGCTTTTGACAATCACATTGAGCATAATTTACTAAAAGCAATAGTTTGGAGGCAAAAATAATGCTGTCTAGGAACTCAGGTCCCCAATGACAACATACTGGGTTGTAGATTTTTAAGGAAGTATGAATGAGCTGCATATCCTTTGAGCAATCTTCCCTAAATACGTTTTCCTCTTGTTAAACTTTTGATAAATACTGAGTGTCAGTGAGCTCCAAATATCCTATGGTTGATGCCTCCTCTATGGCTGGCGTCTATTATCAATTGAGTAGAGAGGGTTCTTATTTAGAGCTGGCAATCAAGCAATACATTGTAGTATTTGAAAGCAGAGTTTTGGAGTCAGACAGATGTTTCAAATTCTGATTCCGTAACTCAACTAACTGTGTGATCAAAAGCGAGGTTAGCTCTTTAGCATAAAATTACAATCACAAAATGGAGGACAACCACACAATACTGGGAGTCATGGCCTAACCAAGCTGACACATATTTTGGGGGGACACAACTCAATCCGTGATAAACCCCCTTCCCAATCCTTGTCCCAGGGTAGAGACATCAGCTCAGAGCCTAAAAGATTGGAGATTCTTCAGAAAAGACCAGCACCATTAACAGCAGAAACCCTATACCCGGTAAGAGTGCAGAGCTGGGAGAACAGCAGCAGAGGCCAGGAGAAAGCAGAACTGGAGTCCTTTGAACAGAGAGGTGGCAGCAGAGCCGTCTGAGAGCTGTCTGGTGGGTTGAGAACTGTAAGGCACGCAAGGCTGCCACAGCACCAGAAGCAGAAGAGACCAGGAGTGGGTCTGGCAGCAGCAGAAACCCCTCCCAGAGTGCAGGGGGCCCAAGTAGGGGTTGCCCTCAGAGCAGTTCTGCTTGGACAGCTGTCGCGACACCAGCTCAGGGCTGTTCGATGCTGCTGGCTGAGAGCTGGTCCAGCAGCGACAGGGGGCAGTGCCAGCCAAGAGGAGGCACAGAGTGACAGAAAGAGAACCCAGCACCTAGACATGCCCTCCCAGTGATAAGAGAGTGAACATCGATTTCTTACCGTGATTTAAGAGTGAACACTGATTTCTATTTGTTTGCTACTTTCCATCGTGTAGCTGTTATTTACTGTTCGCTATCTACTTTAATAATTAAAACAGCTTAAAAAAAAAAAAAAAGCGAGTTATAAAATCTCACCAAGTGTCATGGTCCTTGTCTGTAAAATGGAGATTTGTGGAGATTAAATAAGATAATACAAGTAAAGTATTTAACACAATAACCATTGCATAATAAGTGCTCAATAAATGATAGTTGTTATTATTACTATTGTCATCGTTAGTATTCCACCACCCACCTGTCAGTTTGTCATACTATGGTGACTTGCATGTTGCTGTGATGCTGGAAGCTGTACCACCAGTAATTTAAATACCAGCAGAAATACCAGCAGGGTCACCATGGTGGGCAGGTTTCAGTGGACTACCAGAGTAAGACAGACTAGGAAGAAAGGTCTGATGATCTGCTTCTGAAAATTAGCCAGGGAAAACCCTATGGATCACAACAGAATGTTATCCGATACAGTGCTGGAAGATGAGCCTCCTAGGTTGGAAGGCACTCCAAATACACAATGGCCACAACATTGGACTAGAGCACATCAACGACTGTGAAGATGGTGCAGAACCATCTGTTGTACACGGGGTCACCAGGAGTCAGAGTCAACTTGAGGGCAACTAACAACAACAACAACATTATTATTACTATTAATACCCCTTTATAAAGCTAAGGGACTTGTGCCTAGAAAAGAAGGTCACCAGACATATGGAACTCCAACAGCCCTTGTGCAGTTCTCTTAAGAGAGTCCTAGGCAGTAGTGTGCTGGAGACAGACTGCACTGGCACGCAAGAGCTGATAATGTCCATCTCTTCCCAGCTCTATAGTCCATGAAATTATGTTGGTAGCTTGAAATTAGCCAGTGTGGGAGTATTTACACCACAGAAATTGAAAATGCTGCAATTCAGGGCTTTTTCTCTCTGGAGAGCTGCTTCTTTTTTTACAAACAAAGGGATACAGAAGTTGTAGAGAGTGCCTAGAAATGGCAAGGGAGATTCAAGGATATGCGGGTAGAATACTCACCACATATTCCTAGTTATCACCACGTGTCTGTCAGTTTGTCCTACTGTGGTGACTTGCATGTTGCTATGATAATGGAAGTTTTGCCACTGGTATTTCAAATACCAGCAGGGTCACCCTTGGTGGATAGGTTTCAGTGGAGCTTCCAGACTATCTAGGAAGAAGGACCTGACAGTGTACTTCTGAAAAAATTGGCCAGTGAAAACCTTAGGCGCAGCGGTGGAACATTGTCTGATATAGTGCCGGAGATGAGCCCCTTAGGTTGGAAACAAAAAAAAAACAAACAAAAAACCTGCTGTCATCGAGTTGATTCCACCTCA
The DNA here is from genome assembly GCF_000243295.1 of Trichechus manatus latirostris. NCBI lineage: Eukaryota > Metazoa > Chordata > Mammalia > Sirenia > Trichechidae > Trichechus > Trichechus manatus. The sequence continues at coordinate 6,401,565 of NW_004443974.1, forward strand.
TAGAAACCCTATAGGACAGAGTAGAACTGCCT
>NW_004443974.1:6402804-6404939 GCF_000243295.1 Trichechus manatus latirostris
ATTCACTGATGAAGATATCTAGGCCTGCAGTTTTCTTTGTATGAAGATTTTACACTACAGATTCAATTTCTGTAATGTTATAGGACTGTTCAGATTTTCTATTTTTTTTTTTTTTGAGTTAGTTAGAATCCCTAGGTGGTAAAAATGGTTGGTGTTTGGCTGCTAACTGAAAAGTTGGAAGTTTGAGTCCACCTAGAGGTACCTTGGAAGAAAGGCCTGGCAACCTTCTTCCAAAAAAACCCTATGGAGCACAGTTCTACTCTGACACATATGGGATCCCCATGAGTCTGAGCTGACTCAACAGAAACTGGTTTTCAATTTTTTTTCTAGAAATTTGTCTACTTCATCCAAATTTTCATAATATATTATTTTGATCATTTAAATAAATGTATACTCGGTAGTGATGTCCTCTTTTTTTGTTCCTGATATTAATTATTTGTGCCTTTTCTTTTTCTCTTTTCACTTTTATCTCTCTTGTCAGGGGCTTTATCAATTCTAAACGTCTTTTTAAAATAACAGCTTTTGGCTTTATTAATCCTGGGGAAGAGATGACGAAATATCTGCAAGTCTCATTTTAAGTCATATCTTTGTTTAGATATCATGCTTGATGTTTTTGTTGTGTAGATTTGAACTAAGAGGGAGGCAGTGGGAATGGAGATGTGAAGCTGTTCTCAAAGCTGTCAAGGCTGGGACTCTATATCTTTCTTTTTATCTTTGATCTGGCATGTAATATGCACAATACACTGTTGAATGGATAAAAGGTTTCCATATATCTTACCCTGAGAGCATGGGGCAGGGTTTTGTGAGTGCTCTTTAGCAACAAATTAGACCTCATAGCCATCATCTGCTGAATCATCACTATGCTTATGTTTCCAAGCAGAGGTTCATCTAAAGGGATCCCTATTCTAAGACATTTACTTATATTCTGAAACTGGTATTTCTTAAAAATTTTTTGTTTTAAATTGTGAAGTACAACCAATCAAAAAATACACAAAACATAAACGTACAGCTGAGTGTATTATCACAGAGTGAACACATATTTAACCCATGTAAATAAATAGAAAGGTGCCTAGGCAGCACAAATGGTTTGCACTTGACTACTAACCAAAAGGTTGGCAGTTTCAACCCACCCAGTAGCACTGCAGAAGAAAGTCCTGGCAATCTGCTTCTATAAAGATTACAGCCAAGAGAATCCTATGGAGAAGTTCTACTCTGTAACACTGCTAGCATCACAGAAACCAAAACAAACCCATTGCCGTTGAGTTGATTCCGACTCATAGGGACCCCATAGGACAGAGTAGAACTTCCCCACAGGGTTTTCAAGGAGTGGCTGGTGGATTCAAACTGCCAACCTTTTAGTTGGCAGCTGAGCTCTTAACCACTGTGCCACCAGCACCTCAGAAGACCCTCTTATACTCACTTTCAATCACTACCCCTTCTCTCCTCCCCCAAAGGAATTGCCATTTTGACTTCTAATACTATATTTTAGTTCTGTCTATTAAAAATTTTAAAATATAAATGCAAGTATAGATGAATGCAGTCTTTTGTGTTTGACTTCTTTCACTCAACTGTATATTCGTAAGATTGGTTACTGTTACAGATAGCTGCGATGTGTTCCTTTTCATTGCTGGAGAGTATTCCTTCGAGAGTTTGTAGCACAATTTGTTTAGTCTACTGTTTGTTAGTGAACATTTGGGTTGTTTCCAGCTTTTGGCTATTATGAATAGTGCTGATACAAACATTCTTGGACATATATCTTGGTAAAGACATGTACACATTTCTGTTGGGTATATACCTAAGAGAGGACTTGCTGAGGCAGAGGGTTTCATATTTTCAAATTTAGTAACTAATTCCCAAGAGTTTCCCAAAGTGGTTGTATCAACTTACACTCCTTCCAGTTATATGTAAGCGCTTCCATAGCTCTACATCCTCACCAACGCTTGTTTATTGTCGGTATTTTAAATTCAAACCTTTCGGGTAAATACGTAGTAACTTTTTATTGTGTGTGTGTTTTAAAATTCAAATATAATATTTATGCAGAAAAGGGAGCAAGTCATTAGTATACATCTTGATGAATTTTCAAAGTTAATACTCCCATATAAGCACCCTTGAATCCTCCCGGGTTCTCTGTTCCA
>NW_004443974.1:6405610-6409199 GCF_000243295.1 Trichechus manatus latirostris
TATTCTCTTTTTAAATAAAATCACTATTCAAGTCTCCTGTCCATTTTTTAAACTTATTTGTGGAAGTTGTTTTTATATTCTAAATATGAACTTTTTGTTGGTTATGTGTGTTGTAAATATTTTCTCCCAGTTTGCCTTTTCTCTTACTCTTTTTACTAGTGTGTTTTGAACTCAAGTCTTTATATGTTGTCAAATTTATTAGTTTTTTTCTTTTATGATTAATGTGTTTGTGTCCCAATTAAGGAGTCCCTGAGTGGTGCAGATGTTTAAAGTGCTCGACTGCTAACTGAAAGGTTGGAGGTTTGAGTCTACCCAGAGGTGTCTCAGAAGAAAGGCCTGGTGATCTATGTCTGAATAATCAGCCATTGAAACCCCTATAGAGCACAGTTCTACTCTGATGCACATGGGGTCACCATGAATTGGTATTGACTGGACAGTAACAGGCTGGTGCCAATTAAATCTTTGTTTATCTCCAGGTTATGAAGATACTCATCTATTTTGTCTTAGAAGCTTTATGTTTTGTCTTTCATATTTTGATCTACAATTCACATGGGATTATTTTTTTTCTGAATGGTGTGAGGCAGATTCATGTTTAAAATTTCCATATGCATAGTCAATGGATATAGAAATATTTCTTGAAAAAAGAAACCAAACCAATCTTTTGTCAATGCTGTGCAGTTTCATCTTTATCATAAATGCCTATACCATAAATCAATCAATCAATGTGTTGGATTTTAGTGTATCCTGGTACAAGCACATCTGCAGAAGCCAAGTGGGCAAGGCCTCGAGGAACTTGGTACATATGTTGGGTGTATCATCAGGGAAGCAATGGAAGTACAAACAATAGTACTTGTATTTGCAGTTTATGCAATGGAATCTCCTGCCGTGGAATATACCGTTGGTTCTCTGAAAGTTGAGGCTGTACGACTCTGGGAGATGAAGGCTCTGGGAGATGAACTCTCCTACCAGCTTGGCTGAAAAATAATCCCTGTCAACTGCTTGAAAATTAACCAGAGTATTAACTGGTGGTTCACTGGGACGCCATCACCACCACTGTGGGCCCATGGAAGTGAAAAGAGAGAGCCTTGGGCCTCAGGACATAGGTGCAAATCTCTTCTGATGACCCAAGTAGGAGGCTTAATGCTCTGATCTGGACCAGGAGTTTAGGGCTTGGGAAAGGAAATGGAGAGACAAAGGAGTGACACTAGCTGCAAAGTGTGTGTGGAGAATGACTATCAACCTTCCACAAAGGCCTGGCACAGGGTTAGACTCAATAATTACACTGATTATTTGGGGGAGAGCCTCAGAATTTCTTCTACTCCTTTTCTGTGGCTTTCACATATAATTTTTTTTTACAGCTTTATTGAGACATAATTGACATATAACAAACTGCACATACTTGAAGTATACAATTTGATGAGTTTTGAAATATGTACGCACCCATGAAATCAAGATAATGAAAATTTCCACCACTCCTGTAGTTTTTTACCGCCCTGTTGTAATTCATTTCTCCTCACTACCCCCCAAAACCCGTTGCTGTTGAGTAGATTCTGACTCATAGCAACCCTATAGGAAGGAGCAGAACCGCCCCATAGTGTTGCCAAGCAGCGGCTGGTGGATTGGCACTGCTGATCTTTTGTTAGCAGCCAATCTCTTAACCACTGTGCCACCAGGGCTCCTCACTACCCTCACCACCCTCAAACCCTGCTCCTCCGCCCCCTTCTGCAGGCAACCACTGGTGTGATTTCTGTCACTGTAGATTAGCTTGCATCTTCTAGACTTTTATGTATGTGGAATTATACAGTATGTACCTTTTTACTGGGGGGAGGGAGTTCTGGTTTCTTTCATTCAGCACAATATGGTTAAGTATAGGGAAGTCCCTGAAGGGAGCCTGTAAGGCAGAGCTTTATATGTAGGTGAACAAACGACTGCAAGTTTCACGATACGTACTTAGAATTTTACAAACGAATTGGAATAGGTGACCAGAAATTTAAGAAACTCTCAAAACCTCATACCAAAACTTCTGTTCTAAAATTGAAATAGGATTCTAATAAACTGCCTAGAATGTTTGCAGCCTAGATAACTGGGCTTTGAAAAGCTCCTTGAGAAAGGTTTGGGCAAGTATGCTTCTGTATCCAGGAGAGGTTCATAGGAAGCTTTCCACAATTAGTGGGGTCAGTCATGATTGTGGGGGTCTCTGAGGAAGCATGACATATAGGACAGAATGCTGGCAGGTGAAGGTCACCTTATTATTGAAAGACATGAGATGGGAGGATGTAGCTTATAGTGAAAGTCAAAAGGGCCAAAATTAGAAAACTAGGCAGTCTCACCCACAGGCATAGAGAAGCAGAAAATTCCTGCTTCCTACAGGTAGCTCATTTTCAAGAGACAAGAAGTGAGGGCTGAGCCAAGTAGGCCAAATTTATTCTTTCCAAATTTACTAGTCAGATAAGGCACACAGCTTGCCTGGAATGGAGACAGTGATGGAGTGAAAAAAAAAAAAAAAAAGCAAGGGTATTATACTAACTAGACTCTCTTCAAATGGAAGGAAAAATCAAGAGAAGGAAAGAAGTATTTTCACCAAACAATGCTTAATCTTTCTGCTTTTAGATGTTCACTTATAAGATCAAAAATTCTACCACCTGCCTAAGTTTTCATCTTTTGTCACAGGATCAATACATTTCCAGGATAATTGAGGGTGTGAACATCTATTTATAATGGAAAGCCCACTCCCACCCATTGGGATGTGGTCTGGTCCTATGGCCCAATAAAATTATAACAAAATGTCTAACGCTGGTACATTTCTTAGAGTCTGCCTTATTGGGATTTCTATATGGTCATCTTGCTGCAAAGAAATACTATTGTCAGTTTTGAAAATGAAGAATCTGAAGTTCTTTAATATTAAATAATTTCTCTGAATTGGAAATGACCTTAAATATCATCTAGTTCAACTCCTGCCCAATGTATGAACTATCTTTATAAAATCATTCTCTAGTGATGGTGGACTTCACCTTTCGATAACTCTGACTTTTGAGTTTCCTCCTTATACTCTTCCAGGAACTATCTTCCTAGTTCTTACATATATTGGGTGTAGTTATGTATTCTAAATCCACTCAGAATAAAACTCATCACAGAGAATCGATTGCTCTCCCCGGAAAACAGACAGACAGAAGGGTGGCAATGGTGTTGGAAGTATAGATATCTCCAGGGCGAATGACACCAAAAAGATGCTCAGGAAGAGTGATGGACCAAGGGCTGTTGGAGGGACAAAGAGAAGGAAACCACTGCAGACACAGAGATATCTGGGTCACTTGAAGTACTGGACCTGAGTTGCTAAGCCAACTAGCCGATGAGAACCAACTTTTGATCATATGCTGGGTGCAGGATCCAGGGCACTGTGGTGGGGGAGATTCTAAAAAAGGAGGAGACATCATCTATGCTCTGCCTGGTGGGCAAGAAACTGCCCCTGTTGCTAAGGAGATCCTAAACTTATGGGGAAGACAATGCATGCATACAATGCACACACACACTCCCACCTTAAATAATTTAAGACAATGAAACCGCTATAAATTGAATAACTAATTGCAAC
>NW_004443974.1:6409753-6411995 GCF_000243295.1 Trichechus manatus latirostris
GCTGGACAGAGGTCGGAAATAAACATAAATTATGCTTCCATAAAAGAGAGTCACCATGGTGAGATGGGAGCCACAGGTGGAGAAGGCTTTCCGCTTCCCAGCAACCGAGGGGATCTTAAGAACAGCAATGAGAATTCGTAGGTAAGAGATGACGACGCAAATAAAGGGTGTCACCAAGGTTATCAATCCTTCTGTGTTAATTACCATTTCATTGACAAATGTGGAGGAACAGGACAATTTCAATAGAGGGTTGATGTCACAGAGGAAGTGGTGGATAACATTGGAGTCACAGAAGATGAGACGATTAATCAGAAGAACTAGCAAAAGAGAATGGAGGTGAGAGATGGAGCAGGAGAAGGCCAGCAGCACGACACAGCGGCAGTGGCTCATGGTAGTGACATAGTAGAAGGGGTCACAGATGGCAACATAGCGGTCAATGGCCATGGCTGCCAGGAGGTAGCTTTCTGTGTTGGCAAAAGCCAAGAAGAAATACATTTGGGTCATACACTCAGCATAGGAGATGGTCTTCTTCTTTGACAGAAAGTTTACCAGCATTTTGGGAATGATGGTTGTTGTATAGCAAACATCAATGAAAGATAAGATGCTGAGGAAAAAATACATGGGTGTCTGGAGCCGAGTGTCTGAGTGGATGACCAGAATGATGAGCAAGTTCCCGACCACAGTGACGAGGTACATGGTGAGGAAGAGGACAAAAAGTGGCTTCTGGTCCTTGGGCCGGGAGGATAGTCCCAGGAGGATGAATTCAGTGACACTGCTGGTTTGATTGACCCTTTCCATGATCCTGTGTACACTAATGAATATAGAAAATCCTAGAATTTTCAGATCCACCAGTTTCAACTTATTTATATCTTTCCTTTTTCTCCTAGGAATTCTGTCAATGGTCTGTGATTCTGTCTTCCCTTACACAGTCCACAAAAATGAGTTGAATTGAATGATAAGTTGAATAATAAATAAATTTAACCTGCGTTAAAAGTAGGAATATGAGAGTGGATTTACCTTCAGAAAGAATCCTAGGTGGACCTCAGTGATACATATCTCTCTAGGTCCCCATCAATACGTATTTAGATATGTCAATTATGGCTCATCTCTCTATTGTATTTGCAAACAAAGCAAACATCTAAATTAATCAGGTAACTAAGGAATGCTGACATATGCACAAGTATTTTTCGTCACCCTTTCAGAGACAACATTTCATTCAAACCCTGCAAAAAGCTGTATTATATATGAACCTATTTATTAAAACATTCCTAGACGTTGGGGATTCATGCATTCACAATTAATCAACACCATTTTATTAACTACCCACTGTGAACCCAACACTGGGATTACAAAGATGAGTAATTCCCAGTTCTATTTTTAAGGTTGTTACAGTCAGTGGTGAAGACAAACCTTTAAACAATAAGTGCAACAAAATGCTGCAGGTGTAGGGATAGAGATACTGGAAAACAATATAGTGTAGTACAGTGTCTTTGCTAAGAGCACATATTTTGAAATCAGCCCCTTCACTTCTGCCTGTGTGGTCTTGGGCTAGTTACCTAACATCTCTGATCCTTGGTTTCCTCATCTGTAGTATGAAGTTAGTAAATACCTCCCTAAGGTTACATGGTAAAGATTAAATGGTATAATATTTTGCTGCACTTAGTACCATGCTTGAAACATGTTAAGTATTCAAGAAATTATTCTTCCTTTTTCCTCTTCTTTATCCTTTACTTTTTCTTTCTTTTCCTCTACTTCCTCTTCCTCCTTCTCCACTTCTTGCTTTACTTCTTCCTGCCAAAATCCTTTTGCCTATTAGGTGTCCCTGAATGTTCTTGAATACACATATTCTGTATTTTCTTTCTGCAAAATCTTGTAGCCTTCAAACGTAGTTTTCATTGTTTTATCACCCTTCACCTGAGTTTGTGAGACTTGGTAGGAGAAATATTTATTTGTGCTCTGTATGATTTGAAAGTGAGTATGCAATTAAGGGAAATAATAGTTATGTCTAAGACATATTGACCCCTTACTATGTGTCAGCCACTGGCTAAGTACTTTATGTTTACTACTTAAAACAACTCTTTGAGCTAGGTATCAATAGTATTCCCTTTGAATGGGTAAGGAAACTGAGATTAAAGGAGCTTGGTGCTTTTCTCAAGATCATGCAGTTGCAAAAGAGCCAGAGCCGGGATCCCAACCAAGATAGTATTAAACACTAAACAACACTTCTTTATGTATTAGTAAA
>NW_004443974.1:6412822-6414885 GCF_000243295.1 Trichechus manatus latirostris
TGTGGCTCTTGCTGGGCTCTGCAGCCACTTCTCTTGCCTTCCTCCCTGCTCTCTTCTTCCATTTGGAAGGCATTTCTTGTTTCTTTTTGCCTTAACCCATTGCCTTGAGTCGATTCCGACTCATTGCAACCCCATGTGTTACAGAGTAGAACTGCTCCATAGGGTTAGCTTGGCTGTAATCTTAACAGAAGCAGACTGCTAGGACTTTCTTCCACAGAGATGCTGGGTGAGTTTGAACTGCCAACTTTTAGGATGGCAGCCAACCACAAACAGCTTGTGCCATCCAGGCTCCTTCTTCTTGTCTTTCTATCCCATCTGCATAAAAAGCCCATTTTCCCCATTTATTAGCCCCAGTGATTCATCCTCACCCTTGCAGCTCAGCTTAGATGTCATATGCATTCGGAAGCTCCACTTTCCTCCACCAGTTCTGGATTAGGCTCCCTTCCTGCACACTCAGTACAGAACTGAGCCGTAGTACTTACAGCCCAAGTATGAGGACTGCGTCTGGTTCTGTGTTACACAGTCCCACCTGGCATAGTGCCTGAAATACAGTGGCCCCTTGATAAATATTTGTAGAATGAAAGAATGACTGGATGGTCATTTGGGATCCTGAACAGATGTAAGAAAGAATGTAGTGGCTCTCAAGCCACTGTCTAAAGGGCAACACTCTCCCCACCATTTAATTCACATGAGTGGGGCAGAGACATTAGCCTACTGGGAGTTCTGGGAGCCCTCTCTTTGGAGGTGCTGCTGGGTTTCTTATTACTTCACCTTTAAAATGAACCCATAGGGGCTCTGCGCTGGAAAAATGATTAGAGATTATGAAGTCCAACCCCCTCATTTTAAAGAAAGGGAAATTGAAGCCTGGTGGAAGGAAGGACCTTAATTATCATGCCATTTTTGTTAGAGTCCACACTGGAACGCAGCCCTCTTGGCTTCTCCCTGAAGAGAGTTAATACTTCCTCCGTCGTAGAGGTAACACCGCATGGAGGCTGAGAGTGTGGTCTTTGGCCTGCTTTCTATGAATGTGGTACTGCCCTTTATCAAGTATGTGGTATAGGACAAGTTATTTACCCTCTCTGTGCCATGATTTCTTCAACCTTCATGTGGGGATAAAGACAGTATCTACTTCATAGAGTTGCTGGGAGGACTAAATGAATATAAAAGGCTACATGAATATAAAACACAGTGCCTGGAAGGTAGTTAGCATCCCCGTTCCTGAGCATTTGCTATCTTCGCTATAAAGCACAGGAAAATATTTTGGTAAAGTGAATGACCAGTCAGAGTTAAATTTTGGAAGTGTGCCTGATTTGCACTTAGATTAACCAAACATATGAAAATCCAGAAGCTTAGTCATAGTGGCCACCCACTCCTTTATGTACATGCAGAAAACACTAGATTTTGTTAGGTTAATTCTGAGAAAAACAAATGGATAACCCTTTCCTGGTTCACCGATAACCAATGAAAACACTCAGAAATGATTTTTGCCAAGGATTTATTCATGGACATTTTGGAGCTCACTGTTCGCACACAAAGGTGGCGCAAATGATTTGTGCTCAGCTCCTAACATGAAGGTTGATAGTTGGAAGCCACCCAGTGGCTCTGAGGAAGAAAGGCTTGCCAATTTGCTCCCATAAAGATTACTGCTGAGAAAACCCTATGGAGCGGTTCTACTCTGTAATACATGGGGTCGCCACGAGTTGGAACTGACTCCATGGAAACAGGTTTGGTTTTGGTTTTGGTTTTCACACGGAGGGCAGGGAGGAAGGCATACCTGATAGATGTGGATTGTAAACATGGACACTTGAGTTGTGGTCACTTCCTATATCCAGAGGTTTCATCTCCACTACAGTCTCTTCAGAAGCATGTTTTACCCCTGCCACGTCTGCAAATTTATTCAGCTTCTACACTTCAACCAGCACTCCAGCCTCCTTACATTTCCTTCTTCTCCTAACGACCGAGAAGAACAAGAACAAGGAGGGGGAAGCAGTCAGAGACACTGGTCGACAGAGGTAATAGGTTTTCCAGACACTGCTTCAAATTCTTTTTTCAATCCCCACCTC
>NW_004443974.1:6415328-6418810 GCF_000243295.1 Trichechus manatus latirostris
GTAGATTAATATGGAGGACAGCAGTTTTTTCAGACAATTGAAAAGTGTGGTTTGTGGTGTGTGTGAGACAGTGTATGTGTGGGCATGTGTGTGTCCTAGTACAGAGGCAAGTGATGAAGGTGGATTAGAGTTATATGTTGGTTTATGGGGTAATGTCATGTTCTTTGGAGACTCTGGGTTGTGCAAATGGTTAATGCACTGTGCCGGTAACCAAAAGGTTAAAGGTTTGAGTCCACCCAGAGGCACCTCAAAAGAAAGGCCTAGTGATCTACTTCTGAAAAACCCTGTAGAGCACAGTTTCACTCTGACACACGTGGAGTCACCATGAATTGAAGTCAACTGGTTAGCAGCTGGTTTTATCAGGTTCTTGGGGTTTAAGAGATGTTGATGATAGCAGGGGCTCCTTAGTGTTATGGGCTCAGAGTAAAATTTGACATGGTTTATCCATTGAGGAAGCCCTTAGAATTGTTCTGGTTTCATCTGCAACAGAAGTCCAGCAGCTCCTTGCAGGTACTGGCTTCTTTTAGCTAATGTGCAGTCGTCATCTGTCTACAGAGAACATCTCTGACTTGTACTATTGGGTCAAGGAGAGGGAAGCAGGCCTGGCCCTCGGGATGCCAGGAAACATCCTCAGGTATTTCTATACATATCAGGGAAGAGGGCTGCCTGTTCAGAAAGAGAGACTAGACCTTCTGTTAATCTGTCTTTTGGGGTTCCTGGAAGTTATACTCTAATATATCTCAGATTGTCAAGAAAAATGACTAGCCAAGTGCTTGGCTGCCTGGGTTCCTTTCTTTCTTCTTCTTCTTTTTTTAAATTTTATTTTGCTTTAGGTGAAAGTTAACAGCACAAATTAGTTTCTCACTCAAAAATTTATACACAAATAGTTTTATTACATTGGTTGCAATCCCTGAAATGTGTCAGTACTCCCTTTCCACCCTGGGTTTCCTTGTCCATTAGGCCAGTTTTCCTGTCCCTTCCTGCCCTCTGGTCTTTGTTTTTGGGCAGGTGTTGCCCATTTGGTGTCATATACTTGATTGAATTAAGAAACACTTTCTTCACATGTGTTATTGTTTGTTTTATAGGCTTGTCTAATCTTTGGCTGAAAAGTGGACTTCGGGAGTGGCTTCAGTTCTGAGTTAGCCGTGTGTCCAGGGGCCATGGTCTCGGGGGTTCCTCCATTCTATGTCAACCAGTAAGTCTGGTCTTTTTTGTGAATTTGAATCTTGTTCTACATTTTTCTCCCACTCTGTCTGGGACCCTCTATTGTGATCCGTGTTAGAGTGGTCGACTGTTGTAGCCAAGCACCATCTAGTGCTTCTGGGCTCAGGTTGGTGGAGCTGTAGTTCATGTGGTTCATTAGTCCTTTGTACTAATATTTTCCTTGTGTCTTTGGTTTGCTTCATTCTCCTTTGCTCCAAATATGCTGGGACCAACAGATGTATTTAAGATGGCTGTTTGCAACTTTTTAAGACCCCAGACGCTACTTAACAAGTATGGACTATGTTATGCCAATTGACCTAGGTGTTCCCTGAGATCATGGTCTCCAGCCCTCAGCCCCAGTAACTCAGTCCCTCAAGGTATTTGGATGTGTCTAGGAAGCTTTTATGACTTGCCTTGGTCAAGTTGTGCTGACTTCCCCTATATTGAGTGTTGTCTTTCCGTTCACAAAAGTTAACACTTGTCTGCTATCTCGTTAGTGATTTCCCCTCCCCACACCTCCCTTCCCTTGTAACCATCAAAGATTACTTTTTTTCTGTGTGTAAACCTTTTCTTGGGTTTTTATAGTAGTGGTCTTATACAATATTTGTCCTTTTGTGATTGACTTATTTCACTCAGCATCATGCCCTCCAGATTCATCCACGTTGTGAGATGTTTCGCGGATTCATCATTGTTCTTTATCATTGCATAGTATTCCATAGTGTGTATTTACCATTATTTGATTATCCATTCATCTGTTGATGGGCACTTAAGTTGTTTCCATCTTTTTACTCTTGTGAATAATGCTGCAATGAACATGCGTATGCATATGTCTATTCATGTGACAGCTCTTATTTCTCTAGGATGTGTTCCTGGGAATGGGATTGCTAGATTGTATGATATTTCTATTTCTAGCTTTTTAAGGAGGTGCCATATAGTTTTGCCACCAGCAGTGCATAAGAGTTCCAATCTCCCTGCACTCTCTTTAACATTTGTATTTCTCTAATGGCTAATGATCATGAACATTACCTCACGTGCCTATTAACTGCCTGAATGTCTTCTTTGGTGAAGTGTCTGTTCATATAATTTGCTCATTTTTTAATTGGATTATTTGTCTTTTTGTTGTTGAAGTGTTGTAGTATTTTATAGATTTTGGAGATTAGAGCCTTGCCAGATATGTAGTAGCCAATTTTTTTCCCCCAGTCTGTAGGTTCTCTTTTTACTTTTTTGGTGAAGTCTTTTGATGAACATGTGTTTAATTTTTAGGAGCTCCCTGTTATCTAGTTTATCTTATGGTGTTTGTGCGTTGTTAGTCACGGTATGTATTGTATTAATGCCATGTATTAGGGCCCCTAGTGTTGTCTCTATTTTCTCTTCCATTATCTTTATTATTTTAGGTTTTATATTTAGGTCTTCGATCCATGTTGAGTTAGTTATGGTGTATGGTGTGAGATATGCGTCCTATTTCATTTTTTTATAGTTGGATATCCAGTTATGCCAGCATCATTGTTGAAAGAGACTGTCTTTTCCCCATTTAATGGACTTTGGTCCTTTGCTAAAGATCAGTATGGGCAGTAGCTGGATGGATTTACTTCTGGATTCTCAATTCTGTTCTATTTGTCTATGTGTCTGTTATTGTACCAGTATCAGGCTGTTTTGACTACCGTGGCTGTGTAGTAGGTTCTAAGATCAGGTGGTATAAGGCCTCCAACTTTCTTCTTCTTCTATAACGCTTTACTTATCTAGGCCTTTTCCCTTTCCGTATAAAGTTGGTGATTAGTTTCTCCATCTTGTTAAAGAATGCATTGGAATTTGGATCAGGACGGCATTATATCTGTAGATCGCTTTGGGTAGTATTGACAGTGTGAAAATGTTGAGTCTTTGTATCCATGAGCATGACACGTTTTTCCATTTATGTAGGTCTCTTTTGGTTTCTTGCAGTAGTGTTTTGTAGTTTCCGTTGTATAGGTCTTTTATGTCGCTGGTTAGATTTACTCCTAGGTATTTTATCTTTTGGAGGGCTATTGTAAATGACATTGATTTCCTGATTTCCTTTTCGAAGTGCTCGTTTTTGGTGTAGAGGAATCCAGCTGATTTTTGTATGTTAATCTTGTATCCCCCTACTTTACTGAAACCTCCACTTAGTTCCTGTAGCTTTCTTGTTGACTCTTCCGGGTTTCCTATATACAGGATTATATCATCTTTGAATAGGGATAGGTTTACCTCTTCCTTACCCATTTATTAATTTATGTATTTTAATTTTATTTTTTTAATATTTTATT
>NW_004443974.1:6429527-6456432 GCF_000243295.1 Trichechus manatus latirostris
AGATGTCCCCCGAGACCATGGTCCCCAGCCCTCAGCCCTGTAGCTCGGTCTCAGGGTGTTTGGATGTGAAGCTTCTATGACTTTGCCCTGGTCAAGTTGTGCTGACCTCCCCAGTATTGTGTACTGCCTTACCCTTCAGCAAAGTTACCACTTATCTACTGTCTAGTTAGAGTTTTTCCCTCCCCACCTCTTCCCTCCCTCATAACCAACAAATATTGTTTCTTTCTCTGTGGAAACATTTTCATATGTTTTTATAATAGTGGTCTCATACAGTATTTGCCCTTTTGTGAAGACTTATTTCACTCAGCGTAATGCCCTCCAGATTCATCTATATTGTGAGATGTTTTGCAGATTCATCACTGTTCTTTTTTTTTTTTTAAATTGTTGTGCTTTAAGTGAAAGTTTACTATTCAAGTTAGTCTCTCATACAAAAATTTATACATACATTGTTTTGTGACCCTAGTTGCTCTCCCTATACTGTGACAGCACACTCTTCCTTTCTGCTCTGAATTTCCCGTGTCCATTCAACCAGCTCCCGACCCTCTCTGCCTTCTCATCTCGCCTCTGCAAGAGCTGCCCATTTAGTCTCATATATCTACTTGAGCTAAGAGGCACACTCTTCATAAGTATCATTTTATGTCCCATAGTCCAGTCTAATCTTTGAAGAGTTGGCCTTGGGAATGGTTTTAGTTTTGGGCTAACAGAGAGCCTGGGGGCCATGTCTTCCAGGGTCCCTCCAGTCTCAATCAAACCATTAAGTCTAGTCTTTTTATGAGAATTTGAGTTCTGCACCCCACTTTTCTCCTACTCCATCAAGGACTGTCTGTTGTGTTCCTTATCAGGGCAGTCATTGTGATAGCCAGGCATCATCTAGTTCTTCTGGCCTCAGGCTGATGGAGTCTCTGGTTTATGTGGCCCTTTCTGTCTCTTGGGCTAATACTTTCCTTGTGACTTTGGTGTTCTTCATTTTCCTTTACTCCAGGTGGGTTGGGACAAATTGATGCATCTTAGATGACTGCTCATTAGCTTTTAAGACCCCAGATGCCACTCACCAAAGTGGGATGCAGAAAATTTTCTTAAAAAACTTCATTATGCCAATTGACATAGATGTCCCTTGAAACCATGGTCCCTAGACCCCTGCCCCTGCTACTCTGTCCCTTGAAGTGTTTGGTTGGATTCAGGAAACTTCTGAGCTTTGGTTTAGTCCACTTGTGCTGACTTCCCCTGTAGTGTGTGCTGTTCTTCCCTTCACCTAAGATAATTCTTATCTACTTTCTCGTTAGTGAATACCCCTTTCCCTCCCTCCCTACCCTCATAACCATCAAAGAATGTTTTCTTCTGTGTTTAAACCTTTTCTTGAATTCTTATAATAGAGGTCTTACACAATATTTGTCCTGTTGCAACTGACTAAATTCACTCAGCATAATGCCTTCCAGATTCCTCTATGTTATGTTTCACGGATTCATCATTGTTCTTTATCGTTGCAAAGTATTCCATTGTGTGACTATACCATAATTTGTTTATCCATTCGTCCGTTGATGGGCAGCTAGGTTGTTTCCATCTTTTTGATATCGTGAACAGTGCTGCAATGAACATGGGTGTGCATATATCCATCTGACAGCAGCAATGATAACCCTGGTTCCATATCCTCTTCTGAATCAGGCCTGAATTTCTGGCAGTTCCCTGTTGACATACTGCTGCAGCTGTGTTTTTAAAATTCAGCAAAATTTTACTTGCATGTGCTATTAATGATATTGTTTGATAATTTTCACATTCGGTTGGATCACCTTTCTTAGGAACAGGGATAAATAGAGATCTCTTCCAGTTGGTTGGCCAGGTAGCTGTCTTCCAAATTTCTTGGCATAGACGAGTGAGCACTTCCAGTACTGCATCTGTCTGTTGAAACATCTCAATTGATATTCCATCAATTCCTGGGGCCTTCTTTTTTGCCAATGCCTTCAGTGCAACTTGGACTTTTTCCCTCAGTACCATCAGTTCCTGATCATATGCTGCCTCTTGAAATGGTTGAACGTCAACCAATTCTTTTTGGTATAATGGCTCTGTGTATTCTCTCCATCTTCTTTTGACACTTCCTGGGCCGTTTAATATTTTCGCCATAGAATCCTTCACTATTGCAACTCAAGGCCTGAATTTTTTCTTCAGTTCTTTCAGCTTGAGAAATGCCGAACGTATTCTTCCCTTTTGGTTTTCTACCTCCAGGTCTTTGCACATGTCATTATAATACTTTACTTTTGTCTCCTGGAGCCACCCTTTGAAATCTTCTGTTCAGTTCTTTTACTTCATCATTTCTTCCTTTTGCTTTAGCTACTCAACGTTCAAGAGAAAATTTCAGAGTCTCTTCTGACATCCATTTCAGTTTTTTCTTTCTTTCCTGTCTTTTTAATGACCTCTTGCTTTCTTCATGTTCCTTGATGTCATTCCACAACTCGTCTGGTCTTCAGTCATTAGTGCTCATTGTGTCAAATCTTTTCTTGAGACGGTCTCTAAATTCAGCCGGATATACTCAAGGTTGTACTTTGACTCTTGTGGACTTGTTCTAATTTTCCTTAGTTTCAACTTGAACTTGCACATGAGGAATTGATGGTTCCACAGTTAGCCCCTGGCCTTGTTCTGACTGATGATATTGAGCTTTTCCATTATCTCTTTCCACAGATGTAGTCAATTTGATTTCTGTGTATTCCATCTGGTGAGGTCCATGTGTATAGTCACCATTTATGGTGTTGAAAAAAGGTATTTGCAATGAAGAAGTCGTTGGTCTTGCAAAATTCTAACATGCCATCTGCGGCCTTGTTTCTATCACCAAGGCCGCATTTTCCAACTACTGATCCTTCTTCTTTGTTTCCAGCTTTCGCATTCCAATCACCAGTAATTATCAATGCATCCTGATTGCATGTTCGATCAATTTCAGACTGCAAAAGCTGGTAAAAATCTTCAATTTCTTCATCTTTGGCCTTAGTGGTTTGTGTGTAAATTTGAATAATAGTCGTATTAACTGGTCTTCCTTGTAGGCGTATGGATATTATCCTATCACTGTCAACGTTGTACTTCAGGATAGATCTTGAAATGTTTTGTTTGACAATGAATGCAACGCCATTCCTCTTCAAGTTGTTATTCCTGGCATAGCAGACCATATGATTTTCTGTTTCAATATGGCCAATACCACTCCATTTCAGCTCACTAATGCCTAGGATGTAGATGTTTACGTGTTCCATTTCATTGTCAACGATTTCCAGTTTTCCTAGATTCCGATTATTAATGGATGTTTGAAGCTGTTTCTTCTCATTTTGAGTTGTGCCACAGCAGCAAATGAAGGTCGCTGAATGCTTGACTCCATCCATGTCATTAAGGTCAACTCTACTTTGAGGAGGCAGCACTTCCCCAGTCATCTTTTGAGTGCCTTCCAACATGGGGGGATCTCATCTTCCAGCACTATATCAGACAATGTTCTGCTGCTATTCATAAAGTTTTCACTGGCTAATTCTTTTCAGAAATAGACTGTCATTGCTTTTTTACCCCATATGGGTAGCCAACTGACCCAGAATAATTCCTTGGAAAGACATTCTCTTATAACTGCTTTGCAGTGTCACTTTTCTAAAGCTAAAATCACTTCTTTCTCTGGCCAGTGAGTCTCCATGGTATTATATCAATTACGGGTTTTGGTTTGACTTCCCAAAATATCTTTTCAGTCTGCTGACCATTTTTTAACCTAACTTTCATTTTCATTTTTATACCTTATAGCTATGGCAATAAGATTAAATAATGTTTACCACATCTGCATCAATGAATATTATCACATTAATTTCCTAACCTTCCAAGCAAAAATGCTATTTAAAAAACTTACTTTATATTTCTCATAACCGTGGTAGTCACTAGAGATCATTGCTCAGTAAACTTTTGGTTCCATCTGGTCTGGGAGGGCATAACCTTACTTTATCCATTAAAGAACACATTTTATATTAACTCAGTCTTCCAGGTACCACTGTGGAGCACTCCTATCTGCCTCCCATGGGAATAAACCAGGTTGATCCTAAATCTGTCCAAACTCTTTAATTGTACCACAGATAGCAGAAGCTCCTTTCTAATTCTTGGTACTATGACTGTGAAGGAGCAGCAGCACATAGCATTTTTACCAGTAACATCTTGCCATAGTTTAGGCTGGCCAGAGTGTTCCCACAAATGTACCCCTCTAGCTTGAGTTTGCAGCACAACTGGCCACTGCCATTCAAATATATCAGATGCTATAGCTATCAACATGGCAATCATTCCTTCCTGAGTGAGGGTGGTGCCTGACTTGAGCAAGGTGATGAGTCAGTTTAGTAAATGTATAGTCCATTCAAATCCTGCTTCATCATCTTTAAGGGTCAAATGCCAAGTTCAGCCAGTTTACTAGAAGAAATCTCCCTCTAGTGACCATTCAGACCATGATGATGAGCCTCCAAATCATGGTAATGAGTCTCCAGGAAAACCATTTCTGCTTGACTCAACACACTCAAATTCCTAGCCTGGGAAATACCCCTTGGGAGTCCCTGGGTGGTGCAAATGGTTAAGTACTTTGCTACTAACCAAAAGGTTGGCAGTTGAATCCACCTAGAGGTGCCTCAAAAGAAAGGTCTGGCAATCTACTTTCAAAAAATAAGCCATTGAAAGCCCCATGGGAGCACAGTTTTACTCCGACACACGTAGTGTTCCCATGAGTCAGAATTGACTCAATGATAGCTGCTTTTTTTAAAAAAAACTTTTAAGTCCCTCTTCATACTGTAGGGCCAATGTTGGTTACATGACTGACCACAAGTGTTGCTACCATGAAAACCTGTGGCATGGGTAGAATTCAAATACACTATGTATACCAGAAAAGATTGTGTTCCTCAAGAGATTGTCAGTTAAATATAGTCAATTCCCAGGTGTGAAGTTCAGTTCAAGTATCCCAAAGTCTTCCCATAATAATCTTTTTGGAAGTCCCAGGGTAAAATCATTATGTTACAACCATGTCATGCCAATATTCACTTCTTGGACATCACTGCATTCCTTGAATGCCTGCCTGTATATTTTTCTATCCACATTCACATTTGGTGCAATTAAAAGAGGAAACTAGACAGCGATATACTGAGCAGAAGACAGCAATGTGTTTTCCTCATACTCAGGTACTTGCTTTAATTGGCGTCATCCTGGCTTTTAATAACATAGCAATGCCAGTCATAGTATGTCCGGTGAAGCTCAAAGGGAGAAATCTTCCTAGGGCTACAGAGAATCAGCATGATCAATGTAACAGCAAAATGTGACTGAAACAATAATCCTGACCTATTATTATCTAGGCAGGTCACCAACGAACTCTGGTTGATCATTTCTCTCCAAATCACATAGGTAAATTCTCAGGTAATTGTTATAGTTTGGCTTTAGTCCAGTTCTTCTTCTCAGGGGAAAACAAATCCTGGGGCATCCTCCTGTATTAGCTATTATTTCCCATTATGTGCTCTCTTTCCATCTACCACCGTTCCCCCAGCTTTTCCACTTCTTATGTGTCTTAACCCAGACTAGACCTCTCTGGATAGAAATCTCCAGTTCAGCTACACTGCCAAAAAGGGCATGTAGCAGAATTAGATTTGCCAGAGCTTCTCTTTTGTCCATTTCCAGGAAGAAGGAATAGGTTTAGAAAGGCAAAGGATGATGGGAATATCTCTACCATGAGGGAGTGAAGCATCACATACGGTAAGTCCTACTTTAGCTCACGAGGTAAAGTCACTAGTCAGTCCATTATTCCTTTAGAAATATGGAATTTAAATAGAGTTCTGAGCAGCAATGTTTCCTTCTGTGAGGGTATGCAAGTGTAATTCTGGACTCAAGATAATAGAATTGACAAAACAAAAGAAAAATTTTGTGAGGTGAAGATCATTTTTGTGAGGTGATAGCTTTTCCCTTCATCCTCTCATTTCTACATCTGTATCTCCCCAAATTTCCAAAGATATATCCATTTTATTACCTTTTATATTCAGGTAGAGTACACATTCACCTGGCATTAATCTATATTGTGCACCAGTGTCTAGTCATCCCCAGATCCTTTGCTCATCATCTCCAGGTCATTCAACTTCTTTTTAAATTGAAGTAAAATTTATGTACAATAAAATGACTCAAATCTTTAAGTGTAAAGCTTTTTATTGTTGATGTTTTAAATCTGTTTTCCAGTTGATGGGCATTAGAGTTGTTTGCAGTTTGGCCTATAATGAATAAAACTGCTATGAACATTCTCATACAAGGTTTTTGTAGACAAAGTGTATTGTATGTTTAATTAAAAATTATCGTGGTAAAACATATGTATATATACACACACACAAAAAAAGTTTGTCATTTTAACCATTTTTAAGTGTACGATCCAGTGACATTAATTACATTCACAACGTAGGACTACCATCACCACTCGCCATTTCCAAAAGTTTTACATCACCCCACACAGAAACTCAGTACCCCTACGGCACTAACTCCCAATTTCTTCTCCCTCCAGCTCTTGGTAGCCACTAATAAATTTACGTTTCTAGGCATTTGCCTAATCTCAATATTTCATAAGTAAGATCATGCAATATTTGTCATTTTGTGTATGAGTTTCTTCACTCAGCATGTTTTCAATACATTCATGTCATAGCATGTATCAGAATTTCATTTCTTTTTATGGCTGAATAATATTTCATTGCACATATATAATAAATTTTGATTATCTATTCATCTGTTGATAGATACTTGGGTTGTTTCCACCTTTAGGCTTTGGTGAATAATGCTGCAATGAGCATTAGCATACATGTTTCAATCCCTGATTTCAAGTCTCTTGGGTATATATATGGAGGTGGAATTGTTGGGTCATATGATAATTGTATGCTCAACTTTTTTTGTTTGCTTCTTTTTTAATAAAAAAATTGTTGTGGTAAAAAATATATAACACAGCATTCACCAACTTAACATTTTTTACATGTAAAACAAAAAGAAAATATTGTCAGAATCAACTCTAGAACTCTGGAAAATAGTCAAAGATTTATAGCAACCAAGGAAATGCCAAATCAAGAAAAAGTTGACTTAAAGGAAAAAGTGACAGTAGGAGAGCTATGTGGTGTTTAAAGTTAGCCTTGTTCCACTCCCTTCCATGGTGCAGTGGTGGTCTTGAAGATGTTAGTCTGTGTTCCTGATGTGGGTACATGGTTGTGGAGGGAGGAGAATAAACCTCATTCTCCAAGAATTGTGTTTGTCTTTTTTGACCTATCTGAGGATTCCATGAAAGACTGATACAAAGAGCTTGCCTCTGTTTCACCTAAATCTAAAGTTTCTCAGGGGAGAAAAGTGACAAAGTGGAGAATATTTCTCAAAAACATTGCAAAGCAAATGAACAAGTCATGGCCACCTGGGGCAACAGATTACAATTGGGCAAACAATAGACACGCTCAAAGCCTGGGAGGAAAATCTGGGAAGGGAGTTACTTTGGTGAATAAGGACTTTGAAAGGCTTCAGCATATAACAGGGACTCTAGAAAGCCACATGTATGCCCAGGGCAGGATGCATGCTCAAAAAAGATTTTAGAAGACCTTAAGCTTTCACCTCTGTAAGCAGGAATTGAAGGCTAAGGCAGAGCTGTAAATGGACTGGCTAAGTGTTGAAGGAGTGCCCCAACACAGAGCCAATCTGCAGACTTGAAAGCATTTTTTTTTCCCTCCAGGCATTTAAGTAAATCTCTGTCAAACTACTAGCTGACCATAAGCTAAAGGCACAGAGGCCTCAGAGACCAAACAGGATGAAGAATTCAATCTTTAAAAAATAGTTAATGAGTCACTAAACAAACAAGTAACTCTAACCCACGGGGGGGGGGGGGATCTGATTTCCAGAGTTAGCACATTATAATATTAAAAAGTCCAATTTTCCACCAAAAATTATGAGACATGCAAAGAAAAAAGTATGGTCCATTCACAGGAAAAAAGAAATTAACACAAACTGTCTTACAGAAGGCACAGACATTGGACTTACTAGACAAAAATTTAAAATCAACTGTCTTAAATATGCTCAAAGAGCAAAAGGAAACCATGGACAAAGAACTAAAGGAAACTGGGGAAATTATATCACAACTAATAAACAAGAAAACATTTTTAAAAGGACAAAAGTTAAAGAACTGTAGATATCATCATTATGAAAAACGTAAAATAATAAATTACAGAAGTAAAACATGATAAAAAAGAAAATAAAAGCAACAGACCAGATCATACCAGAGTTCCTGCCTCTAGTGCCTAGCATACTTTACTTCCCAGAAAAGTCAGCTGGGTCTTCAGGTGACTCTGTTGCCGACTGATTTCTCCTTACAGTTCTGAACCAGGAATTGTTTCCCTTCAAATATTGTTCCCCTTTAAATTCTAGCTACCTGACTTTAAGGCACTGGGTATAAATTTAAGTACGCATAACATATCTTACTTGGAAAACAGTGGGCTGAGGAATTGTTATGGTTAGAGCAAAGACAACTCCATAGAAATCTGTTTTTAAAAGGAAATTCTGGAGAAGTAAAAAATTGCCTATGAGGAACAAATACCAGATAACCAGAGAAGAGATACAGAAGTCATCTGGATAACTGAGAGCTGAATTACTAAATCACTTAGCTCATTGGGATTTACTGTTGAGCTGTTGCTTGCTACAAGGCCCAGAACAAGATACAATGGGTGATACCGACTGTCATGGATTGAATTGTGTCCCCCTAAAACATCTGTCAACTTGGCTAGGTCATGATTCTCAGTACTGTATGATTGTGTACCACTTTGCCATCTGATGTGATTTCCCTATGTGCTGTATATTCTATCACTATGATAGAATAAGATGGATTAGTGGCAGTTATATTGATGAGATCTACAAGATTAGATAGTGTCTTAAGCCAATCTCTTTTGAGATACAAAAGAGAGAAGCAAGCAGAGAGACATGGGAACCTCATACCACCAAGAAAGCGGTCCTTTGGATCTGAGGTGGCTGCGCAGAGAAGCTCCCAGACCAAGTGAAGACTGACGACAAGGACCTTCCTCCAGAGCCAACAGAAAAGAGAAAGCCTTCCCCTGAAGCCGGTGCCCTAAGTTCGGACTTCTAGCCTACTGGACTATGAGAGAATAAACTTCTTTGTTAAAGTCATCCACTTGTGTTATTTCTGTTATAGCAGCACTAGAGAACTAAGACACAGAGGAAGGAGACATGCTCCTACCCAAGCTGATGGGAAAGAGACACTGCCTCCTGCCAGGGACATATCTAGGGCTCTGAGAGAGACATAAACTAGTTCTCTCTCTCATCCTCTTCCTACCCCCTTCTCCTCCCCTTTTTTTCCTCCCTCCACTCTTTCTCCATTCAAATGCTTGAAAAGACACTCAAATAGCTACAAATTGAGTAATCGTTTTCATCAATATACTGAAATGTGAAGAATTTTAAAGGATCAGTCTTAATAGACAGAGAAATTTGTTCAGGAAATATTTGTGGAAAAAGGATTAGTTTATAGCAGTATTTGGAAGAAGAGAAAGAGGAGAAGCGAGGAAGAATATTAAAATTTTAGCAGATGCAGGGCCAATTTCTGGGCCATGAAAAATGGTTATAAGTGCCCATGACAGTCTTGCTTCACATGGATTAAACATCCTAATCTCCAACAGGTGGACATGTACACCATGGATCAGTAGCAATCAGATCCAAGTGAAGCAGATCCCACTCCTGAGTTTGTCAAGAGGGAGCTGGCTAGGATCTACTCTATCAGCTTCTTTAGGCCCCGTTTCAGGTCTTTGTTTCTCAGGCTGTAGATAAAAGGGTTTAGCATGGAGGATAAAACTGTGTGAACAATTGTTGCCACTTGGTCCCTGACAGTGTAGCTGGACAAGGGCTGTAAATAGACATAGAAGATGCTTCCATAAAAGAGGGTTACCACAGTAAGGTGAGAACCACAGGTGGAGAAAGCTTTGTGTTTTCCTGCAGCTGAGGGAATGTGGATAATTGTGGTGAGGATTCTAATATAAGAGAAAGAAATGCATAAAAACGGAGTCACCAAAATAACCAGTCCTTCTGTCTTTATCACAATTTCATTAACAAATGTGGAGGTGCAGGACAATTTCAGCAAAGGGTTGATATCACAGAGAAAGTGGTGGATAATGTTGGAGTCACAAAAGGTGAGAAGATTCAGCAGGAGAATGTGCAGGAATGAATGGAGGTGAGAGATGGAACAGGAGAAGGCCAGCAGCAGGACACAACAGTGGTGACTCATGGTGGTGACATAGTGGAAGGGATCACAGATGGCCACATAGCGGTCAAAGGCCATAGCTGCCAAGATGCAACCGTCGGTGCTGCCCAAAGCATAGAAAAAATACATCTGTGTCAGACACCCAGCATAAGAGATGGTCTTTTTCTCAGACAAGAAGTTCACCAGCATCTTGGGAACAATGGCTGTTGTGAAGCAAATGTCAGTGAAAGACAGGAAACTCAAGAAGAAATACATGGGGGTCTGGAGCTGGGAGTCAGAGTGGATGGCCAGAATGATGAGCAGGTTCCCCATTATGATGATGAGGTACATGGTGAGGAAGAGGACAAAGAGTGGCTTCTGGTCCTCAGGCTGTGAGGACAGTCCCAGGAGGATGAACTCGGAGACAGTGCTGGTTTGGTTGACTCTTTCCATTGACTTGGACTCAGTTATGTATAAGAGGTATTTTTATTTAATACTCTCTGATTCCATAACCCATATCATAAGAATCCAGCAAGTCTTTGTTTCCTCCATGTGATCACAATTAACCCCTATGGAGGGACAACTTGT
Source organism: Trichechus manatus latirostris (assembly GCF_000243295.1). Lineage (NCBI taxonomy): Eukaryota > Metazoa > Chordata > Mammalia > Sirenia > Trichechidae > Trichechus > Trichechus manatus. The sequence continues at coordinate 6,440,335 of NW_004443974.1, forward strand.
CAACCTCACAGTCCTCGGTGAGTTCCTCCCTTCCAAAATCCATAAGCATCATGAGGGCCTTGTGTTGAAAGGTGGAGCAACAGAAAAAGAGTTTTACTTTAGAAACCACTAGAGGTGGAAATCTCTCATTTAGTTTCATCAGTTCCTTTTCTGTGAAAAGCACAGCTCTCCTGTGGGGACATAAAAATTCAGTAGGGAAATCCCTTCCTTTGTGGAGTTTATGATATAGTTGGGGAGATAGACCACAAACACATAAAATATATATTATTATATCAGGTAGGGATCAATTTTATGGACAAAATAAAGAGTATAGAGGAATGGAGATTGATAGGGACTGGGGTGGGGATATAGATAAGAAGATTGTAGGACACTTCTCAATCAATGTAAATTCAGTATTATCACACTGAAGTTTATCTCTCTGGAAAAAAAATAAGAACATATACAAACATAAACAACAGGGTAAACCTAAGAGGAATGTTGAATCCTGTTTATAAAGCGATTTTTCCATGCCCCCAGAGCACAGAATGAGAGATTCATTCTCCTCAGCTCATTGCATGCTATCATTATCAATCTGCACAATGTCTCCTTTTTAGTAAGTTGTGTTCCCCTCTTTAATCCCCTATGTTAACTCACATATATACAGGATGACTACCCAATGCTGAGTATTCGATTTATGTTCTTCTAATCATCTTTCATATATTTATCCAAAAATACCTATGAGAAACATGTATTTTTTTTGCACATATATATTTTTTTCGGTTACATTCAGTTACCTGGTATAGTGGATTCAATAGTGTGCCTGCAAAATTCATGTCCATCCAGAACCTCAGAATGTGACCTTATTTGGAAATAGGGTCTTTGCAGAGGTAATTAGTTAAGAATCTCAAGAGGAAATCATCCTGGATTTAGGGTGGGCCCTAGATCCAATGACCAGTGTCCTTATAAGAAGAGGAGAGGACACAGAGACAGACAACAGGAGGGAAGAAGGCATGTAAAGATGGTGGCAGAGATTTGAGTGATGCTGTCATAAGCCAAGGAATGTCAGGAGCCACCAAGAGCTGGAAGAGGCAAGAAAGGATTCTCCTTAGAGTCTTTGGAGGAACTTGGCCCTGCTGACATCTTGATTTCAGAATTCTGGCCTCCAGAACTGTAAGAGAATAAATTCCTTTTGTTTAAAGCCACCCAGTTTATGAAACATCTTTATGGCAGACCTAGGAAACCAATATACTTAGTGATGGACATCAAAGTGGCCTCCATTCCTTGCTACCATAAAAATCTCTGTAATAAGGATTCTTATATCAGTGTTTTAAATCAATTTCTTAGAGTCAGCATATTCTTTCATACCTTGTGAATAATGTACATACTACATAGGAATTTTCAAATATTTTATGATACTAGGTGTTTAGACATTCTTGGCTACCTTAAAAATCTTAACAGTGAAAATACTTATTATATTAGCTAAGTGTTTTTCTTTAGAGTCAGCATACTCCGTCACACATTGTGAATCGGCCAATTTCATTGAATTTTCACATATTTTAAAACACTGGCCATTATATGTTCATTGATTTAAAAATTAAATGCATACATTTATTTGCAAGTTATTAAACATCTTTAAGTCTCAGTTTTCTCATATATAAAATTGTACAGTAATATCCTATCACGAGGATTTAATGAGACAATGCATTTAAAGTACAGTACTTAGAAGAGAGGCAGGCATGTTGTAACACTCAGAATTGTTGATCACCATCAACTCCATTGTCATCTTTCCTTATCTGCTCTTCCTGGATGTTCTCAAAATTAATTAATTCACATATTTTTAAAAGTTATATCCCTCACAGCCTGATTGTCAGACTACTTTCATGACTTTTCAAGATTTTATAGAAGGAATATTTGTTGAATGATTTTAGTGAATCAATTATCAAGGTTAATAACAATAATAAGCAATATTTACTGAAACCTTACTCTAAGGCAATGCTAAGCGCCTCACTAAACCTCATGAAGGGTTATAAGACATGTTCTGTTACTGCCATGTTACGTATTAGGAGACTGAGGCTTAGAGAGGTGAAGTGATTTGCGTAAGGTCACTGAGAAGGTGAAAAGCAACCAGAATATGAACCTTGAGTTGACTCACTCTGAAGCCCACACCTCCTCATGTTTTGGTAAAGATACAATTATATTTGTCTGTCACAATCATGCTCAGGCACTTCTCTGATAGTTTTCCACGTGAACTTATTTTTCCCCCTTGAATAACAAGTTTTTTTCTACCATGTTAAGAATCAATCCTTAAAGTTGAAGTCACCTATTCCTCTGTGTTGTGTGAAAGATGGACTTTGAAATTTTGAATGTCCCTCATTTACTGGCAACAATCAGGTGGAAAAAATTGACCGTGCATGGCTGGGGTATGTCTAGTGTGTGGAGCTGAGGCAGTGCGGTGGACAATGTCCTGGACTTAAGGTAGAAGATGGGGGTTTGATTTGTCCTCCATCACCTGCTCACAAGCCAAGTCCCTGGTGCTTTATAAAGAGTGAGACATCATGTCTGAAAAGCAGTCTGTCAAAAACAGATCAGTATTCAAAAATAAGCTGATTGTGAAAGGGTTGTTTGGATAATGCAGAATAGATAAAATTAGTGGGGATTTGGGTTAGTTAAGTGAGGTTGGGAGCTCCAGGTCACAAATGAGAGGCCAGCTGCACTGATGACTAGCAAAAAGGAAGGAGGTTTTGGATATGAGAATCAGGGAGAAAAGTTGTAAAAGCACAGGGTGAGTGGAGAGCCTGGAAATAGAATATATATTTTTTTCCTTTTCTACTGATGAGGTTTGTTTCCTCCAGAACAATTTCTGGTCTAGAGGTCAAGCTGGTTGGACCTAAAACCAAAAGCCAGATGGAGATTTCATTCGGACTCTAACTGAACCAGTAAAACCAGTTGCCATCAAGCCCATGGAGACCCCATGCGTTTCAGAGTAGAACTGTGCTCCACAAGGGTGTCAATGGTTGTGATTTTTCGAAAGTAGACCACCAGGCCTTTCTTCCAAGGTGTCTCTGGGTGGATTGGAATTTCAACCTTTCGGCTAGTAGCAGAGCTCTTAAAAGCTTGCGTCACCCAGGGACTCCCGACTGGACTCTATGGGTTCTTAATCCATGGTATACTTAAAACTATCAAGAAGGGAAGAGTAAGTGCCAAGTCAGGTTGAAATTATCAAGTGGGTAACTGACTAGCTTACTGAAGCTCACCTCCATATCCAGAAGCTCTTTTTTCATTTCCAGTTTCTCCAGCAGCTGCTGTTTCTTCTGGAGCACATCTGCTAATTAGTTACAAGTCTATTTCTCAGTATTAACTCAGTTTCCTCATGTTTCTCCCTTCAACTTCAGGACTGATCAGCAAGGAGAGGAGTAGGAAAGGAGGAATTAATACATTGCTTTAGAAAAATAATACACTTCTTTGCTCTAGTTCAAATTCCTATCTCTTTCCTAAACTCAGGCCCCACCATGATCCTGTTTTTCCTACCTCCACATCTCAGAAAGTAGAGATGCTCTGACTCATGTGCAGGGACTCTCTTGGTTGTGGAAGCCCTCTCAGCTTCTCGTAGGTTTGAGTTCTGCTCTCCTGGCCTCTGGGACCTTCCATGGGCTGAGGGAGTTGTGGTGTGCTAACTCCTCCAGGGAGTTTGGTCTGTGAGCTCACCAAGTGGAGAAAAAAGTGGGCATTAAAGCTAGCAGAGCTGACTCCAAGGGGACATGGGACCTCTGAGGCTTCCCATCTAGATGTTGGGACTGTTCTTAGTGCCTCTTAACCTCACCGCAACATCTCAAGGGCATTGTTCAGTTTCCCCCACAATGGGTCATTGAGAGTGGATGGAAGTTTATGTGGGTGAATGTTTTTATGTTTGGGGATTTAGATGTGGATAGAGATATATTCTGAAATTGGGTAGGTCATAAATCAATATAGGAGGGAAGGTCATGGTTTTCAGGGGATTCAGTAGGTTAAAGGTGTGGATGTGTGTTCCAGTGTCTGGGGAGGGATGTAGATTAGATTTCTGTTTGTGGGATAAAGTTGATAGTTCATGTGTGTTCAAAGCACAGGATCAGGCAAAGATTATATATATGTGTGTGTGTGTGTGTATACAGTGATATACATATAGAGTTATATTAGAAAAAAAGTATGTATTTTCAGAGTTTATGCTCAGAGCAGTGTTCTGAGGGCTAGTGTTGAGGAAAGGAGATGTTAGAATGCTGGTCTTGTCATTTACTCGTAGCTTTGAACAAATTAACTTCTATAGGTCTCAATTTCTTCATCCAAAAAAAGAAAATAACAACTATTCCTGGCACTGGAGCCAGAGAGAAAATTTCTATTTGATTTTTATATACAGACCATTACATATTATGGTGAACATCATCCACAATGTCTCATAGTAAATACAAACACAATCTGCTGTTGTCTGCAATGTAAACCACTGCCTCACACAATACATGTGTCTTTTTTCCTTAGTCTTGAGTTTAACTTTTTATTTTAATTTTTTCATTAAAAGTATGTACTACAGAGACCAAAAGTCCTTGATTTGAGTCCTGGCTCCTCCATTTACTATTTACGTGGCCCTCCTTTCTATTCATTCTTCTGCAAATATTTATTGAATGCCTATTATGTGATCTCATCTAATCTCATGGCTTTAACGGCTACCTATATGTTGATAAAACAAAAAAAAACAAAACAAAAACCAAACCCATTGCCTTTGAATCAATTCCAACTCATAGTGACCCTATAGGACAGAGCAGAACTGTCCCATAGGGTTTCCAAGGAGTGGCTGGTGGATTCAAACTACCGACCTTTTGGTTAGTAGCAGAACTTTTAACTACTATGCCACCGGGGTTCCATGTATTGATAAACTCCTATATTTCTGTCTTTGGTTCCGATCTTTCTCCTAATTCTTGTGTGCAATTGCATACTCAATATTGCTACCTCATTGTATTCATTGACGTGTTAAACTTAACATGTTTACACTGAACTTCTGATCTTTCCCCCAAAACCTCCTCCATCTGCAGCATTCTTTCTCTCAGTTGGCAGGAACTACATCCTTCTAGTTGCATAAACTGAAGACATTGGAAACATACTTGTCTGTTCTTTTTCCCTCACATTCCACATTTAATCAATCAGGAAATTCCATTGAGTCTTCCTCAAAATACATCCAGAATTTGACCACTTCTCATTGCCTCTACTTTTACCACCTTGGTCTTTACCAGCATAGTCTCTTGCCTGAAATCCTGCGTTAGCTTCCTAAACTTGTCTCCCTGCTTCTATCTCTTTGTCACCCTAGAATATTCTCAATATAGCAGCCAAAGTAGTCCTTTTAAAACTTAAATTCTAACCATGTCAATACTCTACTCAAAACCATCTAATGGATCCCCAATTTTTCAGTAAAAGCCAAGATATTACAATGGCCCAAAAGGTCCTATGTGATCTCGTTCTCCTTTATCCTCTGTATTCATCTCTAATTACCCTTCCTCTGATTCTTTTCTGGCCACATTGGCCTCCTTGTTGCTCCAGGAATTTGCCAGGTGTATCCCTACTTTAAGGTCTTTGTACTGGTTGTTCCATTGGACTGGAAAGCTCTTCTCCCTGATATTCCAATGACTAACTTTCTCACCACATTCAAATATTGTTAAATGTCTTGCATTCAAGAAGGTCTTCTCTGATTGCTCTATCTAAAATTGTATTCCCATTCTACCCCCAGTACTTCTGATCTTCCATACCTTGTTCTACATTTTTTGTAGCACTTACCTCCTTTTATCCTATTATATAGTTTACCTATTTATTTTGTCCGTTGTTTAGTGTCTGTATCTCTCTGCTAGCATGTTATCTTCAAAAAAAGCAGTTTTAGCAGCTGGTCCATCCCCAGGTGTATACAAGAGTGGCACAGAGTAAGCATTCCACAAGTATTTGTTGAGTAAATGAATGGATCATAATTTTCAATGAGAACTTTTAGGTTAATCTAAGTCTTTCATTTTTGTAAACAAGCTCTCTCCCTTACAATCTATTTAAAAAAACCCAGTTGCTGTTGAGCTGACTCCAACTCATGGCAACATCATGTGTGTCGGAGTATAACTGTGATCCATAGGGTTTTCAATGGGTGATTTTTTTGGAAATCGGTCATCAGGCCTTTCTTTCAAGTGCCTCTGGATGAACTCAAACCACCAACCTTTCAGTTAACAGCCAAGCACGTTAACTGTTTGCACCACCCAGGGACTCCACACAACATATAGAGGTCTTTTATTGCTACTACCACTTTGGCTTCGGAAGAGCAGACCCTGATCTTTTTAATTTTCCCCAGGACTGAGTACAAGAGGCTGGCTACGGACCTATGACTACGTCCCTTCACCTATGGCATGGCTCTTATCTGGTCCTTCTCCAGAGTAAGACTTTGGACATTGAATTGAAACTCTTTTTGGGTGTCTGACCTTTTTCAGGTCATCTCTTCCCTATTACAAAATGATATTATTGCTGTTTAGACAAAATTCAACGGCAATGATCCACAGATCGTTTGTATGTTTTTCTTAATGATTGGCGGTTTTAGTCTACAAACAATACATGCCTCCTTTTAACAAATACAAATATTATAGATGCATATAAAGTAAAAATGCAATTATTATCTTCTTCCTTATTCCATTCTCACATCCAAGAATTAATCGTTTTTAATGGGAGGTTTTCTTTCTGGAGATTATATATATATTCTCACCTATTTATAATACACACATGTACATTCACCTATGTAATTTTTTTACCCTAATGTATTTATTCTTAAACATTTTATTTTATAACTTGTTAGTCATCCATAATGACTTCTCAGGTTAGTGATAGAGATCTACCTTATTATTTATAACTACTGCATATTATTCCAGTCTATAGAAGTATTGAATCTTTATTCACTTATCCATTCCTTTGTTGGTGGCCATTTAGGTTGTTTATAGGTCTTTGCATGTATGCATGTTGGCTAATAACCAAGTCCTGAAATAATTCCATACAAAGTCTAGGGTTTTCTGCCTAGTGAATGAAGGACAGGACCAGTGGAATGGTGAAAAGTAGTTTCTGATCATATTGACATTGATTGGAATCATTGACTCCATCAGTTATTATCTTTGTGACCTTGGGCCAATTACTAACCAACTGCCTCTTCTGATGTCTCTTTGTCATCTGTCACCATCCCAAAGATGTTGATAAACATGAATACTCAAGATCTCAGTCCATCTCTTATGTATTTCACAGATGTATTTTCTCATACTTTTTGTTTGTTTTGACAATTTCATAGCTAATCAGAAGACTGTGAATTCTAAAAGACATCCCAAATCCTACAGCACCAGCAAGTTCTTAGACTTCTGGTAAGGCCCTTGGAAAATTCTCAGGTCCCTCTCTGCATATGTGTGCTCAGATTGTATCACTTATAAACTGGCTTGAAGGACTGGAGATAGGGAATCTGGTTTGGAAGACTGTAGATAAATGGAAAGAGAGCAAGAGAGAGAGAGACAGACAGACAATGAGGGAGAAATAGCCGTGTTGGGTGAAGCGAAAAAATAATGATGAGAAGATCGCTGCCATCAAGGAAATAATCCCCACGGTCCAGGGTCTGTGCTTCTGCGGTTTGACAGGGAGTATAAAAGCCCAGGAAGTTAAAGCTTTTTAGACCTGCAACTAGGTCTTGTCTGATGCCCATCTCACTTTTCTGTACTATTGTATTCTTGGAGTTTGATGCCCAATTTATCTGTTGAACTAATCCTGCTAATATTAACAGTTCACATTGTTGAGTACTTAACTACTCCAAGACACGTTCTAAGCTCATTACATGTGTTAACTCATTTAATCCTTCAAAAGCCCCCAAAGTAGGTAATATTATTTTTTCACTATAGGGGACAAAACTGAGGTACATACAGAAAGTTGTCTAAGGTTACCCAGCTAGTAAATCATTGAAGTAGGAATCCAACTCAAGCCTCCTGGCTGCAAAGCTGTAGCTCTTGCTCAGTACTTTATCAGATGTTCATACCATGTGACCTCCAAGAGGGAAGGGGCTTGGATATTTTATTTCCTGTTCTATTCCCAGTACCAACAATAGTATCTGGAACATGGTTGAATAAATGAATAAATTTACACTGGTTTCCTTTGAAGGAAATCTTGTTTGCCATTGGTGATAGGCAGAATGGGGGCAGACTGAAGATTCCCACAACAAAATGTGCAGATTCTTCTCAATTTTGACACAGTCTTCAGGAAAAAAGAACATGGCTGTAATACGCCAGTGTACCCGGTGATGCTAACTGCCATATCTCAGTCCCTGACACTTCGTACTCCCCTTATTCCCAGCAGAGAGAAGAGCAGTATGAGACCTGAGAACCAGAGCAGTGTGTCTGAATTCCTCCTCCTGGGGCTCCCCATCCAGCCAGAGCAGCAGGGCATGTTTTTTGCCCTGTTCCTGGGCATGTACCTCACCATGGTGAAGGGGAACCTGCTCATCATCTTGCTCATCAGGCTAGACTCTCGCCTCCACACCCCTATGTACTTCTTCCTCAGCCACGTGGCCTTTTCTGATGTCTCTTTCTCATCTGTCACCATCCCAAAGATGTTGATAAACATGCATACTCAAGATCAGTCCATCCCCTATGTAGACTGCATTTCACAGATGTATTTTTTCACTTTTTTTGTTTGTCTTAACAATTTACTTCTCATAGTGATAGCATATGACAGGTTTGTGGCCATCTGTCACCCACTGCACTACACCACCATCATGAGGGAGGAGCTGTGCATCTTATTGGTGGTTGGGTCCCAGTTCTTCTCTTGTGTCCATGCCCTGTTACACACCCTTCTCCTGTCCCGCTTGTCCTTCTGTGCTGACAACACCATCCCCTACTTCTTCTGTGACCTTACTGCCCTCCTTAAGCCGACCTGCTTAGCCATCTACCTCAAGGAGCTAGTTATCTTCACTGAGGGAGCAGTACTTGTCCTCCTACTATTAAGTGCTATTTTGGGCTCTTATGTCAGCATTGGGGCCACCATCCTGAAGGTCCCCTCCATGAAGAGGATCTGCAAAGCCTTGTGCACCTGTGGCTGCCAACTCTTTGTGGTGTTTCCGTATTATGGGACTCTTGCAATTATTCTTTCCTTCATCAAACAATTCCCAAATCAAGGACATAATTGCTTCAGTTATGTATACAGTAGTGACCCCTATGCTGAACCCCTTCATCTACAACCTGAGGAACAGAGACATGAAATTGGCTCTGGGGATGCTTTCTAGAGGGGGATTATTTTTACCAAGTGACAGTTACCCATTCATGTTTTTGATTCTCCTTGTGATGCTTCCAGTGATGCCTCCTTGTTAAGTTGTGTCAGTGACTGTGATAGATTGTATCCTCTCCTTTCAAGTGTGGAGTGTACTTACCCACTCCTTGAACCTAGGCAGGTCTTATGACTTGCTTTGACTTATAAATTAGTTATAATAGTGCTATTTCAAGAATTCCAAGCCTAAGCATACTCTGTTCTTACTGCTTTTAGAACCTTGAGACCACCATGTGAACAAGCCCATGATAGCTTCCTAGAAGATAAGAGACCACATGGAGAAGAACCAAGATGCTTCAGCTGAAAATATATATGTGTCTGCTTATTTTAGGAAATAAACAACCAACCCCAAAACCCCAAAACAGGACAAATAAACTGTAAACTAAAGAGATTGGTTACCCACAGGGGGTGGGTGAGAATGGGGTGGAAAAGATGGGGAGTTGGGTATAGTTCTTTGTATAGTTGTAATCATGTTATTTTTTGTCTACCAAAATAAATAAACAAATCAGAAAGGGTGGACAATAAAGCAAAGCAAAATAAAACAAAACAAATGAACCTAATTATATATATCAAATGAATAACATCATTAGAATGAAGAGAAAAAACAAAAACTCACCCAAGTAATTCTTTTTAAAAAATTTTTATTGTGTTTTAGTTGAAAGTTTACAGCACAAATTAGTTTCTCATTCAAAAAATTTAAGCACAAATTGTTTTGTGACATTAGCCGCAATCCCCGTGATGTGTAAGCACTCTCCCCCTTTCCCTTTCCACACTGGCTTCTCAGTGTTCATTCACCCAGTTTTCCTGTCCCTTCCTGCTTTCTTATCTTTGCTTTTGTGTAGGTGTTGTCCATTTGGTTTCATATACTTGACTGATCTAAGAAGCATGTTCCTCACGTGTGTTACTGTTTGTTTACAGGCCTGTCTAATGTTTGGCTGAAAGGTAGACTACGGGAATGGCTTCAGTTCTGAGTTAGCAGGATGTCTGGAGGGCATAGTCTTGGGGGTTCCTCCAGTCTCTGTCAGACTAATAAGTCTGGTCTTTTTTTTTGTGAATTTGAATTTTGTTCTACATTTTTCTCCTCCTCTGCCCGGGGCCCTCTATTGTGATCCCTGTCAGAGCGGTCAATGGTGGTAGCCAGGCACCATCTAGTTCTTCTGGGCTCAGGTCGGTGGAGGCTGTGGTTCATGTGATCCATTAGTCCTTTGGAGTAATACTTTCCTTGTGTCTTTGTTTTTTTTCATTCTCCTTTGCTCCCAATGTGCTGGGAACAACAGATGTATCTTAGATGGCAACTCACAAACTTTTAAGATCACAGACACAACACACCAAATTGGGATGTAGAACATTTTCTTTATGAACTATGTTATGCTAACTGACATAGATGTACTCCAAGACCATGGTCCCCAGCCCTCAGCCCCAGTAACTCAGCCCCTCAAGGTGTTTGGATGTGGCTGGGAAGCTTCTATGACTTTGCCTTGGTGAAGTTGTGCTGACTTCCCCTATATTGTGTGTTGTCTTTCCCTTTACCAAAGTCAACACTTGTCTACTATCTAGTTAGTGGTTTCCTCTCCCCACCCCTCTTCTTCCCTAGTAACCATCAAAGATTGTTTTTTTCTGTGTGTAAACCTTTTCTTCTGTTGTTATAATAGTGGGCTAACACAATATTTGTCCTTTTGTGATTGACTTATTTCATTCAGCATAATACCATCCAGACTCACTGGGGCCTCTGAGCACTGCCTTTGCTTTGTCCCAAAAGTTCTGGTATGATGTGTTTTCATTCTCATTTAATTCTAGGAATTTTTTAAATTCCCTCTATGACTTCTTCTATTACCCGGTTGTTTTTAACCAAGATGGTTATTCAGTTTCCATGTATTTGATTTCCTTTTCCTTGTTCTTCCTGTTACTGATTTCTACTTTTATGGTGCTGTGATCAGAGAAGATGTTTTATATTATTTCAATGCTTTGGATTTTATTGAGAGTTGCTACTTAGTCTAAAATGTTTTCTGTTCTGGAGAATGTTCCATGTGCGTTGGAAAAGAATATTTACTTTGCTGCTGTTGAGTGGAGTGTTCTGTATATATCTATGAGGTCAAATTGGTTGATTGTGGTCTTTAGATTTTCTGTATCTTTGCTAAGTTTCTTTCTAGATGTTCTGTCCTTTACTGAGAGTGGTGTGTTGAAGTCTCCTACTATTATTATGGAACTGTCGGTTTCTCTTTTCAGTGCTGTTGGAGTTTGTTTTATGTTTCTTGGAGCCCTGTTGTTGGGTGTGTAGATATTTATTAAGGTCATGTCTTCTTGGTGGATTGTCCCTTTAGTCATCATATAATGCCCTTTACTGTCTTTTATGGTTGATTTTGCCTTGAAGTCTGTTTTATCTGTGATTAGTATTGCCACTCTTGCCTTTTTTGGTTGCTGTTTGCTTGATACATTTTTTTCCACCCTTTGATTTTTAATATATTCATGTCCTTGTGTCTAAGATGTGTCTCTTGTAGACAGATATTGATGGGCTTTGCTTTTGTATCCATTCTGTCCCTCTCTGACTCTTTACAGGTGCATTTAAGCCATTTATGTTCACCATGATTACTGATAAGTATGAGTATGTTGTTGTCATACTGTGGTACCTTTTTTTGTGGTGCTGATGTTTTCTTTGTTCCTCTTACTTTCCTGTGTTGAGTTCCTTTTTGTTTGTGGATTTTCTTTTCTTTTCTTTCATTATTATAGATTTTGTGTTTTCTGAGACTTTAAGTTTTTCTTCTTTTTTATTCTGATGAGTAGGTTTGCTAACTTTCTTTGTGGTTACCTTGAAATTTACGCTTATCTTCCTAAGCTGAAACTAGTCTTTTACTACTTGACATTACCTTGACTTCCTCTCCATTCGAAAGTTCTATACCTACACTGTTTATTCTCCCTTTTGTAGTTTTGACATTGTCATTATTTACATATTGACATCTCTGTTTCCCTGTTAAGTCTTTTAGCTTTGTTTTTTTTATGAAAGTTCTTTACATAAGTTGGTATCTGGCTGATGTGTCCTAGACTCTGGCTGTTGTCTGATGTTGTTGGTTCTCTAACTGAAGGACTCCTTTAATATCTCTTGTATTTGATTTGGCTTTTCCACTTCATATCTCTCCTCACTCTCTATTTTCCTTCCATTTCTTCTTCCGTTTGGTGTTTCATCTATTTCTTTATCCCTTCATTTGATGCTTAGGGTTTCAGGATTGACATTTTTATATCTTTTACTTAGTTTTTGGGGTCTTTGTTGCAGAGGGAAGGCATGATGCATCTGTCTAGGCTGCCATTTTGGCTCCATCTCTCCCAAGTAATTCTTAAACACAGTGTTTTGTCTATATACCATTGTGATAAAAAAATAAAACTGTAGAAATTATTGAATTGCAGTTAATAGGTTTGTCATCCACAATGGTAGGGGTTCTTCTTTCTGAAATTATTTAACATGTTTTCAAGGATTCAGAAATAAATAGAGATATTGTGGAAAAGGGAATGACTCCTCAATATGAAAGCAATGTATAACATATATGGCATAGGGGAAGTGAAAAGAACTCTGTGTGTCAAACGAAAATTGGAGATATCAGTTTGAACTCCTAGTTTTTCATATCAATAAATAGATTGAGATTTATGTGGTATATATTAATGTCTATTCTTATCCCACCTGCTTTCCACTCCATTCCCAACTCAGTCCTATGGGTAACCTTTCCTATTAGTTTTTTCTTTGGAGTCCCTTGGTGGTGTAAACAGTTAATGCACTTGGCTGCTAACTGAAACTTTGGAATGTTGAGTCCACCCAGAGATGCCTTAGAATAAAGGCTTGGTGATGTACTTTTAAAGAATTTACGCATTAACAAGGTCATAGAAGCTTTCTAGACATATCCAAACACCTTGAGGGACCGAGTTACTGGGGCCGAGGGCTGGGGACCATGGTCTGGAGGACTTCTAGGTCAATTGGCATAACATAGTTCATAAAGAAAATGTTCTACATCTTTGATAAGAAGTGCCTGGGGTCCTAAAAGCTTGTGAGTGGACATCTAAGATACATCTATTGGTCCCATCCTGTCTAGAGCAAAGGAGAATGAAAAAGACCAAAGACACAAGGAAAATACTAGTCCAAAGGACTAAGGAACTACATGAACCACAGCATCCGCTGATCTGAGCCCAGAAGAACTAGATGGTGCCTGGCTACCACCATCTACTGCTCTGACAGGGATCACAGTAGAGGATACTGGTCAGAGCAGGATAAAAATGTAGAACAAAATTCAAATTCACAAGAAAAGACCAGAGTTACTGGTCTGACAGAGACTGGAGGAACCCCCAAGAGTATGACCCTAAGCAATTGATGGTGTGTTCTGCAGTCGGCCCTCAGCCTTACTCTGACTGATGATATTGAACTTCTCCATGGTCCCTTTTCACATATGTAGTCAGTTTAATTTCTTTGTATCTCATCTGGCAAGGTCCATGTGTATAGTCACCATTTATGCTGTTGAAAAAAGATATTTGCAATGAAGGAATCATTGGTCTTGCAAAATTCTATCATTTGATGTTTAATGCTGTTTCTATCACCAAGGCCACATTTTCCAGCTACCAATCCTTCTTTGTTTCCAATTTACACATTCCAATCACCAGTAATTATCAATGTGTCTTGACTGCATGTCTGATCAATTTAAGGGTGCAGAAATTGGTAAAAATCTTTAATTTCTTCATCTTTGGCCTTAGTGGTTGGTAGGTAAATTGGAATAATAGTCATATTAACTGGTCTTACATATAGGTCAAGATAAATCTTGAAATGATCTTTTTAACAATGAATACAACACACTTCCTCTTCAATTTATCATTCCTGGAAGAGTAGATCATGTCATTGTCTGATTCAGAATGGTCAATACCAGTCCATTTCAGCTCGCTAATGCCTAGGATATTGGTGTTTATGTGAACCATTTCATTTTTGATCACTTCCAATTTTCCTGGTTTCATATTTAGTACATCCTCAACAGCAATCTGTTTTCTTCATACTCAGGTACTTGCTGGATCTCTTTCCATCTACCACAGTTCCCCCAGCTTTTCTCCTTCTTTTTGTCTTAACCCAGGCTGGGCCTCTCTGGATAGAAATCTCCAGTTCAGCTACACTGCCCAAAAGGGCATGCAGAAGAATTAGTTTGTCAGAGCTTCTCTTTTGTCCATTTCCAGAAAGAAGGAGTAGATTTAGAAAGGTAAAGGATTATAGGACTATCTCTAACATGAGGGCATGAAACATCATATATGGTAAGTCCTAGTTTAGCCCACGAGGTAAAGTCACTACTCAGTTCATTATTTCTTTAGAAATATGGAATTTAAATAGAGTTTCCTTCAGTCAGGATATGCAAGTGTAATCCTGGACTCAAGACAATTGAATTGACAAAACAAAAGAAAAATTTTGTGAGGTGAAGATCATTTTTGTGAGGTGATACCATTATCCCTCATCCTCTCATTTCTGCTTCTGTATCCCCCCAAATTTCCAAAGATATATCCCTTTTTTTACCTTTTATATTCAGGTAGAGTACACATTCCCCTGATATTAATTTATATTGTACACCAATGTCTAGTCATCCCCAGATCCTTTGCTCATCATCTCCAGGTCATTCAACTTCTTTTTAAATTGAAGTAAAATTTATGTACAATAAAATGACTCAAATCTTTAAGTGTAAAGCTTTTTACTGTGGATTTTTAAAATCTGTTTTCCAGTTGATGGGCATTAGAGTTGTTTGCAGTTTGGCCTATTATGAATAAAACTGCTATGAATATTCTCATACAAGGTTTTTGTAGACAAAGCCTATTTGTTTTATTAAAAAATTATTGTGGTGAAACATATATATGTGTGTATATATATATATATATATATATACACACACACAAAAAAAGTTTGTCATTTTAACCATTTTTAAGTGTACAATTCAGTGACATTAGTTACATTCACAATGTTGGGCTACCATCACCACTATCCATTTCCAAAAGTTTTACATCCCCTTACACAGAAACTCAGTACCCCTATAGCCCTAACTCCCAATTTCTTCTCCCTCCCAACTCTTGGTAGCCACTAATAAATTTATATTTCTAGGCATTTGCCTAATCTCAATATGTTATAAGTGGGTTCATGCAATATTTGTCATTTTGTGTTTGACTTTCTTCACTCAGCATAATGTTTTCAATACATCCATGTCATAGCATGTATCAGAATTTCATTTCTCTTTATGGCTGAATAATATTCCATTGTATGTATATAGTAATTTTGATTATCCATTCGTCTGTTGATGGACACTTGGGTTGTTTCCATCTTTGGGCTATGATGAACAATGCTACAATGAGCATTGGCATACATGTTTCAATCCCGGATTTCAAGTCTCTTTGGTATATATATATAGAAGTGGAATTGTTGGGTCATGTCTTAGTCATCTAGTGCTGCTACAACAGAAATACCACAAGTGGATGGTTTTAATGAAGAGAAGTTTATTTCCTCATAGTCAAAGTAGGCTAAAAGTCCAAATTCAGGACATCAGCCCCGGGGGAAGGCTTTTTCTCTCTGTTGGCCTTCTTCTCTTCAGTGTTCCCCCAGGCTAAGAGCTTCTCTGCGCAGGGACCCTGGTCCAAAGGACGCCCTCTACTCCCGGCACTGCTTTCTTTCTTTCCTTCTTTTTTTTATTGTACTTCAGGTGATGGCTTACAGAACAAATATTTTCTCATTAAACAGTCAGTACACATACTGTTTTATGACATTGGTTAACAACCCCCCAACATGTCAAC
>NW_004443974.1:6456532-6472698 GCF_000243295.1 Trichechus manatus latirostris
GTCTTGTAGATCCAGTCCTGCCTTACTAACACAACTGCCACCCATCCTCCCTCATTAACATCATAGAGGCAGGATTTACAACATATAGGAAAATCACACAGTACCAGGAATCACGGCCCAGACAAACTGATATACACATTTTTGGGGGGACATAATTCAAACCATGACAGGTCATATAATACTTCTACATTTAACTTTTTTTGTTTGCTTCCTTTTTAATAAAAAATTTGTTGTGGTAAAAAATATATAACACAGCATTTACCAACTTAATAGTTTTTACATGTAAAATGAAAAGAAAAACCTAAGCAAAAACTATCAGAATCAACTCTAGAACTCCGGAAAATAGTCAAAGGTTTATAGCAACCAAGGAAATGCCAAATCAAGAAAAAGTTGACTTAAAGGAAAAAGTGACAGTAGGAGAGCTAAGTGGTGTTTAAAGTTAACCTTGTTCCACTCCCTTCCCTGGTGCAGTGGTGGTCTGGAAGATGTTAGTCTGTGTTCCTGATGTGGGTACATGGTTGTGGAGGGAGGAGAATAAACCTCATTCCCCAACAATTGTGTTTGTCTTTTTTGACCTATCTGAGGATTCCATGAAAGACTGAAACAAAGAGCTGTCCTTAGGTTCACCTAAATCTAAAGTTTCTCAGGTAGGAAAAGGGACAAAGTGGAGAGTGTTTCTCCAAAACATCGAAAGGCAAATGAACATGTCGTGGCCACCTGGGGAAAAGATTACAATTGGGCAAACAATAGACATGCTCAAAGCCTGGGAGGAAAATCTGGGAAGGGAGTTACTTTGGTGAATAAGGACTTTGAAAGGCTTCAGCATATAACAGAGACTCTGGAAAGCCACTGCATGCCCAGGGCAGGATGTATGCTCAAAAAGGATTTTAGAAGACCTTAAGCTTTCACCTCTGACTGATCTTTTTAGGCTCAGTGTAAGCAGGAATTGAAGTCTAAGGCAGAGTTGCAAATGGACTGGCTGTGTTGAAGGAGTGCCCCAACACAGAGCCAATCTGCAAAGACTTAGTATTTTTTTTTTTTTTGGCTCCAGGCATTTAAGTAAATCTCTGTCAGACTGCTAGCTGACCATAAGCTAAAGGCATAGAGGCCTCAAAGACCAAACAGGATGAAGAATTCAGTCTTTAAAAAAATAGTTAATGAGTCAATAAACAAATAGGTAACTATAATCTAAGCAAGAAACAACAAACCAAGGTTGGGGGTGGGGTGGGGAAGAATCTGATTTCCAGAGTTAGCACTTTATAATATTAAAAAAGTCCAATTTTCCACCAAAACATTATGAAGCCTGCAAAGAAAAAAGTATGACCCATTCACAGGAAAAAAGAAATTAACACAAACTGTCTCACAGAAAGCACAGACATGGGACTTACTAGATAAAAACTTTAAACTGACTGTCTCAAATATGCTTAAAGAGCAGAAAGAAACCATGGACAAAGAACTAAAAGAAACCAGGAAAATTATGTCACAACTAATAAACAAGAAAACATTTTTAGAAAGAGAAAAGTTAAAGAACTATAGACATCTTCGTTATGAAAAAAGTAGCTAAAATAACAAATAATAAACTACAGAAGTATAACATGATAAAAAAGAAAATAAAAGCAACAAACCAGATCAGACCAGAGTTCCTGCCTCGAGGGCGTAACATGCTTTACTTCCCGGAAACGTCCACTGGGTCTCTGGGTGACTCTGTTGCCTACTGATTTCTCCTTACAGTTCTGAACCAGGAATTGTTTCCCTTCAAATATTGTTTCCCTTCAAATTCTAGCCACCCAACTTTAAGGCACTGAATATAAATTTAAGTACACACAATACATCTTAGTTGGAAAGCAGTGTGCTGAGGAATTGTTATGGTTAGAGTAAAGACATCTCCATAGAAAATTGCTCTCAAAAGGAAGTTTTAGAGAAATAAAAGCATGCCTATGAGGAACAAATACCAGATAACCAGAGCAGAGATACAGAAGTCATCTGGATAGCTGAGAGCTGAATTACTAAGTCATTCAGCTCATTGGCGTTTACTTTTGAGCTGTTGCTTGCTACAAGGCCCAGAACAAGATATAATGGGCAGTACAAAGGAAGGAGGAGACATGGTCCTGCCCAGGCTGATGGAAAAGAGACACTACCTCCTGCCAGGGACATCTCTAGGGCTCTGGGAAAGACAAACTAATTCTCTCATCCTCTTCCTCCTCCCTTCTCTCCTCTTTTTTACCTCCCTCCATTCTTCTCTCCTTTCAAATGTTTGAAAAGACATTCAAAGAGCTACCAACTGAGTAACTGTTTTCATTAATATACTGAAATGTGAAGAATTTTAAAGGATCAGTCTTAATAAACAGAGAACTTTGTTCAGGAAATGCTTGTGGAAAAAGGATTAGTTTATAGCAGTATTTGGAAGAAGAGAAAGAGGAGGAGAAGTGAGAAAGAATGTAAAAATTTTAGCAGATGCAGGGCCGATTTCTGGGCCTTGCTTCATGTGGATTAAACATGCAAATCTCCAACAGGTTGGCATATACACCAAGTACCAGTAACAACCAGATCCAAGTGAAGCAGATCCCACTCCTGGGTTTGTCAAGAGGAAGCTGGCTAAGATCTCATCCCGCCCATCAGCTTCTTTAGGCCCTGTTTCAGGTCTTTGTTTCTCAGGCTGTAGATAAAAGGGTTTAGCATGGAGGATAAAACTGTGTAGACAATTGTTGCCACTCGGTCCGTGACAGTGTAGCTGGACAAGGGCTGTAAATAGACATAGAAGATGCTTCCATAAAAGAGGGTTACCACAGTGAGGTGAGAACCACAGGTGGAGAAAGCTTTGTGTTTTCCTGCAGCTGAGGGAATGTTGATAATCGTGATGAGGATTCTTATATAAGAGAAGGAAATGCATAAAAAGGGAGTCACCGAAATAACCAGTCCTTCTGTTTTTATCATAATTTCATTAACAAATGTGGAGGTGCAGGACAATTTCAGCAAAGGGTTGATATCACAGAGAAAGTGATGGATAACATTGGAATCACAGAAGGTGAGAAGATTCAGCAGCAGAATGTGCAGGAGTGAATGGAGGTGAGAGATGGAACAGGAGAAGGCCAGCAGCAGGACACAGTGGCGAGGTTTCATGGTGGTGACATAGTGGAAGGGATCACAGATGGCCACATAGCGGTCAAAGGCCATGGCTGCCAAGATGCAACTATCAGAGTTGCCCAAAGCGTAGAAAAAATACATCTGTGTCAGACACCCAGCATAGGAGATGGTCTTTTTCTCAGACAAGAAGTTCACCAGCATCTTGGGAACAATGGCTGTTGTGAAGCAAATGTCGGTGAAAGACAGGAAACTCAAGAAGAAATACATGGGGGTCTGGAGCTGGGGGTCAGAGTGGATGGCCAGAATGATGAGCAGGTTCCCCATTATGGTGATGAGGTACATGGTGAGGAAGAAGACAAAGAGTGGCTTCTGGTCCTCAGGCTGTGAGGACAGTCCCAGGAGGATGAACTCAGAGACAGTGCTGGTTTGGTTGACTCTTTCCATTGACTTGGGCCCAGTTATGTAGAAGAAGTGTTGTTATTTAATATTCTCTGATTCCATAACCTAAATCATGAGACTCTAACAAGTCTTTCTTTCTTTCATGTGGTCACAGTTAACCCTTATGGAGGGACAACTTGTCAACCTCATGGCCCTTGATGATTTCCTCCCTTCCAAAATCCATGAGCATCAGAAAGGCCTTGTGTTGAAAGGTGGAGCAAGAGAAAAAGAGTTTTACTTAGAAACCATCAGAGTTGGAAATCTCTCATTCAGGTTCATTAGTACCTTTTCTGTGAAAAGCACAGTTTTCCTGTGGGGTCGTAATGATTCAGCAGGAAAATCCCTGCCGTTTTGGAGTTTATGGTATAGTTCGGGAGATAGATAACAAATACATAAAATGTATTTTATTACATCAGGTAGGGATCAATTTTATGAACAAAATAAAGAGTACGGGGGATGGAGATTGATGGGGACTGGGGGTGGGAATATTTTAATAAGAAGATTGCAGGACATGTCTTCCATATCAAAGCAAGTTCAGTCCTATCACACTGAGGTTTATATGTTCGGGGAAAAAAAAGAGCTTGTAAAAATAAACAACAGGGTAAACCTAAGAGGAATGTTGTATCCCGTTTATATAGTGATTCTCCCGTGCCCCCAGAGCACAGAATGAGAGGCTCATTCTCCTTAGCTCATGGCATGCTATCATTATCAATCTGCACAAGGTGCCCTCTTTCATAAGTTGTCTTCCCCTCTTTAATCCCCCATATTAACTCGTATTTTTACAGGATGGCCACCCAATGTTGACTATGCAATTTATGCTCTTCTAATCATCTTTTGTGTATTTATCCAAAAACATCTATGGAAAACATGTATTTTTTGCATATATATATTTTTCCAGTTACTTCCAGTTATCTAGTATAATGGATTCAATAGTGTCCCTCCAAAATTCATATCCATCCAGAACCTCAGAATGTGACCTTATTTGGAAATAAGGTCTTTGAAGATGTAACTAGTTAAGAATCTCAAGAGGAATTCATCCTGGATTTAGGCTGTGCCCTAAATCCAATGACCAGTGTCTTGTAAGAAGAGGAGAGGACACAGAGACAGACACAGGAGGGAAGAAGGCCATGTAAAGACGATGGCAGAGATTAGAGTGATGCTATCACAAGCCAAGGAATATCAGGAGCTACCCAGAGCTGGAAGAGGCAAGGAAGGTTCTCCCTAGAGTCTTTGGAGGGAACTTGACCCTGCTGACATCTTGATTTCAGAATTCTGGCCTCCAGAACTGTGAGAAAATAAATTCCTGTTATTTAAAGCCACCCAGTTTGTGAAACATTGTTATGGCAGACCTAGGAAACCAATATACTTAGTGATGACATCAAAGTGGCCTGTACTCCTTGCTACCACAAAAATTTCTGTAATAAGGATTCTTGTACCACTAATATCCTGTCATGAGGATTTAATGAGACAATGCATTTAAAGTACAGTACTTAGAAGAGAGGCAGGCATATTGTAAAACTCAGAATTGTTGATCACCATCATCTCCATTGTCATCTTTCCTTATCTGCTCTTCCTGGATGTTCTCCAAATTAACTAATTCACATATTTTTAGAAGTCATATCCCTCACTGCCTAATTGTGAGACTACTTTCATGACTTTTCAAGATTTTGTAGAAGGAATATTTGTTTATTTGTTAAAGGATTTTAGTGAGTCAATTATTAAGGTTTATAACAATAGTAACAACCAATATTTATTGAAAACTTACTCTTTTTAAGGCAATGCTAAGCACCTCACTAAACCTCATTAAGGATTATAATACATGTTCTGTTACTGCCATGTTACATATTAGGAGACTGAGGTTTAGAAAGGTGAAGTGATTTGCGTAAGGTCACTGAGAAGGTGAAAAGCAACCAGAATATGAACCTTGAGTTGACTCACTCTGAAGCCCACACCTCCTCGTGTTTTGGTAAAGATATAATTATTTTTGTCCATCACAGTGATGCACAGGGACTTCTCTTTGATAATTTACCACATGAACTTATTTTTCCCCCTTGAATAACGAGCTTTTTTTCTCCCATGTTAGGAATCAATCCTTAAATTGAAAATCACCTGTTCCTTTGTGTTGTGTGGATGGTGGACTTTGAAATTTTGAATATTCATCATTTACTGGTAACAATCAGGTGGAAAAAATTGGCTATGCATGGCTGAGGTATGTCTAGTGTGTAGAGTTGAGGTAGTGTGGTAGACAATGTCCCGGACTTGAGGCAGAAGATGGGGATTTGATTTGTCCTGCATCACCTGCTCACAAGTCGATTCCCTGGTGCTTTATAAAGAGCAAGTGAGATATCATGTCTGAAAAGCAGTTTATCAAAAACAGATCAGTATTCAAAAATAAGCTGATGGTGAAAAGATTACCTGGGTAATGCAGAATAGAAAAAATTAGTGGGGATTTGGGTTCCATTAAGTGAGGTTGGGTGCTCCAGGTCACTAATGTGAGTTCACCCACACTGATGACTGGGAAAAAGGAAGTGGGTTTTGGATATGAAAATCAGTTAGAATAGTTGTAAAAGCATAGGGTGAGTGGAAAGCCTGGAAATAGATTTTTTTCCCCTTTTCTACTGATAAGGTTTGTCTCCTCCAAAACAATTCCTGGGCAAGAGGTCAAGCTGTATGGACCTAAAACGAAAAACCAGATGGAGGTTTGATTTGGAGTCTAACTGAACCAGTAAAACCAGTTGCCATCAAGCCCATTCTGAATCATGGAGACACCATGCATTTCAGAGTAGAACTGTGCTCCACAGAGGTTTCAATGCTTGTGGTCTTTTGAAAGTAGATCACCAGGCCTTTCTTTCGAGGTGCCTCTGGGTGGATTGAAACTTCCAACCATTTGGCTAGTCCTAGAGTGCTTAACTGTTTGTGTCATCCAGGGACTCCCAGTTGGACTGTATGAATTCTTAATCCAGGATATATTTAAAACTACCTAGAACGGAAGAGTAAGTGCCAAGTCAGGTTGAAATGGCCATGTGGGTAACCGACTAGCTTACTGAAGCTCACCTCCATATCCAGAAGCTTTTCTTTCATTTCCAGTTTCTCCAGCAGCTGATCTTTCTTCTGGAGCACATCTGCTAATTAATTCCAAGTCTATTTCTCAGTATTAGCTCGGTTTCCTCATGTTTCTCCTTTCAACTTCTGGACTGATCAGTAAGGAGAGGAGTAGGAAAGGAGGGAGGAATTAATACATCGCTCTAGAGAAATAACCCCATGTGTCTGTCAGTTTCTCATACTGTGGGGGCTTGTGTTTTGCCGTGGTGGTGGAAGCTACGCTGCAAAACATCTCTTTAAAGTGTTAAAAAGCAAAAATATCACTTCAAGGACTAAGGGCACCTGACCCAAGCCATGGTGTTTTCAATCACCTCATATGCATTTGAAAGCTGGACAATGAATAAGGAAGACCAAAGAAGAATTAACGCCTTTGAATTACGGTGTTGGTGAAGACTATTGAAGATACCATGGACTGCCAGAAGAATGAACAAATTTGTCTTGGAAGAAGTACAGCCAGAATGCTCATTAGAAGAGAGGATGTCAAGACTTCACCTCACATACATACTTTGGTCACATTATCAGGAGGGACCAGTCCATGGAGAAGGGCATCATGTTTGCTGAAGCAGAGGGTCATCAAAAAAGAGGAAAACCCTCAAAGAGATAGATTGACAGTGGCTGCAACAATGGGCTCAAGCCTAACAATGATTGTGAGGATGGCGCAGGACCAGGCAGTGTTTCATTCTGTCGTACATAGGGTCGATATGAGTCGAAACTGACTCTACGGCACCTAAAAACAACAACTGAAAATAACACACTTCCCCACTATGATCTCAAACGCCTGTCTCTTTTCTAAACTCTGGCCCCGCCATCCTCCTGCTCTTCCTACCTCCACATCGCAGAAGGCAGAGATGCTCTGACTCATGTGCGAGGATACTTTTGATTGTGGAAGCCCTCTCAGCTTCTTGTAGGTTTGAGTTCTGCTCTCCTGGCCTCTGGGACCTTCTATGGGCTGAGAAAGTTGTGATGTGCTGACTCCTCCAGGAGTTTGTTCTGTGAGCTCACCAAGTGGAGAGAAAAGAAAGGGCATTACAGCTAGCAGAGCTGACTCCAAGGGGACATGGGACTTCTGAGGCTTCTCATCTAGATGTTCTTAGTGCCTCTTAACCTCACTGCAACGTCTCAAGGGCATTGTTCAGTTTCCCCAACCATAGGTCATCAAGAACGGATAGAAGTTTATGTGGGCGAATGTTTTTAAATTTGGGGATTGAGATGTGGACAGAGATATACTGTGGATCTGGGTAGGACATAAATCAATATGAGAGGGAGGGTCATGGTTTTCAGGGGATTCAGTAGATTAAAGGTGTGTATGTGTGTTCCAGTGTCTGGGGAGGCATATAAATTAGCTTTTTCTTTGTGGGAGTAAATTGTTAGTTTGTGTGTGTTCTAAGCACAGGGTCAGGCAAAGGTTATCTTTATGAATACATTTATATATGTATTTATATATATGTACGAATATATATAGTTATATTAGAAAAATAATGAATGTGTTTTCAGAGTTTAGGCTCGGAGCAGTGCTCTGAGGGCTAGTGTTGAGGAAAGGAGATTAGAATGCTGGGCTTGTCGTTTACTCGTAGCTTTGAACAAATTAACTTCTATAGGCCTCAATTTCTTCATCTAAAAAATGAAAATAACAACGATTCCTGGCACTAGAGCCAGAGACAAAATTTCTACTTGATTTTTATACAGAGACCATTGCACTTTACGGTGAACATCGTCCACAACATCGTACAGTAAATACAAACACATTCTGCTGTTGCCCGCTGCCTGCAATGGAAACCACTGCCTCACACAATACATGTGTCTTTTTTCCTTAGTCTTGAGTTTAATTTTTTCATTAAAAGTATGTACTACAGAGACCAAAAGTCCTTGATTTGAGTCCTGGCTCCTCCATTTACTATTTATGTGGCCTTCCTTTTTTCTAGTCATTCTTCTGTAAATATTTATTGAGTGCCTATTATGTGATCTCGTCTAATCTCATGGCTTTAACTGCCACCTATATGTTGATAAACTCCTATATTTCTGTCTTTGGTTCTGATCTTTCTCCTAATTCTTATGTGCAATTGCATACTCAGTATTGCTACCTCATTGTATTCACTGACATCCTAAACTTCTCATGTTTATCCTCAACTTCTGATCTTTTCCCCCAAAACCTCCTCCATCTGTAGCATTCTTTCTCTCAGTTGACCAAACTGCATCCCTGTAGTTGCATAAACTAAAGACATCAGAAACGTACCTGTCTATTCTTTTTCCCTCACATTCCACATTTAATCCATCAGGAAATTCCGTTGAGTCTTCCTCAAAATACATTCAGAATTTGACCGCTTCTCATTACCTCTGCTTTTGCCACCTTGGTCTTTACCAACATCATCTCTTGCCTGAAATACTGCAATAGCTTCCTAACTTGTCTCCCTGCTTCTATATCTTTGTCACCTAAGAATATTCTCAATATAGCAGGCAGAGTAATCCTTTTTAAACTTAAATTCTAATCATGTCAATACTCTGCTCAAAACCATTCAATACATGCCCAGTTTTTCCAGTAAAAGCCAAGTTATTACAATGGCCCAAAAGGTCCTATGTGATCTCGTTCTCCTTTATCCTCTGTATTCATCTCTAATTACTCTTCCTCTGACTCTTTTCTGGCCACCTTGGCCTCCTTGTTGCTCTAGGAATTTGCCAGGTGCATCCCTACTTTAACCAGTACTTTGTACTGGTTGTTCCATGGGACTGGAAAACTCTTCTCTCTGATATTCCAATGATTAACTCCCTCGCCATATTCCAATATTGTTAAATGTTTTATTTTCAAGGAGGTCTTCTCTGATTGCTCTATTTAAAATTGTATTCCCATTCTACCCCCAATACTTCTGATCTTCCATACCTTGTTCTACATTTTTTGTAGCACTTATCTCCTTTTATCTTATTATACAGTTTACCTATTTATTTTGTCCATTGTTTAGTGTCTGTGTCTTTCTGCTAGCATGTAAACTTCAAAAAAGAAGCTTTCACAGCTGGTTCATCTCCGAGAGCATACAAGGGTGGTACAGAGTGGGCATTCTGCAAGTATTTGTTGAGTAAATGAATGGATCACAATTTTCTTTTTTTATTGTAATTTAGATGAATGTTTACAGAACAAACTAGCTTCTCATTAAACACTTAGAACACATAATATTTTGTGACATTGGTTGCCAACCCCACGACATGTAAACACTCTTCCCTTGTCAACCTTGGGTTCCCTACTACAAGCTTTCCTGTCCCCTCCTGCTTTCTCGTCCTTTCCCCTGGGCTCGAGTGCCCATTTAGTCTCATTTGTTTTATGGGCCTGTTGACCTTTGGCTAAAGGGTGAACCTCAGAAGTGACTTCATTACTCAGCTGAAAGTGTGTCCCGGGGCCATACTCTTGGGTTTCTCCAGTCTCTGTCAGACCAGTAAGTCTGGTGGCTCATAGTTCTGAATGAAAAGTTTTAGATTAATCTAAATCTTTCATTTTTGTAAGCAATCTATCTTCCCACACAATCTATTTAAAAAAACCCAGTTGCTGTTGAGCTGACTCCAACTCATGGCAATCCCATGTGTGTCGGAGTATAACTATGATCCACAGGGTTTTCAATAGTTGATTTTTTTTGGAAATAGGTCATCAGGCCTTTCTTTTGAGGCATCTGTGGGTATACTCAAACCACCAACCTTTCAGTTAGCAGTCAAGCACATTAACTGTTTGTACCATCAAAGGACTTGACACAACATATAGAGGTCTTTTATTGCTACTACCACGTTGGCCTTGGAAGAGGAGACCCTGATCTTTCTACTTTTCCCCAGGACTGTGCACGACAGGCTGGCACAGACCTATGACTGTGTCCCTTCACCTGTGGCTCCTCTTTATCTGGTCCTTCCCCAGAGTAAGACTTTGGTCATTGAATTGAGACTCTGTTTGGGTGGCCGACCCTGGTGACGTAGTGTTTAAGAGCTACGGCTGCTAACCTAAAGGTTGGCAGTTTGAATCCAACAGGCGGTCCATGGAAACCCTATGGGGTAGTTTTACTCTGTCCTGTAGGGTTGCTATGAGTTGGAATCAACTCGACGGCAGTGAGTTTGTTTTGGTTTTTTGGGACTTCTTTCTTATCACCTCTTCCCTACCACAAAATGATATTATTAATGTTTAGACAAAACTCAATGGCAATGATCAACAGATTGTATTTATGTTTTAAAAAATTTTTTTTATTGTACTTTCGATAAAGGTGTACAGAACAAAAAGTTTCTCATTAAACAGTTAGTACACATATTGTTTTATGACATTGGTTAACAACCCCATGACATGTTAACACTCTCCCTTCTTGACCTTGGGTTCCTATTAGTAGCTTTAGTGTCCCCTCTTGCCTTCTAGTCCTTGTCCCTGGGCTGTTGTGCCCCATATATATTTAGGTATTTCTTAATGATTGGCAGTTTTATTCTACAAACAATATCTATTTTCTTTTTAACAAGTTCAAATAATACAGATACATATGAAGTAAAAAGCAGATATTATCTTCTTCTTACCTATTCCATTCTCACTTCCAGGAATTAATCATTTTTAATGGGAGATTTTCTTTCTGGAGATTATATACATATATTCTTACCTATTTATAATATACACATGTATATTCACTTATGTATCTTTTTTATACTAATATATTTATTCTTAAATGTTTTATTTTCCAACTTATTTTTCATCTATAATGCCTTTTCAGGTTAGTGATAGAGATCTAACCTATTATTTATAACTACTTCATATTGTTCCAGTCTATAGAAGTATTGAATCATTATTCATTTATCCATTCCCCTATTGATGGGTATTTAGGCTGTGTATAATTTTTCTAATTTTTTGCTGTTACAAACAATGCTTCAATGAATGACTCTGTACGTATTACTGTATACACTTACCTGTTGCTGTCAAGTCGCTTCTGACTCATAGTGACCCTATGGGACAAAGTAGAACTGCCCCAAATGGTTTCCAAGGAGTGGCTAGTGGATTCAAACTGCTGACCTTTGGTTAGTAGCCGAGCTCTTAACCTCTGCACCACCAAGCCTTCCTGTATACACTTAATGAAATATTATTATAGGCATGAATTCTGGAAATAAATCATTGAGACATAAGGAATGAACAGAGATTTTCAAGCATGCAACTTCTCATATAAGGGCCAAGTTAGTTTTCTCTAGGTGTTGTTCAAGGACTGCTAGGATGCTTATTAAAGTGCAGATTCTCTGGCTCCACGTGAGACCTACTGAGTAATATCTATGGGAGTAAGATAGGAGAACAATAGTGATAACAGTATTAAGATGTAAAATATAGTAAAACCTAAAATCTCTGAGAGAAAAGTAGAAAATATTGAATGAAAACAAAAGGTAACAGAGTGAAGTCTTTGCCTGTTGTCTTGGCCAGCTCTTTACTTCCCAGAGGAGCCCAGTATACCTCTATGTGGTTCCAGAGGTTTCCGGTTATATCTGCCTTCAATGTGAACATATGGGCTTTAATTCTCTCTTCAAAAGAGACTTTAAATAATTCTAAGCACATACAATAAATCTTTCTCTGGAAACCACACAGACTGCTGAATGGTAGTGATGGTAGGAATCCCTGCAGCTAGGAGGGAGCTCAAGTGAAATGAGTGCCTTTGAAGGACAAATAACAGATGACCAGGGTAGAGATCCTTAAGGAACTGACCCCCACCACCACCCTGAACTGGTCTTACCATGGGGCAGTTCTGTGCTGAGTTGCTACATCAACTAGCTAATTAGGGCTAACAGTTGGGTTTTTGTTCACTACAAAGCTGAGTACATGCTGCTGTTGAAGATATGGAGGAAGGAAGAAACGTAACCCCTGTATACACTGATGGACATATTCCTTGCTTTGGTGGAGGTCTCAATATTCCTTCCCTCCTCTCTTCTTCCCTCTTCTTTCCTTTCTCTTTCTCTCTCATTCTAAATCACTGTAAGACTTTCAAACGGTTAAATATCGAAAAACTGATTATAGTAGTGCATTAAAATAAAAAGGATACTACGGGATCAAAGTTATTGAACAAGTATAAATTAATTCTGGAAAATTTTGTGGAAAAGAAAGGTGCTCAACAACATTTCTAATGAGTGAAATAGATACAGTTTCCTGAAGAAGAGAAGGATGGAAGAGAGGGGGATATATGAGAGCTGGAAGCCAAGATTTATGTAGACCTTAAGCCAATTTCTCAACTATAGTAAGGCCTGAATGGTTGACAGTTGAAAGGCTAAAGAAATAGATACAACCCAACACCCATGACACATATGGATTATGCCTACTGACTTACAAAAAGTTTGTTATGCTTATCAGGAACCAGCAGAAACAGAGTCCAGAGGAGCAGAGCAATCAGGAACATGTCCACAGAGGTGATGGCTAGGATTTCCTCTTGCACATCAGCTTCTTCAGACCCATCTTCATGTCTTTGTTCCTCAGGCTGTAGATAAAAGGGTTTAGCATGGAGGATAAAATGGTGTAGCCGATTGTTGCCACCCGGTCTCTGACAGTGTAACTAGACAAGGGCTGTAAGTAGATATAGAAGATGCTTCCATAAAAGAGGGTCACCACAGTGAAGTGAGAACCACAGGTGGAGAAGGCTTTGCGTTTTCCAGCAGCTGAGGGAGTTTTGAGAATCGCAATGAGGATTCTTACATAAGAGAAAGAAATGCATAGAAAGGGAGTCACCAAAACAACTACTCCTTCTGTCTTTATTGTGACATCATTGATAAGTGTGGATGAGCAAGACAATTTCAGGAGAGGGTTGATGTCACAGAGGAAGTTCTGAATAACATTGGAGTCACAGAAGGTGAGGCGATTCAGCAGAAGTGTATGCAGGAGGGAGTGAAGGTGAGAAAATGAGCAGGAGAAGGCCAGCAGCAAGAAGCAGCGATGGTGGCTCATGATGGTAACATAGTGGAAGGGATCACAGATGGCTACATAGCGGTCAATGGCCATGGCTGCCAGAAGGCAACTGTCAGTGTTGCCAAAAGCATAGAGAAAATACATCTGTGTCAGACACCCAGCATAGGAGATGGTCTTCTTTTTGGACAAGAAGTTCACCAGCATTTTAGGAACAATGGTCGTTGTGAAGCAAATATCAGTGAAAGACAGGAAACTCAAGAAGAAATACATGGGGGTCTGGAGCTGGGGGTCACAGTGAATGGCCAGAATGATGAGCAGGTTCCCTGTTATGGTGATGAAGTACATGGTGAGGAAGAGGACAAAGAGTGGCTTCTGATCCTCAGGCCATGAGGACAGTCCCAGGAGGATGAACTCAGAGATATTGCTGGTTCGGTTGACTCTTTCCATGTTTACGGAGCCAGCTAGGAGAGAAGATCCTACTGTTTAACATAAATCTCTTCTATAACTTTATTCACAAATAAGCCAATAAATCTATGCTTCTTCCTACCTCTACTTTGCATACTTTGGGTCATGATTAGCCACCATGTGAGCAACTTGCCAGCCACACGATGTTTGATGCTGCCCTCCCATCCCAACTCTACCTCTTCACAAACTTTTTGTGTTGATAATGTGGACTTGGGTGGGGGAACCTTCTTTTGGGAAAAGAGTTGAAACTTCCTGATTCAGTTTAATATTAAATCATAAATATTTATTGAGCATCTACTCTGTGAAAAACACTCCTTTGGGTGGGGGACACAATTGTGAGTATGCAGAGAAAGGCCTGGCTTTTTGGGTCATGTATTCTAATGGGGGAGATCTC
This sequence comes from Trichechus manatus latirostris, assembly GCF_000243295.1. Classification (NCBI taxonomy): domain Eukaryota; kingdom Metazoa; phylum Chordata; class Mammalia; order Sirenia; family Trichechidae; genus Trichechus; species Trichechus manatus. The sequence continues at coordinate 6,470,893 of NW_004443974.1, forward strand.
TCTCTCTCTCTGTCACACACACACACACCTATGCACACATACATATGCATAGGTGTGTGTAATCTACATTTTATGAAAGTTCTACATTTTATGAAAAAAATAAAACAGTGTAAGAGAATAGAGACTGACAATGGTAGGGTGAGGGAAGCTATTTTATATCAGGAGGTTATATCTCTCTCTCTCTGTACCAAAGCAAATTTTCAGTTATGTCATGATAAGCTTTATCTCTGAACTTCCTTGGCAGTAAAAGAGGTTTTCTAAAATAATCAGCAGGGCAGTCAGAGGCATAATGAACCCAGGTCAACAGTTTTGTTGTTTTATCCTTAGAGGCACTTATTTAGAAGCTCATACACCTTAGTGAATGTCTAACAAATAATAAGTAAAAAGTAAATGAAAAGAAAATGACTTATTTAAATTTACTTTTTACTTATTATTTTCCTCTAATTTCCCCAAACTTCATTATGTTCCTACATCATGGACACCCACCATTAAGCATATGTCCTGCCATGCCATTTTCCGTTTGTTTATTTATCTATGTATAAATCCTTGAAAAACATGTTTATTGCTTTGTTTATGTTATTTTTCCACGTATATAAATAATATTGTGGCATATATCTCATTCTGCTGTTGTTTTTTTTTTTTAATACACACAAATTTTTGAGATAGATGTTCTAGTTCATTTCTTTTGACTTCTTTCATTGTATGCATGCACCCCACTTGACTTAATCCTTCTCCCTAAATGTCCTATAACTCTGATTCAAATATCTTCATGTCCACAAGGTGTTTTAAATTATTTGTTCAAGCCTTGAGAATGTGTATATTGCATGGACATTTTTCATAGCTATTGAAGGAATGACAATTTATTTACTCATTTATTCAACATTTAAATGCCTACTTTCCAGCTGTTTAACATAGCTATTGAAGGAATGACAATTTATTTACTCATTTATTCAACATTTAAATGCCTACTTTCCAGCTGTTTAACATCAGACAAGTTATTAAATATCCTTAAACTTCCGTTTTCTCATCTGTGAAGAGGGGATACTAATATATACCCCGTAAGATTTTTAAGAGGCTTTAATGGCATAATGTGTTTAAAGCACTTAGAATGGTTTTAGGCACAGAGTAAATATTTGATACCACCTTCTCCTTCCGTAATCGTTGTTAATGCTCCCCTCCATCAAGTATTTGTATATGTTCTCAAAAGTAACTGATGTGAATATTAACAAAACCCATGCCCTCACACTGTGTTAGATTATCCTTTGTATGAGTTTAGAAAGTTTTTTTAGAAGGTATATTTTTTTCCATGCTTTGGATAATCTGAGAGTAAACCAGCAACTAGGCATTTAGCTTCTGGTAGGCCGTGTCATGTTTACTCCTCACAACAACCTTATGAGGTATAAGCTATTATTCTTCTCATTTTTCTGATGAGGAAACTAAGAAATAGAGACAAAATGATTTTACACATCAAATAAATAGCAGAAATAAGATTTGAACTCAGGTCTAATTCTGAAGCTCATGCTTTTAACCACTATGCTACATCTTCTCATGTTTTTGTAAAGCTATAAATGTTTATAACAAGCATGTTTCAGATATAAATATAAGCTATATATTTTTTCCACTTTGATAATTTTCTACTTGCCAACACAATGCACTTCCACCTTAATTTCTTTTTTTAAAATCTGACATTAAGAATAGATCTTTCCCGAATCAACAAAATCGACAAACCACTGGCCAGACTGACAAAAGAAAAACAGGAGAGGACACAAATAACCCAAATAAGAAATGAAATGGGAGACATTACAA
>NW_004443974.1:6476966-6489306 GCF_000243295.1 Trichechus manatus latirostris
AAAATAATACACCATGACCAAGTGGGATTCATATGAGGTATACAAGGATGTTCAACATTAGAAAATCAAATAATGTAAAGCACCTCATAAATAGAAGAAAAAAATCATATGATCATCTCAATCGACACAGAAAAGGCATTTGATAAAGTGTGACATCCATCCATTCCTGAGAAAAAGTCTTAATAAAATAGGAATAGAAGGAAAATTCCTCAACATAGTAAAGGGCATCTATACAAAACAAACGGCCAACATCATTCTCCACGGAGAGAGGCAGAGAGCATTCCCTCTGAGATTGGGAACAAGACAAGGATGCCCTTTATCCCCACTCCTATTTAACATTGTGCTGGAAGTCCTAGCTAGAGCAAAAAGGCAAGAAAAAAGAAATAAAGGGCATCGAAATTGGAAAGGAAGGAGTGAAACTATACCTATTCTCAGATGATATGATCCTATACATAGAGAACCAGAAAAATTCCACAAGAAAACTAGTGGAATTAATAGATTCATCATAGTAATAGGATACAAGGTCAATATACAAAAATCAATTGGATTCCTATACATCAACAAACAGAACTTCAAAAAGGAAATCACGAAAACAATACCATTTATAATAGCCTAAAGAAAGATAAAATACTTAGGAATAAATCTAACCAGAGACCTAGAAGAGCTATACAAAGAAAACTACAAAACACTATAGCAAGAAACCAAAAGAGACCTACATAAACGGAAAAACATACCATGCTCGTGGATAGGAAGACTCAACATTGTGAAAATATCAATTCCACCCAAAGTGATCTACAGATATAATGCAATCCTTATTCAAATACCAACAGCATTCTTTAACGAGATGGAAAAACAAATCACCAACTTTATGTGGAAAGGAAAGAGGCCCTGGATAAGCAAAGTATTATTGATTAAAAAAAAAAAAAAAAGAACAAAGTCGGAGGCCTCACACTACCTGATCTCAGAACCTACAATACAGTCATGGTAGTCAAAACATCCTGGTACTGGTACAACGACAGACACATAGACCAGTGGAAGCAAATTGAGAACCCAGATGTAAATCCGCGGTCAGCTGATCTTTGACAAAGTGCCAAAGTCCATTAAATGGGGAAAAGGCAGTCTTTTTAAGAAATGGTGCTGGCAACACCTGATGACCATCTGTAAAAAACTGAAACAAGCCCCATACCTCACAGCGTACACCAAAACTAACTCAAAATGGATCAAAGACCTAAAAACAAGACCGAAAACGATAAAGACCATGTAAGAAAAAATAGGGATGATGCTAGAGGCCCTAATACATGGTATAAATAGAATGCAAACTATAACTAACAATGCACAAACACCAAAAGATAAACTAGATAACAGGAAGCTCCTAAAAATTAAACACTTAATGCTCATCAAAAGACTTCAACAAAAGAGTAAAAAGAGAACATACAGACTGGGAAATTTTTTTGGCTATGACATATCCAACAAGGGTCTAATCTCTGAAATCTATAGAATAGTTCAACAACTCAATAACAAAGATAAATAACCCAATTAAAAAATAGGTAAAGGATATGAACAGACACTTCACCAAAGAAGACATACGGTCTGCTAACAGACACATGAGGAAATGCTTGCAATCATTAGCCATTAGAGAAATGTAAATCAAAACTACCCTCTCACCTGGACATCACTGGCACTATTAAAAAACAAACAAAAAAACAAACAGACAGAAAATAACAAATGTTGGAGAGACTGCAGGGAGACTGAATTTTTATGCACTGCTGGTGGGAATGTAAAATGGTACAATCACTTTGGAAAATGATATAGCAACTCCTTAAAAAGCTAGAAATAGAAATACCATATGACTCAACAATTTGACTCCTAGGAACACATCTTAGAGAAATAAGCACCGTCATATGAATAGACACAGGCACACTCATGTTCATTGCAACGTTATTCACCATAGCAAAAAGATGGAAACAACCTAAGTGCCCATCAACAGATGAATGCGTAAACAAACTATGGTACATACACACCATGGAATACTACACAATGATAAAGAACAATGCTGAATCTGGGAAACATCTCACAACATGGATGAATGAACCTAGGAAAATGGAAGGGAGTTTTCGAAGTGAGAATCTGAGGATATAAAAGGCTAAAAACCTATTGTGTGTGGAATGGGCACTATTATTTTTGTCTCTTCTACTGAGTTCCTAGTACCCGATTATTTTGAGGAGTTCTACTTCCTCAAAAACCATGGGATAATGATACATCCTGGCCCAGTGATCAAAGAGGGTGGACATAAAACTAAAATGTAGACTTAAGTGTTAAGCTGAACTCTGTGACAAGCTCTGTCCATATGATTGGAACTGCCAAATGAAAACCAAAAACCAAACCTGTTGCGGTCAAGTCAATTCCAACTCATGGTGATTCCATGTGCTTCACAGTAGAACTGGGCACCATAGGGTTTTCTTGGGGTCATCTTACAGAAGTTTGGGTTCTCTGGGAAACTGACTTTGAGATAGAGATCACTCTGCAGAAACTGACTTTGAGATAGAGATCAGTCTGCAGAATGTTTATAAACCAGGTCTGTTCTTGTGCGGTGCAGCTGGGTGGATCCAAGCCAACCTTTCAGCTAGTGGTCAAGAGCAAACAGTTTATACCACCCAGGTATCTTCATTGCTAAGGAGGCTGAGATAAGTACCTGACTGAGGTGGGATTGCCAAGTAAGTGGGCATCCAGTGTTCACTTCCCATATCCAGGTATCTTCTCTCTTTTCCCATTTTCTTTAAAACCGATCTTTCTCCTGAAACACTTCTTCAAATTGGTTCTACATTTCAGCCAAGATGATCTAAGTTTTCTCACATTTCCCCCCTTATCTTTCTGACCTTCTAGTCGGTGACAAACAAGAAGAGGTAAGATAAAGGAGGAAAGAGCAGATAGATTGATCTAGATTCTACATCACTAGATTCTACAGTGATAAAGCATTTTCCTGATACTGCTTCGTAGCTCTGTCTCTTTCTCAACCTTTCACTCCCAGCATTATTCTGTCTTTTCCTGCTTCCCATCATGGAAGGCAGAGATGCCCAGACTCATGTGGTAAGAACTCTCTTGGGTGGGGAAGCCACACCAGTTTCTCACGGGTTCGAAGTCTGCTCTTCCAACCTCCTTGGGGTTCTTGATGAGCTCTGGGAACTGTGCTGAGCTACACCATTTTGACCCCTCAGGGGAGTTTACTCTGTGACCTCTCTAGGTGCGGAAATTACAAAGGACATCAGAATTGAGTGCAGCTGCCCTCAAGAGGCAGGGGTCTTCTGGGGCCTCCTTATGGAGACTGAGGCTGTTTTCAGAGCCTTTAAACTTATCCTAACATCTCCAGGGCATGCTTCAATTTCCCCAACTGTGGGTAATCAAAGATGGTGGAATATTGTGTGGGTGTGCATGTGTGTGTGTGTGTGTCTTTTATGAATAGCGAGTGTTTCAGGTTGGGTTCTCTGGGAAACTGAGATGGAGATCAGCCTGCAGAATATTTATTAAGCAGTGCTATTGGGATTAACAGCTGTGGAAGGGACTTCTAGCCTCCTAAACTGTGAGAAAATAAATTTCTGTTCTTTAAAGCCACCCAGTTGTGGTATTTTTTGTTATGGCAGTACTAGGTAACTAAGATAGCACTTGGTATAAAAATTGGATCCATTTTTAGGGTTTAGTGTTGCCACTTGAACTCCATCATTCTCATTTCTATTAGTGAACTGAGTTCTGTGATAGCATATCTTATCACCAGCCTGACTTTCAGAGGAAAAAGAACCACTATCCGAAGTATAAAATGTAATTATGCATGTAGAAACTGTTAAATTGGTGACTGTTTTGTTGTATATATCTTCACCACAATTAAAAAAAAAGAAAGAAAAGTAGAAGTTTTGTGTTCTTGTTTCCCATCCACAATCTGTTCTGAGTCTACTAGTTAGTATCATAATTTAAAAAATTAAATGAATACATAAGTATTCATTCATCTACCTAAATATTTTCTCTTATGATAGAAAAATTTAGTGTAATTACACTATGTTCTCTCTTTTTTGTTTTTAATATTATTATTATTTTATTGTAATAAATATATGTAACAAAACATTTGTCATTTCAACATTTCTTACATGTACAGTCAGTGATGATAATTATGTTCATCATGTTGTTCAGCCATCACCACTTTCTGTTTCCAAATTTCCCAATGACCCTTAACAGAAGCTCAGTGTCCCCTAAGCAATGAGCTTCCCTTTTCTCCTCCTTCCTGCTCCCCCTGGTAATCACCAGTAAACTTTGGTCTCAATACACTTGCCTATTTTGGATATTTCACAAGTGGGATCATACAATATTTGTCCTTTTGTAACTGACTTTTTTCATTCATGGAGCCCTGGTAGCACAGTGGTTAAGAGCTCGGCTGCCAACCAAAAGGTTGGCAGTTCGAATCCACCAGCCGTTCCTTGGAAACCCTATGTGGCAGTGGTACTCTGTCCTATAGTGTCGTTATGAATTGGAATAGACTTGACGGCAAAAAGGGTTTTTTTTTTTGATATTGATAAATGGAACAATTATTAAAGTGAATGTTTTATTTGGCAAATTGATTAGCAATTAGTTTTAGGTCAACTGATTTTCAGGAGACTGCCTGGGTTTAGTGCTTTAACATATAGTATCTTATTTAAGCCTCACGATAAACTCATGAGCAGGATACGAGCACTATCCACCATAGGTCTGAGGAAACCGAAACTCATAGAACTTAAGCACCTTGCTTAGGACACCCAATGAGTGAATGGCAGAGTCAGTACTGATCTCTGGTTAGTCTATGTTTAATATCCTTGGGATTAATCCCTCTACTCTATCATCTCCCAAACAAGCCTCAACTCCTGCCCTGCAGGGATCTCAGGGGAGTGGAGAGACCTACAAGCTCTCAGGTGGCAGTAGAATTTGTGCTCTAAAAGAGGTCAAGATCAGTGGTATAGGAGTCTGCAAGGGCTGGGTCTTACTCTGGGTCAATCTGTGATATATGGTGAGGCTGACTTCAATCCTGTGGGTATCTGAGGCCAACAGTGACCACGGCCACTTCTGCTTCTCGTGACATCAACATCAGTGTCAAAAACACCTTCTCTTATGACTCCTGTGTCTTAGCCTCTCTAGTTTTTTTCACAGATTTGTCTCTCTCAAGGAAAGGCAGGAAATTGGGCAATTAGCCTTCCTGCCCTCTTCCTTAACCAGAAGTTTGGAGGTGTTTTCCTCTGGGTATTAATCTTATTGATGAATGGGGATCTTCTTGCCCATTTTTCTGGTGCTTGAAAACAGGCATGAAATGTTCAAAATATCCTTAGATCACGAGAATTTCTTCTTGTTTCTTGGATACAGTTCCCCTGAACAGAAAAACCGTAAGTAAGGGCTCAGAAAACACTCTTGATCAGAAGTTGTCTGAGCTCACCAAGAACTGACTCAAGTCAAAGGAAGATTGGAGAATTACCGCTTGGCACTGGATAGGTATGTTTATGTGAGAATGTGTATGTATGTGTGTATTTTTTGTGTTGTTTATATAACCCAGTGTAATTGACTTGTACACTGAATGTCTTCATGTCGGATGGGAATAGATAGGTTATATCAAAACCAAAAATACCAAACCAGTTGCCATTGTGTTGCTTCTGACTCATACGTGAAAATCTGTTCTTGGTAAGGTGTGTTTGTGTGTGTATGCTGTTCAGGTGTTGTGTGTGACTGTGTTGTATTTTTCAGTTGTGTGTAAATTTGTGTGAAAGTGACACAAAACCTGACTTTTTTTTTTTTACCTGTAATGAGTATAGGTCATAGATGAGTATAGGTCAGAGAAGTCTATGATTGTGTGTTACGATTCTATGTGTGTATTCACGTATAACACACTCACACTCTGACTATTTTGACCTAGGAGTAGAAGAAAGGGAGCTAAAAGCATGACATGGAAATATTTGTGTGTGTATGTTTGTGTGTTGGGTAAAAGAGACTCACAGCCACATTCTCCTCTTATGTCTTATCTCCTCTTATCTCAGACACAGACAGATAACTCTAAGCAGGGTCTTCCTTAAGCCAAGTTGGTAGCCATTTGTCCATGTTATTTGAAGTTTCCAAAAGTGCTCTGAGGGCCAAATATTTTCTTCATTGGCCTTCAACAATGCCATATCTCTATGCTGGAAACATGGTAGCGGTTAAGTGTTAGGCTCTTGTTTCACACACATCTTGGTTCACATCTCTGTTTTTGATCCTTAATAGCTTATGATCTTGGGCTCAACATCCGTGAGGCCCAGCAGCCTGAACTGTAAAATGAGATGAGTAAGGGTTTAATCCAGTGTATGTCATGTTATAAGCATGGATAAGTAGGTGCTAGCATCATGATTGGTGCCCTGGTGGTACAGTGGTTAAGAGTTCAGCTACTAACTGAAAGGTTAGCAGCTGCTCCTTGGAAACTCTATGGGGCAGTCCTACTCTGTCCTATAGGGTCGCTATGAGTCGGAATCGACTCGATGGCAATGGATTTGGTTTTTTAACAGTATCATGATTATTCCTCAAATGCATGAGATTCTCAACTCTCTAGTTATTTTTTGACTGTCCAAGGGAGAGTATTTTGTGCAAGGAGAACGGCAACAGGTCCGTTCAAAGAGTCTCTTTCAAGTTCCATCTCACAGCTTCCCTTCTTGATATTTGAGCATGTGTCCGGCTTCCTCTTTCACACAGGGGGTGACTTGAATCAAGGTTCTATTCCTGCTGATCCAACCATTAAATGTGAGGACCCTATTTGACACATACCTTCTGGATCTCCCTGCTGATATCATTGGTCTCCAGGGAGAAGTCTGGCCCAATAAATGCCAGTGGGTAGCCAGGCCTCTGCTTAAGGTTTAAGTTACCTCGCTTCTGATCCCTGGTCCCCACTGACTGACATGACCTTCTTGGCTGAGCTCCTTTCTATTCTTGGAAGAGGTTCTTCCATCAGATACTTATGTCTTAGAGTCATAATCTTTCACTAGGTTCACCTCCCAGGGCTACAGTATGGACCTCTAAACTCTGATATGACTCCTAGTGAAAGAGATGCCATGTTGCTAATGCAGACTGTGCGAAGTCTCATGCTTAAGATCAGGATCCAAAACCAACTATGTGCCCTTGTGTATGTGACTTCACGCCTGTTTCTACAAACAGTAAAATGAGCACGTTAACCACTGGTTTGCCTGCTTCACAGGCACTCAATAAAGTTATATTGATTAATGGAATTGAATGCACATAAAAGCCCTTTGCAAGTTGCACCCCAAAACCAAACAAACCCACTGCCGTCGAGTTGATTCTGACTCATAGTGACCTTGTAGGACAAAGAGGAACTGCTCTGTAGGGTTTCCAATCTTTACAGAAATCTTCCCGGAAGCAAACTGCCACATCTTTTCCCCACAGAGCTGCTGGTGGGTTCACACTGCCAACCTTTCTGTTAGCCTCCTTACTTGCACATTGTACAATTTGGCATAAATAGGTGACCATTCTGGTTTGCCCATGGAAGCCTGGGTGTACACGTATTGTTCCAGCATAATTATTAGATAGCTTCTCTTCTTTCATTCACAAAAGTGCCCTGGGTGGGATAATAAAGTATAGGATCTTTGTACATATGCATGTTGGCTGATAACCAAGCAGATGGCTGAGGTCAGTTTGAAGACACAAGGTTCAAGGTTTTCTGTCTAATGAATGAAGGGCAGGACCAGTGGAACACCGAAGAGTAGAGTTTCTGATCATACCGATATTGATTAGAATAGTTGATTGCATCAGTCATTATCTTTGTGACCTTGGGCCAATTACTAACCACACTGAGGTTTAGTTACCCAATACCTAAATTTGATGTTCATAATGCTTATGTCCTAGTAGGAGCTCATTAAATGTCAACTATTATCAATGCTGGAGCCCTGGTGGCGCAGTGGTTAAGAGCAATGGCTGCTAACCGAGAGGTCAGCAGTTCAAATTGACCAGCTGCTACTTGGAAACTCTACGGGGCAGTTCTACTCTGTCCCATAGGGTCCCCATGAGTCAGAATTGACTCGATGGCAATGGGTTATTGTCAATGCTAAAGTGAATCTTTCCTAGTTAATCAGGTGACTATAAATTCTAAAAAACATCCCAAATCCTATAGCATCGGCAAGTTCTTAGGCTTCTGGTAAGGTACTTGGAAAATTCTCAGGTCCCTCTCTGCATATGTATGTTCAGATTATAACACTTGTAACTTGGCTTGAAGGACCGGAGATAGATAATCAGATTTGGAAGATTGTAGATAAATGGAAAGAGAGAGAGACAGGCAGACAGTGAGGGAGAAATAGCTGTGTTGGGTGAAGTGAAGAAATAATGATGAGAAGATCGCTGCCATCAAGGAATTAATCCTCACGGTCCAGGGTCTGTGCCTCTGCTGTTTGACAGGGAGTATAAAAGCCCAGGAAGTTAAAACTTTTTAGACCTGCAACTGGGTTTTGTCTGATGCCCATCTCATTTTTCTGTACTCTCGTATTCTTGGAGTTTGATGCCCAATTTATCTGTTGAACTAATCCTGCTAATATTAACAGTTCACATTGTTGAGTACTTACTACTCCAAGACACATTCTAAGCTTTTTACATGTATTAACTCATTTAATTCTTCAATAGCCCCAAAAGTAGGTAATATTATTTTTTTAATATCGTAGATAAAACTGAGGTGCATATAGAGAGAAAGTTGCCCAAGGACACCCAACTAGCAAATCATTGAGGTAGGAATCCAACTCAAGCCTCCTGGCTGCAAAGCTGCAGCTCTTGCTCAGTACTTTATGAGATGTTCATACAATGTGAGCTCCAAGAGGGAAGGAAGGGGCTTGGATATTTTATTTCCTGTTCTATTCCCAGTGCCTACAATAGTGTCTGGAACATGGCTGAATAAATGAATAAATTTACACTGGTTTCCTTTGAAGGAAATCTTGTTTGCCATTGGTGATAGGCAGAATGGGGGCAGACTGAAGATTCCCACAACAAAATGTGCAGATTCTTCTCAATTTTGACACAGTCTTCAGGAAAAAAGAACATGGCTGTAATACGCCAGTGTACCCGGTGATGCTAACTGCCATATCTCAGTCCCTGACACTTCGTACTCCCCTTATTCCCAGCAGAGAGAAGAGCAGTATGAGACCTGAGAACCAGAGCAGTGTGTCTGAATTCCTCCTCCTGGGGCTCCCCATCCAGCCAGAGCAGCAGGGCATGTTTTTTGCCCTGTTCCTGGGCATGTACCTCACCATGGTGAAGGGGAACCTGCTCATCATCTTGCTCATCAGGCTAGACTCTCGCCTCCACACCCCTATGTACTTCTTCCTCAGCCACGTGGCCTTTTCTGATGTCTCTTTCTCATCTGTCACCATCCCAAAGATGTTGATAAACATGCATACTCAAGATCAGTCCATCCCCTATGTAGACTGCATTTCACAGATGTATTTTTTCACTTTTTTTGTTTGTCTTAACAATTTACTTCTCATAGTGATAGCATATGACAGGTTTGTGGCCATCTGTCACCCACTGCACTACACCACCATCATGAGGGAGGAGCTGTGCATCTTATTGGTGGTTGGGTTCCGGTTCTTTTCTTGTGTCCACGTCCTGTTACACACCCTTCTCCTGTCCCGCTTGTCCTTCTGTGCTGACAACACCATCCCCTACTTCTTCTGTGACCTTACTGCCCTCCTTAAGCTGACCTCCTCAGCCATCTACCTCAAGGAGCTAGTTATCTTCACTGAGGGGGGAGTGCTTGTCGTCTTGCCATTGAGTGCTATTTTGGGCTCTTACGTCAGCATTGGGGCCACCATCCTGAAGGTCCCCTCCACCAAGTGGATCTGCAAAGCCTTGTCCACCTGTGGCTCCCACCTTTCTGTGGTGTTTCTGTATTATGGGACTCTTGCAATTATTTACTTCTTTCCTTCATCAAACAATTCCCAAATCAAGGACATAATAGCTTCAGTTATGTATACAGTAGTGACCGCCATGCTGAACCCCTTCATCTACAACCTGAGGAACAGAGACATGAAATTGGCTCTGGGGATGCTTTACAAAGGGTAGGATTATTTTTGCCAAATGACAGTTACCTATTCATGTTTTTTGTTCTCCTTGTGATGCTTCCAGTGATGCCTCCTTGAAAAGTTGTGTCAGTGACTGAGGTAGATTGTATCCCCTCCTTTCTAGTGTGGAGTCTGCTTTCCTACCCCTTGAATCTAGGCAAGTCTTGTGACTTGCTTTGACTTACAGATTAGTTATAGTAGTGATATTACGAGAATTCTAAGCCTAAACAGACTCTATTTTTGCTGCTTTTTGAACCTCAATACCACCATGTGAACAATCCCATGATAGGGTGTAGGAAGATAAGAGGCCACCAGGAGGAGAACCAAGATGCTCCAGCTGAGAATATACACCTATCTGCTTATTTCAGAAACCAACCAACCAAACAAGCAAAGAAACAACAAACAAACAAAAAACCAAAACAGAATGAACAAATTGCAAACTAATGATATTGGGTACTTACTGGGGGTGGGTGAGAATGGGTGGAAAGGATGGGGAAATGGGTATATGAACCACTTTGTATAGTTGTGATCATATTATCTTTTATCTACCAAAATAAATAAAAAATAATAAAAGATGGGCAATGAAGCAAAGTAGAATAAAACAAAACAAATGAACCTAATTATATTTCAAATGAACAACATCATTAGAATGAAGAAGAAAAAAATAACTAACCCGAGTAATTCTTAAATACAGTGTTTTGTCTATATGCCATTGTGATTTAAAAAAAAAAGTGTAACAAATATTGAACTGCAGTTGATAGTTTTGTCATCCACAGTGGTAGAGGTTCAAGTTTCTGAAATTATTTAACAGGTGTTCTAGGATTCAGCAAATAAGTAAAAATGTGGAAAAAGGGAATGACTCCTCACTATTAGAGCAAGGTATAACATGTACAGACTATTGAAAATGTGGAAAGAACTCTGTGTGTCAAACTGAAATTGGAGATATCAGTTTGATCTCCTGGTTTTTCATACTGACAAATATATTTAGATTTATAGGTTATGTATTAATATTTGTTCTTATCCCACATCCTTTCCACTCCATTCCTGACTCAGCCCCTATGGGTAATCATTCCTATTAGTTTGTTTGTTTCTACTTTGGAGTCCCTGGGTGGTGCAAACAGTTAATACACTTGGCTGCTAACTGAAAGGTTGGAAATTTGAGTCTACTCAGAGGTGTCTTGGAAAAAAAGCTTAATGATTTACTTTAAAAAAATAAGCCATCGAAAACCTATGGAACAGTTGTTCACCCGTAAAAAAAGTTGAATTGGGAAAAGTTGTGTGATAGATATATTTACAACAACAACAACAACAACAAAAAGAGCAGCTACTGAGGCTGCTTATGTACAGCCAAACACCTCGTGGGATTTGGTTCCTTGATTTGCAGGTTTATGGTCATGGTATCATGAGATATCCCAGTTAATTGGCCTAATAATGTGTTTAGTGCTTCTGTTCTACCTTCTAGTTCATCACGTAGTGCCTGAGGTCTCAAAAGCTTGCAAGCAGCCATCCAAGGCACAACAATTGGTCTCTACTCACCTGGAGCAACAGAGGAAGAAGGCGAGTCAGGAATAGTAGGAAGAAATGGAATGTGTGGCTAATTGCCTCCATAAACAACTGTCTCCTTTGCCACGAGACCAGAAGAACCAGATGGTGCCCTGCTACCATTAGTAAACATTTTGATCAGAGATTCTATAGAAGAACTCTGATCAAAAGGGGGAAAATTCAGAATAGATTTAAATTCTCACGGACTCCAGACTTTCTGGAGCCATGGAGGCTGGATGAGCCCCTGAAACTATTGTCCTGAGATAATCTTTAAAACTTAAGCCAAAAATATCCCCTGAAATCTTCTTAAAACCAAACAATAATTTATCTCAGCTAGTAAAAAATGTCTACCTTGAGCATTATGCTCTTTTAAGAACTATCTATATGGGATCAAATTGACAACAGCAACTCAAAAGATTAGATAGGAGGCTTGGTGGTCAGTGAGTTTATGCTAATGGTGGATGAACAATTCAGAACAGGAGGGTGAGAAGGGTTGCACAACTCAAAGAATGTAATCAATCTCACTGAACTGTACATGTAGAAACTGTTGAACTGATGTATGTTTGGCTGTATATATGTTCAATAACAACAACAAAATAAATAAAATTAAAAAAAGAAAATCTGTGGAACATAGTTCTACTCTGATACATGTGGGGTCACCATGGGTCAGAATCCACTAGATGACAACTGGTCATGATGGTGTGTGTGTGTGT
>NW_004443974.1:6489406-6526334 GCF_000243295.1 Trichechus manatus latirostris
ATATATTTCTTAGCTCTGTTAGCTGAGGTGGTTAAGAAGCCTTAGAAGCACCGAGCACATGTAATGCCAAATTTGTTATTTAAACACCGTTCTCCTCTAAAAGGAACCAAAGTTACTTACTAAAATGGCTGATTCCAAGGCTTGGGCCAGGAAAGGACAAAATGAGTCAGAAAAGCTTTGTTGAGCCAGAAAGTAGGGAAGTGCTCAATGAATCACAGGGACACAGGAGGCTGCTTGAAGGAGCTCCCACCAGCCAGAACTGATACAATTTGACCTTCAAATGAATAACAACAGTGTGATGGTTAAGATTGTATGTCAACTTGGTTCAGCCATGATTCTCAGTGTTTTAGCAGTTGTATAATGTTGTGATCACTTCCTTGTTAAAATTTGATATGTGATCACTTCCGTGATGGAATCTGCTAAGTGGTACTGGTGGGGGCTGGCTGCATGGCAGCTCACCACCCCCTCAGCTTCATCTCTCTGCCTTCCACTGGTTACTCTCTGCCTGCTCGCCTTGCCAAAGTTTTTGGCTTGTTCCAGACTCAGCAGCTGCCTCATGTTGTCTCACCTCCAGTTCTCGGGACTTAAGCTAGCAGCTTACCTGTCAGTCTTGGAATTCGTCGATCTTCACAGCCTGCGAGCTAGAGTCCTGTTCCCCGACCTGCTGATTTTGGGTTCTCCAACCCCTGCAGCTATGTGAATCAGGAGAAATCTTGCAGTCTTGTCTGTTGATCTTGGAATTCATTGACCCTCACAGCCTGTGAGCGGGAGCCCTGCTCTCCAACCTGCTGACTTTGGGTTCGTCAGTTTCTGTGGCTGCATGAATTGGGAGAGGTCTCTACCCAGATCCACAGACTTGGGATGTTTTAGCATCTACAATTGAGTAAGCTGTTTCCTTGATATAAATCTCTCTCTATATATACTTATATGCTTTACTGGTTTTGCTTCTCTAGAGAACCCAGCCTAAGACATTCAGCAACAGGTTACGATTCAGAGAATAAAAAAGAATCCATGAGGCTATATGGTTGTTGTTGTTGTTAGGTGTTGTTGAGTCGGTTCCGACTCATAGCGACCCTATGTACTACAGAATGAAACACTGCCTGGTCCTGTGCCATGCTCACAATTGTTGTTATGCTTGAGTCCATTATTGCAGCCACTGTGTCAATCCATCTTGTTGAGGGCCTTTCTCTTTTTCACTGACCCTCTACTTTACCAAGCATGATGTCCTTCTCCAGGGACTGATCCCTCCTGACAACATGTCCAAAGTATGTAAGATGTAGTCTCGCCATCCTTGCTTCTGAGGAGCATTCTGGTTGTACTTCTTCCGAGACAGATTTGTTTGTTCTTTAGGCAGTCCATGGTACATTCAGTATTCTTTGCCAACACCACGATTCAAAGGCATCAATTCTTCTTCAGTCTTCCTTATTCGTTGTCCAGCTTTTGCATGCATATGATGCGATTGAAAATACCATGGCTTGAGTCAGGCGCACCTTAAGTCTTCAAGGTGATATCTTTGCTTTTCAACACTTTAAAGAGGTCTTTTGCAGCACATTTGCCCAAGGCAATGTGTCTTTTGATTTCTTGACTCCTGCTTCCATGGCTGTTGATTGTGGATCCAAGTAAAATGAAATCCTTGACCACTTCAATCTTTTCTCCATTTATCATGATGTTGCTTATTGGTTCAGTTGTGAGGATTTTTGTTTTCTTTATGTTGAGGTGACATTCGTACTGAAGGCTGTGGTCTTTGATCTTCATCAGCAAGTGCTTCAAGTCCTCTTCACTTTCAGCAAGCAAGGTTGTGTCATCTGCATAATGCAGGTTGTTAATGAGTCTTCCTCCAATCCTGATACCCCCTTCTTCTTCATATACTCCAGCTTCT
This sequence comes from Trichechus manatus latirostris, assembly GCF_000243295.1. Classification (NCBI taxonomy): domain Eukaryota; kingdom Metazoa; phylum Chordata; class Mammalia; order Sirenia; family Trichechidae; genus Trichechus; species Trichechus manatus. The sequence goes on from NW_004443974.1 coordinate 6,491,286, forward strand.
TGGATTATTTGCTCAGCATACAGATTGAATAGGTATGGTTGAAAGGATACAACCCTGACACACACCTTTCCTAACTTTAAACCATGCAGTATCCCCTTGTTCTGTCTGAACAACTGCCTCTTGATCTATGTACAGGTTCCTTATGAGCACAATTAAGTGTTGTGGAATTCCCATTCTTCTCAATGTTTTCCATAATTTGTTAGTTCCACACAGTCGAATGCCTTTGCATAGTCAACAAAACACAGGTAAGCATCTTTCTGGTATTCTCTGCTTTCAGCTAGGATCCATCTGACATCAGCAATGATATCCCTGGTTCCACATCCTCTTCTAAATCTGGCCTGAATTTCTGGCAGTTTCCTGTCAATATACTGCTGCAGCTGCTTTTGAATGATGTTCAGCAAAATTGTATTTATGTGTGATATTAATGATATTGTTTGATAATTTCTGTGTTCAGTTGGATCCTTTCTTGGGAATAGGCACAAATATGGATCTCTTCCAGTAGGTTGGACAGGTAGCTGTCTTCCAAATTTCTTGGCATAGACGAGTGAGCACTTCTGGCACAGCATCTGTTTGCTGAAACATCTCAATTGATATTTTGTCAGTTCCTGGAGACTTGTTTTTAGCCAATGCCTTCAGTACAGCTTGGACTTCTTCCTTCAGTACCATCAGTTCCTGATCAGTGAAGAAATAAATAAAAGTGGGAGATGAGAAACTTCCTTCTCACAGGAGAACCCAACTAATAAATGTGGAAGGAATTGTGGAATTATACAATTAACATTTGGCCACGACAATTGCAATAACTGTTTCAGGCAAGAATCAGCTATAGATGTTAAATACAGTGGGTGAAATTTTAAAAAGAAAAAGCATGTTTATGTAGTCTCAAAATATCTAAAAGTAAAAAAAGTAACTTTAGTGTAGAGAAACTGTTGAATACAAACTTAACCAATTGACCAAGCTTAAAGTCACTAGCAATTGGAAAAATTGATATCATATTACCTTCTGATAATATGCACTGTGGTATACCTGCCAAAGATCTGAAGCCTGAATCTTAGATACATCATCATCATCATCATCATAAAGCAAACATGGTAAAATGTTAACTTTTGGTCAATCTGGGTGAAGGTTATGCAGCAATTATTTGTATAATTTTTAATAACCTCTCTGTGAGTCTGAAATCCCTTCAAAATGAAAATTTGAATAAATCCTGCATCCCTTCTGGAACCATGACTAAGAAGAAAGGAGTCCAAGGCATCTCTGACATCAGGGACACCGTCTCCTGTGGCTCCAGTGGTTCAGCCTCTCTGGCTCCTGGACACACTGCTCCCCAAAGGGCAGTAAGAAATTGGCCAATTAGCCCATAATGACTCCTCCCTTAGCCAGAAGCTTGAATTTGTCTCAGCCCTCTCTCTGGTGATTAAAACATCTTTTTGCTCACTGCTTTGGAGCTAGTTAAGGAACACTAAAATCTGTAGAAGATCTTGTGCCAGCGGTATATCTATGGAAAATAGCACCTATGGCAATTACTTTTAAATTGCTGAATGAGCTCTCACAGCTATTGATGGAAACTGTATTGGCCAAGAGAAACTGTTCGTTGGTGTGCCCTCCTGCCCCATGTGCCATACCTGCCATACCTTAGATATGCCAGTAGCACTTGAGTCTCCTCAAGAGAAGCTGAATATTTGAGCAACAGTCTGGAGCAGATGTCTGAATCACCACCAACAAGCATAGGTTAGAGGGAGCTGGAATGCTCTCCTTGGCAATGGATCAGTCTGTGTGCATATGGGGTTTTGTATTTACGGGTATGTGTATTGTGCATGCTTGTTTAGGTGCTGTGTGATAGTTGTATGTATGTATACTACGTATTTGGCTTACAGCCTAATTCTTTTTCTGAGTTAGACTGAAACTGGACCCTGTTTTAGCATGTGTAGACCAAGTTATCAGGCTTCTGAGGGTGTGTTTAAGGGACTCATAATAACTGCCTGTGATCTTAAATATCTGCCTCACCATTGATAAGAAGGTCTGCATTCCCACCATTGGGCATCACAGCTAGTAGATGAGAGAGCTCAGCATCTGGAGTAAGGGTGCTGTGCTCCGCTGCCTGGAGAAGAAGGTGCCTGAACTCACCAAGGGCTGCACAGCTGAGTGGGTGCAAATCTCTGCTCAGCTGTGTGTGCTGAGTGTATGTGTGAGCTATGTTTGTGGGTGACACGTGTGAGAGCAGGAATGTATTGTTTGATATTTGTTGTGTGTGTATGTGCGTTGGTTGTTCCTAGTGGTTTAGTGACTGTGCCTGTGACTGAATAGGCTTAATTGTCTCATGCTGACTGCCCTCTCCCAGGCAGGGTTTAGGTCAGAAGGGGCTGAAGCACCCCTCTCAGTAATGGGAATGTGTATCTTTGTGGCCGTGTGTGCTGCTTGTTTGTGCTGAGTGTGTGACTAGGCATGCATGTGTGTTATTGTGTGTTGCTTTTGAGATTTTGAATTGTGTGACCTTCTGTGGCTTTGGTGATGCATGTGCGTAGTGTATAGGGTTTGAATTATGTATATGTGGCATATGAGAAGCAGGTGCGTCATGTTTGTGTGTCGATGGTGCATTACGAGTGTTTGTGAGTTGTGTGATATGTCCGTTGTGTGTTGTATGTCTCTTACTTTATGTGTTATTCATGACTTGTATGTATATGGCTGTGTGAGTGTGTGAGCATGTATGTGTGTGTGTGCATGTGTATGTGTATATATGTGTGTTTTGGGGCTTCTGAATTGCCACCATCACCTCAAATATTTCCTTAATGTCCTCCTCCTGGAGCACCATTCAGGGAGATAATCAAAGCCCCAAGCAACTATCTGGTTCCAGAAAAAGACTTGCTGTCATTTTCATACATTTGAGGGTGACTCAGTCTCTCAGAGTTTTGTATTCCTTTTCTTTACTTAATGTCCCATGCAAAGAAATGTTAGCTATCGTACTGAGTAAATTTAGAGTGCAGAATCACCATCAAGCAGCAGTGAGACCTTAACTTTAGGTTAAGTCCTAATTTGAGTCCCTTAACTCTCTGGCGTCAGTTTCCACGTTTATAATGGAAAGTATTATACTTGCCTTGTGGACTTGACAGGCCATCAATATTTATGGTTTTAATAGAAGATGATGTATGTAAGGTTTTTTTTTTTGGTCTATTAAAAAATATGTAAATAGGAACAAAGGGAATTAGCTAGGCGGGGAACTAAGAAAAGTTAGGATCACTTCAGCTTCCTTGCAACCCTAAAATAACACAGGGTGCCTGGTGCTTGTAGACAACAAAGCGGGAAACTTTTCTGTGCAGTGGTTTAGAGGATGGGCTCTGATCACACAGAAATGTTAGATTGACCTGCATCAACTAGCCAATATTTGGTCATTTTTACCCAACACAAATAGAAATTACACACAGTTCAAACACACACACACACACATATATATATATATACCATCTCTGTCACCTACTGCTTTGTGTCTTTGTATGTTATATCATTTATATTTCCATTTCCTAACAGTTAAAGAAGGTGTCTGGGTGGCGCAGGCAGTTTTCCCTCGGCTTCTTAATGTCTAACCAAAAGATTGGCAGTTTGAATCCTCCTGGTGGTGCTGCAAAAGAAAGATCTGGCAATCTGCTTCCATAAAGATTATAGCCAAGAAAACCCTATGGGGCTCAGTTCCACTCTGTAACACATGGGATTGCCATGAATTGGAATCAACTCAATGGCAGCGAGTTAACAGCTAAACTGGGAGAAAGAGCACCTGATCCTCAGTGCGGCTGTGAAGATTTTATCTGGGAATGCAGGGCTGGTAGGTGGATTTAATTAGAAAATGTATATAAAGCCCTTAGCATATTTCCCAGCAAAGTGTTCAGCATTATTATGAAAGACAGTTTGTGAACGACTCTGGTTTGGGAGCTATTCTGGCAATAGGGGGTTTTAAATAACCACCCATTTCTAGCAAATCAATATGTTTACAGTTTTTGGTCAGTGGGACACAGTCTTCATTTACAGGAAGAGTGTGTCAATGTTTCAACAACTCTGCCTCAACCCTGGGAGTTTTTAAGTCAAAAACAACTGATACTGTTTGCTGAGGCTATTCACATATTTCTGCTATAGTGAATTGTTGTGGTTTGGCTCTGCCTTGATATGGTACATTATTTCACTATGTCCATCAGGATGTAAAGTTATAGAGGGCAGGTATCTTACTTTTCTTGTCCATGGCTGCATTCTCAGTCCCTAGTAGAGGCCAGGGTTCAAACTCAATGTTTGACTAATAATGGTTGAATAAGACAACGAATGCCCACTTGTTTCTATTCAATGAGAGCTTATTGAGTACTGTTGGGTGTGATGTTTTCTTGGAGCCAGACTGGGATAGAGTGAAGATGCATGCATCCACAGATGTGACAAATCAATAGGAGTGTAGTTAAAAATTCACCATTTTCCCAAAGAATTACAGTATATAATGTGGTGATCCTCATTTTGCTTTTCTAGGTTTATGAGATTCCAGACCCTTCTTCATCCTCAAGATATAGAAAAGCAGTATGAGGCCTGAGAACCAGAGCAGCATGTCCGAATTCCTCCTCCTGGGGCTCCCTATCCGACCGGAGCAGCAGGCTGTATTCTTTGCCTTGTTCCTGGGCATGTACCTTGCCACAGTGCTGGGGAACATGCTCATCACTCTGCTCATTAGGCTGGACTCTCGCCTCCACACCCCCATGTATTTCTTCCTTAGCCACTTGTCCCTCAGTGATATCTCCCTTTCATCTGTTATTGTCCCAAAGATGCTGATGAACTTGAAAACTCACCACCAATCAATCCCCTATGTTGAGTGCATTTCACAAATGTATTTCTCCATACTCTTTGCTTGTGTTGCCAACCTCCTTCTTGCAGTGATGACATATGACAGGTATGTGGCCATCTGTCACCCTCTGCACTACACCACCATAATGAGGGGTGAGCTTTGTATTTTCTTAGTGGCTGGGTGCTGGTTCTTCTCTTGTGTCCATGGTCTGTTGCACACCCTCCTTGTGGGCCAGTTGTCCTTCTGTGCAGAGACTATCATCCCCCACTTCTCTTGTGATGTTGTTGCTGTGCTCAAGTCCTCCTGCTCAGATACTTCTCTCAATGAGCTGGTTATCTTCACTTGAGGGAGAGTTGTTCTTCATTGTGCCACTGAGTGGTATCTTGGGTTCATATATCCGCATGGCAGTCACCATTCTGAGGGTCCTCTCCATCAAGAGACTTTCCAAAGCCTTGTCTACCTGTGGCTCCCACCTTTTTGTGGTGTCTTCATACTATGGCACACTTGCAGGCATTTACTTTTTCTCCTTATCAGGCAAGTCCAAAGATAAGGACATAATTGCTTCCGTGATGTACATGGTGGTCACCCCCATGCTGAACCCCTTCATCTACAGCCTGAGGAATAAAGATATAAAATGTGCTTTTGATGGCTTTGTCAGGGCCAAGAACTTCTCTTGACATCATTAATCCAATTCTGTCATTGGCACTCATGGGTACCATCAAATATGTCTCCTTAACAATTGTGACTTGGACAACTCTATTTTTTTTTAATTTTTACTTATTTATTTTTTTAATTGTACTTTAAGAGAAAGTTTACCATTCAAGTCAGTTTCTCATACAAAAATTTATACACACATTGTTATGTGACCCTTGTTGCTCTCTCTACAATGTGACAGCATATTCCTCCTTTCCATCCCGGATTTCCCGTGTCCATTCAGCCAGCTCCTGTCACTTTCCGCCTTCTCATCTCGCCTCTGGACAGGAGCTGCCCGTTTAGTCTCATGTATCTACTTGAGCTAAGAAGCACACTTCTCACAAGTATCACTTTATGTCTTATAGTCCAGTCTAATCTTTGTCTGAAGAGTTGGCTTCAAGAATGGTTTTAGTTCTGGGCTACCAGAGAGTCAGGGGGTCATGTCTTCTGGGGTCCCTCCAGTCTCAGTTAGACTACTAAGTCTGTTCTTTTTACTAGAATTTGAGTTCTGCACCCTATTTTTCTCCTGCTCCATCAGGGACTCTCTGTTGTGTTCCCAGTCAGGGTGGTCATTGGTGGTAGCCGAGCACCAACTAGTTCTTCTGGTCTCAGGCTGATGGAGTCTGGTTTATGTGGCCCTTTCTGCCTCTTGGGCTAATATTTTCCTTGTATCTCTGTGTTCTTCATTCTCCTTTGCTCTAGGTGCGTTGGGACTAATTGATGCATCTTAGATGGCTGCTCACTAGCTTTTAAGACCCCAGACACCACTCACCAAAGTGGGATGTAGAACATTTTCTTAATAAACTTTGCTATGCCAATTGACCTAGATGTCCCTTGGAACCACAGTCCCCAGACCCCCACCCCTGTTGCTATGTCCCTTGAAGTGTTTGGTTGTATTCAGGAGACTTCTTAGCTTTGGTTTAGTCAAGTTGTACTGAGTTCCCCTGTAGTGTGTGCTGTCCTTCCCTTCACCTAAGATAATTCTTGTCTACTATCTAGTTAGTGAATACCCCTCTCCCTCCCTCTCCAACCTCATAACGATCAAAGAATGTTTTTCCCAGTCTGTAGGTGGTCTTTTTACTCTTTTGGTGAAGTCTTTTGATGAGCATAAGTGTTTGATTTTTAGGAGTTCCCAGTTATCTAGTTTCTCTACTGGTGTTTGTACATTGTTAGCAATATTTTGTATTCTGTTTACGTCATGTATTAGGGCTCTTAGCATTGTCCCTATTTAGTCTTTCATGATTTTTATCATTTTATATTTTATATTTAGGTCTTTGATCCATTTTGAGTGAGTTTTTGTGCATCATGTGAGAGGTATGTGTCTTGTTTCATTTTTTTGCAGATGGATATCCAGTTATGCCAGCAGCATTTGTTAAACAGACTGTCTTTTCCACGATTAATGGACTTTGAGCCTTTGCCAAATATCAGCTGCTCATAGGTGGATGAATTTACGTCTGGATTCTCAGTTCTGTTCTATTGGTCTATGTATCTGTTGTACCAGTACCGGGCTGTTTTGACTACTGTGGTGGTATAATAGGTTCTAAAATCAGATAATGTGAGGCCTCCCACTTTGTTCTTCTTCTTGAGTAATGCTTTACTTATCTGGGGACTCTTTCCTTTCCATATGAAGTTGGTGATTTATTTCTCCACCTCATTAAAAAATGCTGTTGGAATTTGTATCGGGATTGCATTGTACCTGTAGATCGCCTTGGGTAGAACTGACACTTTCACAATGTTGAGTCTTCCTATCCATGAGCATGGTATGTTTTTCCACTTATGTAGATCTCTTTTGGTTTCTTGCATTAGTGTCTTGTAGTTTTCTTTGTATAGGTCTTTTACGTCTCTGGTTAGATTTATTCCTAAGTATTTTATCTTCTTGGGGGCTATTGTAAATTTTATTGATTTGGTGATTTCCTCTTCAAAGTTCTCTTTGCTGATTTTTGTTACGTTTATCTTGTATCCTGATACTTTGCTGAAATCTTCTTTTAGTTCCAGTAGTTTTATTGGAGATTCTTGTATTTTGATTGTGGCATTTAGATCTTCCATGTCTTTACTGAACTTCTTTCTGGATGTTCTGTTCTTTACCGAAAGTGGTGTGTTGAAGTCTCCTACAATTATTGCAGAGCTGTCTATCTCTCTTTTCAATGCTGTTCGAGTTTGTTTTATGTATTTTGGAGTCTTGTCATTGGGTGCATAAATATTTATTATGGTTATGTCCTGCTGGTTTACTGACCCTTTAATCATTTTATAGTGTCCTTCCTTATACTTTGTGGTGGATTTTACTTTAAAGTCTATTTTGTCAGAAATTAATATTGCCACTCCTGCTCTTTTTTTTAGTATCCTTTGCTTGATATATTTTTTTTGCATCCTTTGAGTTTTAGTTTGTGTCTTTAATCTAAGGTGTGTCTCTTGTAGGTGGCATATAGACAGATTGTGTTTTTTTATCCATTCTGCCACTGTCTATCTCTTTTTTTTTAGATTTTTTTTATTGTACTTTAGGTGAAAGTTTATAGAACAAATAGTTTCTCATTAAACAGTCAGTACACATATTGTTGACAATGGTTAACAACCCCATGACATGTCAACATCCTCCCTTCTTAACCTTGGAGGACCTTTTTTTTTTTTTGGTGAAAATATACATAGCCAAAGATACCGCATTTCAGAAATTTCTACATGTACAATTCAGTGACATCTATTACATTCTTCCAGTTGTGCTGCTATTCTCACTATCCTTTTCCAAATTATTCTGTCACCTTTATCTTCTACTCACTGTCCCCTAGGCTTCCTATCAAAACTTTTGAGTGACTGTTGTCAATTTGATCTCACATAGATAATTCTTTTTTTTTGTACCTTAGATGAAGATTTACAGAACAAATAGTTTCTCATTAAACAGTTAATCCACACATTGCCTTATGACAATGGTTAACAACCCCACGACATGTTAATACTGTCTCTTCTCAACCTTGGGTTCCCTATCACCAGCTTTCTTGTCCCCTTCTGCCTTCTAGTCCTTGTTCCTGGACTGCTGTGCCTCATTAGTCCCACCCCCCTTTTTTTTAATGGGCACGCCCAATCCCCCGCTGAACGGTGAACCTCAGGAGTGACTTCACCTCTGAGCTAAGAGGGTGTCTTGGAGACATACTCTCAGAGTTTCTCCAGTCTGTCAGGCTAGTAAATCTGGTCTTTTATGTGAGTTAGAATTTTGTTCTATATCCTTCTGCAGCTCTTTCCAGGACCCTCTGTTGTTATCCCGGTCAGAGCAGTTAGTTGTGGTAGTCGGGCACCATCTAGCTGTATTGGACTCAGTCTGGTGGAGGCCTTAGTAGCTGTGGTCCATTAGTCCTTTGGACTAATCTTCTCCTTGTATCCTGATCTCTTCATTTTCCCTTGCTCCCGAAGGGCTGAGACCAGTGGAGTATCTTAGATGGCTGCTCACAGGATTTTAAGACCCCAGATGCTATTCATCAAGACAGGATGTAGAACATTGTCTTTATAAACTATGTTATGCCAATTGAGCTAGATGTTCCCCAAGACCATGGTCCCCACAGCCCTCTGCCCAGCAATGCAGTCCCTCACGGAGTTTGGATGTGTCTGTGGAGCTTCCATGACCTTTCCTTGTACAAGTTGTGCTGACTTCCCCAGTATTGTGTACTGTCTTACCCTTCACCAATGTTACCACTTATCTATTGTCTATTTAGTTTCCCCCTACCTCTCCCATTCCTGGTAACCAACAAAGATTGTTTCTTTTTGTGTGTAAACTTTTACATGAGTTTTTACAGTAGAGGTTTCATGCAATATTTGTCCTTTTGTGACTGACTTATTTCACTCAGCATAATGTTCTCCAGTTTCATCCATGTTATGAGATGCTTCACAGATTCATCATAGTTTTTTATCATTGCATAATGCTCCATTTTGTGTATGTACCATAGTTTGTTTATCCATTCATCTGTTGATGGGTATCTAGGTTGTTTCTGTCTTTTTGCTATTGTGAACAATGCTGCCATAAACATGGGTGTGCATATGTCTATTAGTGTGACAGCTCTTATTTCTCTAGGATATATTCTTGGGGTGGGATTGCTGGATTGTATGATATTTCTATTTCTAGCTTCCTAAGGAAGTGCCATATCATTTTCCAAAATGGTTGTATCATTTTGCATTCCCACCAGCAGTGCATAAGAGTTCCGATCTCCCTGCAGCCTCTCCAACATTTATTTCGAGTGTTTTTGATTTGTGCCGGTAATGCCAGGGTGAGATGGTATCTCACTGTGGTTTTAATTTGCATTTCTCTAATGGCTAGTGATCTCGAGCATTTCCTCATGTGTCATGACGGCTTGAATGTCTTCTTTGTTGAAGTGTCCGTTCATTTCCTTTGCCCTATTTTTAATTGAATTATTTATCTTTTTGTTGTAGAGGTGTTTTCATTCTCGTTTGATTCTAGGAATTTTTTGATTCCATCTCGGATTTCTTCTATTACCCAGTGATGTGTAAGCAGGGCGTTATTCAGTTTCCATGTAATTGATTTTCGTCCCTTGCTCTTCCTGTTGTTAATTTCTACCTTGATGGCATTTTGGTCAGAGAAGATAATTTGTATTATCTCAGAGTTTTGGATCTTGCTGATGATTGCTCTGTGGCCTATGATGTGGTCTATTCTGGAGAAAGTTCCATGTGCATTGGAAAAGAATGTGTACTTTCCAGCCGTTGGATGGAGTGTTCTATATATGTCTATGAGGTCAAGTTGGCTGATTGTGCCCTTTAAGTCTTCTGTATCTTTGTTGAGTTTCTTTCTAGATGTTCTGTCCTTTACTGAGGGTGGTGTGCTGAAGTCTCCTACTATTATTGTGGAACTGTCAATTTCTCTTTTAAGTGTTGTTAGAGTTTGTTTTATGTATTTGGGAGCCCTGTCATTGCGTGTGTAGATGTTTATTATGGTTATGTCTTCATGATATATCGTCCCCTTAATCATTATATAGTGTCCTTCTTTGTCTTTTATTGTGGATTTTATTTTAAGGTATATTTTATCTTTTTTGGTAGCTGTTTGCTTGATAGATTTTTTTCATCCTTTGATTTTTAATAGATTTATGTCTTTGTCTCTAAGGTGTATCTCCTGTAGACAGCATATTAATGGATCCTGTTTTTTTATCCATTCTGTCACTCTAAATCTCTTTATGGGTGCTTTGAGACCATTTGCATTCAGTGTAATTATTGATAGGTATGAGTTTATTGCTGTCATTTTGTAGTGCTTTTTTTGTGGTGCTGACATTTTCTTTGTTCCTCTTGCTCTTCTGTGCTGAATTTCTTATTTGTGTATTGTTTTTTTCATTTTTTTGGTACGTTTTGTTTTCACTGAGACTTCATGTTTTTCTTCTTTATTTTGATGAGTAGGTTTGCTAACTTTCTTTGTGGTTACCTTGAAAGGTTACCCGTATCTTCCCAGGTTTGAACCAGTCTATTGTTACTTGGTATCACCTTGCCTTCCTCTCCATTAGAAGGTTCTATAGCTACACCGTTTATTCCCTCTTTTATTGTTCTGATGCTGTTGTCATTTACAGAATAACCTCTCTCAATCCCTGTTGTAATTGTTACAGTTTTGGATAGTCCTTAGGAGTTCATTTCCTAGAGTGGTGTCTGGCTAGTACAATCCTGTGTCTTAGATTCAGCCTGTGGTCTGTTGTTGTTTGTTCTCAGATTGAAGGACTCTCTTTAATAATTCTTGGAAGTTTGGTTTGGTTTTTACATAGTCCCTTAATTTCTGTTCTTCTGGAAATGACCTAATTTCACTATCATATTTGAATGAGAGTTTTGCAGGATATACTATTCTTGGCTGGCAATCTTTTTCTTTCAAGGTTTTATAGATGTCATCCCATTGCCTTCTTGCCTGCAGGGTTTCTGCTGAATAATCCGAGCTCAGTCTTATTGTTTATCCTCTGTATGTGACTTTTTGTTTTTCTCGAGCTGCTCTCAGGATTCTTTATCTTTGGTTTTAGTGAGTGCGATTATGGTATGCCTCAGTGATTTTCTTTTGGGGTCTATCTTATATGGGGTTCGTTGAGCTTCTTGGATGGCCAGCTTTTCATCTTTCATGATATTGGAGGAGTTTTCTGTCAGCAATTCTTCAATGATCCTCTTTGTGTTTTCTGTTTTCTTCCCGTTCTGAAACTCTGATCACTGGCAGATTTTTGTTTTTGATTGTATCCCACATAATTCTCAGGGTTTCTTCATTTTTCTTTGTTCTTTTTTCTGATTGTTCCTCAGAGTTGTATCCAAGTGTTTGTCTTCAATTTCATTGATCCTGTCTTCCATTGTTTCAAGTCTGTTCCTCAGACCTTCTATGACACTGTCCATTTCTGAAATCTTGTTTATCTTTTGGAATTATAATTGCTGTTTTTGTATGATTTCTATCTGTGAATTCATTTTAGCATTTTGTTCCTGTAGTATTTTCTTAAATTATTCCACTTTTTTGTCTGTATTTTCCATGAATTTGTCTATTTTTTCCTCATTTTTTTCTGCTTTTTGCTTCAACTCTTGGATAATTCTGAGTATTAGAGATTTGAATTCCCTACCAGGTAGTTCTAGTGCCTTTTCTTCTACTGAAAAGTTATCTGGTGTTTTATTTTGGACTACTACTGGAACCATACTGTCCTGTTTTTGTGTCTGTTTTGATATTGTCTGCTGTCTTCATGGCATTCAGTAGTTGTTTTCCTCGTTTATTGATTGTAGATTTGTTTGTTTCATTCTGCCTTTTTGTTTTATTTGGTTATGTGTGAGAAGGTGGGCTGTGCCTGCTTTGTTGTTTGCTCATCTGTTGGAAAGATATTTTTCACCTCTGTCATGGTTTGAATTATGTCCCACCAAAAATGTGTGTATCAATTTGGCTGGGCCATGATTCCCAGAACTGTGTGGTTGGCCTTCTTTTGTGATTGTAATTTTATGTTAAAGAGGATTAGGGTGGGATTGTAACACCGCCCTTACCCAGGTCACATCCCTGATCCAAAGTAAAGGGAGTTTCCCTAGGGTGTGGCCCGCACCCCTTTTACCTTACAAGAGATAAAAGGAAAGGGAAGCAAGCAGAGAATTGGGGAGCTCATACCATGAAGAAAGAAGCACCGGGAGCAGAGCACGTCCTTTGGACCCGGGGTCCCCAGGCGGAGAAGCTCCTAGTCCGGGGGAACATTGATGATAAGGCCAACAGAGAAGGAAAGACTTCCCATGGAGCTGACACCCTTAATTTGGACTTTTAGCTTACTTTACTGTAAGGAAATAAACTTCTCCTTGTTAAAACCACCAACTTGTGGTATTTCTATTAGAGCAGCACTAGATAACCAAGACAATCTCATTCTCCAATGGGCAGGGTCAGTCACTCAGATATGGTACAGCAGGGCAGGTCCAGCTGAAGGGGAGTTGCTGGGATGGGTTGTTTGTGGCATGTACTAGGGCCAACAGGGAAGGCTGGGAATCAGTGCAGGGCAGGTTCTGGTAGGGGGTGTGATGATCAGTGCACAGTGCAGGTAGGCAGGAAGGAGGGGGGAGATTGTGATGTGTGGGGCTAAGGTGGGTATGGGAAAGAGGAGAAAGAGGAGAAAGGAACAGGAGCCAAAAACATACACACAAACAAAAAACAGTGCTAAGGGAGCTTGCTATTGGAGTGGTGAGATGAGAGACTGAGAAATGGAGAAAACAAAATTTAAAAAAAAAGAAAAAGAAAAAGGGTAAAAGAAAAAAGAATAGGGAAACTGAAAATGAAGAAAGACAAAAAGGAAAAAGAGAGAGAAGACAACAAAACAAAAAACAAAATTGGAAAAAAAAAACAAGAAAAAGAAATGCCCCCAGGGATGTCATTATGCGTCCTTGCAGAGTAAGGGAGTATCTCCCAAGCCGCGTGGCACTGCCTAGCCAGAAGGGGCTTCCAAACCGAGAAAAGAAAAAAGAAAACAATCAAACAAACAAATCAAATCAGAACAAATAAACCAACCAAACAAAAAGCCCCGAGAGTCCCACCAGCACAGTGGTATGGGCCAGGTAGCAGTTCCACAGTTGAGCGGCACCTCGCAGCCCCCCAGGAAGAAGCATAGATGGCCATGGAGCCAGGTATTTGAGAGAAAGGAGGGGGAGGTGGTGAGAGGTAAGGAAGAAATCTATAGAAGCAGAAAAAAGCAACACCAGCAGCTATCAAATGGCACTCAGGGAGCTGGCCAGTGATGGGTGGGTGGAATCCAAACGACACCAGGATGAAGCCAGTGCTTCCTGGCCAAGAGACTGTGGCTGCAGGAAGCAAAGGAGGCCGAATGGGGGTGAAGAAGGGTGGCGAGTGGGAAAGAGTATATCATTGTTTTACGGGTTGTTCTGTCTCCTGCTGGAAGCTTTGTGAAGCTGCTTTCTCGTACTCCCTGTTCACCGATCTCCAATAGGAGTCCAAGATGGTGGATCCAAGCTGCTGTAACTGATAGGGTACCTCTGCATGTATCTCTCCTACTGTCTGTTCTCAGTCAGTTTCTTATTCCATTTGGTGCTTGGCTGAGTTCTTTATCTCTTCATTTGATGCTTAGGATTTCAGGACTGACGTGTGACTCTGTTTGACTTAGTTTTTTGATCTTTGCTGTGGAGGGATGGCGTGGTCTTCTGACTATAGCACCATGTTGCCCAGAAGTCCACTATCTCTTTATTGGTGCATTTAGTCCATTTACATCCAGCATAATTATTGATAGATATGAGTTTAGTCCTGTCATTTTGATGTCTTTTTTTTGTGTGTTGTTGACAGTTTCTTTGTTCCACTTAATTTTCTGTGCTGAGTCGTTTTTCTTCATGTATTTTCTTATCATCTTTTTCATTGTTGTTGATTTTGTATTTGCTGAGTCTTTGTTTTTCTTGTTTTTTATTTTCATGTGTAGGATTGTTAGTTTCCTTTGTGATTATTCTAATATTTACCCATATTTTTCTAAGTTTAAACCAAACTTTTATTTCTTTATATCACCTTGACTTCTTCTCTAAATGAAAAATCTATGACTACATTTTTTAGTCCCTCTTTTTTGTTTTAATGTTGTCATCTTTTACATATTGACGTCTCTGTTTCCCTATTTTCGGTGTTTTAGCTTTGATTTATTGTTATGACTTTCCTATCTAGGTTGATAACTGGTTGCTCTGTCCTGCGCTCTAGTCTTGTGTTGTTATCTGATGTTATTGATTTTCTAACCAGAGGACTCTCTTTAGTATTTCTTGTAATTTTGGTTTGGTTTTTGCCAATTCCCTAAACTTCTGTTTATCTGGAAATGTCCTAATTTTGCCATCATATTTGAGATACAGTTGTGCTGGATATATAATTCTTGGCTGGCAATTTTTTTCCTTCAAGGCTTTATATATGTCATCCCATTGCCTTCTTGCCCGCATGGTTTCTGCTGAGTAGTCCAAGCTTATTCTTATTAACTCTCCTTTGTAGATGACTTTTCATTTATCCCTAGCTGCTCTTAAAACTCTCTCTTTATCTTTGGTTTTGGCAAGTTTGATTATAATATATCTTGGTGACTTTCTTTTGGGATCTACCTTATGTGGTGTTTGATGAGCATCTTGTATTGATATCTTCTCATCTTTCATGATATCAAGGAAGTTTTCTGCCAACGAATCTTCAACAATTCTCTCTGTATTTTCTGTTATCCCCCCCATTCTGATACTCCAATCACTCATAGGTTATTCCTCTTGATAGAGTTTCACATAATTCTTAAGGTTTCTTCATTTTTTAAAATCTTTTTATCTGATTTTTCCTCAAGTAAGTTGGTGTCAAGTGCTTTATCTTCAGTCTCACTAATTCTGACTTCCATTGCCTCAATTCTGCTCCTATAACTTTCTATTGAGTTGTCTAATTCTGAAATTTTATTATTAATCTTCCAGATTTCTGTTTGTTGTCTCTCTATGGATTCTTGAAGCCTGTTAAATTTGTCATTATACACTTCTGTAATCTTCTTAAGTTCCTCTATTGCTTTGTTTGTGTGTTCCTAGGCTTGTTCTGTGTTTTTGCTTATCTCCTTTCTAATGTCTTGAAGAGTTCTGTATATTAATCTTTTGTATTCTACCTCCAGTAATTCTAAGAGATTCTCTTCCTCTGGAAGATTTCTAGATTCTTTGTTTTGGGAGCTTTTGAAGCTGTCATGGTCTGCCTCTTTATATGATTTCGTATTGACTGTTGTCTTCCAGCCATCAATAAGTTATTATATTTGTTTACTTTATGTTTACTTACTGTGTCCTATCTTCTTGTTTTGTTTTGTTGTTTTGATATGCTCATATAGGCTGCTTGTGTGAGCTACTTTGATTATTGTTGACTTTGAAACACTAAGGTCCTGTCACCAGGTGGTTAGATCTTTTACTAGGTATGTGAGCCCAGGAGTCTGTTTACTCTTCTTATATGAATACAGCTCAGGGGTCTAGGTAGTCAGTCACCAAGTGTGTGGTGCACACTCTCACCTACAGTCCTAGATGGGCAGGGGTGATCGGAATAGACACAGGTGTCAGGGTGCAGTAGGAGGTCATGTGCTGAGCAAGACAGGGGGCTGACGGCTGCCCCTGAGTGTCTGGGAGGAAAGCATGTCCCTCTTCCCTAGAGTGTATAGGTGGGTGAGTTTTGCAGCCAGTCTATGGACATCCAATGCTGTTGGCTGTAAGGACTAGGAGGCACCACTTATTCTTGGACCCCTGTCGTGGGTGGGTAGTTGGTGTGGCTGTATCCACCAGTCCTCAGTCCCCTGATGTGGGTAGGTGAGGACCCTGCTTAATGGGCAGGGGGGTGTCAAATGTCACAAACCTGCCACTCCACCATATAGCTGATACATTTGAAGTTAGGTTCCAGGTATATACCCTATTGTACTTTGGTAATGAGGGCTTATGCTGTTGAAATTGCCCCACATAGGTCTATGCAGGGATGAAAGACATTCAAAATCTGTGGACCCTTTATGCTTGTGCCTAGGCAAAGGAGCTGTGCCTGCCCTGAGTTCCTGGATTAGGGGAGCTGGCAGATTATTTTTCCTGTTTCTTAATTTGCTCCCTCTCCAAGCCCAGGAGAATGGCTCAGGGAACGTGACAGGTCCTACTTCTGTCCCAGGGGATGCAGGAATCACTGATGCCAGGCCAGGACCTGGTGCAGAGAGAGGAGAGGGTGGGTAAATGAGAGATAGTTTCTTCCCAAAGAGGGTGTTTTTTGATATGTGTGGTAGGTTAGGCATGTATACTTATCTTTTGCCAATTGATAGCCACTTTTCACTGGTTTTGGATGCTTGAGTAGACTCTCTGCCACTCTGTCTCTTCCGATGTGGAAATGCATCCCAAGTGCCACTGCCTGCCTCACTGCAAGTGCCAGCTGACCTGGCCTGCAGGGTGCTGGTTCCCACCAGGTCAGGTCTGGCAACTCCTCTCTGCTTCTGAACTGTCTCTTCCTCCCCCTGCCACTCAATCTGATTCCTCAACTTTGCCTTTGATGTTCAGGGCTCCTAGATTGTCATATATAATTGATTCACTTGTTTTTTGGTCTTTGTTTTAAGAGGGACCACAGGAAGCTTCTGACTACTCCACTACCTTGGCCCTGACTCCTTTGGACAGCTCTTATCTTGAGCACCCTTCTTCCTAATTTCACTTTATTTTTCCTTTCATTTTATTCACCTTATTTTTCTTCCCCCCTCACTTTCTCTCTCTGCATTCTGTGAGTTAATGCTTCTGCATTGAAATTTCAAGCCCTTCCATACCCCAGTGAAGTTTACTGTAAGCCTATGAGTCTTTGAAGCACACTTGCCTGGGCTTTGAGAAGTTTATCTCCTGTTTTTTTCCCCCCATAACTCTCTGTATCTGGTACTGATAGCAACACATACTCATATGAATTTTCATAATTCCACCAAACTTCATTTATTTCATGTGTGAGGAATTCAGAAGGAGATAAATCAAACTGCCTTATCTATTGAAAGAGATGAGAGTCGCTATCACAGCTAAGTTAATTAAGAATTTAAAAATATATTTTATTTAGTACTCAGAAAATCCTTTTATGGGTTCTGGGCACCTTGAGAAGACAAAGTAAAATATGATAATGAAATGTGCAAAGACCTAGCGTTAGAAAACCAAACTGAAAGAACTGAAGAGGAAATTCAAGCAATATTGCAATATTGAAGGATTCTATGGGAAAAATATTAAATGTCACAGGCAGCATCGAAAGAAGATGGAAGAAATATACAGAGTCACTGTACCAAAAAGAATAGGTTGATGTTCAACTATTTCAGGAGGTGGTATATAATCAAGAACTGATGGTACTGAAGGAAGAAGTCCAAGGTACACTAAGGGCATTGGTGAAACACAGTGCTCCAGGATTCGATGGACTATCAAATGAGATATTTCAACAAACAGATGCAGTGCTGTAAGTACTCACTCCTCTATGCCAAGTAATTTGGAAGACAGCTACCTGGCCGACCAACTGGAAGAGATCAATATTTGTGCCCATTCCAAAGAAAGGTGATCCAACAAAAATGCAGAAATTATCAAACAATATAGATAATATCACACACAAGTAAATTTTTGCTAAAGATCATTCAAAAGTGGTTGCAGCAGTACATCAACAGGGAAATACCAGAAAATCATGCCAGATTCAGAAGAGGATGTAGAACAAGGGATATCATTGCCAATGTCAAATAGATCCTGGCTGAAAGCAGAGAATACCAGAAAGATGTTTACCTGTGTTTTATTACTATGCAAAGGCATTCAACTGTGTGGATCATAACAAATTATGGATAACTTTGGGAAGAATGAGAATTCCAGGGAACTTAATTGTGCTCATGTGGAATCTGTACACAGACCAAGAGGCAGTGGTTTGAAAAGAACAAGAGGATACTGTGTGGTTTCAAATCAGGAAAGGTGTGTGTCAGGGTTGTATCCTTTCACCATGCTTATTCAATCTCTATGCTGAGCAAATAATCTGAGAAGCTGGACTATATGAAGAAGAATGGGGTATCAGGATTGGAGAAAGACTCATTAACAACTTGTGATATGTAGATGACAAAACCTTGCTTGCTGAAAGTGTAGAGGACTTGAAGCACTTATTGATGAAGATCAAAGACTACAGCCTTCAGTATGGATTACATCTTATTATAAAGAAAAAAAATCCTTGCAACTGGACCAGCAGGCAATATCATGATAAACATAGACAAGATTGAAGTTGTCAAGGATTTCATTTTATTTAGATCCACAATCAACGCCACGGAAGCAGTGGTCAAGAAATCAAATGACGTATTGCATTGGTCAAATGTGCTGCAAAAGACCTCTTTAAAGTGTTGAAAAGCAAAGATATCACTTTGAGGACTATTGTGGGCCTCACCCAGGCCATGGTGTTTTCAGTTTTCTCATACGCATGGACAATGAATAAGGACGACCAGAGAAGAATTGATGCTTTTGAATTATGGTGTTGGAGAAGATTATTGAATATACCATGAACTGTCAGAAGAATGACCAAACCTGTCTGGGAAGATGTACAGCCAGAATGCTCCGTGGAAGCAAGGACGGTAAGAATTTTGTCTCATATACTTTAGACATGTTATCAGGAGGGATCAGTCCCTGGAGAATGCCATCATGCTTGGTAAAGCAGATGATCAGAGAAAAAGAGGAAGACCCTCAGTGAGATGTATTGACACAGTGGCTCCAACAATGGACTTAAGCATAACGACGATTGTATAAGGATGGCGCAGGACTGGGCAGCGTTTCATTCTGTTGTACATAGGGTGGCTATGAGTTGAAACCGACTTGACCTCTCCTAACACAACAACATTTTCCCAATTTACAGAGAAGCAGACTAAAGTCCAAGCAAATTAATGAAATAGCTGCCATACGGCTTAACCCCAGGCTTCAGCATTGTATGTTTAATTACATTACTTTATTGGCATTAACCTGATTCTAATGCTAGTTTGACTGTAAATATATAAATAATGTTCTCCTATGTGATTAGTTCTATCTGTGTCCTTTTCAAAAATCTTTGTTTACTCAAAGATTTTAAAGATATTCCCCTAATTTTTGTCTTAAAATTTTCTTGTTTTGATTTTAATATTTATATCTAAAGTTCATTAGGTTTCATTTTTTATGTACGACTTAAGGATCCAGATTAAGTTTCTTCCGTATGGATATCCAACAGACACACAAGAATCTATTGAAAATTCTATCATTTCCTCATTGCATTGCAAGAGTGTTTGTAGTAAATCAAATGACTGAATATTAGTTATCTTGAATATAAGTTATCTTGACTCTTTTTTCCTGTTGCATTTCCATGTGAATTTTAGATGTTACTTGACAATCAAAAACAAATCAAACTATTGGCATTTTGTGATAGCATTCAATATATAAAACTGCTTTAAATATTCAATCTTCTGTGAATATGCTGTATATTTTTCATTTATTTAGCTGAATATTTTTTGTTGAACATTTTCTTAGGTGTTTCATATTTGTGTACTATTATAAATGGCATAATC
Organism: Trichechus manatus latirostris; assembly: GCF_000243295.1. Classification (NCBI taxonomy): domain Eukaryota; kingdom Metazoa; phylum Chordata; class Mammalia; order Sirenia; family Trichechidae; genus Trichechus; species Trichechus manatus. The sequence goes on from NW_004443974.1 coordinate 6,511,260, forward strand.
ATTTAAATATTATATTCTATTTGTTTCTGATATATAGAAATATAATTGACTTTTATATGTGGCCATAATGTCTAGTGACTTTGCTATTCTACTTGTTTTTTCTCATAATTTGTCTGTACATTGTTTTGGACATTTAGGCAAACCCTAATGTTATCTGTGAATAATAAAAATTGAAATTTTGATTTTGTCCTAGTCAATACTTGAGCTCTATTTTTTTCTTGACTTAGTTTACTGACTTCTGATACAATCTTTTTATAGCAATTTTAAGGTATAATTTATATATAATAAAACCCACCAGTTTCAGGTGTACTATTCAATGATTTTTAGTAAATTCACCAAGTTGTGCAGCCATCACCACAGTCCAGTTTAATTACATTTCCATAACTTCACGAAGATTTCTCTGGCCATTTACAATTATCCCTGTTCCCACCCCCAGCCTTAGGAAACCAGTGGTCTATTTTCTGTCTCCACAGCTTTGCCTTTTCTGGAAATCTACATAAATGGAATCATAAATATGTGTTCTTTTGCATCTGGCGGCTTTCACTTAGCATGATATTTTTGAGGTTCATTCATGTTGTTGCATCCATTAGCATTTCGTTCCTTTTAAGTGCTAAATAATATTCTATTATATGAATATACTCTATTTTGTTTATCCATTTGCTAGTTGACGGTCATTTGTTTTGTTTCTGCTATTTGGCTATTATCAGTAATGCTGCTATGAACATTCATTTAGAAGCTTTTTTGTGAACATATGTTTCCCATTTTCTTGGGTATATACCTAGGAGTGGAATTTCTGGGTTATGTGGTAGCTCTGTATTTAACCTTTTTGAGGAACTGCCACCTACTTCCAAAGCAACTGTACCATTTTATATTCCGACACACAATTTAGGAATCTTCCAATTTTTTCACATCCTCTCCAATACTTAATATTATCTGTCTTTTGGATTATAGTCATCCTAGTGGATATGAAGTATTAACTTGTTGTAGTTTTGATTTGCATTTCCCTAATGACTAGTGGTGCAGTGGTTAAGAGTTTGGCTGCTAACCAAAAGGTCAACAGTTTGAATCCACCAGCTGCTCCTTGGAAACCCTGTGGGGCAGTTCTACTCTGTCACATGGGGTCACTATGAGTCAAAAATCGACTGGATGGCACACAACAGTGACTAGTGATGCTGACCATCATTTAACATGTCTGTTGGTCGTTTGTATATGTATTTTAGAGAAATAGCCTTTAAAATCCTTTGTTCATTTTTAAATTGAATTTTTTTTTGTTCTTGAGTTGTAAACATTTTTTACATATTCGGAATACCAGACCTTATCAGAAATATGATTTGCAAATATTTTCTCCTATTCTGTGGATTGAATTTTCACTTTCTTGATAGTGAATGCAACCTTTATGGAGCATGAATTATACACCTTTGATGGGCACTTGTGGAAAGAAAGAAATCATCTTTGTGACCATGGCCTTTGAGGTATACTTCAATTTTCTATGGTTGCATATTAACCACAAAATATCAAAGGCATGCAACAAAAAGCAATTATATAGGTCTCTCCTTTGTGAGTTGACTGAGGTAGGCTAGGCTAACTCTACTGCAGATGTCTCTTTCCCTTCCTGACACCAGTGGGCTGATCTGAGCATGCTCTTCTTATGGCAATGGTGGCAGCACAGATGAATTACTTTTCAAGCCTTGGATTGTATTATACCTATTAACATTACATGGTGCAGTGCAAGTCACATGACTAAATCCAACATCTAAAGGTGAGAAAATACACTCCACCTCTTTACAGGAGTCTCTGGGTGGTGTAAATGGTTAAGTGCTTGGCTACAAGCTGAAAGGTTGGTGGTTCGAACACATCCAGAGACACCTCGTTAGAAAGACTTGGCAGTCTACTGTCAAAAGGTTACAGCCACTGAAAACCCTGTGGAATGCATTTCTACTCTGAAACACATGGGTTCTGCATGAGTCAGAACCAACTGGATGGCAATGGTTTATTTATTTATTTGGTTTTAGTAGAAACTTCAAAGTAACATGGCAAATGACTGGGACCATTAACACCATCTACAACAAGTTGCTTATAACTTTTGGGGACAGAGAAATTTTGTTTCAAATAGTTATGTGATGTGTTAAAGAAGCTATAGGAGGCTTTTTAAATGAAGCAGCATGAAGAAACTTTCAGAAGGCAGCAAGCTGAGAGTTGGAACTAACAAAATGGGCATCTTTTGAAGAAGTAAAAAGTAGCCAAGACATTCACTGCAGGCACAGACAGGGTTGGGAGGATGAAAACATGTTTAAACAGGTTGTAGAGGCACTCTGCTGTTGCAGGTATTTAGTGTTTTTATGGAGAGAGAACAGTCTTTTTGCTTCCTAACAGATTAATTAATTAATCCTCATTCTAATGTCATTTTCTCACTGAGGCTTTCCTGACCACCTTCCTTGAACTCCCTTACTCCTTTCCTGCTGTATTTTTTCCCTATGGCACTTACAACCATATCTTGTAACATATTTTATATTTTAATTATTAATTTTGTTTATTGTCTATCTCTCTACTGAAATATAATTTCTGTCAACATAGGGAAATGTATCTGCTTTCTTCACTGTTATAGCCTTAGCACCTAATACGTAGTAGGCACCCAGACGTGTTTGTTGACTAGTCATTATTCAACATCTGTTGTTGTTGTTGGGTACCTTTTAGTCGATTCTGACTCATAGCAATCTCAGGTGACAGAGTAGAACTGTCCCATAGAGTTTCTTGGCTGTAATCTTTAAGGAAGCAGATCGCCAGGCCTTTCTCCTGCAGAGCTGCTGGGTGGGTTGAAACCACCAACATTTAGGTTAGTTGCCTAGAGCTTAGTCACTGTGCAGGCAGGGCTCCTTATTCAATATTTACTGCATACCAATTAAATTCGATGCTGTGTGCTTAGGGCGGCTCTGTTGCCCAATGGATAGTGCATTGGACTTCTAAATTCTTTGGTGTGTGCTGGATGTTGATCATTGGGCATATAGTGATATATAGCATCATCCAAAAAGCAAATGCCAAGAAGGGATTAGATGTACAAGATATTTATTGGGAAAATCCCTGCGTGAGATAAACGGGGAAGGAGCAGAAGCAGGCAGGGAGAGATTTCAGACTGCAATGCAGATCTGACACCTGTGAAAGGAGACAGAGAAGGAGGATAGGCTTGGAAAAGCCTCAGACCACAGTGAATATCTCAGGAATTCTTGGCCAGGCTGATAGGCAGTACCCCAAGCAATAGTTGTTCATTAGAGAAATGTTACGTTGGGCAGAAATGGCCCAGTAATGTAATACTGCCGTCTCTTTCATTGGCTGAGAGAAGCCTGGAGCAAGTGTAGCTTCAGCATGAACACTGCAGGGGATCCACAGTTGTGGCATCTGGGACTGTCAGTCAACCATGCTCCCTGAAGTAGGTTCTCTTGAAGGGAACTCTGAGTGGTGTACCTCCATGGCTGCCATACATTTGTATCATTATTTTATTTAATCTTCACACTAGTCTAATGGCTGCTGCTATCGTTATTCTGATTGTACAGCTGTGGAAACTGAAGGGCTTGGAATTCACTTAAATTGCTTGTGAGCACAGTGCTACTAAGTGTCAGAGCTTAGACCCAATTCGTCTTGAATAGGGCAAAATTCCTGCCCTGCAGGGGCTTCCCGGTTAGAAGAGAGACCTTTAAAAGTTAGCAAATGAGCAAGTGGCAGAACAGGCATTCTTCTCTGGGCAGTGTATATTTATGCCCTTGGGATCAATCCCTCTACTCTACCATCTCTGTAACAAGCCTCAGCCCCTGCCTTGCATGACATCTCAAGGGAGTGGAGAGACCTGCAAGTTCTCAGAGAGCAGTGGAACTTCTGCTCTAATGGAGGTTGGGGTCTGTGGTGTGGGAGTCTGCAAGGGCTGGGCCCTATCCCAGCCCATTTTGTGATGTATGGGGACATGACTCCAATGCTGTGTGTCCTTCAGAGGCCAAGGCTGTCCATGGCCACTACTGCTGCTAATGACCTGGCAGAGGGGAGCCCAATATGTCACTGACATTAGGGACACTTTCCCCTGTGATTCCTGTGGCTCAGCCCCTTTGGCCCCTGCACAGGATACATCTCAAGAGGAAGGCAGGAAATTGGGCAATTAGCCCTGCTGGCTCCTTCTCTAACCAGAAGTTTTCTCCTGGGTCTTAGTCCTACCAGTATGCGGGGATCTTCATGCCCATTATTCTGGTGCTTGTAAACAGACATGGAAGGTGCTAAAGATCCTTAGGCCACAGAAGCATAAGAACAAAGGCGAAGACTCCGGTAGCAGCTTGGAACACTAAGGACTGGCACAGAGCACAGCAAGGTTGGGAACCACCACTTGACTTAGATATGTGTGTCTAGAAAGTATGTGCACATGTGCTTGTGTGTTTGTCTTGCTTGTCTAACCAAGTATTTTTAGCGGATAATTGACTCACACACTGTTTCCTTCTTGGAAAGGTATAGATTTGCACTGTCTGATATAATAGTCACCAGTCATATGTGGCCATATACATTAGAATTAGTTAAAATAAAAAAAAAATTTGGTTCTTCAGTTTCACTAGTCACACTTTAAGTGCTCAGTAGTCACATAAGACTAGTGGCTGCCATATTGGACAGTGTGGATATGGAACATTTCCATTACTGCAGAGAGTCCTATGGAAAAGTGCTTGTATAGACCATACCCATATCCATTGCTGTTGAGTCGATTCCAACTCATACAGACCCTATAAGACAGAGTAGAACTGCCCCATAGTGTTTCCAAGGCTTTAAATCTTTAAGGAAGTAGACTGCCACAACTTTCTCCTGAGGAGCTGTTGGAGGTCCTAACTGCTGACCTTTTGCTTAGCAGTTGAGCTCTCCACCACTGAGCCACCAACTCTCCTTGTACAGACCGTTTCTAGAGGGCTATAAATCTCTTGCCAATGTGTGCATGTATTCTTGTGTGTTCTTGTATTCATGTGTGTGTGTTGCTTTTTAAATGTTACTTGTATCAGGACTTCGTTTTTCTTTATGGCTGAGTAATGTTCCACTGTATGTGTGTACCACATTTTGCTTATCCATTCATCTACTGATGGGCATTGTTTCCACCTTTGGGCTGCAACATGGATGAACCTTGAAAACATTATGCTGAGTGAAATAAGTTAGTCACAAAAGGACAAATATTGTATGATTGAACTTATATATGAAATTTCTAGAATAGATCAAAGTTTATTAATGGTTACCAGGGATGGGAGAGGAGAGGAAAAGAGAAGTCATTGCTTAGGGACCACTAAACTTCTGTTAAAGGTGACAGAAGAATTTGTGAATATATAGTGGTAATGGCTGTGTAACATGATGAATGTAATTAACCACAGAATTGTACATGTAAAAAAAGCTGAAATGGCAAATGTTCTGTTTTACATATACATATATGTATATATTTACCACGATCAAAAAATAATTTATTTGTGTGTTATGTTTGACTGCATTTGATTCTCAGTGTATGTAGTGAAGTGTGTGTGTATGGTTTGTGAGTTGTCTGGGTGACTGGGTGTGATGTTCGTGTTTTTTGAGTTGTGAATGACAGAGTGTTTTATTTAACATTTGTATGTAAATTGGTGTGAACTCCTCACAAGCCTCTATACTTTTCATCTAGGATAAACATATGTCATAGAGGGCTGAAAATCAGCACCTCGGTTTTGTTTATTTTTGTGACACTGTGTGTGACTCTATGTGTGTGTTTTTGTGTATGTCACATTCACATTGAATGGGTATAGAACAGAGGGAGCTGAAAGTGTGACATAGCAATACATGTGTGCATTTAGCCCAGTGAAACAGACTCGCAGCCTGACTCTTCTCTTGTCTCTGCTTTAGACAGAAACAGGCAGCTTGAGGCAGAGTCCTCTTTATACGAAGTCAGTGGCAATTTATCCATGTGATATGAAGGCTCCCGAAGTTCTCTGGGTCTTCATTGACCTTCAGCAATTCCCGTATTTCTACTTTTGAGAACATGGTGTAGTCAATTTTGGAACGTAGTCAGAACACTGTGAATTTTGATATAACATCCCAGTCCTATAGCATCTGCAAGATCTTGATACTCTGGGTGGATCACTGGGCAAATTCTCACATCATTCACTCCCGATGTATGCTCAGAACTCAGCCATTTTGAAGCAATGGAGATGGTTGGGGAGAGAGAGACAATGACAAATACAAGGAAGAATATTTATTGGCAAATTTATTAAAATGTAGGAAGGTCAAGGGCTGTGGTTGTATTATTTCACAGGGGATGGCATAGTGGTTAAGAGCTCAGCTGCTAACCAAAAGATTGGCTGTTCAAATCCACCAGCTGCTCCTTGGAAACACTATGGGGCAGTCCTACTGTCTCCTATGGGGTTGCTATGAGTTCGGAATACCTCAGTGGCAATGGGTTTGCATTTTGGTTTATAGTATAGGTCTTCAATGCTTCCCTGAAGTGGGAAGGACCACAGAGGTATATAGATTTCAGGGAGCCACTTGATTTTGATTGATGGCGTCCTCATGTATTTATTATCTTTAGCTCCTAAAATGTGATCTTGGTCACTTATTCTGCCAAAATAATTAGAGTTAATGCTTTTAACACTTACTTTGTGAAGGGCATTTTCTAAGCATATTACATGTATTAGTTCATTTAATCATTCCAATAATGATCTGGGTGTGTGTTTCTCTCTCCTCTCTCTCTCTCTGTGTATGAGTATGAGAGAGAGAAAGTAAGCATTTGGGATAATTTCACAAAACTAGTAAATTGTAAAGGCAAGAATCAGACATAAGCACACAGCAGTCTGGCTGAAGAACCATGCTCTAAATCAGGACTCTATGAGGTTGTTCACTAGAATGTGAGCTTCCAGAAGAAAGGACTCTGTCTTATTTGCTACTCTCTCCTTAGTGCCTATCATAATGTCTCTCAGATGTTTGGAAAAAATGAATGAATTGTTCCTGGTTTCCACTGAAGAATCAGTCTTCCTATGACCAGTCTGAATGAAGCACCAATATGTGAGTGAAATGCAAAGAGGTTTGTCTGAAGACTGACAGAGTCACTTGAAGAAAGTATGTGACCACACAGTAAGGCTATGCTCAGCATTTCTAAGTTCTTGACATTTCCCCTTTCACTCCATTCTCAGATACAGAAGAGCAGCATGAGGTGGGAGAACCAGAGCAGAGAGTCCGAATTCCTCCTCCTGGGGTTTCCCATTAGTCCTGAGAAGCAGGCCATGTTCTTCACCCTGTTGCTGGGCATGTATCTCACCACACTGCTGGGGAACCTGCTCATCATCCTGCTCATCAGGCTAGACTCTCGCCTCCACACCCCCATGTACTTCTTCCTCAGCCACTTGGCCCTCACTGATGTCTCCTTTTCATCTGTCACCGTCCCAAAGATGCTGATGAATATGCAGACTCAGCACCTATCCATCTCCTATACAGACTGTATTTCACAGATGTGTTTTTATATACTTTTTGGTTGTATTGATAACCTCCTTCTTGGAGTGATGGCATATGACAGGTATGTGGCCATCTGTCATCCTCTACATTATACCACCATCATGAGGAAGGAGCTGTGTGTCCTGCTGGTGGCTGCCTCCTGGATACTCTCCTGTGGCAGTGCCCTCTTGCACACTCTCCTCCTGGCCCAACTGTCCTTCTGTGCTGACAACACCATCCCCCACTTTTTCTGTAGTCTCCCCATCTTACTGAAGCTTTCCTGCTCAAACACTTCTCTCAATGAGCTGCTCTTATTCACTGCAGGGGCTGTGGTTGTCATCCTTCCATTAAGTGGCATCCTGCTCTCTTACGGATGCATTGGGGCCTCCATCTTGAAGGTGCCTTCTACCAAAGGTATCTACAAAGCTTTGTCCACCTGTGGCTCCCACCTCTCAGTAGTGTCCCTATTTTATGGAACAATTGTGGCACTGTACTTTTTCCCATCATCGAGCAACTCCAATGAGAAAGACATGATTGCCTCACTAATGTATACAGTAGTGACCCCCATGTTGAACCCCTTCATCTATAGCCTAAGGAACAGAGACATGAAATCAGCTCTGGGGATACTTTTCAGAAGTGATATCCCTTTCTCTAAATGAAAATCACCTGATGATGTTTTTGCTTCATCCACTGACCCTGTCAGAGATGCCTTTTAAAAAAAAATTGTGTGTTGACTCCCCTTGTCTCTAGTACCCTCCCAACTGTCTTTTAAATGGGAAGAAATGCTCTTGGACCTAATCCCTTTTGCTTAGTTATATACGTTGCCCATTTATTCTTCTATAACCATACATAACGTGGCCCTGGTGGTGCAGCGGCCAAAGGGTTGGCAGTTCATATCCTTGTAAACCCTATGGGGCACTTCTACTCTGTCCTACAGGGTCACTACGGTTCAAATCAACTCAACAACAATGGGTTTGGGTTTTATTTTAATCATATGTAGTGGTATCTAATCGTCATTTTAATTTACATTTTCCTGATGAATGATGACGTTGAGCATTCTTTTCATGTGCTTATTTGCAATCCATATATATTCTTTGGTGAAGTGTCTGTTTATATCTTTTGTCCATCATTAAATTTGATTGTTTTTGTATTTTTGAGTTTTGAAAAGATTTTAATATATACTGGATACAAGTTCTTTATCAGATGTATGATTTTAAAATATCTTTTCCCAGTCCATGGCTTGTCTCTTCCTTTTTTTAGTACTGTCTTTCAAAAAGTAGACATTTTTAATTTTGATGAAGTCTAATTTATTAATTTATTCCTTTATCGGTGAAGCTTTTGGTGCATCTAAAATCTTCACTTAATTCAAGGTCACAGATTTTCTCTTAAATTTTCTTTTAGAAATTGATAGTTTGGATGCTAATATTTTCCCCCTAAGTACTATTTTAGTGGCATTCCACAAATTTCGATATGTTGTGTTTCTATTTCATTCATTTTAAAATGGTTTATAATTCACTTTTTGATTACTTCTTTGATCCAAGAGTTATTTAGGAGTGTGTTATTTAGTTGTCAAATTTTCTGGGGTATTTTTCTAGTTATCTTTGTGTTATTGGTTTCTAGTTTATTTCTGTACATTGTATAATTTAAATTCTTTTAAATTGATTGATACTTATTTATGGTCTGAGAAAATGGTCTATCTTAGTAAATGTTCTATGTGCACTAAAAAATGTGTATTCTGCTGTTGGTGGTGGAATGTGCTATGAATGTCAGTTAGGCCAATTGATTGATAGTTGTCTTAGTTACCTAGTGCTGCTATGACAGAAATACCACAAGTGGATGGCTTTAACAAACAGAAATGTATTCTCTCACAGTCTAGGAGGCTAGAAGTCTGAATTCAGGTGGCGGCTCCAGGGGAAGGCTTTCTCCCTTTGTCAGCTCTGGGGGAAGGTCCTTGTCATCAATCTTCCTCTGATCTAGGAGCTTCTCAGTACAGAGACCTTGAGTCCAAAGGATGCTCTGTTCTCCTGGATCTTGTTTCCTGGTGGTATGAAGTCCCCCATCTCTCTGCTCACTTCTCTCCTTTGTATCTTGAAAGAGATTGACTCAAGACACAACCTAATCTTGTAGATTGAGTCCTGCCTCATTAACATAACTGCCACTAATCCCACCTCATTAACATCATAGAGGTAGAGTTTACAACACAAAGGAAAATCACCTCAGATGACAAAATAGTGAACAATCACACAATACAGGGAATCATGGCCTAGCCAGGTTGACACACATTTTTGGGGTACACAACTCAATCCATAACATTCCACCATTTGGCTCCCCAAAATTCACGTCCTTTCCACATGTAAAACATGTTCACCCCATTATATCATAGCAAAAGTCTTAAATCAACTCCAAGTCCAAAATCGAAAAATTCCTTTTCACCTGTGAAATCTAGAATACAAGTTGTCTGCTTCCAAAGTACAATGGTGAAACAGACATAAGCTAGACATTTCCACTACAGGTGGGAGAAATTGGAGGGAAATAGGCACCAAGAAAGTCAGCAGAATACATTAAATTAGCTGTCAAGGCTGGAAAATAATCCTCTGTTCTCTGAGACCATTTAGACAACAGCCCTGCCCACCAGACTCTGGGCATTGGCCACACTCTATAGATTCTGAGTGGAGGCCCTTCAGCCTTGGGTTTCAGCTCCACCTTCCAGGCCCACTGGAATGACAACTCTGCTCCCTCAGCTTTGGGTGGCCCCATTGTCCTTATCCATCTGAATGGTGACTCCACCCTTTAAGACCCCAGAGGTCATGGCCCTACCCCTTGAGACTGAGGCAGCTCTGCTTCTTGTGTTCCTTATCTCTTCAGCTTCACCTTCCTGGTTCCTTGGCCTCTTGGCCCTTTGGGGTTCACTGCTCGTATCGGCCCTGCTGGGGCAAATGTTCCAAAGCTCTCTAGCTCCACTGATAAGTGCCTGGAGGCACCCTACTCCAAGAGTAAACTTCAGCCAGAAGGCACTCAGCTGTCTTGCTCCGTGGTTCAGCAAGCTTAGCTCCACTGGTAAGTGCTCGGGGGGCACCCCACTCTGCCAGAAAGTCTCCTGCGCAGACACTCAGCTCTCTGGCTTCGTAGGTTGGCTCCAGTGCTGTCTCGCACTGGTCTCCAGGTTCTGCTGCTGCCGTTTTCTGTGGCTGCTTCTCTCCGTCTGCACCATCTCCAGTTTAATAGCTCTCCTCATTTCCTTTTGAATCCTCACCAGAATTGTCTTTGATGTCCCTAATTTCACCAACAGCCTCTTCAAGGCAATCTTGACTTTTACTCTTAGGCACTTTAAAACTCTTTCAGCCTCTATCCATTCACAGTTTCAAAACAGCTTCCACATTTTAGGTATCTGTCAGAGCAGAGCCCCAATCTTTCCATAACAAATTCTGTCTCAGTTATCTAGTGCTGCTATAACAGAAATACCACAAGTGGATGGCTTTAACAAACAGAAATGTTTTCTCTCACAGTCTAGGAGGCTAGAAGTCCAAATTCAAGGTGCTAGCTCCAGGGGAAGGCTTTCTCTCCCTGTTGGCTCTGGGGGAAGGTCTTTGTCATCAATCTTCCCCTGGTCTAGGAGCTTCTCAGCACAGGGACCCTGGGCTCAAAGGACATGCTCTTTTCCTGGCTCTTGTTTCCTTGTGGTAGGAGGTCCTCTAGTCTCTCTGCTCAATTATGTCTTTTATATCTCAAAGAAATTGACTCAAGACACAACCTAATCTTATAGACTGAGTCCTGCCTCACTAACATAGCTGCCTCTAATCCTGCCTCATTAACATTATAGAGGTAGAATTTACAACACATAGGAAAATCACATCAGATGACAAAATAGTGGACAATCATACAACACTGGGAATCACGGCCTAGCCAAGTTGACATACGTTTCTGGGGGACACAATTCAATCCATAATTATAGTGTTGTTGACATCCTCTATATCCTTGTTAATGTTCTTTCTACTTGTTCTACCAATTATTAAGAGGTAGATATTGAAGTTTTTACCTGATTGTGAATTTGTCTATTTCTCCTTCAGACTATATCAGTTTTGCTTCATGTATTTTGATGTTCTGTTATTAAGTGCATATATGCTTAGGAGTGTTTTAATATGTTGATGAATTTACCTCTTTGTCATTATGAAATGATCTCCTTTGTCTCTGGTAATATTCTTTTCCCTGAATTCTACTTTGTCTGATATTAATATGGCCACTCCAGCTTTCTTTTGATTTGGGTTAGTATAGTTTATCCTTTTCCATCCCTTTACTGTTTTTTAAACTTTTTATTTCATCTTTTTACTTTTAATCTATTTATGTCTTTACATCCAAAGTTTATTTCACGTAGGAAGAATATTGTTGAGTCTTGTTTTATTATCCAGTGTGAAAATCTCTGCCTTTTAATTGGGAGTATTTAGCCATTTACATTTAATGTAATTATTGGTAGAGTTAGGTTTAATCTCTCATAGTGTTTGTTTTCTCTTTGTTTTATCTGTTCTTTGTTCCCTTTTTCCTCTTATCTAGCCTATCTGTTTTATATCCTATAAATTCCCTGTGCTTTTTTATTATTTTTTTTACAATTTTCCTTAAATCTGTTGTAGCCAAATAATAGCTCTTTTAAAAGAAGTAATTAAAATTCCAACTAAAAGATCTTGCAACACCAAATATTTTCTTGTTAGAAAAGTGGGAAAGTCCTGAGAGCAAGAAATAATTTATATTGACTTCTGAAGGGTGGCTCGAGAAGACAAAGTAAAGTATTATAATGAAATGTGAAAAGATCCAGAGTTATAAAAGCAAAAGGGAAGGACATGCTCAGCATTTCTCAAGCTGAAAGAACTGAAAAAAAAAAAAAAAAAATCCAAGCCTCAAATTGGAATTTTGAAGGATTCTGTGAGCAAAATATTGAATGATGCAGGAAACATCAAAAGAAGATGGAAGGAATACACAGTCACTGTAGCAGAAAGAATTGGTTGATGTTCAACCATTTCAGGAGGTAACATATGATCAAGGACCGACGGTACTGAAAGAAGTCCAAGCTTCACTGAAGGCACTGGTGAAAAACAAGTCTCCAGGAATTGATGTCATACAATTGAGATGTTTAAACAAACAGATGCAGTGCTGGAGGTGCTCACTCATCTATGTCAAGAAATTTGGAAGATAACTACCTGGCCAACTGACTGGAAGAGATCTATAATTGTGCCCATTCCAAAGAAAGATGATCCAACAGAACACAGAAATTATCAAACAATATCATTAATATCACATGCAAGTAAAATTTTGCTGAAGATCATTCAAAAATGGTTACAGCAGTATATCCATATTGAACTGCCAGAAATTCAAGCTGGATGCAGAAGAGGATGTGGAACGAGGGATATCACTGCTGATGTCAGATGGATCTTGGCTGAAAGCAGAGAATACCAGAAAAATGTTTACCTGTCTCTTATTGATGATGGTAAAGTATTCAACTGTGTGGATCATAACAAATTATGGATAGCATTGAGAAGAATGGGAGTTCCAGAACAACTTAATTGTGCTCATGAGGAACCTGTATGTAGACCCAGAGGCAGTTGTTTGAACAGAACAAGGGGTTACTGTGTGGTTTCAAATCAGGAAAAGTATGTGTCAGGGTTGTATCCTTTCACCATATGTATTCAATTTGTATGCTGAGCAAATAATCTGAGAAGCTGGACTACATGAATAAGAATGTAGCATCAGGATTGGAGAAAGACTCATTAACAACCTGTGATACACAGATGACACAACTTGCTTGCTGAAAGTGAAGAGGACTTGAAGCACTTACTGATGAAGATCAAAGACTACAGCCTTCAGTATGGATTATGTTTCAACATAAAGAAAAAAAAAAATCCTCAAAACTGGACCACTAAGCAAAATCATGATAAAAACAGAAAAGACTGAAGTTGTCAAGAATTTCATTTTACTTGGAACCACAATCAATGACCACAGAAGCAGCAGTCAAGAAATCAAATGACATATTATTTTGGGTAAATTTGCTGCAAAAGACCTTTTTAAAGTGTTGAAAAGCAAAGCAGTCACTTTCATGACTAAGGTACACCTGACCCAAGCCATAGTATTTTCAATCACTTCGTATGCATGCAAAAGCTGGACGTTGAATAATGAAGACAAAAGGAAGAATTGACACATTTGAATTATGGTGTTGGCAAAGAATATTGAATATACCATGGACTGCCAGCATAACGAACACGTTTGTTTTGGAAGAAGTACAAACAGAGTGCTCCTTGGAAGCGAAGATGGCGAGATTTCATCTTACATACTTTGGACATGTTATCAGGAGGGACTAGTACCTGGAGAAGGACATCATGCTTAATGAGGTAGAGGGTCAACAAAAAATAGAAGACACTTGATGAGATGGATTGACACAGTGGCTGGAACAATGGGCTCAAACATAGCAATGATTCTGAGGATGACATAGGACTGGGAGGTGTTTCGTTCTGTTGTACACAGGGTTGCTATGAGTTGGAACTGATTCAACAGCACCTAATAACAACAGCAACAACCTTGTTCAATATTCCAGCTAAGGAACATATTTTATAGCAGTAAATTATGCACTATTTTTTTTCTACTCCAATACCTACTCATTACCAATTTTAGGTCTGCATAATTCTTAGATATTAAAATATCTGTGATGACCTCACATGAGGAAGTTGCCTGGCAAAAGGATGCCTATTTTCCAGAAGACCCCTTCCACCTTAACCGTTAGATCTCAGCACAGCCAAGGGAAGAATTGCAATGTCTGCTCCAGAAATAGCATATAGACCAAACAAATTGTGAGACCTTGCGAATCTGTGCGAGCAAGAAATTTGAGAGTATGTGCAGGAATGTATTCCTATAGTGTTAAGCAAAAGAAGATGAAATATAAGGTTGCATCAGGCTCAAATTATTAATATAGGTGAACTTATTTGAAATTCTGGATTTTAGGTGATAGCTCAAGTACCTAAAATTGCTTCTATAAATATCCTTTGTTGGCAAACAGAAACCTAGATTTATCCACGGCCTACATTCAGTAAGTGAGAATCAACTTGACGGCAACTGGTTTTTCACATTTAATAATACCATGATGCTAGAACTTCCCTATCAAATATGGAGGAAGAAATCCAAAGGCTTAGAGAAATGGAAATTTTTGGAGTATAGTTATTATGTGGAATTTATCCACCCTCCCTGATCTATGTCTCCAGGAAAGCCCCTCTTGGAGGACACACCCTTCACTAAAGCATTGAAAAATTCATTGGTAACAACATTGTCTTTGAGATCTGGTTTGATGGTGGTAGGTACTACTATTTAAATGAGGTCTTTGATTTCAACCCAGAGTGACAAGCAGCTTTGCTTGATCAACAGAGATAAAGTGAGTACTTTACTGCATGAGGTAGGGATGGAAGCGTGTCAACAAGAATGTTTTAACTCACAGTGATTTGTGGCAGTTACTGTTTGATTCTGAGATCCCTATGAATGCAATGGATGGGCAGTCTACTGAAGTAATAATTGATTTATATGTCTGTTTTGGGTGTGGTAAACCTGGACATTTTAAGAAGGACTGTCACAGTTTAAAAAACAAAA
>NW_004443974.1:6532471-6552914 GCF_000243295.1 Trichechus manatus latirostris
GAACTCCTTCTCCCTTGCCCGCACCCAAAGCCCATTGTTCTGTTATTTGCTTCACTGCTTGCTGTATTGACTATAAATAAACTCCTGGGACTGAAGCTGGGGTCGACTCCTCAGAGTGACCCTCCTGGCCCCACTTCTCTGTTAAGAGTTGTGTTTGGTTACTGTCTCCGCCATCCCGACAACTGTCGCCACTGCGACAGTGTATTTTCTTTGTGAGTTTTGCATTAATTTGTGTGATGCTGATTCACACCCGGACTGTATTTACCTAGGTTGAGTATAAGCCAGAGAATTCTGTAAAACACCCTTTGGCAATGTGTGTGTCTGTGACAGTGTGTGTCTGTATGTGAGTATTTTGTCTGTAACAAATGCACACCTTGACTTCCTTCACCCAGAAGCTGTGTAGGACAGAGAAGACTTAAAACCAAGATACAAACATTTGTGTGTGTGTGCATGTGTATGTGTAGGTGCATTTTCACGTGTGTGTGTGGGGGAGTGTGCTTAACATTCAGACATTCTGACTCTCCACTTGCCTGATACTAGAATTCCCACATAGGCAGCTCCAAAAGAGGCTTACTTTGAAGGACTGTTGGGACCATTTTCCCATGGGATTTGAATACTACAACAGGGTCCCTGGAAGTCCAATATTTTTGCAAAGACTTTCAACTTTGGTAACATAGTTTAATCGTTAAATGCTTGTTTCTGGTGTCATACATATCTACATTCACATCTTTGGGTTTTTTTTTTCCCCACTTAATAGCTTTGTGGCCTTGGGTTTCATCTCTCTGATGTTCAACAGCCTCCACTGTAAAATAGGAATAATAATAATTGCTTTGAGATATTGACTGTAAGGTCCTTAACAAGTTCTAAGTACGTAGTAAGCATTTAGTAAGGTGTAACCTTATGGCCTTTCTTCTGGCGTAGTGATCTACTTCTGAAAATCAGCCATTAAAAATTCTATGGAGCACACTTTTACCCTGAACACATGTGTCGCCATGAGTTGGAATCGACTTGATGGCAACTGGTTACTGGTTCAGCCGTGTGGAGGCTGAGGCACTTAACTCTCCATTTCCTGACTTACCAGGGGAGAATATTTAGTATGAAGACAGAGAAAATAGGTCTAAACAAAGGCTCCGCCCAAAGGTCTAGGTCAAAGCTTCTCATCTTCATTATTGAGCATTTTCCCAGTCACCTCTTTTACATAGGTACTGACTGAAACAAAGCACCATTCCTATCTATATTGTTCCCTTTCCTTAAAATTGTCAGGTTCCTCTCCCAGGCATATGCGTATTTTGATGTTTAACTTTAGTTTAGCCTCCCCAGTGCCTTTGGAAAGAAATGAGAGGAGTCTCTCTTTAGTGAAAAGATCACCAGAAAAACCTACCTTTGAGACACGTTCCACCACAAAATATCTATGTGACCTCATGTAAGTGATTTCATTTCTCACATTAGTGAAATGAAGGACAAAAAAAAAAAAAAAAAAAGATCTTCTCTACTTTCCAGGCACACAATAAAGATTAACTGATTGATTGAATGAAATTGAAGGCATGAGAAAGCTATTTGCAAACTGTAAAGACCTGTAGGAATATGAATGATGACAGTTACCTCTAAGCAGGAGGATTCCTTCAAACATTATTTGAAGGAAATAACATCTCTCTAGGTCCTGGCTCTTCTGTCTAATAAAAGAGAGGGAGAAACACAGGAATGGAGACTTCAATAATTAAAAAAAATGAGGGAGAATTGTGACTACAGCAGTTATTGACTGTGTGACCATGCTAGCTTATTACTCCTTCTACATATATATCCTCAGAAGGAGTAAGAAGCTAGCATGGCCACACAGTCAATAACTGCTGCAGTCACAATATATAGTTTTAATGGCTCCTATCTCATAGGGCTGCTGAAAAAATTTCACAAGGCAATAACATAAAGCTATATCTGTCCAGCAGAAGTGCTCATTAAATGACAATTATTACCAGTATTAAGATAAATATTGGAAATAGTGATAGTTAATCAAGTAGCTATAAATTCTAATAAACCAAACAAAAAACAACAACAACAAAAAACCCAAACCTGTTGCCATCAAGTAGATTCCAGCTCATAGCGACCCTATAGGACAGAGTAGAACTGCCCCATAGAGCTTCCAAGGAGCAGCTGGTGGATTCGAACTGCTGACCTTTTGTTTATAGCAGAGTTCTTAGCAACTGCGCCTAGGGTTCTGTAAACTCTAATAGACATTACTGATCCTGCACCATCAGGTCCCAGGCAGATGCTAAATTGTGTTACTGCATATGAATATCCAGATCTGAGCAAATGTGAAGAACTGGATATGGATGGATATAGAGGGACTGAAGTAATGTTATTTCTTGGCAAATTTATGGACATGCATTAAGACAAATTCTACCAGGGAATTTACCCCAGTCATCAGGATCTGAAATTAGGAACTTCATTGAGAGTGTGAGAGCTTGGATAGGTTAACACAACTTCAGAAGAGGACATGGAATGAGGGATATCATTGTTGATGTCAAATGGATCTCGGCTGAAAGCAAAGAATACCAGAAAGATGTTTACCTGTGTTTTATTGACTATACAAAGGCATTCGACTGTGTGGATCATAACAAATTATGGATAACATTGAAAAGAATGGGAATTCCAGAACCTTAATTGTGCTCATGAGGAACTTATACATAGACCAAGAGGCAGTTGTTCGAACAGAAAAAGGGGATGCTGTGTGGTTTAAAATCAGGAAAGGTATGTGTCAGGGTTGTATCCTTTCACCATACTTATTCAATCTGTATGCTGAGCAAATAATCTGGAAGCTAGACTATGTGAAGAAGAACTAGGCATCAGGATTGGAGGAAGACTCATTAACAACCTGCAATATGCAGATGACACAACCTTGCTTGCTGAAAGTGAAGAGGTCTTGAAGCACTTACTGATGAAGAACAAGGTCTATAGCCTTCAGTACGGATTGCATCTCAACATAAAGAAGACGAAAATCCTCACAACTGGACCAATAAACAACATCATGATAAACGGAGAAATATTGAAGTTGTCAAGGATTTCATTTTACTTGGATTCACAATCAACGCCTATTGAAGCAGCAGTCAAGAAATCAGAAGATGCATTGCACTGGGCAAATTTGCTGCAAAAGACCTCTGTATGGTGTTAAAAAGCAAAGATGTCACCTTGAGGACTAAGGAGCACCTAACCCAAGCCATGGTATTTTCAATTGCCTCGTATACATTTGAAAGATGGACAGTGATCAAAGAAGATCAGAGAAGAATTAATGCTTTTGAATTATGGTGTTGGTGAAGAATATTGAATATACCATGGACTGCCAGAAGAACAAACAAATCTGTCTTGGAAGAAGTACAGCCAGAATGCTCCTTTGAAGCAAGGATGGCAAGACTTCATCTCTGTACTTTGGACATGCTATCAGTAGGGACCAGACCCTGGAGAAGGACATCATGCTTGGTAAAGTGGAAGATCAGTGAAAGAGAGGAAGATCCTACAAGGATGGGCTCAAGAATAGCAATAATTATGAGGATGGTGCAGGACTGGGCAGTGTTTCATTCCGTTGTACACAGAGTCGCTATGTGTCAGAACCAACTCAAAGGCACCTAACAACAATAGCAACCTTGCCTGTCCTGATGCTCACTTCACGATCCTGTGTAATTGAATTCCTAAATTTGATCCTGGTTTTATCTGGATACTTATCCTGTCATAAAAATAACAGCCAAAATGCATGTGTACCTATTTTATGCAGAACCCCAAACTAAGATACTATTGTGTTTTGAATTAGTTAATCCTTGTACTAACCCTATGAATATGTAATAGTGACAGCCTCACATTACAGAGCACAAAAAGAGGTAAAGAGACATTTAACTGACCAAGTTATACAGCTGGAAAGCAGTGAGGTCAGAATGGCAGCATGAGGAATCTGGCTGCAGATCCATCCTTCAATTTGTTCTCTGCCAGGGTTGTCCCTAGAGGGTAAGTACCCTGAAGAAGGAGATCCTATATGTGTGTTATTTATTTTTTTATCTTTGATTAATATCATAGTGCCTGGAACATGGTTGATAAATTAAAAAAAGAAGAATGAATTTGTTCGGGTTTCCATTGAAAGGAACTGTGTTGGGTATTGGGGGTATATTGCTTGCTTTGGCAAGACTATGTGATAATAGAAGTTCAAGCAGTTACTCTTTTTCTGCAGGAGAAAGTAAGAGACCCTACCATGGTGGCCAGAATCACACTTTCACAGTCTCTGATATTTCTCACTCCCCAGCAGAGAGAAGAGCAGTCTGAGGCTTGAGAAGCAGAGCAGTGTGTCTGAATTCCTCCTCCTGGGGCTCCCCATTCGGCTAGAACAGCAGGCCATGTTCTTTGCCCAGTTCCTGAACATGTACCTCACCACAGTACTGGGGAAACTGCTCATCATCCTGCTCATCAGGCTGGACTCTCGCCTCCACACCCCCACATACTTCTTCCTTAGCCACTTGGCCCTCACTGATGTCTCCTTTTCATCTGTCATCATCCCAAAGATGTTGATAAACATGCGTACTCAAGATCAATCCATCCCCTATATAGGGTGTGTAACACAGACATACTTTTTCATATTTTTTGGTTGTATTGATAACCTCCTTCTTGGAGTGATGGCATATGACAGGTATGTGGCCATCTGTCACCCTCTCCACTATACCACCATCATGAGAGAAAACCTATGTTTCTCAGTTGTGGCTGGGTCCTGGTTATTCTCTTGTAGCAGTGCAATGTCCCATACTCTCTGCCTGGTCCAGATGTCCTTTTGTGCTGATAACACCATCACTCATTTCTTTTGTTATCTTGCTGCTCTGCTCAAATTATCCTGCTCTGACACCTCCATCAATAAGCTGGTCATCTTCACTGTGGGGGCATTGGGCATCATCATACCACTGACTGGCATCCTGGTCTCTTATGTCCGCATTGGGGTTTCCATCCTGAGAGTTCCCTCTGCCAAAGGGATCTGCAAAGCCTTGTTCACCTGTGGGTCTCACCTCTCTGTGGTATTTCTATTCTATGGGACCATTATGGTACTATACATTTTTCCAGCATCTAACAACTCCTGTGACAAGCACATAATTGCTTCAGTGATGTACACAGTGGTCACTCCCATGTTGAATCCCTTCATCTATAGTCTGAGGAACAGAGACATGAAAGGGGCCCTGGGGAGGCTTTTTCAGAGGGATATCTTTTTCTCCAAGTGACAATCACCTCACCCCATCAATTTTTATTTCATCAAATAACACTGTCAGAGATTTCTCCTTGAAAACCTATGTAGGCAATCATCCTTGTTGCTGGCACCCACCCTGCCCCCCTGTTTCTGGTCACTTGCTTTGACTGTTCTTCTGTCTGCTCCCCCGGCACCCAGTGAGTTCATTCAAACCCCCAGGCACAGGCGCAACTAAGTGATGCTTGCTGTAACCCTTCGTGTCTTTTGAACCATATTCTTTTTGCTTTATCTTTATCTTATATCTCCTTATTTTTCCATAAGCCTTGGGATCTGGTACGTACAGCAACACATATTACCTCAGTTGTCTTCAAAGCACCAAATTTCTTTGAGTCATGAGTGGGAATTACTTTCCTTAACAATTACAGTATTGCCTTATATTCATATATAGATTAAAAAAAAAAAAAGCTTGCTTTAATATGTTTCCCACTGAAGGAAAAAGACATTTTACCTACAAATTTCTTTGCTGTTTGGATTTGTCAGAAGGCATTTTTACAAGCTGTACCTTCTCATTCTTTAAGTTTCTGATGCCCATGTTGAAGAATATTAGAACTGTCAAATCTGATGTGCTTTGGAGTTTGTAATTGTCTTTTGCAGTGTTTATATGAGTTTGCATCAACATTTGTGAAACTTAGTTGTGTAAATAATTAGAATACTTATGAATGGCTGTAAAAATTAATGATAATCCATATTTTAGCAATCAGCTCCTTAGTTTCTCTCAAATTTTAAAATATTTTTCCAGAGCTATAAATCTCACTGTAACTTCTATAGTTTAGAGTAAGGACTTTCAGAATGCTGGCTTACCTAATGCATGGCTTCGAAGGGGTTCATTCTAGTTGGACTCCCTGCTGAGAATTTGCATTCCCCCCCAAGTATACTGAATCAGAATCTACCATTTAACAAGATTCCCAGGTCTTGTTCTTACGTATATATAAGAATCACCTGGGGATCTATAAAATAATCTGGGGACCTTGTTAACTGTAGATTATGATTCAGTATATCTGGGGTGGAAAGGCAAATTCTCAGCAGTGGATTGAACCAGAATGAACAGGTTTGAAGCCGTGACCTAGTGTAATAGCCAGTTAATTAAGTGCTTCATATGGTTTCCTAAAATCTAAATACAAGGTAAAACTTTTGGCAGATGATTCGTGGGGCCTGGGTTGAGAACACTTGAAGTAAATGATTAAGAGCAATACATGTAACTGAATGAAGGTGCATATCCTGAAAGTAAACATCTACACCTAAACTAGGAATTGCTGTAGGTAATGGATATGGTATAATCCAGGAGGAAAATTCTGCCAAAATTTAGAAGCACAGCTGAAAGTACCTTTTATCCTTGGAAGTCCTGTACAGAAGGGAATTTGGACCAAACATAAAGCTTCATCCCTCAGTGAGGCCTTGGAAGGGAGAGGCGTTGGAAAATGTGACTCTGTGCCCACCCTGCAGCTAGTGACTGAGTGGGAAAAGCTTATTCTCCTAAGGGAATTGAATCTGAAAAATTAAGAGGGATAAAAATAATCTTTCTATGTTAAATTTTTGTGGCAAATCTTCCCTGGTATGAAAATTGTGTTAATTAAGATAATGAGAGGGAGATCTCCATGGATAAGCCTCTGTTGTTCAAGGGGATGCCTGTTTATTTCTTATTTCTTTATTTTCTTTTACAGATTTATTAGGGTGTAATTAACATATCATTTTAAAGTATTAATTTGATGCATTTTGACATTATATATGTATGCATGTTTATATATATTATATATAGCATATATTATATATTAGGAGCCCTGGTGGCACAGTGGTTAAGAACTTGGCTGCTAACCAAAAGGTCGACAGTTCAAATCCACCAGCTGCTCCTTGGAAACTGTATGGGGCAGTTCTAGTCTGTCCTCTAGGGTCTCTATGAGTCGGAATTGACTCGTTGGCAATGGGGTTTTTTTTTTTTTTTTTTTTTTTAATATATATTATATATATATATATACCTGTGAAACCATTGCCATGATCAGTATAATGAACATATCCATCACCCTCAAAGTTACCCAGAAATGTTTCTTCATATGCCTTTGTCTTAGGCTGGGTTCTCTAGAGAAGCAAAACTAGTAAAGCATATAAATATATATATAAGAGAGATTTATATCAAGGAAACAGCTCATGCGATTGTAGAGGCTGGAACGTCCCAAGTCCGTGGATTAGCATAGGGCTTATCCTGATTCATGTAGCCTCAGGGGCTGGTGAACCCAAGATCAGCAGGTTGGAGAGGAGGACTCTTTCTCACAGGCGGATCCCATGACTGGCAGGCAAGACCGCAAGGCTTCTTCTGCTTCGCGTAGCTGCAGAGGCTGGCGAACTCAAGATCGGCAGGTAAGCTGCTAGCTCAAGTCCCAAGAACTGGAGGTCAGATGAACAAGAGACAGCTGCAGGATCCAGAACAAGCCAAAAGCCTTGGCAAGGTGAGCAGGAAGGAAGTAGGTGGTGGAGGGCAGAGAGATGAAGGCTGAGGGGGTGGTGAGCCGCCTCAGGCCCCACCACCACTGGTACCACTCAGCAGATTCCATCATGGGAGTGATCGCATATCAGATTTCAAAAGGGAAGTGATCACAGCATTATACAACTGCCAAAACACTGAGAATCGTGGCCCAGCTAAGCTGACACACAGTCTTAACCATCACAGCCTTTGTAAGCCTGTCCTCCCTCCCTGTGTTCCTAATATTAGTAATTTGTGTCTTTCCTT
The DNA here is from genome assembly GCF_000243295.1 of Trichechus manatus latirostris. Taxonomy (NCBI): domain Eukaryota; kingdom Metazoa; phylum Chordata; class Mammalia; order Sirenia; family Trichechidae; genus Trichechus; species Trichechus manatus. The sequence goes on from NW_004443974.1 coordinate 6,540,460, forward strand.
TTTTTCCCTTGAACAGTCTGGTTAAAGGTTTACCAATTTTATTGTTTTCCTCAAAAAAAAAAAAGACTTTTGGTTTTATTGATTTTCTTCATTATTGTTCTGTTTCTCATTTCATTGATTTCTGCTTTTCTCTATAATTTCTATTGCTTGCCTACTTCGGATTTAATTTGCTCTTTTCTTTCTAGTTTCTTAAGGCGAAATCTTAAGCGACTGACATGAGACCTTCATTCTTTTCCAATATAGGAATTTAGTGTTATATAAATAGCACTATTATTGCTTTATCTCACAAACTTTGATATGTTTTCATTTTCATTCACTTAAAAATATTTTTTAAATTTCCTTTTTTTTTTTTTAATTTGACCTATGGGTTTTTAGAAGTGTATAATTTAGCTTCTAAATATTTGTGGATTTTTCCAGACATCTTTCTGATATTGATGACTCCTAATTTAATTCCATATTGGTCAGAAAGCATACTTTGTATGACCTGAATCCTTTTAGATTTATTGCGACTTGTTTTATGACCTAGCATGTGGTCCATCCTAGTATATTACATGTGTACTTGAAAAAGATATGTATTCTACTGTTGTTGGCTGGAAAGGTCTATAAAGGTCAATTAGGCCAAGTTGGTTGATAATGTTGTTCAAGTCTTTTATATTATTACTTATTTCTCTCTACTTGTCTATTGATTATTGTGTGAGGAGTTTTGAAATCTCCAACTATAATCGTGAATTTGTTTATTTCTCCTTGTAATTCTACCAGATTATACTTTTTGTTTTTGGAAACTGGTATTAGGTGTATATATATTTAGAATTTTTATGTTCTCTTGATGAATCAACCCCTTCATCATCATGAAATGATCATCTTTATCCATAGTCATAATCTTTGCATTTAAGTCTACTTTGTCTGATATTAATATAGCCACTCCAGCTTTCTTTTAATTAGTGGATATATTTTTTCTATCCTTTAGCTTTTCATTATGTTTTTATGTTTAAAGGGGTTCTCTTATAGGCAGCATATGCATGAGCCTTGCTTTTTGATTAAATCTCACCATCTCTGTTTAATTGGGGTGTTTATATGGTGCATATTTAATATGATTATTCATAGGATTGGATTCGAATCTACCCTCTTTGCATTTGTTTTGTATTTATCTAATCTGTTCTTTGTACCTCTTTTCAATTTTATGCCTTCTTTTGAATTAATTGAGGTATCTTTTATGATTCCATTTTATCTCCTTTGCTGGCTTATTAGCAATGCCTCTCTTCTGTGGTTGCATTTGGGAATATAGCATACATTTTTAATCTACCAAAGTCTAATTTGAATTAGTACTATACCAGTTCATATATAGTACAAGGAATTTACGACATACACTTCCATTTCCCCTTTCCTGGCCTTTGTGCCATTTTCATCATATATTTTACTTTTATATTTGTTATAAACCCCACTATAGTTAACTGGAGACCTGTTGGTGCAGTGGTTAAGAGCTAAGGCTACTAACCAAAAGGTTGGCAGTTCAAATCCACCAGCAGCTCCTTGGAAACCCTGTGGGGCAGTTCTGCTCTGTCCTAAAGGGTCGCTATGAGTTGGAATTGACTCAACAACAATGAGGTTTTTTTAACTTGGGAGACCCTGGGTGATGCAAACAGGTAAGTGTTCGACTACTAGCTGAATGGTTGGAGGTTTGAAATCATCCAGGGGAGACTGGGAGACAGGCTTGATGATCTGCTTCCAAAGGTCACAGCCTTGAAAATTCCATGGAGCAGTTCTGCTCTGCACGCATGTGGTTGCCATGAATCGGAACCTATTTGATGGCAACTAACAACAACTACATAGATCAACTCTCTTAGATTTAAACAGTTATTTATTTTTTTAAAGTGATTTAAAACTTAAGAACATGTATTTTATATTTATCCACATGTTTACTATTTCTGGTACTCTTCAATCAGGTTTCAATCTGGTATCATTCTTCTGCTAAAGGCCTTTCTTTACCTTTTCTTATATTGCAGATCTGCTGGTGATGAATTTTTTCAGCTTTTGTTTTTAATGTCTGAAGGTCTTTACTTCACTTTCCTTTTTGAAAGTTATTTTCATTGGATAGTGAATTCTAGGTTAATAGATTTTTTTATTAAAAAATTTTCAATACTTTAAGCACGTTACTTCACTAGCTTCTGACTTGGATTATGTACAATAAGAAATCTGCTGTTATTCTCATCTTTCTTCAGAATGTCTCATTTATGAGTCTGCTTTTAAGATTTTTTCTCTTTATCAGTGCTTTTAAGCAATTCAATTGGATATACTTCATTGTAGTTTTCTTCATTTTTTTTTTTTTCTCTTGGCATTCACTGGGCTTCTTAGATCAGTAGGTTTGCAGTTGCCATCGTTCCTGTTGCTGTCGAGTTGATTCTGACTCATAGCAACCCTACAGGGCAGAGTAGAACTGCTCCCTAGGGTCTTCAAGGCTGTAATCTTTGCAGAAGCAGACTGCTACATCTTTCTCCCTTGGAGCAGCTGGTGGGCTTGAACCACTGACCTTTTGGTTAATAGCCAAGCACTTTAATCTCTGCACCAACAGGACTCCTGTTAAGATTGCAGCCAAAAAAACCTTATGGAGCAGTTCTACTCTGTGACACATGAGTTGCCATGAGTAGGAATCCACTCCACTGGCAACTGACAACAAAAATAGTGGCTCTCTGGTGCTTGTCTCTATTTAAGGGCATGGGTCTTTTATTTGTTTATTCTCTCCAGTACAGTCAGAATCCGCTATCCCACACCATAATCTGTAATTCTTATTGTTGTTTTAGTGATTCTATGCCATAGCCAATTGATCTTCCAAGGCTTCGCCCTCCATCTCTATTCCATATCCAACCTCTACCAGTGATAACTTGAGTAATCACAATGTTCCCATATCCCAAAGAATTGTCATGTCCTATTGTCTCTCTTGTTTTCATAAAGGTGACTCATATGCTCCTTGATTATTTGAGCAAACCAATCCCAGAATCCGACCTTGAGAGTCTGTATCAAGGGCAATGCCTGGTATCAATGACTAATTATGTAGCATCCTGACAGCAAACAATTATACACTCAGGTGGTGGGAAGCAGTTACCATTCATAAATCTGAACACAGAAGAGGTGAAATCATTGTTAACATATGCCATGAGGAGTCTGGCTGTGAGCAAGAGATCACCTGAAAGGTAGAGGAATGTAGGTCAAGCCCTGGCCTGGCAGGGATACATATTAATCAGAAATCAAAAATTGAGAAATAGTAAAGTGTATTTTAAATATGCTAAATTATAATAAGACTGAAAAAATAAGAAACGAACTAGGAAAAATAAGAGAAACCACATCACCTACTAAACTTAGGCTATTTCTTGCTAAAATATCAAAATAAGTTAACTTTGCCAAGTAGTCAAGGTAATCTTTAAAAAAACTAAAATGATCTATTTCTCAAATTTATTCAAATTACCAATTTATATATGTAATGCAACATGAATATAAATATATATTGCACTTTTAATATAATTTAGTTATAATATAATGTAAAAATATAGATATATGTATATAAGTCTAATATTAATTTATAATATAAGTAAATGATATATAAAATACACGTTACAGTATATGTAGACATGTTGATTTTTAGCTATTCTTTATGCTTACAGCAATCTATATTGTTTTCAATAAGTATTAAAAATATGAAGTTTTCTTTGAATCATCATCTTTTTTTAAAAACAATATTTTATTTTATTTTTGGTGAAAATATACACAGCAAAACCCATTCCCATTCAACAGTTTCTAGACATAATGGTCAGTGACATTGGTTATCTTCTTCATATTGTGTCAACTTTCTCATTATTTTTGTTCTAGTTGTTTCACTCCCATAGACTTAAACTTGATGCTCCCAGTATTGCCTTATCTTTATAACGGCAATTGAAAGCATATTTAAGAAATGCTGTTAGAGGATACTTTAGAATACTTATGAATTTGTTTACTATTCACAAAATGATATTTCTTTATTAATAACCATTATTTAAGTATTTATGCAGGAATTTTTCAGCTTTGTATTGATATCTTCCAAATCCTTCTTTAAGTTGTCCTCTCTTTTGCCAATATGTGGAGGTTTGGGGAGCCAGGTTTCAAGCAGCATATTGACATTAGCATGCTGTACCTATTAATATGTAGCCAAAATTCAGAATTCAGTACAGTTGCTCCTGTTGTTCCAACTTTGTTTTTACTTTACCCATATTTCAGCAGTATAAAGATTATTTGATAAACTAGTAATTCTGGTCATTGATTTTCCATCGATCTTTTGGCTTACTTTAATAAATTGCTTGGTAAATAATAAACGACAGCTGTTATTGTTTATGATTATTAAACCAGATATTTAAATTAAGAAGTTGATTAGGAGATACACTGTGTTTAGAAAACACATACTGTGTTTAGAAAACTACTTGATCTAAAGTAGACAAATAAGCCCAGAGTCTGGCACAAAGTTTATGCATAATCTCTGTAAATCTTTTCTTTTCCAAGCTAGGATAAGAGGGTTAAGAAAGTAAAGTAATTTTGGGGATTAATACCTCCCAAAGAGTGTGGGCCAGGACTAGATCCTTTGCGTGTTAGACTTAAGGTTTTGTTTAAACCCCTGCCTGTAGGAAGGGAGCTGGGCTACTGTTATGGATTGAATTGTGTCTCCCCAAAAGATGTATCGAAGTCCTAATCCCTGGTAGGAGCCCTGGTGGCGCAATGGTTAAGCACTTGGCTGCTAACTGAAAGTTCAGCAGTTCAAACCCACCAGCCCCTTAACAGGAGAAAGATACGGTGATCTGCTTCTGTAAAGATTACAGCCTTGAAAACCCTGTGGAGCAGTCACTATGAGTCAGAACCAACTAAACAACAATGGGTTAATCCCTGGTACCTGTGAATGTGTGTTTGGAAATAGGGTCTTTGAAGGTGTTATCAGTTAAATTAACATGAGGTCCTACTGGAGTAGGGTGGGCCCTAATCGAACATGAGTGGTATTCTTATGCGAAGAGACACAAAGACAGAGACACAGGAAAGACGACTGTATGAAGATGGAGGCAAAGATTTGAGTGACCTACAAGCCAAGAAATGCCAAGGATCTCTGGCTAAGAGAGAGGCCTGGAAGACATACTCCCTCTGAGACTTCAGAAGGAACCAACCCTATTGACACTCTGATTTTGGACTGCTGGCCTCCAGAACTGTGAGAGCTACTGACTCCGGTAACTGAGCTCTTCTATGTGCCCAGAGAAAAGGACATCATATTTTAGAGAATCAGCAAAAATGAGGGAAATCCTCAATAAGAAGGATTGACACAATAGCCACAGCAAGGGACTCAAACACACAATGATCATGAAGATGGCGCATGACTGGGTAATGTTTTGTTTTTGTTTCCTTTTTGTTCGAAGCCTGCTCTAGGGCACTGCAGCTAACACCATGTGCGCAGACCTGTGCTAGGCAGTTGGGGAAAGAGAAAAGTCAACCCAAGACCTCTTCCTTTGGCATGCTTACAACTTTTTGGGATAGAGTAAATAAGCCTTATATTTTGGGACTGCTATATGTATTTCAAGATGAATGATTTGGGAAACTTCTTAGATTAAGAGAGAGAGCCTTGAGCAGGACTCAGAAAATGGTGCATTTTTGGAGGCTGAGACTCTGAGGCCGCAATCCCAGCAATTATGTTGGTGGCAAGCTGTGACTGGTTATCATTGTGAGAATGATACGGCAAACTGTGAATCTCGTATTACAGTCATTTTTCTCCGGGCTTAATACATTCTTTGCCTGAGTGTGACGTTTCCTTCTCAGATAATGAAGCATTATTAAAACATTTCCATCCTAACCGATTGGTTTTTATTCTCATCTTCCCATGACCCCCGTATTTAAATCTGAACTGCTTCTTGACACTCCCCATCCCCCTTCCCTGATTTATTTTAGTCCACGACACATCCCACCAAATATTGTGTTATGAATTTTACTATTTTGATTTTTGTTTTCATTTGTTTGTGTATTGATTTGATTGTTTTGTTTATTTGCTTTCTGACCTTAAACTGTAAGCTCTATCAGAGGAAGTCTTTCTGTCTATGTTATTCACTGCTATGTCCCACAGCCTAGATTAGTGTCTCATCTTTATGACGTCCTTAATAAATATTTATCAAAGAACCAATGAATGTATAAATTCATTTAATAATTATCAAATGCTTCTTTAGTGCCCTGATATTACAAAATTATTGGTGATAATCCCTAACATTTATTGAGCATTTGCGTGTATGAGGCACTGTGAAAAGAACTTTAATGTGTATTATCTCATTTAATCCTCACAACAACTTCATGAGGAAGATACTAATATTACACTCACTTTACACTTAGAGAATCTGAACTTTGTAGAATTGAATTGAATTGTTCAGGGACTCCCAGTTCCTAAGTGGTAGAGCCTAAAATCAATCCAAGTGTTGTCTTTGTTAAGACCCCATGAGATCCTTCCTTCTACTCTTCTACCTCTAAACAAGGCACAGTCCCTGCCCTACAGAGCCTCTTGGGGTAGTGGGGAAACCAGCAAACTTTACAGGAAGCGTGAGTAGGAGGTATGGGAGCCTTTCTCTGTGATATAGGAACAGCCTCTCTATATTGCTGTGGGTAGTGGAAGAGACCCTAGTGATGGTGGCTCCTCCTGCATCCCAGCTAGAACCACGATCAGACAGAGAAGGCCCAGGGTGTCACCAACATCAGAAACACCTTCCCCAGTGACTCCAGGGACTCAAACCCTCTGGCCTCTACCCAGCCTGCTCCTCAAGAGGCCAGCAGGAATTTGTTCAATTAGCCCATGTTGGCTGTTTCTTCAGGGAGGATCTTGGGTGTCTTTTCCCCTGTGACTTCTATCTATGTAAAATGAAAGCCTCTTGCCCATTGTTCTGCTGCTGGTAAACAGAAACACAAGTCTGCAAAGGTCCTCGGGCCCCAGAGGCTGCATCTGGTTTTTCAGATTCTGGCTCTCTTGGACAGAAGGCGAGGACTCAGGTAACAGTCAAGAGCAAAATGTATCTGAACTTATGAAGGACTAGCATAGGTAGTAGGAGCCAAGTTTCTGCCCCAGCAACTGAGTGTGTGTGTAAATATGACTCACAAACGGAGCATCTCTACCTGGGATGTGCATAGATCAGGCAAGGCTTTGAGCAATGTGTGTGCTTTAGTGGTTCTATGCTGCTTGTGTATCATTTGTGTGATTCTGTGTGTTGCTGTGATTTGAATATTTGTGACTATCTGTAAGCATGCATTTCTGCTATATGCTGTTTGTCAATTCTTTGTGTAATTCTTTGTGTATTGTGAGTGTTTTGTGTATATGACAGTATGTTTATTTAAATTTTGTGGGAACTTGGGTGAAACATTTACACCCCAGCCCTTCATCTAGGACACGCATATATCAGAGAGAACTGGAAATCATCCTTCAACAATGTGTTGTGTTGTGTGTGTGAGTGTGTGCGTGTCTGTGTGTGAGTGTGTGTGTGTGGAGAGAGAGGGAGAGATGGAGGCAGAGAGAGTGAGAGATTGACTACAGGTGTAGAGATATCTTCATTGTGTGTAACAGAATCACATTATGACTAAATCCTCCTAGAAGGAACAGGGGAAAGCGAGGACTTTAAACTCTAATATAGCAATGTGAGTGTGTCTGCCTGCGTGTGGAAAGGTCTTACTTTCTGATGCTCTTCTTGACTAACTCGAGAAGCCAGTCAGGTACCTTCAAACTGGCTCATCCTTAAGCCCTTTTGGGGCCATTGGACTATAGGGTTGAATGTTCCAAGAGTGTCCTTAAGGTCCTACATAGTTCTCACTGTGGCCTTGGGAGCATGGCAGAGTGATTAAGTGTTTAGGTTCTGGTGTCCTACCACACACTGACAGTTGCCATATAATAGTTTTGTGGCCTTACATTTGATCTCTCTGAGGTCAGCAACCTTAAATGTAATGTTTGCAAGTGGTTTAATCCATGACAGGTGTGTACTAAGTACCCATTAAATGGTAGCCAGTTTTGTAATTATTCCCCGAATGGAGGCTGAGTTACTTGACTCTCCTTTCATTTCCTAACTCTTCATAGGTGAACATGTCCTGTCAAGATGGAACAAGTCCATCTGAAGATTCCCTCTCAAACGTCAGGTCACAGCTTCATTACTGAGCATAAGTCAGGCTGTCATTTACACACAAGGTGCTTCTTGAATCAAGGTTCCCTTCTTGCTGATTCAGTCCTAGACACTGCAGCACTGGGGCTATCTCAGGTTTTCTGGTTCCTCCGCAGAGAAGCTGAGCTTCTGGTTTAAGTCTGACCCAGCAATTGTCAAGGAGCAGTCAGGCCTCAGCAGAGGGGTGCAGTTACTGCCCCCCTCCTAGTGCCCCAGTGTCCCTGAGAATCACCCTGGTCTGAAACAAGAATCTACTACCAGATATGGACACCAGGTGTTGTGTGACTCTGTTAGGCACTGTCCCCCACCCCAAAGAAATAGGAGATGTCTATCTCTAGTGAAAAAAGCATCAGAAGACCTGTCTTTGAGATCAGGTTCTATGACCAAATACATTGTACAAGGGACTTCACTTCTCATGTTAGTAGAATGGAAAAAAAAAAAGCCATCATTTTCTCTTCTTCCCAGACACAAAATAAATATTGACTGCATATAACTGGAAGCCAATGGCAAATTATAAAGGGCTGTAGGAATGTGAGTGATGGGCAGGTATTTGAGCTGGTGGTTGAGATAATATTGGGCATAGAAATCCTCTTTAAAGCATTGAAATAACATGTCTCAAATGCCTGGTTCTTCCGCTTAATTAAAGGGAAGGAGGAAGAGCACTCTCAATAGAAGCAGAGACTTAAAAAAACAATTAATAAAGAATGGCGACTGTAGCAGTTATTGGCTGTGTGACCATGGGCTAATTTCTTAATATTTCTTAACATTTCTGAACATTCACACACATATACACACACACACACACACACACACACACTATGTAAAAATTCCTATGTTATGCCTGGCACATAGTGGGTACATACTCTATAAATGTCAATTGTATTAAGATTGATTTAGAGAAATAGTCATGTGAATCAGTTCACGTAAATTTCAATAGGTATCACCAATTCTACAGCATCTACCAATTTGCCAATTCTCAGGTCTTATGGCAAAGGCTCAGGTGCCTTACTGCGTACAAATACTCATATCTGAGTCAATTGGATTCACTGGAGATAGATGCAGAGAAAAAGACAATAGTGGAAATGGGTGAAGTAAAATTTATTTCGAACGAAATAAAATGCATCAAGCTAAGTTCTGTCAGGAAATTAATCACAGGGGCAAGTTTCTGGGTCTCTGCACCTTTTCTGAGACTGTGAGAGTCCACTTAGGTTAACACAGCCTGTGGGTCTGTCACCTGATTGTTTTATTTATTTATTTTTATTGTGCTTTAGGCAAAAGTTTACAGAAAAAATTAGCCTCTCATTAAACAGTTAATAGATGAATTGATTTGTGACATTGGTTGCCAACCCTGTGATGTGACAACACTCTGCCCTTCTCCCCTGGGTTCCCTCTTCACATTCATCCAGTCTTCCTGTTCGTTCCTGCCTTCTCGTCTTTGCTTTTGACATCTGAACTTTTCTAACGCCCACTTCACATTTCTGGTATACTGGATTCCTAAAGATCAATCCAGAATTCATCTGGATACTTACACTGCATAATGAAGTTAGTAACATTTCTTTGCCCCTACTATATGACTCTATTCTAGTATCATAACTCACATTGAATCATTTAATTCTTCCCCACACCTATGCGTAGGCATTATTATTTCATAGAAGTGCAAAACGAAGCTAGGAGAGAGTAACTTGCTGAGACCAGCTAGAAAGTGATGGAGTTAGGACCCACAAAAAGTCTAGCTGCAGATCCACTACTCTGAATCAGTACTTGAAAAGGATGCTCACCAGAACGTGAGATTCCTCTAAGAAGTGTCTTTCTCTGTCCTGTTTTCTCCAGGAAAAAGCATAGTGTCTGACACGTAGTTGAATAAATAAATGAATTTCTCTTAGTTTATATTGAAGGGATTTTGTTGGCCATTGGAGATCAGAAAGTTCCCTCAGGCTCAGTTGGGTGAGAGTTGGTAATCAAGTGACAGCAGGTGGGTAATATCCTAAAGAATTCCCCAGTAGAGTAAATCACCCTACAGTGATTGCCATTATGACCATTTATCACCTGCAGTATTCTCAATGTTGCTTCATTTCGAACAGAGAGAAGAGCATCATGAGGTGGGAGAACCAGAGCAGCATGTCCAAATTCCTCTTCCTGGGGCTTCTGTCAGGCCAGAGCAGCAGATCGTTTTCTTCGCTCTGTTCCTGGGCATATACCTCTCACCACGGTGCTGGGGAACCTGCTCATCACCCTGCTCATCAAGTTGGACTGTCACCTCCACACTCCCATGTACTTCTTCCTCAGCCACTTGGCCCTCTCTAATGTCTCCTTTTCATCTGTTACCATCCCAAAGATGTTGATAAAATGCATACTCAAGATCAAATGACCCCCTATGCAGGGTGTGTAACACAGATGTATTTTTTTCTTATTTTTTGGTTGTATTGATAACCTTCTTCTTGCAGTGATGGCATATGACAGGTATGTGGCCATCTGTCACCCTCTACACTATACCACCATCATGAGGGAGGAGCTATGCATATTTCTGTTGGCAGGATCCTGGCTCCTGTCATGTCCCAGTGCCCTGTCCCACACCCTCCTCCTGGTTCGACTGTCCTTCTGTGCTGACAACACCATCCCCCACTTCTTCTGTGACCTTGCTGCCCTGCTCAAGCTGTCCTGCTCAGACACCTCCCTCAATGAGATGGTGTGATGGTTAAGATTGTATGTGAACTTGGCTAGGCCATGATTCTCAGTGTTTTGGCAGTTGTATATGTTGCGATCACTTCCTTGTCGAAATTTGATATGCGATCACTCCCATGATGGAATCTGCTGAGTGGTACTGGTGCTGGCAGGACCTGTGGTGGCTCATCACCCCCTCAGCCCTCATCTCTCCACCCTCCACTGGCTACTTCCTTCCTGCTAGCCTTGCCAAGGTTTTTGGCTTGTTCCAGACCCAGCAGCTGCTTCTTGTTGTCTCACCTCTGGTTCTTGAGACTTGAGCCAGCAGCTTACCTGTCGATTTTGGAATTCGTGGATCTTCACAGCCTGTGAGCAAGAGTCCCGTTCCCCAACCGGCTGATCTGGGATTCGCCAGCTCCTGCAGCTAAGTGAATCAGCAGAAACCTTGTGGTCTTGTCTGCTGATCTTGGAAATTGTCGAACTTCACAGCCTGTAAGCAGGAGTCCTGCTCTCCGACCTGCTGATCTTGGGTTCACCAGCTTCTGTGGATGCGTGAATTGGGAGAGGTCTCTACCCTGATCCACGGACTTGGGACATTCTAGCCTCTACAATCGTGTGAGCTGTTTCCTTGATATAAATCTCTCTCTATATTTATATGCTTTACTGGTTTTGCTTCTCTAGAGAACCCAGCCTAAGACAGATAGTTTTTTTTTTTTTTTTTTTTTTAGTAAAGCAAAAAGAAAGTTTTATTAGGCATATATTCAAAAAAGCAAAAGTGGAAAGCAGAAAACCACGCTGCCAGAGCCATGAGATGGTTATGGGTGTTGGGGGATTTGTCATCATCCTGTCATTTACTGGTGTTCTAGTCTCTTATAGCCACATTGGGGCCACCATCCTGAGGTTTCCCTCAATCAAGGTGATCTGTAAAGCCTTGTCCACCTGTGGCCCCCACCTCTCTGAGGCTTTTTTATTCTATGGGACAATTGTGGTATTGTACTTTTTCCCATCATTGAGCAACTCTAATGACAAAGACATAATTGTCTCAGTAGTATACACAGTGGTCACCTCCATGTTGAATCCCTTTATCTACAGCCTGAGGAAGAGATATAAAAGAGGCCATGGGGAAACTTCTCAGAAGGGAGATATTTTTATCCAAGTAACAATCCCCTGTTCTTGTTCTTATCTTACCCATCGGCTCTGTCAGAGAGGTCTCCTTGAAAAATATGTAGTTAAGTGACCAACCTTGTTTTTTCATCCTACCATTCTCCTTTTAACAGTCTCACATGTTTGGATCCCTTATACTCCTTGGGAGAAGACACAATAGAAGTGTGAAATATAATTGCAGAAGGTACCTTCTCATGCTTTAAATTCTCAGCTCCCAAGGTGAATAAGATTAGAACTGTCAAATGTCATGTGGCCATGAGACTATACTTTTTAAATACAGAATTCAGTGCACATTTTGCTCCATTTTGAACTACTTTTTTTTTTTTAAAATATTTTATTGTACTTCAGGTGAAGGCTTACAGAACAGATGGTTTCTCATGTAACAGTAACACACATGCTGTTTTATGACATTGGTTAACAACCCCACAACATTTTAACCCTCTAAATTCT
>NW_004443974.1:6561685-6666188 GCF_000243295.1 Trichechus manatus latirostris
CGCTCTCTGTTCTCTTTCAGTATTCTTACTCCATTTGGTGTTCGGCTGAGTTCTTTATCTCTTCATTTGGTGTTCTAGGGTTTCAGGATTGTTGATTCTCTGTTTGGCTTAGTTTTTCGGATCTTGTTGTGGAGGGACGGCGTGGTGCTTCTGCCTAGAGCGCCATCTTGCCGGAGTCTCTCTGAACTACTTTTAATGTTTATAATTTTTTTTAGATGTTAAAGTGTCATAAAATGGTTGGATAAAACTTGAATGATAATCTATACTTTAGTTCTTCTATTATTTCCCATAGTTGTAAAAATGTGTGTAGTTCCTATTTCAAATGCTGGCCTTCCTAATGCAGTAGTTGATTGATAGAGTATTTTCTTACAGTTTCCTAAAATCTAAACAAATCCAAAACTTTTGATCTTGGTGGTTAATTTTATTGTGCTCGTGGTGGGGAGAACCCGACAGAGGTTCATAGGGCAATCACTTCAAACAAATTTCATAATTCTAAGTAAGTTTTTTTCCCTCTATGGGGTTTTTCTTGATGGGACAGTCTATATTCTCCTGCTTACTTCTACTTCGGAAAAATGAGGATTGTCTCTTTCTTCCCTAACTGAGGGAACCTATGTCTATTTGAAGCAAAGATAAACATATGCAAGGGATGTTGTTGTTGTTGTTAGGTGCCCTCAAGTCAGTTCTGACTCACAGCAACCCTATGTACAAAAGAACAAAACACTGCCCGGTCCTGCACCATCATCACAATTATTGATATACTTGAGCCTATTGTTGCAGCCACTATGTCAGTGCATCTCATTGAGGGTTTTTCTCTCTTTTGCCTATCTTTTATTTTACCAAACATGATGTCCTTCTCCAGGGAATGGTCCCTCCTGATAACATGTCCAAAGTATGTGAGACAAAGTCTTGTCATCCTTGCTTCCAAACAGCATACTGGCTGTACTTCTTCCAAGACAGATTTGTTCATTCTTTTGGCAGTCCACGGTATATTCAATATTCTTCCCCAACACCACAATACAAAGGGGTCAATTCTTCTTCAGTCTTCCTTATTCATCCTCCAGCTTTCCCATGGATTTGAAGCAATTGAAAACACCATGGTTTGGGTCAGTAGCACCTTAGTTTTCAGGAGGGTGACTTGTTTGCTTTTTAACACTTTAAAGACATCTTTTACAGCAGATTTGCCCAAGGCAATGCATCTTTTGAGTTCTTGACTGCTGTTTCCATGGATGTTGATTGTGGATCCAAGTAAAATGAAATCCTTGACAACTTTAATCTTTTCTCCGTTTATCACGATGTTGCTTATTGGTCCAGTTGTGAGAATTTTTGTTTTCTTGATGTTACATTTCAAGCATTTCAAGTCCTCTTCACTTTCAGCAAGCAAGGTTGTGTCATCTGCATAACGCAGGTTGCTAATGAGTCTTCTTTCAATCCTGATGCCCCATTCTTCTTCATATAGTCCAGCTTCTCGAAATATTTGCTCAACGTACAGATTGAATACATATGGTGAAAGGATACAACCCTGACGCACACCTTTTCTGACTTTAAACTACACTGCATCCCCTTGTTCTGTTCGAACCACTGCCTCTTGATCCATGTACAGGTTCCTCATGAGCACAATTAAGTGTTCTGGAATTCCCATTCTTCACAATGTTATCCATAATTTGTTATCACCCACACAATGGAATGACACTGAATAGTCAATAAAACACAGGTAAACATCTTTCTGGTATTCTCTGCTTTCAGCCAGGACCTATCTGACATCAGCAATGATATCCCTGTTTACACATCCTCTTCTGAATCCACCTTGAATTTCTGGCAGTTCCCTGTTGACATACTGCTGCAGCCACTTTTGAATGATCTTCAGCAAAATTTTTCCTGTATGTGATATTACTGATATCGTTTGATAATTTCCACATTCAGAAACAAGAGATCTGGGGTTCACACACTTAACCTCCAGCTGGGTTGTTTCCTATGTAAACTTAAAAGGCAAAAAGCTCCATGAATCACCGAATTCCTAGTAGATGTTCTGTGGTTATTACCATTATTCCTCCAAGGGTGAACTATTGCCTTCTATCAACAAACAGTTCTTTCCCCCTGGGAAGCCAGGGCAAATGAAGCAATTATTTTCTGTTAGTCTCTAATTTGGAGTATGGGTAGGGGGATTTGCCCTCCTGGGTCCTCCCTGTGTTTTGTAAGGTAGAACCCCAGCCAATGATCAGGGACTGTGAACAAGAGTGTCTGAATATATCTATCTTGTCTGTTGTGAACTAGTATCTCGTCTTCTTCTTTCAATGCATCTTTTTTTTAGAGGCTGTACCTGCTTCACAGGACTCTGGGTCTTCTAATGTGAAATAGAAGAACCATCACATACTTTGTAGCTGGAGGTATCTGTGTTTATCACCTAAGGGACCATGTCAGAGCAGGAGTAGGCTCCACATTCTTCATACTGTGTCAGTGGTATGGAAACAGTTGTATGATTGTATGTGTGTGTATCCAGTGTGTGCTGCTGATTCCTAGTATGATCTACCCCTCCTCAAACAAACTTCATGTAGAGTAATTTATCTGGAACTGATAATCTATCCAAATTTTGACAGCATGAGGCAAACACATATTTTCTCTCATTTATCTTTCATCCCCCACTGAGTCATGTTGGGTTTCCCTCCAAATTTTATCCCAAATTTCTTCAATTGTCTTCATCTCTGCTGCCACACCCAGGTGTAAGTAGTTACTATTTTGTACCAGAACTACTGCAATAGTTTCCTATTAAGATTCCTCCTGACCTTCTTGCTTTACTACAATCTGTTCACCAGTAGCCAGCAAAATATTTAAAAACTTTCAATCACTACTTTACTTAAAGCTTCTCATGGGTGTTTTATTGCTCTGAGAATAAAATTAAAAAATTTTATCATGGCAGAAAAGGTCTTACATAATCTGACTCCTAGCTAATTCTCCAACCTCCTATTCTTCTTTTGCTAACCAAGCTCCTGTATTTTTTCTGTTCCTTAAACACCCTAAGCTCTTTCTTCTCTCAGAATGATATTCATTCTAAATAGAATGACCACAGAATCTTCACATGACAATCTCTTATTATTTATAACTCATTCCAAAGAACCCATCGGAACAGTCTTCTTCACCACCTTAGCCTCCTGTAATTTGACTATATATATTAAAATGGAAAATGCACATACCTTTCCACCCATTTCTAAGAATTTTTCCTATATTTTCCCATTGTACATTAATATTGAACAATGTTACTATTTGTAATATGTTTTGAAATAGGAAAAAACTAGAAACAAAATAAATGTCCATTAGATAACTAATTTGCATATTTATTATAATAAACTAGATATTAACATGCTATTGACTATCAAAACTGAATGTGTAATTCTTCTCAGGTAAAAATATCAAGTTAATATTTTCCTCTTGTTGTAAAAACGTAGGTCACACAACATTTGCCAATTCAATGTTTTTGACTTGTACAATTCAATGACACCAATTACAGTGTTTTTAATGTAGACGGGGCTGAAGAACTGGGGATTTTAGAGATTATGTCAGTCAAATTGAGAGAATTTGTAGATAATAAAGTCTTTATTTAACCCCATAGATGACTGAGAACTCCTACAGTGTGGCACCTCTCAACTACCAGAGAAGACCTTGAGATTGATTAGTAGCCCTTATATATTACACGAGTTCTGTTTTTTAGAATCTAGAACCATCATGTTCTTATTTCTTATTTTGTATAGGTTCACATATGTAGGTTTAAGACTAATGGACCTGACGCAGAAAGAGAAAGAAATGATGGATAATACTAGCAGAGTAGAAGTGTGACAAATACTGTAATAAAAATATCAGATATGAGTCACTGGTATAAAAGCTAGGATAAGATCATGGGAAAATGTTAAGTGTTATTTGGTGATGTAGGTTAGACAAACACAAAGAGCTTCTTCTTTGACAATTCCAGGATGGGTCTGGAAAAGCCAATGACTTTCCTGGTGTTCTGACGACTTGAACAAGAGAACTCTGGTTTGAATTAAGGAAAAAAATAAGGTAGGAACTTGAAAGAGAAATTAGATTGTTTTCTCCCCATTCTATGAAAATTTCCATGGAAATGGTGATGGTAGACTGAAAATGTTGAGGAGTGGGAAAGAACTTTGTTAAGGAAACACTGATGGCTTACTATAAGGTGTGCCACTAAATCTTTTTGTTACTGACAGATTCATGTCCTTAATGTCCTTGCCTTGGCTAGTTACTTATGATGTATCTCACCATGTGTGCAAATCCGGATTTCTGGGAGATGCAGTGCAGCCCACTGGATTATCTTATCCTATGCAATCCATGGAAATAAAACATTAACCAATGAGTGCGAGAGAAGACTAGTAAGAGAGAGGTTAAAGGAGGACAACAGACCAATCAGATTCTTTCTCATCTGCGTTCAGTTACTAACTGAAAGGTTGGCAGTGCAAACACACCCAGCGGTGTCTCAGAAGAAATGACAGTGATCTGCTTCTTGAAAACCCTATGGAGTGCAGTTCTACTCTGTAACAGATGGAGTTGGCATGAGTGGGAATCAACTTGATGACAACTGTTTTTTTTTTTTTTTAATTTTTGTTTAATAGTCTTTCTAACTACCAGATAGTTACCTAGCCTTGCACCCTAGTTTCTTAATCGCAAGTTTGAACACGGTCTGATATGATAAATCATTGTGATGTTTCATGGTTCCTCCAAAAGAGCTGTTGTTCATTTCTAGGTGAAACCATAATAGCCAATGGTCAGACTGTTGCTGACTCTCATTAGTGGAGCAAAAACATGTGATATTCAAGGTTCATACACTGAGTAGTTCAAATTCTTGTTCTCATATGACCATCATGATGTTTCTTATTCTTTGACACTGTCATCTCTTTTTCCATCTACAGCAAAAGAATAACAGGATGAAGAGGTATAATCAGAGCTTGTGTCTGAATTCCTCCTCCTGGGGCTCCCCATTAGGCTAGAGGAGCAAGGCATATACTACACCCTATTCCTGGGCATGTACCTCACCATCGTGCAGGGAAACCTGCTCATTATCCTGTTCATCTGGCTGGACTCTTGCCTCTATGCCTCTATGTATTTCTTCCTCAGCCCCTTGGCCTTCACTGACATCTCTTTCTCAACAATTACAGCACCGAAGATGCTGATGAACATGCAGACACAAAATCAATCTGTCTGATATGCTGGGTGCATTTCCCAGGTATATTTTTTCTTATTTTTTGGTGATACTGACAACTTCCTTCTCACCTTAATGGCCTGTGACAGGTACATGGCCGTTTGTCACCCCCTCCACTATACCACTATCATGAGTCAGAGCTTGTGTTTCCGGCTAGTAGTAAGTGTCCTGGGTATTATCCTTTGCCAGTGCTCTATTTCACACCCTGCTCCTGGCCCATCTTTCTGTTGAAGCAATACTCTTCCCTACTTCTTCAGTGATCTTTCTGCCTTACTTAAGCTATCCAGCTGAGATACCTCAACCAATGAGCTGGTTATCCTTCACTGTGGTAGTGGTGGTCGTTACTTTCCATTCATATGCATCCTGGTCTCTCATGGCTGCACTGGGTCCACCACCCTGAGAATCCCCTCAACCAAGGGAATCTGCAAAGCCTTGTCCACTTGTGGCTCCCATCCCTTTGTGGAGTCTGTATACCGTGGCACAATTATTGGATTGTACATTTTCCCCTCATCCAGTAACTCCAATGGCAAGGATGTCATTGTAGCCGTATTATACACTCGGGGTACACCTATGCTAAATTCCTTATCTATCATTTGCGGAATCGGGACATAAAAGGAGCTCTGGGAAATATACTCAAAGGAAGAACATTTTCACCATAGTTTGCACTGAAATTAGGTAGGTGTTGTGACTTGTTTTGTTTAATAAGATGTTAGTAAACATGTTAAAAGTCTTGAAAAGAGCTATGCATGATAGTTTACTCTTTGGGAACCCAGAGACTGCTGTGTGGAGAAACACATGCTAGTCTAATAGGGAATGAAAGACCATAGGAAGAGAGGCTCCCACTATTCCAACCTTCCCAGCCATACCAAGTGAGGCCTACAGTTGTTAGGGAAACTTTCTAGAACACCCAGCCACAGACTATTCAGCCCAGTCTAATACTGCTCAGCTGACCCATAGAATTGTCGCTATGAATTGGACATAGAATTGTGAGCAAATAAAATGATTTCTTTCAGAAAGTTAACAGATACATCTCTCATATTTCTGTGGCATTCACAATGCTTGTCCATGCTGATGACTTCTTACTGAGAACACCTATGACCTTCTGCCTGAGAATTATTTCACTTCTAAGAGCAGGGGCAAACTCTGTCTGCTCTCGGACAGGCCAGATGGGACAGGGATTTACTGACTCCAGAAGAATCTCTTAGTCAAGGACAGTTATGAGCTGGTGGAAACAAATCCCAGTTATATTACACATTGGGTGGGACAACTCTGAGGCATGTTCTAAAAAGACCATTTCTCAGTGATCTGAACTCCAATTCCCCTCAGTGGTAACATACTATTACCATACACTGTATTGACTTCTTACCTTTCCATGTCTCAGATCCCCACTCTCCTATTGGTTCTTCCTGGAATTACCTTCCTAATGAACTACTTGTATAAATTTCCTTTATTATATTGAGGAATTTCCCTTGTCTTAGTTATCAAGTGCTGCTATAACAGAAATACCACAAGTGGATGGCTTTAACAAAGAGAAATTTATTCTCTCACAGTTTAGGAGGCTAGAAGTCTGAATTCAGGGTGCCAGTTCCAGGGTGTCATGGATTGAACTGTGTCCCCCCAAAATATCTGTCAACTTGGCTGGGTCATGATTCCCAGTATTGTATGATTGTGTACCTTTTTGTAATCTGATGTGATTTCTTTATGTGTTGTAAACTCTATCACCATGATGTAATAAGATGGATTAGTGGCAGTTGTACTGATGAGGTCTACAAGATTAGATGGTGTCTTAAGCCAATCTCTTCTGACATAGAAGCGAGCAGAGACACATGGGAACATCATACCACCAAGAAAGCAGAGCCGGGAGCAGAGCGCCTCCCTTGGACCTGAGGTTCCTGGGCTGAGATACTCCCAGACCAAGGGAAGACTGATGACAAGGACCTTCCTCTGGAGCAGACAGAGAGAGAAGGCCTTTCCCTGGAGCTGATGCCCTGAATTTGGACTTATAGCCTACTAGACTGTGAGAATAAATTTCTCTTTGTTAAAGCCATCCACTTGTGGTACTTCTGTTACAGCAGCACTAGATGACTAAGACACAGGGGAAGGCTTTCTCTCTCTCCTGGCATTAGGAGAAGATCCTTGACATCAGTCTTCTCCTGGTCTAGGAGCTTCTTAGCTTCTCAGCACAGGGGCCCCTTGTCCAAAGGACTCGCTATTCTCCTGGCTCTCGTTTCTTGGTAGTATGAGGTCCCATGTCTCTCCGATTGCATCTCTCTTTTATATCTCAAAAGAGACTGACTTAAGACAGAACCTAATCTTGTAGATTGAGTTCTGCCTCATTAACATACCTGCCACTAATCCCAACTCATTAACGTCACAGAGGTAGGATTTACAACACATAGGAAAATCACATCAGATGACAAAATGATGGACAATCACACAATGCTGAGAATCATGGAATAGCCAAATTTACGTATATTTTTTGGGGACACAATTCAATCCCAAACACCTTCTATTCCTATTTTGCTGAGAGTTTTTATCAGGAATGGGTGTTGGACTTTGTCAAATGCCTTTTCTGCATCAATTGATATGATCATGTGATTCTTTTCCTTTGTTTTGTTTTTGTGGTGGATTATGTTGATTGATTTTCTAATGTTGAACCAAACTTGCATGCCTGGTATGAATCCCACTAGGTCATGATGTATATATGTATATATATTTTGATATGCTGTTGTAGTCTATCAGCTAAGATTTTGTTGAGAATTTTTGCATCTATATTCATGAGGGATGTTGGTCTGTAGTTTTCTTTTTCAGTGTTGTCCTTGCCTGGCTTTGATATTACGGTTATGCTGGCTTCATAGAATGAATTCAGGAGTATTCCTTGCTTTTCTGTGTTCTGGAATAGTTTGAGTAGAACTGGTGTCAACTCTTCTCTGAATGTTTGCTAGAATTCTCCAGTGAAGTTGTTTGGAACAGGGCTTTTTTTGTTGGGATTTTTTTTTATGACCCCTTCAATTTCTTCTTTTGTTATGGATCTGTTCAAATTTTCTACCTCAATTTGTATTAGTTGAGGTAGATGGTGTGTTTCTAGAAATTTTTCCATTTCCTCTAGGTTTTCAAATTTGTTGTAGTACAATTTTTTGTAGTATTCTGTTATGATTCTTTTTTATTTCTGCTGGTTCTGTTGCAATGTCACCCATCTCATTTCTTATTCAGTTTGCTTGCATCTTCTCCAGTTTTTCTTTTGTCAGTTTGGGCAGTGTTTTGTCAATTTCATTAATCCTTTCAAAAACAAGCTTTTAGTGTTGTTGATTCTTTATATTGTTTTTCTGTTCTCTGTTTCATTTATTTCTGCTCTAATTTTTATTATTTCTTTTCTTCTGGTGACTGTGGGCTTGTTTTGCTGCTCTCTTTCTAATTGTACAAGTTGTATGGTTAATATTTTGATTTTTGTCCTTTCTTCCTTTTTGATGTGTGTGTTTATTGCTATAAATTGATCTCTGAGTACTGCTTTTGCTGTGTCCCAAAGGTTTTGGTATGTTGTGTTTTTGTTCTCATTTGATTCTAGGAATTTTTTTATTTCATCTTTGATTTCATCTATTACTCAGTAGTTTTTAAGCAGGGTGTTATTTAGTTTCCATGTATTAGATTGTTTTTTCTTCCTCTTCCTGTTATTGATCTCTACTTTTGTAGTGTTATGGTCAGAGAGGATGCTTTGTATTATTTAGATGTTTCTGAGTTTGTGGATGCTTGCTTTGTGGCCTAAAATGTGTTGGGTGATGTACTGTATATATGCATATGAGGTCAAGTTGGTTGATTGTGGTGTTTAGATCTTTTGTGTTTTTGCTGAGTTTCTTTCTAGTTGTTCTGTCCTTCACTGAGAGTGATGTGTTAAAGTCTCCTAGTATTATTGTGGAAGTGTCTATTTCTCTTTTTAGTTCCGTTAGAGTTTGTTTTATGTATTTTGGACCTCTGTCATTGAGTGCGTACGTATTTATTATGGTTGTGTCCTCTTGGTGGAATGACATTATATAATGTCCTTCCTTGTCTTTAGTAGTGTATTTTGCTTTAAAATCTATTTTATTAGAGACTAATATTGCCACTTATGCTCTTTTTTAGTCATTATTTGCTTGATATATTTTTTCCATCCTTTAAGTTTTAGTTTATTTATATCTTTGTGTCTAAAGTGTGTCTCTTGCAGACAGTATCATGATGATTTGTGTTTTTTAATGCATTCTGCAACTCTCTATCTCTTTACTGGTGCATTTAAGCCATTTACATTCAGTGTGATTATCAATAGGTATGTTTATTGCTGTCATTTTTTAATGATTTTTTTGTGATGTTGACTGTTTTTTTTTCTCCACTTAATTTTCCGTGCTGAGTTTTTTTTTTTCTTTTAAATTGTAGCTTGTCTTTTCATTTCCTTCATTGTTTTTGGTTTTGTGTGTGCTGAGTCTTTACGATTTTCTTCTTTCATATATTGATAAGTAAGTTTGTTGACTTTCATTGTGGTTACACTCAAATTTACTTTTATCATCTTAAGTTTAAAGCTGTAATTTATTTCTTGACATAGTCTTGACTATACCTATACCCTTTATTCCCCGTTTATGTTTTGAAGCTGTCGTCAATTACAGATTAAAGTCTTTGGTTCCCTGTTTTCTATCTTTTAGCTTTATTTCATTTTTTAAAGTTCTTTATCTGGGCTGATATCTCTCTGATGTTTTCATGTGTTTTAAACTCAAGCTGTTGTCTGGTGTGTTATTATTTTTCTGTTTGAAAGACTTCTTGTAATATTTCTTGTAAACTTGGTCTGGTTTTTACAAATTCCTTTAATTTCTGTTTATCTGGAAATAATCTAATTTCACCATCATATTTGAAGAATAATTTTGCTAGATACAGAATTCTTGGTTGGCAGTTTTTTTCTTTCAAGGTTTTATATAGATAGATTATCCCATTGCCTGCTTGCCTGCATGGCTTCTGCCAAATAATCAGAACTTAGTCTTATCGATGCCCTTTTGTAGGTGATCTTTTGTTTTTCCCAAGCTGCATTCATGATTCTTTCTTTGTCTTTGGTTTTGGAAAGTTTGATTGTGATATGTCTTGGTGTTCTAATGGGCTCTATCCTGTATGGGCTTTACTGTGATTTTTTTATGGTTAACTTCTCAACTTCCATGATATTAGGGAAGTTTTCTGTCAATATATCTTCAACAATTCTCTCTGTGCTTTTCGTTGACTCCTCCCCTTTTGGGGTTCCAATCATGTGTAAATTTTTCCTCTTAATGCTGTCCCACATAACTCTTAGCCTTTCTTTATTCTTTTCTTTTTTTATTGTTCCCTGAAAAGGTTAGTGTCAAGGGGTTGGTCTTCTATACTGTTGATTCTGTTTTCCGTTGTTTCAATTCTACTCCTATGACTTTCCATTGAGTTGTCAATTTCTGCAATTTTATTGTTAAGATTCTGGATCTCTAGTTGCTGCTTCTGTTTCATTTCCAGTTGTCTGTTTATTTTGCCATTTTGAATTCTTCTAGTGTCTTGTCTGTGCATTCCTTGGTTTTGTCTGTGTTTTCCTTGATTCCTTGAGGATCTTCTTCATAAGCCTTTTGAATTCCTTATCAGGAAGCTCCATTACCTTTTCTTCCTCAGGGAGGATTTCTGGTTCTTTATTATATCACTTGCTGGGGCCATCTTGCCCTGCTTCTTTAAGTGGTTTGTTATTGTCAGTTGTCTCTGGGATGTTAAAGGATTATTGTATTTATTTTTTATTTGTATAAATTGTTTGCTGGATCTTGTTTTTTGTTTTGTTTTAGTGATTCCTGGCAGGTTTGATGGGAGTGGTGCTCTGGTTGCTGGACTGGCTGTGCTGGAGCCCTCCTTACCTGTCTTCGGGAGGGTGGAATGATGGGTAGGTGTGGGAGCTCCAGCCTCTGTCTACTGATCTTGAGGGGCGCCTGAAGGTCAGTTGATTTGGCTTTGACCTCCATCTGTCTTTAGTTTGGTGGCTCAGGAACAGGGAATGATGCTCTCCATGCAGGTGGAGCAGCCAGTGTGGTGGGTGTGATGGGCATTGGAGGCATGCTCCTCTCCTCTCCCTGGTTGTGGGGGGGATGTAGATGGCAGAGAGGGGGTGGTGGGGATATGTTTACAGAGTCATTCGACTTTCACTTGCTCCTGGGTAGGGAGAAGGAGGAAGGAACGGCAGGTGGATGTTCACTCAGTCTCACTGCATCTGTTGGTAGCAGGAAGAGGGAGAAAGCCACAGCAGGTGGGTATGTGCACACTCACTCTACTTCCACCCTGTGCTGGGCAACGGGAGGGAGGAAAGGGCCTCAGGGGGGATGCACACATAGTCGTAGCTCCCCTGCCCTTTGCTGGGTGGGATAAAAGATGGATTCAATCCTGGCAGATGCATGCACTGTGGTGTTGCCTTGCAACAGTTGAGGGGAGGGAGGAAGGGGCTGTGGGGGATGCGCGCATAGTCACTTCTTCTCTGCCCGTCGCTGGGCAGGTTAAGGGGTAGAGTTGCTCCTGGCAAATGCAGGCACAGCGGTAACACCTCATGTCATGTGGGGGAAGGAAGGAAGGGACTGCGGGAGAAGTGTGCAGTTATGGCTCTTTTACCCCTGGTTGGGTTGGTTAAGGAATGGAGTCACGTCTGGCAGATACACACACAGAGGTGCTTCTTCATGTCAAGCAAGGGGAGGGAGGAAGGAGCTGCTGGGAGATGCACAGGCAGTCAAGTTTCCTCTGCCCCTCGCTGGGTGGGGTAAGGGAGAGAGTGGTGCTCCCTGAAGTCAAGGGTCTCCACGTTTGAGTATCTCTTGTTCTGGATCTGGCACCCTCGCTGACTCTGCTTGTTTTCGTGTGTGTCTATAGAGGTTCTCTTACCCTTTTGGGAAAGTCGTGAACTTACCTTGACGTTTTCTTCACGCAAGGTCACCGCTGGCTTTGTTGTAAATTAGCCGCAGTGGGACGAGATGGCTGGCTGAGTTGCGCTGTTCCATGTTACTCTTTTTTCATTGCTTTACTTATTCCTTCTAATTGGTATTCGGTTCAGTCCTTTGACTTTCTTTTTGTTCAAGGTTCCTGGATTCCCCCAAAACTGCTCCATCTGCAGCATTCTTTCTCTCACTTGACAGGAACTAGTGCATAAACTAAAGACATTGGAAATATACTTGTCTGTTATTTTACTCTCATATTCCACATTTAATCAGTCAGGAAATTCCGTTGACTCTTCCTCAAAATACATTCAGAATTTGACCGCTTCTCATTACCTCTGCTTTTACTACCTTGGTCTTTACCAGCTTCGTCTCTTGCCTGAAATACTGCATTAGCTTCCTAACTTGTCTCCCTGCTTCTATCTCTTTGTCACCTTAGAATATTCTCAATATAGCAGCCAGAGCAATCCTTTTAAAACTTAAATTCTGATCATGTCAATCCTCTGCTCAAAAACCATCTAACAGATCAATTTTTTCAGTAAAAGCTAAGTTATTAGGATGGCCCAAAAGACTCTATGTGATCTGGTTCTTCTTTATCTACTGAACACATTTCTCGTTAGCCTTCCTCTGACTCTTCCAGCCTCACTGGCCTTGTTGGTGCTCTGTGAAAGTGCCAGGTGTATCTCTACTTTAAGGTCTTTATACTGGTTGTTCCATTGGACAGAAAAGCTCTTCTCCCTGATATTCCAATGACTAACTTTCTCACCACATTCAAATATTGTTAAATGTCTTGCATTCAAGAAGGTCTTCTCTGATTGCTCTATTTAAGATTGTATTTCCAGTCTCCTGGGAAAGAGACCAGTACTTCTGGTCTCCTATACCTTGTTCTACATTTTTTGTAGCACTTATCTCCTATTATCTTATTATATAGTTCACGTATTTATTTTGTCTATTGCTTAGTATTTGTATTCCTCTGCTAGCATGTAAGCTTCAAAAAAGCAGTTTTGGCAGCTGGTCCATCCCCAGGCGCATACAAGACTGGTACAAATACTACAGGTATTGGTGAGTAAATGAATTGATCATAATTTTTAATGACAAAATTCAAGTTCATCTTTCATTTTTGTAAGCAGTCTCTCCTCCCACACAATCTATTAAAAAAAAACAAAAATAAACAAACAAAAACCCTGTTGCTGTTGAGTTGACTCCAACTCATGGACACCTCACATGTGAGTAGAACTTTGATCTATAGGGTTTTCAATGGCTGATCTTTTTGGAAATAGGTCATCAGGTCTTTCTTTCAAGGTATCTCTGGGTATACTCAAACCACCAACCTTTTAGTTAGCAGCTGAGCACATTCACTGTTTGCACCACCCAGGGACTCCACACAACATAGAAACCAAAATAAAACAAACCAACAAAAAAACAAACTCATTGCTTTCGAGTCAATTCCAACTAAGCAACCCCACAAGACGGAGTAGAACTGCCCCATAGAGTTTCCAAGGAGCAGCTGGTAGATTCAAACTGCTGACGTTTTGATTAGCAGCCATTGCTCTTAACCACTGTGCCACCAGGGCTCCACACAACACATAGAGGTATTTCATTGCTACTACCACTTTGGCTTTGGAAGAGGAGACTCTGATCTTTCTACTTTTTCCCAGTACTGTGCACAATAGGCTGGTCATGGACCTATGACTGTGTTCCTTCATCTATGGCATGGCTCTCTTTATCTGGTCCCTCCCCAGAGTAAGAATTTGGACGTTGAGCTGACAGTCATTTCTTTTGGGTTTCTGACCTCTTTCCTATCACTTCTTCCCTACCACAAGATGATATTATCACTTTTTAGACAAAACTCAATGGCAATGAACAAGACATTGTATTTATATGTTTCTTAACGATTAGCAGTTTCATTCTATGAACAATACATGTTTCCTTTTAACAAATTCGAATATTACAGATGCATATAAAACAAAAGCAAATATTATCTTCTTCTTCCCTATTCCATTCTCACCCTCAAGAATTAATCATTATTAAAGGGAGGTTTTCTTTCTGGATATATATATACATATAGGTATATTCTCACCTATTTATAATATACACATGTACATTCACTTATATAATTTTTTTAAAAATTGTACTTCAGGTGAAGGTTTACAGAACAAATAGTTTTTCATTAAACAGTCAGTACACATATTGTTACATGACATTGGTTAACTACCCCATGACATGTCAACACGCTCCCTTCTCGACTTTTTTTTTTGGTGAAAATATACATAGCCAAAGATACACCGTTTCAAAAATTTCTACATGCACAGTTTAGTGACATCGACTATGCTCTTCCAATTGTGCTGCTATTTTCACTTTAGATGAAGGTTTACAGAACAAAATAGTTTCTCATTAAACAGTTAGAACACATGTTGCCCTATGACAATGGTTAACAACCTCACTACACCATCAACACTGTCCTTACTCAACCTTGGGTTCCCTATCACCAGCTATCCTGTCCCCTTCTGCCTTCTAGCCCTTGTCCCTGGACTGCTGTGCTTCATTAGTCCCATTTTGTTTTATGGGGCTGTCCAATCCCCTGCTGAATGGTGAACCTTGGAAGTGACTTCACCACTGAACTAAAAGGGTGTCTGGGGACCATACCCTCGGGGTTTCTCCAGTCTCCTTTAGGTAAGTAAATCTGGTCTTTTTTTGTGCATTAGAATTTTGTTCTACATCCTTCTCCACCTCTGTCCAGAACCCTCTGCTGTGATCCTGGTCAGAGCAATCAGTGGTGGTAGCCAGGCACCATCTAGCTGTACTGGACTCAGTCTGGTGGAGGCCTTGGTAGCTGTGGTCCATTAGTCCTTTGGACTAATCTTTTCCTTGTATCCTGTTCTCTTCATTCTCCCTGGCTCCCGGAGGAGTTATATAATTTTTTTACCCTAATATATTTATCCGTAAACATTTTATTTTGCAACATGTTTTTCATCCATAATGCCTTTCAGGTTAGTGATAGAAAGCTACCTCGTTATTTATAACTACTGCATATTGTTCCAGTCTACAAAAGTATTGAATCATTATTCATTTATCCATCCCCCTATTGATAGGCATTTAGGTTGTTTATAATTTTTCTAATTTGTTTGCTATTACAAACAATGCTTCAGTGAATGCCTGTGTACATATTGCTGTATGTACTTAATGAAATATTATTATATGCATGGATTCTAGAAATGAATCATTGAGACATAAGGAATGACAGAGATATTCAAGCATGCAACTTCTCAAATAAGGGCCAAATTAGTTTTCTTTAGGTGTTGTTCAAGGACTGCTCGGGTGCTTATTAAAATGCAGATTCTCAGCCTCCACATAAGACATACTGAGTTCTATCTATGGGAGTGAGATAGGAGAATAGCAATGATAAAATATTAAGATGTAAAATATAGTAAAACCTAAAATCACTGAGCAAAAAATAGAAAATATTGAATGAAAACAAAAGCTAACAGAGTGAAGTCCTTGCCTGTTGTCTTGGCCACCCTTTACTTCCCAGAAGAGCTCAATATACCTCTGTGTGGTTCCAGAGGCTTCCAGTTATATCTGCCTTCAATGTCTACATATGGGCTTTAATCGTCTCTTCAAAAGATACTGTAAATAATTCTAAGCACATACAATAAATCTTCTGGAAACCATACAGACTACTGAATGGTAGTGACGGTGGGAATTCCTGCAGCTAGGATGGAGCCAAGTGGAGTGAGTGCCTTTGAAGGACAAATAACAGATGATCAGTGTGGAGACCCATAAGGAACTGACCCCAACCACCACCCTGCACTGGCCTGATCATTGGGGAAGTTCTGTGTTGAGCTGCTACATCACCTAGCTAATTAGGGCTAACACTTGGGTTTTTGTTCGCTACAGAGCCCAAAACATGCTGCTGTTGAAGACACAGAGGAAGGAATAAATGTGACTCCTGCATAGATCGTCACATATATTCCTTGCTTTGGTGGCGATCTCAATATTCCTTCCCTCTCCTCTCCTCCCCTCCCCTCTTCTCTCCTTTCTGTCTGTCTCTCTCATCCTAAATCACTGTAAAGACTTTCAAAGAGCTAAATATTGAAAAACTGATTATAGAAGTTCATTAACATACAAAGGATCCTAGGGTATCAAAGTTATTGAACAAGTATAAATTAATTCTGGAAAATTTTGTGGAAAACAAAGGTGCTCAACAGCATTTAGAAGGAGTGAAATAGATATGGTTTCCTGAAGAAGAGAAGGATAAAAGAGAGGAGGATATATGAGAGCTGGAAGCCAATTGCTCAACCACAATAAAGCGTCAGTGGTTGACAGTTGCAAGTGTAAGGAAATGGATAAAACCCAACAAACATGACACATATGGATTATGCCTGCTGATTTATACGAGTTTGTTATGCTTATCAGGAACCAGTAGAAACAGAGTCCAGAGGAGCTGGAACATGTCCATGGAGGTGATGGCTAGGATTTCCTCTTGCACATCATCTTCTCCAGGCCCCTCTTCATGTCTTTGTTCCTCAGGCTGTAGATAAAAGGGTTTAGCATGGAGGGCAAAATGGTGTAGCTGATTGTTGCCACCCGGTCCCTGCCAGTGTAACTAGACAAGGGCTGTAAGTAGACATAGAAGATGCTTCCATAAAAGAAGGTCACTATGATGAAGTGAGAACCACAGGTGGAGAAGGCTTTGCATTTTCCAGCAGCTGAGGGAATTTTGAGAACAGCAATGAGGATTCTTACATAAGAGAAAGAAATGCATAGAAAGGGAGTTACAAAAACAACTACTCCTTCTGTCTTTATTGTAATATCATTGACAAAAGTGGAAGAGCAAGACAATTTCAGGAGAGGGTTGATGTCACAGAGGAAGTGTTGAATAACATTGGAGTCACAGAAGGTGAGACGATTCAGCAGAAGTGTATGCAAGAGGGAGTGAAAGTGAGGAAATGAGCAGGAGAAGGCCAACAGCAGGAAGCAGCGATGGTGGCTCATGATGGTAACATAGTGGAAGGGATCACAGATGGCTACATAGCGGTCAATGGCCATGGCTGCCAGAAGGCAACTGTCAGTGTTGCCAAAAGCATAGAGAAAATACATCTGTGTCAGACACCCAGCATAGGAGATGGTCTTCTTCTTGGACAAGAAGTTCACCAGCATCTTGGGAACAATAGTTGTTGTGAAGCAAATGTCAGTGAAAGACAAGAAACTCAGGAAGAAATACATGGGGGTCTGGAGCTGGGGGTCAGAGTGAATGGCCAGAATGATGAGCAGGTTCCCTGTTATGGTGATGAGGTACATGGTGAGGAAGAGGACAAACAGCGGCTTCTGGTCCTCGGGCCATGAGGACAGTCCCAGGAGGATGAACTCTGAGACACTGCTGGTTTGGTTGACTCTTTCCATGGTCATGGAGCCAGCTAGAATAGAGAAGAGCCTACTGTTTAACATAATTTTCTTTTATAACTTTAATCAAAAACAAGCCAATGAATCTATGCTTCTTCCTACTTCTACTTTCCAGTTAGGGTCATGATTAGCCACCATGGGAGCAACTTGCCAGCCACATAATCTTGGGTGCTGCTCTCCTCTCCCAACTCTGACTCTTCACAAACTTCTTGTGTTGATAATATGGACTTGGGCAGGAGAATTTCCCTTCAGGAACACAGTTGAAACTTCCTGATTCAGTTTAATATTAAATCTTAAAATAAATATTTATTGAGCATCTACTCTGTGAAAAACACTCTCCTGGGCAGGGGACACAACTGTGAGTAGGCTTGGCTTTGAATGGGTTTTGTATTCTAATGGGGGAGATCACACACACACTTATGCATACACTTATATGCATAGGTGTGTGTGTAATCTACATTTTATGAAAGTTCTATATTTTACAAAAAATAAAACAATGTAAGGGGATAGAGACTGACAAGGGTAGGGTGAGGGAAGCTGTTTTAAATCAGGTGGTTATATATCTCTCTTTCTGTATCAAAGCAAATTTTCAGTTATGTCATGCTAAGGTTTATCTCTGAACTTCCTTGGCAGTAAAAGAGGCTTGGTGAAATACTCAGCAGGGCAATCAGAGGAATAATGAATCCAGGTCAACAGTTTTGTTGTCATTGCTTGTTTTATCTTCAGAGGCACTTATTTAGAAGCTCATACTCCTTAGTGAATGTCAAACAAATAATAAGTAAAAATTAAATTAAAAGAAAATTATTCATTTAAATTTACTTTTTACTTATTATTTTCCTTTAATTCCCCCAAATTTCATCATGGTCCTACATCATGGACACCCACCATTAAGCATATGTCCTGCCATGCTAATTTCTATTTGTTTATTTACCTGTGTATAAATCCTTGAAAAACATGTCTATTGCTTGATTTATGTGTATTTTTCCATTTACATAAATAGTACTGTGATACATACCTCATTTTGTTTTTGTTTTTTTCTCCACACATATTTTTGGGATATATGTTCTAGTTCATTTCTTTTGACCCCTTTCATTGTATGCATGCACCACTCTTGACTTAATCCTTTTCCCTAGATGTCTTATGCCTCTTTGCTACCATGGACAACACTGATTCAAATATCTTCATGTCCACAAGGTGTTTTAAATTATTCATTCAAACCTTGCAAATGGACATATTGCTTAGGCATTTTTCTTAGCAGTTCAAAGAATGACTATTTACTCATTCATTCAACATTTAAATGCCTACTTTCCAGCTGTTTAACATCAGGCAAGTTATTAAATACCTTTAAACTTCAATTTTCTCATCTGTAAAGAGGGAATACTAACATTTACCATAAGATCGTTAGAGGCTTTAATGGCATAATGTGTTTAAAGCACTGAGAATGGTTCCAGGCACAGAGTAAATATTTGATACCACCACCTTCTCCACCCATAATCGTTGCTAATGCTTTCCCCCACCATCAAGTGTTCGTGGATGTTCTCAAAAGTAACTGATCTGAATATAACAAAACCCATGCCCTCAGATTAATTGTCAGAGTAAATTCTATGAGTTTACAAAGTTTTTTTTTAGAAGGTATATTTTTTCCCACGCTTTGAATAATCTGGGAGTAAATCAGTGATTAGGCATTTACCTTCTGGTAGGCAGTATCTTGTTTATTCCTCAGGACAACTTTCTGAGGTATAAGCTATTATTTTTCCTATTTTTCTGACAAGGAAACTGAGAAATAGAGACAAAATGATTTGCTAAAGTCACACATGCAGTAAATAGCAGAAATAAGATTTAAATTCAGGTCTTAATTCTGAAGCTCATGCTTTTAACCACTATGCTACATCTTCTCATATATTTGTAAAGCTATAAAAGTTTATATCTTAAACAACTGTGTTTCAGATATAAATATAGGCTATATTTTTTCCACTTTGATTGTTTTTTACTTGCACACACAATGCACTCCCCCTCCCGAAACTTTTTTTTTTTTTTTTTTAATTCCAACATTAAGAACAGACCTTTATTTTTACATGGGAAAATATATCTTTCTGTGTTGAATGGTTTGTGGAATTTGAAAATTCTAACTTACTTGATGGAATGGCAGTAGTAAAGGGAATTTAATCTTGAATGGCTGAGGCATGTCTGTGTGCATGGAGTTGTGGGTTGGTAGAAAGTGCACTGGACTTGGAGGCAGATGGTGAGGGTTTATATCTGACCTCTATTACTTGCTCACTGAGTGATCTTATCTTGTTTTAGGAAGAGCTGATGAAATACCATGTATAAGTGCATTTGCAAAACATACAGCAACATAAATGAATTATTTGTGACAGGAATGTGAAATAAAGAAGAATATTTGGAATGTCAAGTAAGGTTGGATACTCCCATGTCTCATCAATGCCGAATACCTAAAAAAGTGGAAAGGAGTTTTCAAATTGAGACTCTGAGGATATAATTTTAAAAGTCTGGTGTGTGTGGGATGGGAACTATTATTTTTGTATCTTCTACTGAGTTCCCCATACCCAATTATTGGAGTTCTACTTCCTCAAAAACCATGAGATAATAACACATTCTGGCCCAGTGATCAAGGAGGGTGGGCATAAAACTAAAATGTAGACTTAAATGTTAAGCTGAACTCTGTGACAAGCTGTGTCCATAAGATTGCAACTGGCAAATGAAAAACCAAACCTGTTGCCATCAAGTCAATTCCAACTCATGGTGATTCCATGCGCTTTACAGTAGAACTGGGCACCACAGGGTTTTCTTGGCTGTCATCTTATAGAAGGTTGGGTTCTCTGGGAAACTGACTTTGAGATGGAGATCATCCTACAGAATGTTTATTAACCAGGTCTTCTCTTGCGCGGCGCAGCTGGGTAGATCCAAACCACCAAATTTTCTCTTAGTGGTCAAGATCAAACAGTTTATACCATTCAGATACCTTCATTGCTAAGGAGGCTGAAACAAGTAACTGACTGAGGTGGGATGGCCAAGTAAGTGGGCATCCAGTGTACTGATGTTCACTCCCCATATCCAGATGTCTTCTCTCTTTTCCCAGTTTCTTTAAAGCTGATCTTTCTCCTGAACCACTTCTTCAAATTGGTTCTACATCTCAGCCAAGATAAGAACTAAGTTTTCTCCCTTATCTTTCTGACCTTCTGGTCAGTGACAGACAAGAAGAGGTAAGATAAAGGAGGAAAGAACAGATGGATTGATCTAGATTCTACAGTGATAAAGCATTTTCTGATACTGCTTCGTAGCTTTGTCTCTTTCTCAACCTTTTACTCCCAGCATTATTCTGTCTTTGTCTGCTTCCTACCACAGAAGGCAGAGATTCCCAGACTCATTTGGCAAGAACTCTCTTGGGTGGGGAAGCCCCACCAGTTTCTCATGGGTTTGAAGTCTGCTTTTCCAACCTCCTTGGGGTCCTTGATGAGCTGGGGTAACTGTGCTGAACTCACACTATCTTGATCCCTCAGGGGAGTTTGCTTTGTGACCTCTCTAGGTGCAGAAATCGTAACAGACATCAGAATTGAGTGAAGCTGCCCTCAAGGGGTGGGGGTCCTTAGGGCCTCCTTATGGAGGCTGAGACTATTTTCAGAACCTTCAAACTTACCATAACATCTCCAGGGCATGCTTCAGTTTATCCAATGGTGGGTAATCAAAGGTGGTGGAATATTGTGTGTGTGTTCGGTGTATAGAAGTGTTTCAAGTTGAGTCCTCTGGGAAACTGACTTTGAGATGGAGATCAGGCTGCAGAATGTTTGTTTGTTAAGCAGTGCTATTGGGATTAACACCTGTGGAAGGGACTTCTAGCTTCCTGAACTGTGAGAAAATAAATTTCTGTCCTTTAAAGCCACTCAGTTGTGATATTTATTGTTATGGCAGTACCAGGTAACTAAGATACCATTCATTATAAAATTAGATCCATTTGGCTTCTTATGGTTTAGTGTTGCCACTTGAACTCTGTCATTCTCATTGCTATTAGTGAACTGAGTTCTGTGATAGCATATTTTATCATCAGCCTGACTTACAGAGGAAAAGAACAACTATCCAAAGTATAAAATGAAATTATGCATGTAGAAGCTGTTAAATTGTTTTGTTGTCTATATTTTCTCCACAATAAAAAAAAAGATTAAAATGAAAAGTAAAAGTTTTGTGTTCTTGTTTCCCATCCACGGTCTGTTTGTAGTCTACCAGTAGGTATCATCGTTTAAAATTAAATCAATATATAAGTATTAATTCATCTACTTTAGATATTTCCTCTTATGAGAGAAAAATTTAGCATATTTACACTATTTTCCTTTTCCTGTCCGTCTTTTTAAATTTTTAATAACATTATTATCATTTTATTGTGATAAATATATGTAACACAACGTTTGCCACTTAAACATTTTTTACATGTACAATTCAGTGATGTGCTGTTAATTACGTTCATCATGTTGTTCATCATTACCACTCTCTACTTCCAAATTTCAGAAGCTCAGTGTCCCCTAAGCAATGAGTTCCCCTTTCCCCTTCCTTCCAGCCCGCCCCTGGTAACCACTAATAAAGTTTAGTCTCTATACACTTGCCTATTTTTGATATTTCATAAGTGGGATTATACAATATTTGTCCTTTTTTGACTGACATATTTCATTCAGCATAAGTTCATCCATGTTGTAGCATGTATCAGGATTCCATTTCTCTTTATGGTTAATATTCCATTGTATGGATATACCACATTTTGTTTAGTCATTGATCTGTTGATGGGCATTTAGACTGTTTCTACCTTTTGGCATTTGTGATAGTTGCAATGAACAATGATGTACGAGTATTTGCATTCCTGCTTTCTATTCTTTTGGGTATATACCTAGCAGTGGAATTGCTTGATCAAGTGGTAATTCTATGTTTAACTTTGTGAGGAACTGCCAATTATTTTCCACAGTGGCTATACCATTTTACAGTCCCACCAGCAATGGATGAGGGTTCCAATTTCTCTATCTTCCCCAACACCTGTTGTTTTCTGTTTTCTTGATAGTCATCTGTGGGGGTGAAGTGATAACTCATTGTGGTTTTGATTTGCATTTTCCTAATGACTAATGACATTGAGTGTCTTTTCACATACTTGTTTGCCAATTATTTATCTTTTCAAATGAAATACCTATTCAAGTCCTTTGTCCATTTTTTGATTCAATTGTTTTTAAGTTGTAGGAATTGCTTATATTTTCTGGATATTAAACCCTTATCAGATGTATGGTTCCCCCCAAATTTCTTTCATTCTGTAGGTTGTATATTCACTTTTTTAAATAAGCTCTTTGATGCACAAAAGTTTTAATTTTGATGAAGTCCCGTTTATCTGTCTTTTGTTGCTCATGCTTTCAATGTCATATCTCAGAATCCATTGTTAAAAACGAGATCCCAAAGAATTATCCCTATGTTTTCCTCTAACAGTTTTATGATCTTAGTTCTTACATTTAGGTCTTTGATCCATTTTACGTTAGTTTTCATATATGGTATGAGGTATGGGTCCACGTTCATTCTTTTGTTTGTGGGTATCCTGTTGTCCCATCGCCATTTATTTAAGAGATTATTCTTTCCCTATTGGATGGATTTAGCATACTTGTCAAAAATCAATTGACCATAGACGTATAGGTTTATTTCTGGACTCTCAATTCTATACCATTGGTCTATATATCTATCATTACACCAATACCACACTGTTTTGTTTATTGTAGCTTTATAATTGGTTTTGACTGGGAAGTGTGAGTTTTCCTACTTTGTTCTTCTTTTACAAGATTGCTTTGGATATTTCGGGCCCTTTACAGTTGCATATAAATTTGAGGGTTGGCTTTGCCATTTCTGTAAAGAAGGCCCTTGGAATTTTGATGGGTATTGATAACTGGGTAGCCCTGGTGGTGCAGTAGTTAAGAGCTCTATTGCACCCAAAAAGGTCGGCAGTTCGAATTCACCGGCCACTCCTTGGAAACCCTGCTCTGTCCTTTAGGGTCAGTATGAGTTGGAATTGACTCAATGACAACAGCATTTTTTTTTTTTTTGTATTGATAACTGGAACAGTTATTAAAGTGAATGTGTTATTTGGCAAATTAGTTAGCGATTAGTCCTTAGGCCAATTGGTTTTCAGGAAACTGAGTTTAGTGCTTTAACATATAGTATCTTATTTAACCCTCACAATAAACTCATGAGCAGGATACTATTACTATCCACCATGGGTCTGAGGAAACTCATAGAAACTTAAGCACCTTGCTTAGGGCACCCAGTGAGTGAGTGGCAGAATCAGTACTGATCTCCTGTTAGTCTATGTTTAATATCCTTGGGGTTAATCCCCCTACTCTATCATTGCCCAAACAAGCCCCAACTCTTGCCCTCCAGCGATCTCAGGGGAGTGTAGAGACCTGCAAGCTATCAGGTGGCAGTGGAATTTGTGCTCTAAAATAGGTCAGCATCAGTGGTGTAGGAGTCTGCAAGGGCTGAGTCTTACTCTGGGTCAATCTGTGATGTATGGCAAGGCTGACCTCAATGCCATGGGTATTTGAAGCCAAGAGTGACTATGGCCACTTTTGCTTCTCATGACATTAACACTGGTATCAAAAACACTTCTCTTATGACCCCTGTGTCTTAGCCTATCTAGTTTTTTTACAGGTTCCCTCTCAAGGAGAAGGTAGAAGATTGGGCAATTTCCTTCCATAACCAGAAACTTGGAGGTGTTTTCCTCTGTGTATTAACCTTGTTGGTAAATGGGGATCTTCTTGCCCATTTTTCTGCTGCTTGAAAAACAGACTTGAAATGTTCAAAAGATCCTTACCAAAAACCAAAACCAAACTATTGCAGTTGAGTTGATTCCGACTCATAGCGACCCTACTGGACAGAGTAGAATTGCTTCATAGGGTTTCCAAGGAGCGGGGTGTATTAGAACTGCTGACCTTTTGGTCACTAGAACGTCTTCTTGTTTCTTGAACACAGTTCTCATGAACAGAAAGTGAGGGCCCAGGGAAAATCCTTAATCAGAAGTTGTCTGTGCTCACCGAGAAGTGACTCAAGTCAAAGGAATATGGAGAATTACCATTTGGCACTGGATATGTATGTTTATGTAAGAATGTGTATTTTTTGTGTTGTTTATATAAACCAGTGTAATTGACTTGTACACTGACTATCTTCATGTAGGACAGTGATAGATAGATTATGGAGAGGTGAAAATCTCTTCTTGGTAAGGTATGTTTGTGTGTGTGCATGTATTTATATTTGTGTGTTGTGTTTACATGACTACATGCACCTGTGTGTACATGTCAAAAAAAACCAAACCTGTTGCTGTCAAGTTGATTCTAACTCATAGTGACCCTATAGGACAGAGCAGAACTACCCCACAGAGTTTCCAAGGAGTGGCTGGTGATTTGAACTGCTGATCTTTTGGTTGCAGTAGAGCTCTTAACCACTCTGCCACCAGGGCTCCATGTATATATAGTATATGTTTTATTTTCATAGGTTTTGAGTTGTCTGGATGACTAGGTGTGGTGTTAGGGTGTTGTGTTGTGTGTGACTGTGTTGTATTTATCAGTTGTGTGTAAATTTGTGTGAAAATGACACAAACCCTGACAGTTTTTTACTTGTAGTAAGTATAGGTCATAGATGAGTATAGATCAGAGAAGTCTATGATTTTGTGTGTATCACTATATGTGCGTTTGCACGTATATAACACACTAACACTCTGACCATTTTGACTCAGATGGGAGTAGAGGAAGGGAAGCTAAAATCATAATATGGAAATATGTGTGTGTGTATGTTTGTGTGTTAGGTGAAACAAACTCACAGGCACATTCTTATCTTATGTCTTGTCTCCTCTTATCTCAGACACAGACAGATAACTCTAAGCAGCGTCTTCCTTAAGCCAATTTGGCAGTCTTTTATCCATGTTATTTGATGGTTCCAAAAGTGCTCTGAGGGCCAAATATTTTCTACACTGACCTTCAACAATGTCTTATTTCTATGCTGGTGTGATCGTTAAGGTTATGTGTCAACTTGGCCGGACCATGATTCTCAGTGGTTTAGCAGTTATGATATAGTTTAGCAGTCGTATGATGATGTGATTACTTTCATGATGAGATTTGATATAATTGATCACCTCCATGATAGGATCTGCTGTGAGTAGCCAATCAGTTGAAAGGGAGTTTTCTTGGGTGTGCAGCCTGCATCAGGTATAAGTGGACTTTCTGGCAAGGCTAGGGGGTTTTTGCTAGTGCTGGATGCTGCAGCTGGCTCCTGTTCATCTGACCTCCAGTTGTTGGGACTTGAGCTAGCAGCTTACCTACCATCTTGCCTGCTGATCTTGGGATTTGTTGATATTTGCAGCCTGTGAACAAGAACCTTGCTGTCTGACCTGCTGATCTAGGGTTCGCCAGCCCCAGCGGCTAAGTGAATCAGAAGAAGCCTCTATCCTGACCCACGTACTTGAGACATTTCAGGTTCTACAACCACAGAAGCCATTTCCTTGATATAAATCTCTTTCTATATATGTTAATATGCTTTACTGGTTTTGCTTCTCTACAGAATCCAGCCTAAGAAAGCCAGGACATGGTAGTGGTTAAGTGCTTTGGCTCTTGTTTCACACACATCTTGGTTCAAATCTCTATTTTTGATACTTAATAGTTTTATGATCTTGAGCTCAATATCTATGAGGCCCAGCAGCCTGAACTGTAAAACTAGATGAGTAAGGGTTTAATCCAGTATATACTGTGTTATAAGCATGAAATAAGTGGGTGCTAGCATCATGATGGAGCCCTGGTGGTGCAGTGGTTAAGTGTTAAGGCTTCCAACCAAAAGGTCAGCAGCTTGAATCCACCAGCTGCTCTGTGGAACCCCTATGGGGGACAGCTTTACTCTGTCCTATAGGGTCACTATGAGTTGGAATCAACTCAATGGCAGTGGATTTGGTTTGGTTTTGGTTAGCATCATGATTATTCCTCAAATTCATGAGACTCTCAACTCTCTATTTTTGGACTGTCAGTGGGAGAGTATTTTGTGCAAGGAGAAAGGTAACAGGTCCATCCTAAGACTCTTTTTTAAGCTCCAGCTCACAGTTTCCCTTCTTCATATTTGAGCATGTGTCCAGCTTCCTCTTTCACACAGGGAGTGACATGAATCAAGGTTCTATTCTTGCTGATCCAACCAATAAATGAGAGGACGCTATTTGACACATACCTTCTGGATCTTCCCCCAGATTTGTTTGAGCTCCAGGGAGAAGTCTGGCCCAATACTTGCCAGTGAGCAGCCAGGCCTCAGCAGAAGGTTTAAGTCACTTCCCCCTCCTGATCCCTAGTCCCCATTGACTAACATGACCTTCTTGGCTTAACTTCTCTGTGTTCTTGGAGGGGTCACTTCTATCAGAGACTTTGTCTTAGAGTCATAATCTTTCACTGGGTTCCCCCTCCAGGGCTCCTGTATGTGACCTCTAACTCTGATTTGACTTCCAGTGAAAGAGATGCCAGGTTGGTAATGCAGACTGTATGAAGTCTCATGCTTAAGATCAGGATCCAAAACCAACTAGCTATGTGCCCTTGTGGATGTGACTTCACACCTGTTTCCACAAACAATAAAATGAAAACATTAACGACTGGTTTATCTGCTTTACAGGCACTCAATAAATTTTTACTGATTAATGGAATTAAATGTACATAAAAGCCCTTTGCAAATTGCACCCAAAAGCAAACAAAACCCATTGTGTTGAGTCAGTTCCTCCTCACAGTGATGCTGTAGGACAGAGTGGAATTGCTCCATAGGGTTTCCAAGGATGTAAATCTTTATGGAAGCAGACTACCACATCTTTCTCTAGGTGGAGAGGCTAGTGGGTTCGAACTGCCGAGCTTTCCATTAGCAGACAAGTGCTTAACCACTGCACCACCAGGCCTTCTTACTTGCAAATTGTACAGTATGGTATAAATAGGTGACCATTCTGGTTTGCCCACAGAAGCCTGGGTGTACAGCCATTGTTCCAGTATAATTATTATATAGTTTCTCTTCTTTTCATTCTCAAAAGTGTCCTGGTTTGGACACTAAAATCTAGGGTCTTTGTATGTATGCATGTTAGCTGATAACGAAGCAGATGACTGAGGTCAGTTTGAAACCCTGAAATAATTTCACACAAGATCAGTGTTTTCTGCCTAATGATGAAGGGCAGGAGCAGTGGAACGGTGAAGAGTAGAGTTTCTGATCATATTGACATTGATTGGAATCGTTGACTGCATCAGTTATTATCTTTGTGACCTTGGGCCAATTACTAAGCAGGCTGATATTTAGTTACCAGATACCTAAATTTGATGTTAATAATATTTATGTCCTAGTAGGAGCTCATTAAATGTCAACTATTGTCAATATTAAAGCAAATTTTTCACAGTTAATCAGATGACTATGAATCCTAAAAGACATCCCAAATCCTACAGCATCAGCAAGTTCTTAGGTTTCTCGGAAGGTCTTTGGAAAATTCTCAAGTCCCTCACGGTGTATGTACGCTCATATTGTAATACTTGTAACCTGGCTTGAAGGATTGGAGATAGATAATCTGATTGGAAGACTGGGGATAAATGGAAAGAGAGCGAGAGAGAGAGAAAGACAGACAGACAGATAGAGAGACAATGAGGGAGAAATAGCTGTGTTGGGTGAAGAAATAATGATAAAATCACTGCAATCAAAGAATTAATCCCCATGGTCACAGGGAATAAACAATCCCAGGAAGTTAAAACTTTTTAGACCAGCAGCTGGGTCTTGTCTGATGCCCATCTCACTTTTCTGTTCTATTGAGTTCTTTTTTAAAAAAAATTATTTATTTTATTTTGCTTTAGGTGAAAGTTTACAGCTTAAGTTAATTTCTCATACAAAAATGTATACAGATATTGTTTTGTGACATTAGTTGCAATCCCCATAATGTGACAGCACACTCTCCCTTTCCACCCCAGGTTCCCTGTGTCCATTTGATCAGTTCCTGTCCCTTCCTGCCTTGTCATTCTGCCTCTGGACAGGAGTTGCCCTTTGGGCTCATGTATCTGATGGAACAAAGAAGCACAGTCCTCATGCATATTATTTTTTGTTGTATAGTCCTGTCGAATCTTTGTCAGAAGAGTGGGCTTCCAGAATGGTTTCAGTTCTGGATTAACAGAGCATCTGGGGGCCACAGTTTTGGGGTTCCTCCAGTCTCTGTCAGACCATTAGTTCTGGTCTTTTTACGTGAATTTGAGTTCTGCTCCACACTTCTCTCCAGCTCCATCAAGGACTCTCTGTTGTGTTCCCTGTCAGGGAGGTCGTTGATGCTGGCCAGGCACCATCTAGTTCTTCTGGTCTCAGGCTGATGGAATCTCTGGTTCATGTGGTCCTTTAGTCTCTTGGGTTAATATTTTCCTTGTGTCTTTGGTGTTCTTCATTCTCATTTGTTCCAAGAAGGATGAGACCAATTGATGCATCTTAGTTGGCCGCTCATGAGCTTTTAAGACCCCAGTGCCACTCACCAAAGTGGAATGCAGAACATTTTCTTAATAAACTTTGTTATACCAGTTGACCTAGATGTCCCTTGAAACCCTGGTTCCCAAGCCCCAGCTCCAGTTACTCTGTACCTCAAAGTGTTTTGATGTGTCCAGGAAACTTCTTAGCTTTTGCTTTAGTTTAGATGTGCTGACTTCCCCTGTATTGTGTGTGTGTTGTCCTTCCCTTCACCGAAGTTGATCTTTGTCTACTATCTGGTTAGTAAATTCCCCTCTCCCGCCTTCCCCACTCTTGTAAAAGAATATTTTCTTCTGTGTTTAAACCTTTTCTTGAGTTCTTATAATACTGGTCTCATACAATATTTGTCCTTTTGTGACTGACTAATTTCACTCAGCATAATGCCCTCCAGATTCATCCATGTTGTGAGATGTTTCGCAGATTCATCATTGTTCTTTATCATTGTGTAGTATTCCATTGTGTGTATGTACCATAATTTGTTTATCCATTCGTCTGTTGATGGGCACCTAGGTTGTTTCCATCTTTTTGCTATTGTGAACAATGCTGCCCTGAACATAAGTATGCATATGTCTATTCATGTGCCAGCTCTTATTTTTCTAGGATATATTCCTAGGAGTGGGATTGATGGATCATATAGTATTTCTATTTCTAGCTTTTTAAGGAAGTGCTAAATCATTTTCCGAAGTGGCTGAACCAGTTTACATTCCCACTAGCAGTGCATAAGTGTTCCAGTCTCTCCACAACCTCTCCAACATTTATTACTTTGTGTTTTTGGATTAGTGCCAGCCAGTTTTGATTTGCATTTCTCTAATGGCTAATATAGAATTAAATTAAATTTAGAGACCATCTCAAGAATAGATTTGACACGTTGAACACTAATGAACAAAGACGAGATGAATTGTGGAACGGCATCAAGGACATCATACCCGAAGAAAGCAAGAGGTCATTAAAAAGACAGGAAGGAAAGAAAAGACCAAAATGGATGTCAGAAGAGATTCTGAAACTACTCTTAAAAGTTGAGTAGCCAAAGCAAAAGGAAGAAAAGATGAAGTAAAAGAGCTGAACAGAAGATTTCAAAGGGTGGCTCGAGAAGACAATGTAAAGCATTATAATGACATGTGCAAAGACTTGGAGACAGAAAACCAAAAGGGAAGAACATGCTCAGCATTTCTCAAGCCTTGAGTTGCAATAGTGAAGGATTCTACAGGGAAAATATTAAATGACGCAGGAAGCATCAAAAGAAGATGGAAGGAATACACAGAATCACTATACCAAAAAGAATTGGTTGATATTCAACCATTTCAGGAGGTAGCATATGATCAGGAACCGGTGGTACTGAAGGAAGAAGTCCAAGCTGCACTGAAGGCATTGGCAAAAAACAAGGCTCCAGGAATTGATGGAATACCAGTCGAGATGTTTCAACAAACGGATGCAGCACTGGAAGTGCTCACTCATCTATGCCAAGAAATCTGGAAGACAGCTACCTGGACAAACAACTGGAAGAGATCCATATTTATGCCTATTCCCAGGAAACGTGATCTAACCGAATGCAGAAATTATCCAACAATATCATTAATATCACACGTAAGTAAAATTTTGTTGAAGATCATTCAAAAGTGGCTGCAGTAGTATATTGACAGGAAACTGCCAGAAATTCAAGCCAGATTCAGAAGAGAACGTGGAACGAGGGACATCATTGCTGATGTCAAATGGATCCTGGCTGAAAGCAGAGAATACTAGAAAGATGTTTACCTGTATTTTATTGACTATTCAATGTCATTCCACTGTGTGGGTGATAAAAAAATTATGGATAACATTGTGTAGAATGGGAATTCTAGAACACTTAATTGTGTTCATGAGGAACCTGTACATAGATCAAGAAGCAGTAGTTCGAACAGAACAAGTGGATACTGCGTGGTTTTAAAGTCAGGAAAAGTGTGCATCAGAGTCGTATCCTTTCACTATACCTATTCAATTTGTATGCTGACCAAATAATCCGAGAAGCTGGACTATATGAGGAAAAACAGAGCAACAGGATTGGAAGAAGACTCATTAACAACTTGCATTATGCAGATGACACAACCTTGCTTGCTGAAAGTGAAGAGGACTTGACACACTTACTTATAAAGATCAAAGACCACAGCCTTTAGTATGGATTACACCTCAACATGAAGAAAACAAAAATCCTCACAACTGAACCAATAAGCAACATCTTGATAAATGGAGAAAAGACTGAAGTT
This sequence comes from Trichechus manatus latirostris, assembly GCF_000243295.1. NCBI lineage: Eukaryota > Metazoa > Chordata > Mammalia > Sirenia > Trichechidae > Trichechus > Trichechus manatus. The sequence continues at coordinate 6,592,987 of NW_004443974.1, forward strand.
ATCAAGGATTTCATTTTACTTGGATCCACAATGTACACCCATGGAAGCAGCAGTCAAGAAACCAGACAACGCATTGCATTGGGCAAATCTGCTGTAAAAGACCTCCTTAAAGCGTTAAAAAGCAAAGATGTCACCTTGGTGTTTGCAATCGCCTCACGTGCGTACAAAAACTGGAGGATAAATAGGGAAGACTGAAGACCAATGATGGCTTTGAATTATGGTGCTGGTGAAGAATATTGAATATACCATGGACTGTCAAAAGAATGAACAAATTGATCTTGGAAGAAGTACAACCAGAATGCTCCTTAGAAGCAAGGATGGCGAGACTTAGTCTCACATAATTTGTACATGGTATCAGGAGGGATCAGTCCCTGGGGATGGACATCATGTTTGGTAAAGTAGAGGGTCAGTGAAAAAGAGGAAGACCCTCAACCAGACGGATTGACATAGTGGCTGCAACAATAGGCTTAAGCAGAACAATGATTGTGAGGATGGCGCAGGACCAGGCAGTATTTCGTTCTGTTGTGCATAGGGTTGATATGAGTTGGAACCCGCCTGATGGCGCCTAACAACAAAAACGACCGTGTTGAGCATTTCCTCATGTGTCTATTAGCTACCTGAATGTCTTCGTTGGTGAAGTGTCTGTTCATATCCTTTGCCCATTTTTTAATTGGATTATTTGTCTTTTTGTTGTTGAGGTGTTGCAATATCTTGTAGATTTTAGAGAGTATACCCTTATTGGATATGTCATAGCCAAAATTTTTTCACAGTCTGTAGGTTCTCTTTTTACTTTTTTGGTGAAGTCTTTTGATGAGCATAAGTATTTGATTTTCAGGGGCTCCCAGTTATCTATTTCTCTTCTAGAGTTTGTGCATTGTTAGTTATGGTTTGTATACTATTTACGCTATGTATTAGGGCTCCTAGCATTATCCTTATTTTTTCTTCTATGATCTTTATCATTTTATATTTTATATTTAGGTCTTTGATCCATTTTGAGTATGTTTCTGTGCATGATGGGAGGTATGGGTCCTGTTTCATTTTTTGCAGATGGATATCCACTTATGCCAGCACCATCTGTTAAAGAGACTGTCTTTTCCCTATTTAATCGACTTTGGGCCTTTGTCAAGTATCAGCTGCTCATAGGTGGATAGATTTACATCTGGGTTCTCAATTATGTTCCATTGGTCTAAGTACCTGTTGTACAAGTACCAGGCTGTTTTGACTACCATGGCTGTATAATGGGTTCTAAAATGAGGTAGTGTGAGAGCTCCCACTTTGTTCTTCTTCTTCAGTAATGCTTTGCTTATCTGGGGCCTCTTCCCTTTCCATAGGAAGTTGGTGATTTCTCTATCTCATTAAAAAATGCTGTTGGAATTTGGATCGTAAGTGCATTGTATCTGTAGCTTGCTTTGGGTAGAATTGACATTTTCACAATATTGAGTCTTCCTATCCATGAGCATAGTATATTTTTCCACTTATGTAAGTCTCTTTTGATTTCTTGCAGTAGTGTTTTGTAGTTTTCTTTGTATAGGTCTTTTACGTCTCCGATTAGATTTATTCCTAAGTACTTAATCTTCTTGGGTGCTACTGTAAATGGTATTGATTTTGGTGGTTTCCTTTTTGAAGCTCTCTTTGTTGGTGTAGAGGAATCCAACTGATTTTTGTATTTTTATCTTGTTTCTTGATATTTTGCTGAAATCTTCTATTAGTTCCAGTAGTTTTCTTGGGATTCTTTGGGGTTTTCTGTGTATAAGATCATATCATCTGCAAATAGAGATACTTTGACTTCTTCCTTACCAAATTTGGATGCGCTTTATTTATTTTCCTTGCCCTATTGCTCTGGCTATGACCTCCAGCACATGTTGAATAAAAGTGGTGATAAAGGGCATCCTTGTCTGGTTACCTTGTATACCTAGTATGAATCCCACTTGGTTGTGGAGTTTTTTTTTTTTTTTTTGATATGATGCTGAATTCTATTGGCTAGGATTTGGTAAGAATGTTTGCATCAAAGACCAGACTTAATGGTCTGACTGAGACTGGCAGAACCCTGGAAAGCATGGCCCTCAGATTCTCTATCAGCCCAGAACCAAAACAATTTCTGAGGCCAACGCTTCAGACCAAGGTTGGACTGGACTGTGGGACATAAAATGATACTTGTGAAGAATGTACTTCTTAGCTCAAGTAGATACATGAGACTGAGCAGGCAGCTCCTGTCCGGAGGTGAGATGGGAAGGCAGAGAGGGCTGGGAGCTGGTTGAATGGACATGGGAAATCAGTGATGGAAAGGAGGAGTGTGCTGTCACAGTATAGGGAGAGCAATTAGGATCACATAACAATATATGTATAAATTTTTGTATAAGAGACTAACTTGAAATGTAAACTTTCACTTAAAGCACAACAATCAAAAAAAAAAAAAAAACAACAACCATACAATCCAACATTAATGCTTTGATTATAGCCCTTTCTTCTTTTTGGATGTGTGCATTTATTGCTGTAAACTGACCTCTGAGCACTGCCTTTGCTGTGTCCCAAAGGTTTTGGTACGATATGTTTTCATTCTCATTTAATTCTAGGAATTTCTTTATTCCCTCTTTGACTTCTCCTATTATCCACTTGTTTTTAACCAACAAGTGGTTATTCAATTTCCATGTATTTGATTTTTTTCCTTGCTCTTCCTGTTGTTGATTTCTACTTTTATGGTGGCGTGATCAGAGAGGATGCTTTGCATTATTTCGAGGCTTTGGATTTTATTGAGGGTTGTTGCTTTGTAGCCTAAAATGTGGTCTATTCTGGAGAATGTTTCATGTGTGTTGGAAAAGAATATTTACTTTGCTGTTGTTGGGTGGAGTGTTCTATATGTGTCTATGAGGTCAAGTTGGTTGATTGTGGCCTTTAAATCTTCTGTATCTTCGCTGAGCTTCTTTCTAGATGCTCTGTCCTTTACTGAGAGTGGTGTGTTGAATTCTCCCTACTATTATTGTGGACCTGTCCGTTCCTCTTTTCAGTGCTGTTGGAGTTTATGTATCTTGGAGCCCTGTTTATTAAGGTTATGTCTTCTCAGTGGACTGTCCCTTTAACCATTATATAATGTCTTTTGTTGTCTTTTATGGTTGATTTTGCCTTGAACTCTATTTTATCTGAGATTAGTTTCACCACTCCTGCCTTTTTTGGTTGCTGTTTGCTTGACATATTTTTTTCTATTCTTTGATTTTTAATATATTCATGTCTTTGTGTCTAAGGTGTATGTCTTGTAGACAGCATATTGATGGGCTGTGCTTTTTAAATCCGTTCTGCCACTCTCTGCCTCTTTACAGGTGCATTTAAGCCATTTACATTCAATATGATTATTGATATGTATGAGTTTATTGTTGTGCTTTTTTCCTGTGGTGCTGATCTTTTCTTTGTTGCTTTTACTTTCCTTTGCTGAGTTCCTTTTGTTTGTAGATTTTCTTTTCTTTCATTACTATAGATTTTGTGTTTACTGAGACTTTATGGTTTTCTTCTTCTTTTTTATTCTGATGAGTAGGTTTGCTAATTTTCTTTGTGGTTACCTTGAAACCTTGAAATTTACCCTTATTTTCCTAAGTTTGAACCAGTCTTTTATTACTTGATATCATCTTGATTTTCTCTCCATTTGAAAGTTCTATACCTACACCGTTTATTCCTCCTTTTGTAGTTTTGACATTGTCATTATTTATAGATTGACTTCTCTGTTTCCCTGTGTTAAGTCTTTAGCTTTGTTTTATTATTGAGAGTTCTTTACTTAGGTTGGTATCTGGCTGATGTTGTCCTGCGTCCTAGACTCCGATTATTATCTGATGTTGTTGCTTCTCTAACCAAAGGACTCCCTTTAATATTTCTTTCTTTTTTTTTATTGTGCTTTAGGTGAAAGTTTACAGCTCAAGTTAATTTCTCATATAAAACTTTATACGTATATTGTTATGCGACATTAGTTGCAATCCCTATAACGTGACAGCACACTCCTCCTTTCCACCCTAGGTTTCTTTTGTCCATTCCACCAGTTCCTGTCCCTTCCTGCCTTCTCATCCTGCTTCTGGACAGTAGCCTCCCATTTGGTCTCTTGTATCTGATTGAACTAAGAAGCACACTCTTCATGAGTATTATCCCTTATTTTATAGTCCGGTCTAAACTTTGTCTGAAGAGTGGGCTTCAGGAATGGTTTTAGTTCTGGGTTAACAGAGCATCCAGGAGCCATGGCTTCAGGGGTTCTTCCAATCTTAGTCAGACCATTAAGTCTGGTCTTTTTATGTGAATTTGAGTTCTGCACCACACTTTTCTCCTGCTCCTTCAGGGACTCTCTGTTGTGTTCCCTGTCAGGGTAGTCATTGATGGTAGCCAGGCACCATCTAGTTCTGGTCTCAGGCTGATGAAGTCTCTGGTTTATGTGACCCTTTTGTCTCTCAGGCTAATATTTTCCTCGTGTCTTTGGTGCTCTTCATTCTCCTTTGCTCCAAGTGGGTTGGGCCCAATTGATGCATCTTAGATGGCCACTCGCAAGCTTTTAAGATCCCAGACGCCACTCACCAAAGTGGAATGCAGAATATTTTCTTAATAATCATTGTTATGCCAATTGAGCTAGATGTCCCTGAAAACTATGGTCCCCAGGTCCCAGCCCCAGCTATTCTGTCCCTCAAAGTGTTTGGTTATGTTTGGGAAACTTCTTAGCTTTTGCTTTAGTCCAGTTGTGCTGACTTCCCCTATATCTTCCCCTATATCCCCTGACCTCACCTAAGATGATTCTTGTCTACATCTATTTAGTGAATTCCCTTTCTCTCCCTCCTCACCCTCATAACCATCAAAGAAGGTTTTTTCTGTGTTTAAACCTTTTCTTGAGTTCTTATAATAGTGGTCTTATACAATATTTGTCCTTTTGCGACTGACTAATTTCACTCAGCATAATACCCTCCAGATTCATCCATGTTGTGAGATGTTTTGTGGATTCATCTTTGTTCTTTATCATTGTGTAGTATTCCACTGTGTGTATGCCTTTAATATTTCTTGTATTTGGTTTGGTTTTTTCACTCCATATCTCTCTTCACCCTCTGTTTTCCTTCTGTATCCTCTTCCATTTGGTGTTTGATCTATTTCTTTATCCTTCATTTGATGCTTAGGATTTCAGGATTGGCATTTATATCTGTTTTACTTAGTGTTTGGAGTCTTTGCTGCAGAAGGACAGCATGATGTGTCTGTCTAGGCTGCCATGTTGGCTCTGCCTCCCCCAAGCAATTCTTAAACACAGTGTTTTGTCTATATACCATCATGAGTTTAAAAAAGAAAAAAAAGCAAAACTGTAAACAATATTGAACTGCAGTTAATAGGTTTATCATCCACAGTGGCAGGGGATCTAGTTTCTGAAATTATTTAACATGTTTTCTAGGATTCAGCAAATAAGTAAAAATATTGTGGAAAAGGAAGTGACTCCTCAATATCAAAGTAAGGTATAATATATTTGGAATAGGGGAAGTGGAAAGAACTCTGTGTCAAACGAAAATTGGAGATATCTGTTTGAACTCCTAGTTTTTTATATCAATCAATAGATTGAGATTTATGTATTCTATATTAATGTCTATTCATATCCTACATGCTTTCCACTCCATTCCCAACTCAGCCCCTGTGGTCAACCATTTCTATGAGTTTCTACTTTGAAGGCCCTGGATGGTGCAAACAGTTAATGTACTTGTCTGCTAACTGAAAGTTTGGAATGTTGGTCCACCCAGAGACACCTCAGAAAAAAGAACTTGTGATTTACTTAAAAAAAAAATTACCCATTGTCAAGGTCATAGAAGCTTTCTAGACATATCCAAACTACCTGAGGGACCGAGTTACTGGGACTGAGGGCTGGGGACCATGGTCTCGGAGGACATCTAGGTCAACTGGCATAACATATTTCATAAAGAAAATGTTCTACATCTTTGATGAGTAGTGCCTGGGATCTTAAAAGCATGCAAGCTTTTAAGAAACATCTATTGGTCCCATTCCATCAGGAGCAAAAGAGAATTAAAAAAACCAAAGACACAAGGAAAATATTAGTCCAAAGGACCCATGGACCACATGAACCATAGCCTCCACCAGCCTGAGCCCAGAAGTACTAGATGATGCCTGGCTACCACCACCAACCACTCTGACAGGGATCACAATAGAGGATCCTGGACAGAGCAGGAGAAAGATGTAGAATAAAATTCAAATTCACAAAAAAAGAGCAGACTTATTGGTCTGACAGAGACTGGAGGAAACCCCGAGGCTATGGCCCCTGGACACTCCACTAACTCAGAACTGAAACCACTCCTGAAATCCACCTTTCAGCCAAAGATTAGACAGGCCTATAAAACAAGCAATAACACAAGTGAGGAACTTGCTTCTTAGATCAAACACATATTCGAAATCAAATGGGCAACACCTGCTCAAAAGCAAAGATGAGAAGGCAGGGAGAGACAGGAAAATTGTACGAATGGACACAGAGAAACCAGGGTGGAAAGGGAAAGGGGGAGAGAGCTGATACATTTTGAGGATTAGAGCCAATGTCACAAAACAGTTTAAGTATAAATTTTTGAATGAGAAACTAACTTGCACTGTAAATTATCACCTTAAAAGCAATAAAAATTTATCGACCAAAAACCTGTGGAACAGTCATACACTGTAAAAAGTTGAATAGGCAAAAGTTGTGTGACAGATGTATTTACAACAACAACAACAAAAAGAGTAGGTGCTGAGGCTGCTTATGCACAACGAAACATCTCACTGGATTTGGTTCCTTTGGAGGTTTAGGGTCATGGTTTCATGGGACACCCCAGTTAATTGACCTAACAACGTATTTAATGCTTGTGTTCTACCTCCTAGTTCATTGCATAGTGCCTGGGGTCTTAAAACCTTGCAAGTGGCCACCCAAGACACAAGAATTGGTCTCTATTCACTAAGAGCAACAGAGGAAGAAGGAAAGCTAGAAATTGTAGGAGGAAATGTAATGTTTGGCTAATTGTCCCCAGGAACAACTGCCTCCTTTGCCATTAGACCACAAATGGATGGTGCCCAGCTACCATTGCTAAACATTTTGATCAAAGATTCTATAGAAGAATCCTGACCAAAAGGCGGAACATTCAGAATAGAGTTTCAAATTCTCATGGACCCCAGACTTTCTAGGGACATGTAAGCTGTAAAAAACCCTGAAACTATTGCCCTAGGATAATCTTTAAACCTGAAGTCTTCGTAAAACCAAAGAATAGTTCAGCTTAACTAGTAAAAAATGTTTACTTTGAACATTATGCTCTTTTAAGAACTATCAATATGGGATCAACAACAACTTGAAAGATTAGATAGGAAGCTTAGGGAGCAGTGAATTTATGTTAATGGGGGAGGAACAACTCAGAAAAAGAGGGTGAGGATGGTTGCACAATATGAAGAATGTAATCAATGTGACTGAATTGTACATGTAGAAACTGTTGAATTGTATGTTTTGCTGTGTATATTTCTCAACAACAACAAAATAAATAAAATTAAAAAAGAAAAAAAGAAAACCTATGTAACACATTTCTACTCTGACACGTGTGGGGTTGCCATGAGTCGGACTCCACTCAATGGCAACTTGTTGTGACGGTGTGTGTTTGTGTTATATATATATATACTTCCTAGCTTTGTTAGCTGAGGTGATTAAGAAGCCTTTGAAGCACTGAGCACATCTAATGCTAAATTTGCTATTTAAACACAATTCTCCTCTAAAAGGAATCAAAGTTACTTACTAAAATGGCTAATTCCAAGTCTTGGGCCAGGAAATCACCAGATGAGTCAGAAAAGCTTTGTTGAGGGAGGAAGTAAGGAAGTGCTCAGTGAATCACGGGGACACAGGAAGCAGCTTGAAGGGGATCCCACCAGCTAAAACTGATACAATTTGACCTTCAAATGAATAACAACAGCAACAGATTATGACTGAGAGAATAAATGAGTATCCATGAGTCCCTACAGATATAAATAAATCAACAAAGAAATAAAAAAAGGAGAGATGGGAAACTTCCTTCTAACAGGAGAATCCAACTAATAAAAGTAGAAGGAATGATGGAATTAGAAAATCACCACTTGGTCACTACAATTGCAATAATTATTTCAGGCAAGAATCAGCTATGGATGTTAAATATAGTGGGTAAAATTTTAATAAGAGAAAGTATGTTTATATAGTCTCAAAATATCTACCCAAGTGATATTTATTAATTAAATTTGAAAAGTAAAAATAGTAACTTAAAAAAAAAAAAAAAAACCCAAACCAAACCCATAGCCGTCCAGCCAATTCCAAGTCATAGCGACCCTATAGGACAGAGTAGAACAGCCCCATAGGGTTTCCAAGGAGCAGCTGGTGAATTCGAACTGCCGACCTTTTGGTTAGCAACCTTAACCAATTGACCGAGCTTAAAATCACCAGCAATTGGAAAAAATGATATCATGTTACCTTCTGATAATATGCACTGTGGTATACCTGCCAAAGATCTGAAGCCTGAATCTTAGATACATCATCATCATCATAAAGCAAACATGGTAAAATGTTAACTTTTGGTCAATCTGGGTGAAGGGTATGCAGCAATTATTTGTATAATTTTTAATAACCTTTCTGTGAGTCTGAAATCCCTTCAATATGAAAATTTAAATAAATCCTGCATCCCTGCTGGAACCATGACTAAGAAGAAAGGAGTCCAAGGCATCCCTGACATCAGGGACATCGTCTCCTGTGGCTCCAGTGGTTCAGCCTCTCTGGCTCCTGGACCCACTGCCCCCCAAAGGGCAGTAAGAAATTGGCCAATTAGCCCATAATGACTCCTCCCTTAGCCAGAAGCTTGGGGGCAGTTTGTCTCAGCCCTCTCCCTGATGATTAAAACATCTTTTTGCTCACTGGTCTGGAGCTAGTTAAAGAACATGAAAGTCTGTAGCAGACCTGATGCCCGCGGTATATCTACAGAAAATAACGCCTATGGCAATTAATTTTATTGCTGAACGATCTCTCTCTGCTCTTGATGGAAGCTGCAATGGCCAATAGAAAACTGTTCGTTGCCCATACCTACCATACCTTAGATGCTCCTACCTCTGCCAGACTGCCACAGATAATTCTTCTCTTGGTCTGGATACCTAGTCTCCTCAAGAGAAGCTGAGGATTTGAGCAACAGTCTGGAGCAGGTGTCTGAATCACAATCAACGAGCATAGGTCAGAGGGAGCTGGAACTCTCTCCATGGCAATGGATCTGCGTGTGTGTGTATGGGGTTTTGTATGCGTGACTTTGCATTTATGGGTGTGTGTATTGTGCATGCTTGTGTAGGTGCTGTGTGATAGCTGTATGTATGTAAACTATGTATTTGGCTCACAGCCTGATTCTTTTCCTGAGTTAGACCCAAACTGGGCCCTGTTTTAGCATGTGTAGGCCCCGTTATCAGCCTCCTAAGTGTGTGTTTGAGTGACTTCTACTAAGTGACTGTGATCTTAAACATCAGCCTTACCGTTGATAAGAAGTTCTGCATTCCCACCATTGGGCATCACAGCTAGTAGATGAGAGCTCAGCATCTGGAGTAAGGGTGCTGTGCTCCGCTGCCTGGAGAAGAAGGTGCCTGAACTCACCAAGGGCTGCACAGCTGAGTGGGTGCAAATCTCTGCTCAGCCATGTGTGCTGAGTGTATGTGTGAGCTACGTTTGTGGGTGACACACGTGTGAGAGCAGGAATGTGTATTCTTTGTTATTTGTTGTGTGTGTATGTGCATTGGTCATTGGTGGTGGTTTAGTGACTGCCTGTGACTGAATAGGCTTAACTGTCTTATGCTGACTGCCCTCTCGCAGGTAGGATTTAGGTCGGAAGGGGCTGAAACACTCCTCTCAGTAATGGGAATGTGTATCTTTGTGGCCTTGTGTGCTGCTTGTTTGTGTTGAGTGTGTGACTAGATATACATGTGTGTTATTGTGTGTTGCTTTTGAAATTTTGAATTGTGTGACCCTGTGTGGCTTTGGTGATGCATGTGTATAATGTATAGTGTTTGAGTTATGTATATGTGGCATATGAGAAGCAGGTGTGTCATGCTTGTGTGTCAGTGGTGTATTATGAGTGTGTTTGTGAGTAGTGTGATATGTCCATTGTGTATTGCGTGTCTCTTACTTTACATGTTATTCATGACTTGTATGTATACGGCTGTGTATGAAGTGAAGCACATACTGACTATCCTGCCGTCAGGATGAGAATAGGTCACAGATGGCTGGAATCCCCAAATAAGCAGTGTGAGTGTGTGAGTATGTATGTGTGTGTGTGTGTGCATGTGTACATGTTTGTATGTGATTTGGGGGGCTTCTGAATTGCCTCCATGACCTCTAATATTTCCTTTATGCCCTCTTTCTGGAGTACCCTTGAGTGAGATAACCAATGCCCCAAGCAACTAGCTGTTTCCTGAAAAGGATTTGCTGTCATTTTCATATACTTGAGTGTGACTCAATCTCTCAGAGTTTTGTATTCCTTTTCTTTACTTAATGTCCCATGCAAAGAAATGTTAGCTATCGTACTGAGTAAATTTAGAGTGCAGAATCGCCATTAAGCAGCAGTGAGACCTTAACTTTAGGTTAAGTCCTAATTTGAGTCCCTTAACTCTCTGGCGTCAGTTTCCACGTTTATAATGGAAAGTATTATACTTGCCTTGTGGACTTTACAGGCCCTCAATATTTATGGTTTAAATAGAAGATGATGTATGTAAGTTTTTTTTTTTTTTTCTATTAGAAAATATGTAAATAGGAACAAAGGGAATTAGCTAGGCAGGGAACTAAGAAAATTTAGGATCACTTCAGCTTCCTTGCAACCCTAAAATAACACAGAGTGCCTGGTGCTTGTAGACAACAAAGCGGGAAACTTTTCTGTGCAGTGGTTTAGAGGATGGGCTCTGATCACACAGAAATGTTAGATTGACCTGCATGAACTAGCCGGTATTTGGTCATTTTTACCCAACAGAAGTAGATATTACATACAGTTCAAACATATGTATATATACACACACACCATCTCTGTCACCTACTGTTTTCTGCCTTTGGATGTTTATATCATTTATATTTCCATTTCCTAAAAGCTAAAAATGGTCTCTGGGTGGTGCAAGCAGTTTGCCATTGGCTATTAACCAAAAGGTTGGCAATTTGAACTCACCCAGTGGTGCTGTGAAAGAAAGACCTGGCAATCTGCTTCTATAAAGATTACAGCCAAGAAAAGTCTATGGAACTCAGTTCTACTCTGTAACACATGGGATTGCCATGAATCGGAATCGACTTAATGGCAATGAGTTAACAGGTAGAGAAAGAGCACCTGATCCTCAGTGCAGCTGTGAAGATTTTATCTGGGAATGCAGGGCTGATAGGTGGATTTAATTAGAAAATGCATATAAAGCCCTTAGCATATTTCTCAGCAAAGTGTTCAGCATTATTATGAAAGATAGTTTGTGAACGACTCTGGTTTGGGAGCTATTCTGGCAGCAGGGGATTTTAAACAACCACTCATTTCTAGCGAACCGATAAGTTTACAGTTCTTTGTCAGTAGGACCCAGGCTTCATTCACAGGAAGAGTGTGACAATGTTTCAACAATTCTGCCTCAGCCCTTGGAGTTTTTAAGTCAAAAACAACTGATACTGTTTGCTGAGTCTATTCGCATATTTCTGCCATAGTGAATTGTGTTTTGGCTCTGCCTTGATATGATAAATTATTTCATTATGTCCATCAAGATGTGAACTCATAGACGGCAGGCATCTTACTTTTCTTGTCCATGGCTGCATTCTCAGTCCTTCATAGAGGCCCGGGTTCAGACTCAATGTTCAATAAATAATGGTTGAATAAGGCAATGAATGCCCAGTTTTTCTACACAATGAGAGCTTGTTGGATGTTGTTGGGTGTGATGTTTCCTTGGAGCCAGACTGGGATAGAGTGAATGCATCCACAGGTATGATAAATCAATAGGAGTGTAGTTAAAAATTCACCATTTTCCCAAAGAATTACAGTATGTAACATGATGGTCTTGATCAGCCTTTCTAGGTTCCTGAGGTTCCCAACTCTTCTTCATCCTCAGGATATAGAAGAGCAGGATGAGGCCTAAGAACCAAAGCAGCGTGTCTGAATTCCTCCTCCTGGGGCTCCCCATCCAGCCGGAGCAGCAGGCCATGTTCTTTGCCCTGTTCCTGGGCATGTACCTCACCACTGTGCTGGGGAACCTGCTCATCATCCTGCTCATCAGGCTAGACTCTCGCCTCCACACCCCTATGTACTTCTTCCTCAGCCACTTGTCCCTCAGTGACATCTCCCTTTCATCTGTCACTGTCCCAAAGATGCTGATGACCATGAAAACTCCCCATCAATCAATCCTCTATGTCGAGTGCATTTCACAGGTGTATTTCTTCATACTCTTTGGTTGTGTTGATAACTTCCTTCTTGCAGTGATGGCATATGACAGGTATGTGGCTGTCTGTCACCCTCTAAACTACACCACCATAATGAGAGGTGAGCTTTGTATCTTCTTAGTGGCTGGGTGCTGGTTTTTCTCTTGTGCCCATGCCCTGTTACACACCATTCTCCTGTCCCGCTTGTCCTTCTGTGAAGAAACTATCATCTCTCACTTCTTTTGTGATCTTGTTGCTGTGCTAAAGTCCTCCTGCTCAGATACTTCTCTCAATGAGCTGGTTATCTTCACTGAGGCAGGATTGTTCTTCTTTGTGCCATTGAGTGGTATCTTGGGCTCATATATCTGCATGGCAGTCACCATCCTGAGGGTCCTCTCCATCAAAAGAATCTCCAAAGCCTTGTCTACCTGTGGCTCCCACCTGTTTGTGGTGTCTTTATACTATGGGACACTTGCAAGCGTTTACTTTTTCTCCTCATCAGGCAAGTCCAAAGATAAGGACATAATTGCTTCTGTGATGTATATGGTGGTCACCCCCATGCTGAACCCCTTCATCTACAGCATGAGGAATAAAGATATAAAATGTGCTTTTGATCGCTTTGTTAGGGCCAAGGACTTCTCTTGACATCATTAATTCAATTCTGTCATTGGCACTCATGGGTACCATCAAATATGTCTCCTTAACAATTGTGACTTGGACAACTACTATCTCGAGCACCGTTCTCCCAGTTTCACTTTATCTTTCCTTTCATTTTTTTCACCTGAGTTTTCTTTCCCTCTCACTTTCTCTCTCTGCATTCTGTGAGTTAATCTTCCGCGGTGAAACTCCAAACCCTCCCATACCCAGTGGTGTTCACTGTAAGTCTGTGCGTCTTTGAAGCACACTTCCCTGGGCTTTGAGAAGTTTTATTTTTTTCCGTTTTTTCTCCCATAAATCTCTGTATCCGGTACTGATATCAACACATATTCATCTGAATTTTCTTAATTCCACCAAACTTCATTTATTTCATGTGTGATGAATTCAGAAGATAAACCAAACTGCTTTGTCTATTGGCAGAGATGAGAGTAGCTATCACAGCTAAGTTAATTAAGAATTTAAATGTATATTTTATTTAATACTCAGAAAATCCTCTTATAAGGGTGCCAATACTTTCCCAATTTACAGAGAAGGAAACAAATGCCCAAGCAAATTAACTAAGTAGCTGCCATATGACTTAAACCCAGACTTCAAAATTGTGTGTTTAATCATGTTACTTTATTGCCATTAACCTGATTTCTAACGCCAGTTTGACTGTAAATATACAATTATACATAATTTTTTCCCTATGTGATTAATTCTGTCTGTGTCTTATTTGAGAAGTCTTTATTTACGCAAAGATCTTAAACATATTTCCCTAATTTTTGCCTTAAAAATTTCTGGTTTTGCATTTAATATTTATATCTAAAGTCCATCTGGGTTCATTTTTTGTGTATGCTTTAAGGTATGGATCCAGATTAATTTTCTTCCATATGGATATCCAACAGACACACAGCAATTTATTGAAAATTCTATCCTTTCCTTATTGCACTGCAATATTGTCTTTGTCATAAATCAAATGACTAAATATTAGTTATTGTGAATAAGTTACCTTGACTATTTTTCCCGTTGCAGTTCCATGTGAATTTTAATTGTTACTTGACAATTAAAAGCAAATCAAACTATTGGTATTTCATGACAGCATTGAATATATAAAACAGCTTTAAACATTCAATCTTTATTATGTGAATATGTCACATATCTTCATTTATTTAGATCTTCGAACATCTTCTGTACAACATTTTCTTAAGTATTTCATATATGTGTACAATGATAAATGGTATAATCATTTAAACATTATATTCTACTTGTTTCTGATATAGCCTGTTGCTGTCAAGTTGATTCCGACTCATAGTGACCCTATAGCTTCTGATATATAGAAATACAATTAACTTTTGTATGTGGCCATGATATCTAGTGACTTTGCTATTTTCGCTTGTTTTTTCTTATAATTTGTATATTGTATTGGATATTTAGGTAAGCCATAATGTTATCTGTGAGTAATAAAAATTGAATTTTTGGTTTTGTCCCTCTCAATACTTGAACTCTATTTCTTTTTCTTGAATTTTTAACTTACTGACTTCTGATACAATCTTTTCATAGCAATTTTTTAGGTATAATTTACACATCATAAAACCCACCGGTTTCAGGTGTACTATTCAATGACGTAGTAAATTTACGAAGTTGTGCAACCATCACCACAATCCTGTTTAAGAACATTTCCACCACATCACTAAGATTTCTCTGGCCCATTTACAGTTATAACTTGTCCCACCCCCAGCCTTCAGACACCACTAATTTCCTTTCTGTCTCTATAAATTTGACTTTTCTGGAATTCTAGATACAGGTAGTTCCCAGATTTTGAAGGAGTTCCATTCCTAAGTCTGTCTTTAAGTTGAATTTGCACGTAAGTCATATCTAACATACCTAGGTACAATTTGTATCTAATGGCAGTCAAATGTTTGTCTTGTTGTTGCTGATAGGTGCTATAGAGTAGGTTCTGACTCACAGTGACCCTATGTACAACAGAACGAAAGACTGCCCGGTCCTGCACCATCCTCACAATTGTTGTTATGCTTGAGCCCATTGTTGCAGCCACTGTGTCAATCCATCTCATCGAAGATCTTCCTCTTTTTTGCTGACCCTCTACTTTACCAAGCATGATGTCCTTCTCCAGGGACTGGTCCCTCCTGATAACATGTCCAAAGTATGTGAGACGAAATCTCGCCATCTTCACTGCTAAGAAGCATTCTGGCTGTACTTCTTCCAAGACAGATTTGTTGGTTCTTTTGGCAGTCCATAGTATATTCAGTATTCTTTACCAGCACCACAATTCAAAGGCATCAATTCTTCTTCACTCTTCCTTATTCATTGTACAGCTTTTGCATACATATGAGGCAGTTCAAAATAACATGGCTTGGGTCAGGCACACCTCAGTCCTCGAAGTGACATTTTTGATTTTTAACACTTTAAAGAGGCCTTTTGCAGCAAGTTTACCCAAGGCAATATGTCATTTGATTTCTTGACTGCTGCTTCCATGGGCATTGATTGTGGATCCAAGTAAAATGAAATCCTTGACAGCTTCAATCTTTTCTCTGTTTATCATGATGTTGTTTATTGGTTCAATTGTGAGGATTTTTGTTTTCTTTATGTTAAGGTGTAATCCATACTGAAGGCTGTGGTCCTTGATATTCATCAGTAAGTGCTTCACATCCTCTTTGATTTCAGCAAGCAAGGTTACATCATCTGCATATTGCAGATTGTTAATGAGCCTTCCTCCAATCCTGATGCTGTGTTCTTCTTCAGAAAGTCCAGTCTCGGATTATTTGCTCAGCATACAGATTGAATAAGTATGGTGAAAGGATACAACCCTGATGCACAACTTGCCTGATTTTAAACCACGCAGTATCCTCTTCTTCTGTTCGAACTACTGCATCTGGGTCTATGTACAGATTCCTCATGAGCACAATTAAGTGTTCTGGAATTCCCATTCTTCTCAGCATTATCCATATTTGGTATGGTCCACACAGCCAGTACATTTGCATAGTCAAGAAAACACAAATAAATATCTCTCTGGTATTTTCTGCTTTCAACGAAGATTTGTCTGACGTCAGCAATTATATCCCTCGTTCCACATCCTCTTCTGAATTCAGCTTGAATTTCTGGCAGTTCCCTGTCACAATATACTGCTGCAACCGTTTTTGAATTATCTTCAGCAAAATTTTGCTTCTGTGTGATATTAATGATATTGTTTGATAATTTCTGCATTCTGTTGGATCACCTTTCTTTGAAATGGGCACAAATATGTATCTTTTCCAGTTAGTTGGCCAAGTAGCTCTCTTCCAAAATTTTGGCATAGATGAGTGAGCACCTCCAGTGCTGCATCTGTTTGTTGAAACATCTTAGTTGGTATTCTGTCAATTCCTGGAGCCTTGTTTTTCACCAATGCCTTCAGTGCAGCTTGGACTTCTTTCTTCTGTACCATCGGTTCTTGATCATATGCTAACTCTTGAAATGATTGAATGTTAACCAATTCTTTATGGTACAGTGACTCTATATTCCTTCCATCTTCTTTTGATGCTTCCTGCATCTTTCATTATTTTGCCCATAGAATCCTTCCATATTTCAATTCGAGGCTTGAATTTTTTCTTCAGTTCTTCCAGCTTGAGCAATGTTGAGCGTGTTCTTCCCTTTCGTTTTCTAATTCCAGGTCTTTTCACATTTCATTATAATACTTTAGTTTGTCTTCTTGAGCTGCCTTTGAAATCTTCTGTTCAGCCCTTTTACTTCATCGTTTCCTCCATTCACTTTAGCTGCTCTACGTTCAATAGCAAGTTTCAGAGTCTCTTCTGACATCCGTTTTGGCCTTTTCTTTCTTTTCTGTCTTGTTAATGACCCCTTGCTTTCATCATGTATGATACCCTTGATGTCATCCCACAACCGGTCTGGTCTTTGATCATTAATGTTCAATGCATCAAATCTATTCTTGAGATGGTTTCTAAATTCAGGTGAGACATACTTAAGGTCATATTTTGGCTCTTATGGACTTGTTTTAATTTTCTTCAGTTTCAGCTTGAACTTGCACATGAGCAATTGATGGTCTGTTCCACAGTTGGCTCCTTGCCTTGTTCTGACTGATGATATTGAGCTTCTTCATCGTCTCTTTCCGCAGATGTAGTCAGTTTGATTCCTCTGTATTCCATCTGGTGAGGTCCACGTGTATAGTCGCCATTTATGGTGTTGAAAAAAGGTATTTGCAATGAAGAAGTCGTTGGTCTTGCAAAATTCTAACATGCCATCTGTGGCCTTGTTTCTATCACCAAGGCCGCATTTTCCAACTACTGATCCTTCTTCTTTGTTTCCAGCTCTCACATTCCAATCACCAGTAATTATCAATGCATCTTGATTGCATGTGTAATCGATTTCAGACTTCAAAAGTTGATTAAAATCTTCAGTTTCTTCATCTTTGGCACTAGCAGTTCATGTGTAAATTCAAATAATAGTCATAATAGTTGTAGGTTTATGGATATTATCTTATCACTGACAGAGTTGTACTTTAGATCTTGAAATGTTATTTTTGATGATAAACGTGATGCTGTTCCTCTTCAATTTGTCATTCCCGACATAGTAGACCGTATGATTGTCAGATTCAAAATGGCCAATACCAGTCCATTTCAGCTCACTAATGCTAAGTAATCGATGTTTATATGTTCCATTTTACTTTTGACGATACCAGTATTCCTAAAGTCATACTTCATACATTCCACGTTCTGATTAATGGATGTTTGCACTGTTTTTTCTCATTTTGAGTCATGTTACTTCAGCAAATGAAGGTCCCGAAAGTTATACTCCATCCATGTCATTAAAGTCAACTCTACTTTGAGGAGGCAGCTCTTCTCCAGTTGCATTTTGAGTGCCTTCCAACCTGAGGGGCTTGTCTTCCAGTACTTTATCAGACAATGTTCCCATGTGTCTTAGTAATCTATTGCTGCTAAAACAGAAATACCACAAGTGGATGGCTTTAACAAAGAAAAGTTCATTTCTTCACAGTAAAGTATGGTAAAAGTCCAAATTCAGGGCATCAGCTCCAGGGGAAGGCTTTCTTTCTCTGTCAGTCTTCTCATCAATCTTCCCCCAGACTAGGCGCTTCTCCTCGCAGGACCCTGGGTCCAAAGGATGCTGTCTGCTCCTGGCACTTTCTTGGTGGTATGAGGTCCCCCCATTCTGCTCACTTCCCTCTCCTTTTATCTCTTGTAAGATAGAAGGTGATGCTGACCACAGCCTAGGGATACTCCTTTTACATTGAATCAAGGATGTGAACTAAGTAAGAGTGTTACAATCCCACCCTAATCCTCTGTAACATAAAATTACAATCATAAAATGGAGAACAACCACACAATACTGGGAATCATGGTCTAACTAGGTTGACACATATCTTTTTGGGGGGACATAATTCAATCCATGACACTGTGCTATTCATAAGGTTTTCAGAAGTGACCACCAAGCCCTTCTTCCTAGTCTGTCTTAGTCTGGAAGCTCCGCTGAAACCTGCCCACCATGGGTGACCCTGCTAGTATTTGAAATATCAGTGGCATAGCTTCCAGCATCACAGCAACACACAAGCCACCACAGTATGACAAACTGACAGACAAGTGGTGGATTTTGTCTTAGTATATAGTGTACATTTCTATACACATAAAACATTAAAGAAACTCTTCCAGATACACTAAAACATCTTTAACGTAATAATACAGTAATAATAATGTTTTGATGTGAGTAGCAAAGCAGTGCCCATTTGTTATTACGAGCCATTTCATGTACCTCGTATTTGTAATATAACAGGCTTTACCGGGGTTGGTTTGAAACTGTTCATTGTATGTAAGTCGGACATGCTTATCCTGGGGACTGACTGTAGGTGGAATCATACAATATACGCTCTTTCGCACTTGGCTGCTTTCACTTAGCATGATATTTTTAAGGTTCACCCATGTTATAGCACACATTAGCATTTTATTCCTTTTGATTGACAAATAATATTCTATTATATGAATATACCACATTTCGTTTATCCATTCACCAGTTGATGGTCATTTGGGTTGTTTCTACTTTTTGGCTATTATCAGTAATGCTGCTATGAACACTCATTTACTATTTTTGTGTGAACATATGTTTCCCATTTTCTTGGGTATATATCTAGGAGTGGAGTTGCTGGGTCATATGGTAACGCTGTATTTAACCTTTTGAGGAACTACCCATCTACTTTCCAAAGCAGCCTTACCATTTTATATTCCCACATACAACGTATGTGTGTTCCAATTTTTCCACACCTTTCCAATATGTGTTATTGTTTGTCTTTTGGATTATAGTCATCCTAGTTGGTGTGAAGTGGTAACTCATTGTGGTTTTAATTTACCTTTTCCTAATGACTAGTGAGGTGCCCCGGTGGCGAAGTGGTTAAATACCTTGGCTGCGAACTGAAAGGTTGGCGGTTTGAACTCACCAGCCACTCCACGGGAGAAAGATGTGGCAGTCTGCTTCCATAAAGATTACAGCTCTGGAAACCCTATGGGGGCAGTTCTACTCTGTCCTATAGGGTTGCTATGAGTCAGAAACAACTCAATGGTGAAGGGTCTGGCTTTGGTTTTAGAATGACTGGTGAAGGAGCCCTGGTGGCACAACAGTTAAGTCCTTGGCTGCTAACCGAAAGATTGGTGATTCTAACACACTCAGCAGCTCCATGAGAGAAAGACCTGGAGATCTACTTCCATGAAGATTACAGCCTAGAAAACCCTATGGGGCAGTTCTACTCTGTCACATGGGGTCACTATGAGTCAAAAATCGACTGAATGGCACACAGTGACTAACGATGTTGACCATCATTTAACATGTCTGTTGGATATATGTTCTTTATAGAAATGTCTTTTAAAATCCTTTGTTCATTTTTAACTTTGATTATCTTTTTATTCTTGAGTTGTAAATGTTTTTATATATTCTGAATACCAGACCCTTGTTAGAAATATGATTTGCAAATATTTTCTCTTATTTTTGGATTGCATTTTTACTTTCTTGATAGTGAATGCAGCCTTTATGGAGCATGAATTATGGGTCTAAACCTTTGATGGGCTCTTGTGGGGAGAGAGAAGTCAACTTTGTGACTATCAACTTTGGGATATGCTTAGATTTTCTGTTGTTGCATATTAAATAACCACAAAACCTACATGGAAATGACAAAGTAACATGGTAAATGATTGGGACCATTAATGCCATCTACGACAAGTTGCTAATAACTTCTGAGGACAGAGTAAATATGTTTCAAATAGTTGTGTGATGTGTTAAAGGAGCTATAGGAGGCTTTTTAAATGAAGCAGAATGAGTAAACTTTCAGAAGGCAGAAAGCTGAGAGCTGGAACTAGCAAAATGAGCATCATTTAAAGAGTTAAAAAGTAGCCAAGACGTCCACTGCAGGCACAAACAAGGTTGGGAGGTTGAAAATATGTTTAAGCAAGTTGTAGAATCACTCTGTTGTTGGAGTATCTAGGGTTTTTATAGAGAGGGAACATTCTTTTTGCTTCCTAATGGATTAATTAATCTTCATTCTAATGTCATTTTTTCACTGAAGCTTTCCCTGACCACCTTCTTTGAACTCCCTTACTCTTTTCCTTCTGTATTTTTCCCTATAGCACTTACAACCTTTTCTTGTAACATGTTTTATATTTTACTTATTAATTTTGTTTATTGTCTATCTCTCTAGTAAAATATAATTTCTGTCAACATAGGGAAATGTATCTGTTTTCTTCACTGTTATATCCCCAGAACATAGTATTTAGTTGGCACCCATACGTGTTTGTTGAATAGTCATTATTCAATATTTTTTGTTCCTGTTGTTGAGTAACTTTGAGTTGATTCTGACTCATAACAACCTCATGTGACAGAGTAGAACTGTCCCATTGGGTTTTTTTGGCTGTAATCTTTATGGAAGCACATCACCAGGCCTTTCTCCTACAGAGCCAGTAGGCGGGTTTGAACAACCAACCTTTAAGTTAGCAGCCGAGAGCTCAACCATTGTGCCGGCAGGGCTCCTTATTCAGTATTTACTGCACACCAATTAAATCCTATCTGTGTGCTGGATGTTGACATTTGGGCATAGAATGGATACACAGAATAGTCATAAAGCAAATACCAAGAAAGGATTACATGTATGAGGTATTTATTGGGAAAATCCCTGTGTGAGATAAAGGGGAAGGAGAAGAAGTAGGCAGGGAGAGCTTTCCGACTGCAATGCAGGCCTGACACCTGTGAAAGGAGACAAAGAGGATTAGTTGGGAAAAGCCTCAAACCACAGTGAATTTCTCAGAAATTCTTGGCCAGGCTGATAGGCAGTACCCTAAGCAGTAGCTGTTCATTAGAGGAATGTTACATTGGGCAAAAAAGGCCCAGTGATATAACACTGTTGTCTCATTCATTGGTTGAGAGAAGCCTGGAGCAAGTGTGGCTTCAGCGTGAACACTGCAGGGGATCCACAGTTGTGGCATCTGGGACTGTCAGTCAACAATGCTCCCTGCAGTAGGTTCTCTTGAAGGGAACTCCAGGTGGTGTACCTCCATGGTTGCCATACATTTGTATCATTATTTTATTTAATCTTCACATTAGTCTAATGAGGCTGCTGCTATTGTTATTCTGATTGTACAGCTGTGGAAACTGAGGCTGTGGGAATTCACTTAAATTGCTTGTGAGCACAGTGCTACTAAGTATCAGAGCTTAGAACCAATTCCTCTTGAATAAGGCAAGATTCCTGCCCTGCAGGGGCTTCGAGGTTAGCAGAGAGACCTTTAAAAATTAGTAAATGAGCAAGTGGCAGAACAGGTGTTGATCTCTGGGCAGTGTATATGTATGCCCTTGGGATCAATCCCTCTACTCTATCATCTCTGGAACAAGCCTCAGCCCCTGCCTTGCATGGCATCTCAAGGGAGTGGAGAGACCTGCAAGTTCTCAGAGAACAGTGGAATTTGTGCTCTGATGGAGGTTGGGGTCTGCGGTGTGGGAGTCTGCAAGGGCTGGGCCCTACCCCAGCCCATTTTGTGATGTATGGAAACAATGCTGTGTGTCCTTCAGAGGCCAAGGCTGTCCATGTCCACTGCTGTTCCTAATGACCTGGCAGAGGGGAGCCCAACATGTCACTGACATTAGGGACATTTTCCCCTGTGATTCCTGTGGCTCAGCCCCTTTGGCCTCTGCACAGGATACATCTCAAGAGGAAGGCAGGAAATTGGGCCGTTAGCCCTGTTGGCTCCTTCTCTAACCAGAAGTTTTCCCCTGGGTCTTAGTCTTATCGGTACGCAAGGATCTTAATGCCCATTATTCTGGTGCTTACAAACAGACATGGAAGGTGCTAAAGATCCTTAGGCCACAGAAGCATAAGAACAAAGGTGAGGACTCAGGTAGCAGCTTGGACCTCTAAGGACTGACACAGAGCACAGCACGGTTGGGAACCACCACTTGACTTAGATATGTGTATCTGGAAAGTATGCGTGTTTGTGTTGCTTGTATAACCATGTATTTTTAGTGGGTAATTGACTCACACACTGTTTCCTCCTTGGAAATATATAGATCTGCACTGTCTAATATAATAGCCACCAGTCATATGTGGCCATATACATTAAAATTAGTTAAAATTAAATAAAATAAAAAATTTGGTTCTTCAGTTGTGCCAGTCACAATTCAAGTGCTCAGTAGTCACATAAGACTAGTGGCTGCCATATTGGACAGTGCAGATATGGAACATTTCCATTATTGCAGAAAGTCCTATGGAACAGTGCTTGTATAGACTATACCCATATCCATTGCTATGGAGTCGATTCTGACTTGTAACAACCCTATAGGACAGAGTAGAACTGCCCCATAGTGTTCCAAGGCTATAAATCTTTTTTTTTCTTTATTTTATTATTGTACTTTAAGTGCAAGTTTACAATTCAAGTTAGTCTCTCATACAAAAATTTATACATACATTGTTATGTAACCTTAATTGCTCTCTGTATATTGTGACAGCACACTCCTCCTTTCCACCCCTGATTTCTTGTGTCCATTCAACCAGCTCCTGACCCTCTCTGCTTTCCCATCTCACCTCCGGACAGGAGCTGCCCATTTAGGCTCATGCATCTACTTGAGCTAAGAAGCACATTCTTCACAAGTATCATCTTATGTCCCATAGCCCAGTCTAATCTTTGTCTCAAGAGTTGGCCTTGGGAATGGTTTTAGTTCTGGGTTGACAGAGAGTCTGGCGGCCATGCTTTCCGGCTTTCCTCCAGTCTCAGTCAGACCATTAAGTTTGGTGTTTTTAGTAGAATTTGAGTTCTTCACACCACCTTTCTCCTGCTCTGTCAGGGACTCTCTGTTGTGTTCCCTGTCAGGGCAGTCATTGGTGGTAGCCAGGCACCACCTAGTTCTTCTGGTCTCAGGCTGATGTGGTCTCTGCTTTATGTGGCCCTTTCTGTCTCTTGAGCTAATACTTTGCTTGTAACTTTAATGTTCTTCATTCTCCTTTACTCCAGGTGGGTTGGGACCAACTGATGCATCTTAGATGGTTCCTTACTAGCTTTTAAGACCTCAGACAACACTCACCAAAGTAGGATGCAGAACATTTTCTTAACAAACTTTGTTATGCCAGTTGACCTAGATGTCCCCTGAAAGCATGGTCTCCAGACCCCTGTCCCTGCTACTCTGTCCCTCAGAGTATTTGGTTGTATTCAGGAAACTTCTTGGCTTTGGTTTAGTCCAGTTGTTCTGACATCCCCTGTAGTGTGTGCTGTTCTTCCCTTCACCTAAGATGATTCTTATCTACAATGTAGTTAGTGAATAATCCTCTCCCTCCCTCCCCACCCTTGTAACCATCAAACAATGTTTTCTTCTGTGTTTAAACCCTTTCTTGAGTGCTTATAATAGTGGTCTTATACAATATTTGCCCATCTGTGACTGACTAAATTCACTCAGCATAATCCAAGGCTGTAAATCTTTACGGAAGCAGACCGCCACATCTTTCTCCTGCAAAACAGCTGGTGGGTTTGAACTGCTGATATTTCAGTTAGCAGTCGAGCTCTTAACCACTGTGCACCAGGGTTCCTTGTACAGATCATTTCTAGAGGGCTAGAAATCTCTTGCCAATGTGTGCAGGTATTTTTGTATGTTTTTGTATTGATGTGTGTGTGTTGCTTTTTAAATGTTACTCGTAGTGTGTTATCAGGACTTTGTTTCTCTTTGTGGCTGAGTAATCTTACATTGTATGTATGTACCACATTTTGCTTATCCATTCATCTACTGATGGGCATTGTTTCCACCTTTGGGCTACAACATGAATGGCCACCTTTTGGCTACATGAATGAATCTTGAAAACATTATGCTGAGTGAAGTAAGTTGGTCACAAAAGGACAAATATTGTATTATTGCACTTACATGAAATTTCTAGAATAGACCAAAGTTTATTAGTGGTTACTAGGGACAGGAGAGGAGGGGAAAAGGGAAGTCATTACTTAGGGCTCACTAAATTTCTGTAAAAGGTGATAGAAAAATTAGGGACTATACAGCGATAATGGCTGCTTAACATGATGAATGTAATTAACCACAGAATTGTACATGTAAAAAATGCTGAAATTGTAAATGTTCTCTTTTATATATGTGTGTATATACATGTGTGTGTATATATATGTATATATATGACACAATTGAAAAATAAGTTTTCTGTGTGTTATGTGTGACTGCATTGGATTCTCAGTGCGTGTAGTGAAATGTGTATGTGTGTGTATATGGTGTGTGAGTTGTCTGGGTGACTAGGTGTGGTGTTTGTGGTTTTTGAATTGTGTGTGACAGAGCGTTTCATTTAACAGTTGTTTGTAAATTGCTGTGAAATCCTTGCAAGCCTCTACACTTTTCAACTAGGGTGAGTATAGGTCATAGGGGGCTGAAAATCAGCACCTTGGGTTTGTTTTTTCAGTGACACTGTGTGTGCCTCTGTGTGTGTTTTTGTGTGTCACATTCACACTGAATGCATATAGAACAGGGGGAGCTGAATGTGTGACATAGCAATACATGTGTGCATTTGGCCTGGTGAAACAGACTCACAGCCTGACTCTTCTCTTGTCTCTGCTTTAGACAGAAACAGGCAGCTTGAAACTAAGTAGGTGGCAGTTTCTGCATGTGATTTGACGGCTCCTCAATTTCTCTGGGTCTTCGTAGACCTTCCGCAATTCCCATACTTCTACTTTTGAGAGCATGGAGTGGTCAATTTTGGAATCTAGTCAGAACACTGTGACTTTTGATATAACTTCCCAGTCCTACAGCATCCACAAGATCTTGATACTCTGGGTGCATCACTGGGCAAATTCTCACATCACTCATTCCCTATGTATGCTCAGAACTCAGCCTTTTGGAAGCAGTGGAGATGGATGGGGAGAGATAATGAGAGATACAAAGAAGAATATTTATTGGCAAGTTTATTAAAATGTAGGATAGTCAAGGGCTGTGGGGGCATTAATTCACAGAGGCCACGGTCTAGCTCTTCAAAGCTTCCCTGCATGTGGGAGAGACCACAGAGGTATACAGATTTCAGGAAGCTGCTTTATTTTGATTGACAGCCTCCTCATATATTTATTATCTTTAGTTCCTGAAGTGTAATCTTGGTCATTCATCCTGCCAATATAATAAGAGTTAATGCTTTGAGCATTTACTTTGTGAAGGGAATGTTCTAAGCATAATTACATGTATTAGTTCATTTAATCATTCCAATAATGCTGTGTATATGTGTGTGTGAGAGAGAGAGAGAAGAAGCATTTGGGATAATGTCACATAACTAGTAAATTGTAAAGGCAAGAATCAGACATAAGCACACAGCGGTCTGGCTGAAGAACCATGCTGTAAATCAGGACTCTATGAGATTGTTCACTAGAATGTGAGCTTCCAGAAGAAAGGACTCTGTCTTATTTACTACTGTCTCCTTAGTGGCAATCATAGTATCTCTCACATGTTTGGAAAAAATGAGTCAATTGTCCCTGGTTTCTGTTCAAGACTCTGATGTCTTCCTATGACCATTCTGAATGAAGCACCAATATGTGAGTGAAATGCAAAGAGATTTGTCTGAAGACTGACAGAGTCACTTGGAGAAAGTGAGTGACCACACAGTAAGGCTATGCTCAACCTTTTTAAGTTCTTGACATTTCCCCTTTTACTCCATTCCCAGATACAGAAGAGCAGCATGAGGTGGGAGAACCAGAGCAGAGTGTCCGAATTCCTCCTCCTGGGACTCCCCGTTAGGCCAGAGCAGCAGGCCATGTTCTTTGCCCTGTTCCTGAGCATGTACCTCACCACAATGTTGGGGAACCTGCTCATCATCCTGCTCATCAGGCTGGATTCTCACCTTCACACCCCCATGTACTTCTTCCTCAGCCACTTGGCCCTCACTGATGTCTCCTTTTCATCTGTCACCGTCCCAAAGATGCTGATGAATATGCAGGCTCAACACCTATCCATCTCCTATCCAGAGTGTATTTCACAGGTGTATTTTCATATGCTTTTTGGTGGTGTTGATAACTTCCTTCTTGCAGTGATGGCCTATGACAGGTGTGTGGCCATCTGTCATCCTCTACTTTATACCACCATCATGAGGAAGGAGCTGTGTGTCCTGCTGGTGGCTGGCTCCTGGATACTCTCCTGCAGCAGTGCCCTCTTGCACACTCTTCTCCTGGCCCAGCTGTCCTTCTGTGCTGACAACACCATCCCCCACTTTTTCTGTAGTCTCCCCATCCTACTGAAGCTTTCCTGCTCAAACACTTCTCTCAATGAGCTGCTCTTATTCACTGCAGCGGCTATGGTTGTCATCTTTCCATTGAGTGGCATCCTGCTCTCTTATGGCTGCATTGGGGTCTCCATCTTGAAGGTGCCTTCTACCAAAGGTGTCTGCAAAGCTTTGTCCACCTGTGGCTCCCACCTCTCAGTAGTGTCCCTATTTTATGGAACAATTGTGGCACTGTACTTTTTCCTGTCATCGAGCAACTCCAATGAGAAAGACATGATTGCCTCACTAATGTATACAGTAGTGACCCCCATGTTGAACCCCTTCATCTATAGCCTAAGGAACAGAGACATGAGATCAGCTCTGGGGATACTTTTCAGAAGTGATAACCTTTTCTCCAAGTGAAAATCACCTGATGGTGTTCTTACTTTACCCACAGACCTTGTCAGAGATGGCTTTCTGAAAAATTATTTGTGGACCACCCTTGTCTCTAGAACCATTCCAACTGTCCTTTGATGGGAAGCTATGCTCTTGGACCTAATCCCTTTCATTTAGTTATATATGTTGCCCATTTATTCTTGTATAACCCTACATATGGCATTGCCTGCAGCACACATTCATCTTTGTAGACTTTAAAACACCAAAGTTCTTTTTAGTAAGTTGTGTGATTGATTACTTCCGAATAGGTCACACTATTGTCTTATTCCTGAAGAGTTATGAAAGGCTTGATAAGATAACAAAACATATACCAACTATCCCTCTCAAAAGGAACACATGACACCAGGCTTATGTTTCCTCTTTAAATGGAAAGTCAATTTTGCCATCTGGTTATCTTAGGCTAAGATTAGAGGTCATAGCAACCCTATAGGACAGTATAACTGCCCCATAGGGTTTCCAAGGAGCGCCTGGTGGGTTTGAACTGCCAACCTTTTGGATAGCAGCCATAGCTCTTAACCACTACACCACCAGGGCTTCCACCCACATGGTAGATAATAAGAATTCTCAAATGTGATATAACAACTCTCTCTTTACTTAATAAAATGAATATTTGGGCCTTTAAGTGGAATCTGTTTTAAGTTTTGTGGAATATTGTTTTGATCATTAAAAAACCCTCAACTCTCCAACAGTAGGTGGTATGGTTTTTAATGGTAGCTTACAGTTTCTATTTATTGAAGGAAATGAGATAGCAATAATCTCATTTGTTTCTCTTTTTTATCTATTGTTTTCCAGAAGTATGCATATTCAGTAAGGTTTCTAGAATAAATTTCAGTAAAACTCAGAATGCTTGCCTTCTTAATGCAGTAGCTATTTAACAAAGTTCTTTTGATGGTTTTCTAAAACCTAAATAAACTTTGTTTGTCCCTGTCACAAGAACTTAATAGGAGAGCACAGAGTAGTCAGTCCCCATTACCAAAGCTCCCCATTGTAGGAAGACTAATTTTTTTTTTCTGTAAGTTGAATTTTTGTAGTGAGGACAACCTATATCTGCCTGATTAATGTTAATCTGGGAAAATGAGAGTTTTCTCTTGCTCCCAAACTGACAGCTTCCACATATAAGGAAAAGCTAAATATATGCATTCATAATTCATGCACACAAAATTATTTATTGCATGGCTACTATGTTCAGGCAGTTTTCTAGGTTCTGGAAATACAAGTTAAAAAAAAAAAGACACAAAAGTCAGTCTCCATGTAGAGCTTACATCTCAGCACTCCTCATTCCTCTCATCATGCTCTTTTTCTTCAGATCAGTTTTTAAACTTCTAACACACCATAAATTTTACTTATTTATTTCATTTTCTTTTATTTCTCTGTACTGGAATGTAAGCTCTACAAGGAGAAGAATTTTTGTTTCTGAAATAAATAAGTAAATTCTAAGTTTTATTAGTAGGTGTAATGGTTAAGGTTGTGTGTTAACCTGGCTGGGCCACAATTCTCAGTGGTTTGGCAGTTATGTAATGATTTAGTTTGGCAGTTACGTAATGATGTAGTTATCCTTCATTTTGTGATATAATATAATCACCTCCATGATGTGATCTGATATGATCAGCCAATCAATTGTAAAGGGAGTTTCACTGGGGGTGTGGCCTGCATCCAATATATATGGACGTTCTGGCAAAGCTGGCTGGCTTTTGCTTGCTCTGGATCCTGTATCCAGCTCATCATCATCTGACCTCTGGTTCTTGGGACTTGAGCCAGCGACCTGCTGTATTGCCTTTTCGTCTTGGGATTTGTCAGCCTCCACTGCCTGTGAGCCAGTGTCCTGCCATCTAACCTGTCGATCTTGGATTTGTCAGCTACATGAGTCATGAGAAGCCTCCAGCCTGACACCTGAACCACAGACTTGGGACTTCCAGCCTCTACAGCTGCATGAACCATTTCCTTGAGATAAATCTCTCTCTCTCTCTCTCTCTCTGTTTATATATATATAATACTTCACGGTTTTGCTTCTCTGGAGAACCCAGCTTAACAGGGTAGGTAAAAACTGCTATGAAAAAAGGAGCATTAAAAGAGGAGCAAGAGTGGTGGGGCTGGGGTTTGTAGTGTTAAATAGTGTGGTCCTGGTAGAGCTCATTGGAAAGGTAGCATGTGAGCAAAGACTTGAGTGAGGACAGGTAAGTGAGCCATGGGACTATGGGGGACAGGTGGAAAGTATTCAGGCACGAGAAGCAGCAATTCCTAACACTCTGAGATGAAACTTTCTAGCCTATTCTGGAAACATCAAGGGGCTTCTGCAGCTAGATGGGCCAAGTGAGAGGGAGACAGTAGATGATAAGTTGAGAGATATCAGGGGATCAGATTTGTAGTGCATTTAAGGCCATAATACAGTTTTTTGTTTTTACTCTGAATGAATTGAGAGGCCATCTGAAGGTATGACATTATCTTACTTAAATTTTGTAACAATTGGTCTACCTGGGGAGACTACAGAAAAAGTAGGAGATAGTGTTGACAGCACAGAAGGACAGCTGGGCCAGGAGAAGGGTGTGCAATAGGCCACTGCAACTGTAGAGTATCCAGGAGCCAGCCACCAGCAGGACACACAGCTCCTTCCTCATGGTGTGTTGCAGAGGGTGACAGTTGGTCACATATCTGTCATATGCCATCACTGCAAAAAGGAGGTTATCAACACCACCAAAAAGCATATAAAAATACATCCGTGAAATACACTCTGGATAAGAGATAGATAGGTGTTGAGCCTGCATATTCATCAGCATCTTTGGGACGGTGACAGATGAAAAGGAGATATCAGTGAGGGCCAAGTGGCTGAGGAAGAAGTACATGGGAGTGTGAAGGTGAGAATCCAGCCTGATGAGCAGGATGATGAGCAGGTTCCCCAACATTGTGGTGAGGTACATGCTCAGGAACAGGGCAAAGAACATGGCCTGCTGCTCTGGCCTAACGGGCAGCCCCAGGAGGAGGAATTCGGACACTCTGCTCTGGTTCTCCCACCTCATGCTGCTCTTCTGTACCTGGGAATGAAGTGAAAGGGGAAATGTCAAGAACTTAGAAATGCTGAGCATAGCTTTACTGTGTGGTCACTCACTTTCTCCAAGTGACTCTGTCAGTCTCCAGACAAATCTCTTTGCATTTCACTCACATATTGGTGCTTCATTCAGAATGGTCATAGGAAGACATCAGAGTCTTGAACAGAAACCAGGGACAATTGATTCATTTTTTCTAAACACGTGAGAGACACTGTGATAGGCTCTAAGGAGAGAGTAGTAAATAAGACAGAGTTCCTTTCCTCTGGAAGATCATATTCTAGTGAACAACTTCACAGAGTCCTGACTCAGAGTGTGGTTCTTCAACCAGGCTGCTGTGTGTTTATGTCTGATTCTTACCATTACAATTTACTAGTTATGTGGCATTATCCCAAATGCTTGCTATCTCTCTCTCGCTCTCTCTCTCTCTCAGACACAGCATTATTGGAATGATTAAATGAACTAATATATGTAATATGCTTAGAACATACCCTTCATGAAGTAAGAGCTCAAAGCATTAACTTTTATTATATTGGCAGGATGAATGACCAAGATCACACTTCAGGAACTAAAGATAATAGATACATGAGGAGGCTGTCAATCAAAATTAAGCAGCTCCCTGAAATCTGTATACTTCTGTGGTGTCTTCCACATTCAGGGAAGCTTTGAAGACCTAGACCATGGCCCCTGTGAATTAATACACATACAGCTTTTGACTACCCTACATTTTAATAAATTTGCAAATAAATATTTTTCTTCATATCTGTCATTCTCTCTCTCTCTCCCCATCCATCTCCATTGCTTCAGAACGGCTGAGTTCTGAGCATACATAGGGAGTGAGTGATGTGAGAATTTGCCCAGTGATCCACCCAGAGTATCGAGATCTTGTGGATGCTGTAGGACTGGGAAGTTATATCAAAATTTACAATATTCTGACTAGACTCCAAAATTGATGACACCATGTCCTCAAAGGTAGAAATACGGGAACGGTTGAGGGTCAATAGAGATTCAGAGAACTTCGAGAGCCTTCAAACCACGTGGATAAATTGCCACCTACTTAGTATAAAGAGGACTATGCTTCAAGCTGCCTGTTTCTGTCTAAAGCAGAGGCAAGAGAAGAGTCAGGCTGTGAGTCTGTTTCACCAGGCCAAATGCACACATGTATTGCTATGTCACACATTCAGCTCCCTCTGTTCTATATGCATTCAGTGTGAATGTGACATACACAAACACACACACATAGAGTCACACACAGTGTCACAAAAACAAACAAACCTAAGGTGCTGATTTTCAGCCCCCTATGACCTATACTCATCCTAGTTGAAAAGCGTAGAGGTTTGCAAAGATATCACATCAATTTACAAACAACTGTTAAATGAAACGCTCTGTCACACACAACTCAAAAACCACAAACACCACACTCACTCACCCAGACAGCACACAAACCATACATACTCACACACACACATTTCACTACACACACTGAGAATCAAATGCAGTCAAGTATAATGCACAAATAATTTATTTTTAATTATGGTAAATATATATATATATACATGTAATATACATATATAAAAGAGAACATTTGCCATTTCATCATTTTTTACATATAAATTTTGTGGTTAATTACATTCATTATGTTATGCAGCCTTTACCACTACATATTTCCAAATATTTCTAATACCTTTAACAGACGTTCCGTGAGTCCTAAATAATGACTTCACTTTTCCCCTCCTCTCCCGCCCCTAGTAACCACTGATACACTTTGGTCTATTCTAGAAATTTCCTATAAATGCAATCATACAATACATGTCCTTTTGTGACTGACTTATTTCACTCAGCATAATGTTTTCAAGGTTCATTCATGCTGTAGCCAAAAGGTAGAAACAATGCCCATCAGTAGATGAACGGGTAAGCAAAATGTGGTACATAAATACAATAGAATATTACTCAGCCATAAAGAGGAATGAAGTCCTGATACAAGCTACAAGTAACATTTAAAAAGCAACTCACATGCACCAATACAAGAACACACTAGAACCCATGCACACATTGGCAAGAGGTTTCTAGCCGTCTAGAAATGGTCTACACAAGGAGCCTTGGTGGCACAGTGGTTAAGAGCTCGACTACTAACTGAAAGATCAGCGGTTCTGACTCCAGCTATTCTGCAAGAGACAGATGTGGCAGTCAGCTTCTGCAAAGATATATACCCTTGGAAAAGCTATGGGGCAGTTCTACTCTGTTCTATAGGATCGCTATGAGTTGGAATCGACTTGACAGCAATGGGTATGGGTACGGGCTATACAAGCACTGTTCCATAGGACTTTCTGCAATAATGAAAATGTTCCATATCTGCACTGTCCAATATGGCAGTCTTTAGTCTTACGTGACTACTGAACACTTAAAATGTGACTAGTGAAACTGAAGAACCAAATTTTTTAATTTATCTAATTATGACTAATTTTAATGTATATGGCCACATATGACTGGTGGCTATTATATTAGACAGTGCAAATCTGTACATTTCCAAGGAAGAAACAGTGTGTGAGTCAGTTACCCACTAAAAATACTTGGTTAGACAAGCAACACAAACACCCATGCATATACACACATACATTCTGGATGTCAAGTGGTGGTTTCCAACCTTGCTGTGATCTGTGCCAATTCTTAGTGGTCCAAGCTGCTACCTGAGTCCTCACTGGTTACGAAGGAGCCAGCAGGGCTAACTGCCCAATTTCCTGCCTTCCTCTTGAGATGTATCCTGTGCAGAGGCCAAAGGGGCTGAGCCACAGGAATCACAGAAGAAAGTGTCCCTAATGTCAGTGACATGTTGGGTTCCCCTCTGCCAGGTCATTAGGACATGGACAGCCTTGGCCTCTGAAGGACACACAGCATTGGAGTCATGTCCCCATACATCACAAAATGGGCTGGGGTAGGGCCCAGCCCTTGCAGACTTCCACACCACAGGCCCCAGCCTCCGTTAGAGCACAAATTCCACTGCTCTCTGAGAACTTGCAAGTCTCTCCACTCCCTTGAGATGTCATGCAAGGCAGGGGCTGAGGCTTGTTTCAGAGATGATAGAGTAGAGGGATTGATCCCAAGGGCATAAATATACACTGCCCAGAGATCAACACCTGTTCTGCCACTTGCTCATTTACTAATTTTTAAAGGTCTCTCTGCTAACCTCGAAGCCCCTGCAGGGCAGGAATCTTGCCTTATTCAAGAGGAATTGGTTCTAAGCTCTGACACTTAGTAGCACTGTGCTCACAAGCAATTTAAGTGAATTCCCACAGCCTCAGTTTCCACAGCTGTACAATCAGAATAACAATAGCAGCAGCCTCATTAGACGAATGTGAAGATTAAACAAAATAATGATACAAATGTATGGCAACCATGGAGGTACACCACCTGGAGTTCCCTTCAAGAGAACCTACTGCAGGGAGCATGGTTGACTGACAGTCCCAGATGCCACAACTGTGGATCCCCTGCAGGGTTCATGCTGAAGCCACACTTGCTCCAGGCTTCTCTCAACCAATGAATGAGACAACAGTGTTATATCACTGGGCCATTTTTGCCCAATGTAACATTCCTCTAATGAACAGCTACTGCTTAGGGTACTGCCTATCAGCCTGGCCAAGAATTTCTGAGAAATTCACCGTGGTTTGAGGCTTTTCCCAACTAATCCTCCTTCTCTCCTTTCACAGGTGTCAGGCCTGCATTGCAGTCGGAAAGCTCTCCCTGCCTACTTCTTCTCCTTCCCCTTTATCTCACACAGGGATTTTCCCAATAAATACCTCATACATGTAATCCTTTCTTGGTATTTGCTTTTTGACTATTCTGTGTATTCGTTCTATGCCCAAATGTCAACATCCAGCACACAGTATAGAATTTAATTGGTGTGCAGTAAATATTGAACAAGGAGCCCTGCTGGCACAATGGTTGAGCTCTCGGCTGCTAACTTAAAGGTTGGTTGTTCAAACCCACCTACTGGCTCTGTAGGAGAAAGGCCTGGTGATGTGCTTCCATAAAGATTACAGCCAAAAAAAACCCAATGGGACAGTTCTACTCTGTCACATGAGGTTGTTATGAGTCAGAATCAACTCAAAGGTACTCAACAACAGGAACAAAAAATATTGAATAATGACTATTCAACAAACACGTATGGGTGTCAACTAAATACTAGGTTCTGGGGATATAACAGTGAAGAAAACAGATACATTTCCCTATGTTGACAGAAATTATATTTTACTAGAGAGATAGACAATAAACAAAATTAATACGTAAAATATAAAATATGCTGCAAGATATAGTTGTAAGTGCTATAGGGAAAAAATACAGCAGGAAAGGAGTAAGGGAGTTCAAGGAAAGTGGCCGGAAAAAGCCTCAGTGAGAAAAGGAAATTAGAATGAGGATTAATTAATTAATCCTTTAGGAAGCAAAAGGACTGTTCCCCCCCATAAAAACCGTAGATGCCTCCAACAGTAGAGTGATTCTAAAACCTGTTTAAACATGTTTTCTGTATCCCAACCCTGTCTATGCCTACAGTGGATGTATATCTTGGCCACTTTTTACCTCTTCAAAAGATGCCCATCTTGCTAGTTTCAGCTCTCACCTATCTGCCTTCAGAAAGTTTCTTCATGCTGCTTCATTTAAAAAGCCTCCTGTATGTAGCTCCTTTAACACATCACAAAACTATTTGAAACATATTTACACTGTCCTCCAAAGTTATAAGCAATTTGTCATAAATGACATTAATGGTCCCAATCATTTGCCATGTTACTTTGTAGTTTCTACTAAAACCAAATAAATAAACTAGTTGCCATTGAGTTGATTCCGACTCATGTAGACCCCATGTTTCAGAACAGAGCTGCGCTCCATAGGGTTTTCAATAGCCGTGACCTTTGGAAAGTAGATTGCCAGGCCTTTTTTCCAAGGTGCCTCTGGGTGGGTTTGAACCGCTAGCCTTTCAGCTACTAGCCAAGCACTTAACCATTTAGCCTCCCAGGACTCCTATAAAGAGGTGATTCTGATTTTGGACTTAGTCATGTGACTTGCAGTGTATCATGTGATGTTAATAGGTATGACACAATCAAAGACTTGAAAAGAAATTCATCTGTGCTTCCACCATTGCCACAAGAAGAGCATACTCAGATTAGCCCACTGGTGTCAGGAAGGAAAGGAGACGTGGAGTAGAGCTAGCTTAGCCTATATCAGTCAAACCACAGAGGAGCAACCTATATAATTGCTTTTTGTTGCATGCCTTTGAGATTTTGTGGTTATTTAATATGCAATAACAGAAAACGTCAGCACATCCCAAAGTCAATAGTCACAAAATTGACTTCCCTCTCCCCACATTATTAGCAGGGGGTCAAACTGCAATTAATCAGGTCGAAACCCAGGCTATACCACAGCTTTTTTATCTATTCACCTGTCATAGGCATTTAGATTGTTCCCAGTTTTTGGTTATTAAATTAAATAAAGCTGCTATGAACATTTTGGTACAAGTCTTTGTATAGACACATGCTTTCTTTTTCCTAGGCAAATACCTAGGGGTGAATCATATACTAGGTACATGTTTAATGTTTAAAGAAACTACCAAGAAGCAGAGCCAACATGGTACCGTAGACAGATGCATCAGCTGTCCCTCTGTAGCAAAGACCTGAAAAACTAAGTAAAACAGATACAAATGTCAATGCTGGAACCCTAAGCATCAAATGAGGGGATAAAGAAATAGATCAAACACCGAATGGAAGAGAAACTGGAGAAAAACAGAAAACAAGAAGAGATATGGAGTGGAGGTTCCCTGCCAACTAACACTGCACAGGGTTACCACCTTGGAGCATAGCCATCAATGACCCTGGACAGGGAATACAGGATGGCAACTTCATGGAGCTCCCAACAGGAGACAGAACACCTAGTAACTAGAGAAACACACTTTCCCACCCCTCACCCTTCTGCCTTCTACACCTCCTCCACCCCTCCTGATGGGCCAGGCTGAGCCATCTTGGCTAGAGAGCCACTGGCCCACCATCAGCCCAGGTCCACCCCACCTCCACCCCCCACCTGCTGGCTCCTGTCACGCTATTTTTTTTTTTTTTTTTTTTTGCCTTTCCTCCTTTTCTTTCTCCCTCCCACCTAGCCTGTACCTCACCTCTACCCTTCATTGCCTGGGCCATGTCTTGCCGCCTTGGCTAGAGAGGCACCAGCCTGCTGCCAGACAGGGTCCGTCCTGCCTCCACCTGCTGGCTCTGGCTGTGCTGTGTTTTATTATTATTATTATTAATATTTTCACTTTTTTCCTTTTCTTTCTCCCTCCTAATTAGCCTATACCTCACCTCTACCCCTTCTCACTGGGGCACGCCACACCACCTTTGCTAGAGAGACACGGGCCCACTGCTAGCCCAGGTCTGCCCCATCCCCATCCCCCACTCTTGCTGGCTCCATACTTTTTTATTTTTTCCTTTTCTTTCTTCTTGCCACGTAGTCTACCCCACCTCTACCCTTTCTCACCAAGCTACACCTTGCCGCCTTGACTAGAGTGACACTGGCTTGCTGCCAGCCAGGTCTGCTCCACCCCCACCTGCCAGCTCCTGCTGTGCCATTTTTTTTTAAATTGTATTTTAGATGAGGGTTTACAGAGCAAATTAGTTTCTTATTAAATGATTAATATACACATTGTTTTGTGACATCAGTTGCCTCCCCCACGATACGTCAACACTCTCCCCTTCTCGACCTTGGGTTCCCCATTACCAGCTTTCCTGTCCCCTCCTGCCTTCTCATCCTTGCCCCTGCGCCGGTGTGCCCATTTAATCTCATTTTGTTTTATGGGTTTGTCTAATCTTTGGCTGAAGGGTGAACCTCAGGAGTAATTTCAGTACTGTGTGAAAAGGGAGTCTGGAGGCCATATTCTCAGGGTTTCTCCAGTCTCTGGCAGACCAGTAAGTCTGGTCTGGGTTTTTTTTTGTTTTTTTTTTGTGGGTTAGAATTTTGTTCTACATTTTTCTCCAGCTCTGTCCAGGACCCTCTACTGTGATCCCTGTCAGAGCAGTTGGTGGTGGTAGCCAGGCACCATCTAGTTGTGCTGGACTCAGTCTGGTGGAGGCTGTGGTAGTTGTAGTTCCTTAGTCCTTTGTACTAATCTTTCCCTTGTGTCTTTGGTTTTCTTCATTCTCTCTTGCTCCAGGCGGGGTGAGACCAGTGGAGTATCTTAGATGGCTGCTCACAAGCTTTTAAGACACCAGACACCACTCACCAGAGTAGGATGTAGAACATTTTCTGTATAAACTATAAAAGGAGCACAGGAAAGAGAAACAAAGAAAACATCAACACCACAAAAAAAAAAAAAAAAAGAACACCAATATGACAGCAATAAACTCATATCCATTGACAATCACACTGGAAGTAAATAGCTTCAATGAACCTGTAAAGAGACAGAGTGGCAGGATGGATAAAAAAGCATGATCCATCAATATGCTGTCTAAAAGAGACACACCTTAGACTCAAAGACATAAATATATCAAAAATCAAAGGATGAAAAAGAATATATAAAGCAAATAGTAACTAAAAAAGGCAGGAGTGGCAAAACTAATCTCAGATAAAATAGACTTCATGGCAAAATTAACCATAAAAGACAAGGACATTATATAATGATTATAGGGACAATCCACCTCCCAAAAATAACCGTAATAAATATCTACACATCCAGCAACAGGGCTCCAAGATAAATAAAACAAACTCTAACAGCACTGAAAAGAGACATAGTTCCACAATAATAATAACATACTTCAATACAGCACTCTTGGTAAAGGACAGAACATCTTGAAAGAAACTCAGCAAAGATACAGACTGTCTAAAAGCCACAATCAGCCAATTTGACCTCATAGGCATATGTAGAACATTCCACTCAACAGCAGCAAAATATACATTATTTTACAACACACATGGAACAATCCCAGGATAGAGCATATTTTAGGTCACAAAGTATCCCTCAATAAAATCCAAAATATCCAAATAATACAAAGCATTCTCTCTGATCACAACACCATAAAAGTAGAAATCAGTAATAGGAAGAGCAAGGAAAAAAAAAAATCAAATACATGGAAACGAATAATACCTTGATTTAAAGCAATTGGGTAATAGAAAAAATCAGAGAGGGAATAAAAAAAATTCCTAGAATTAAATGCGAATGAAAACACATTATACCAAAAGCTTTGGGTTACGGCAAAGGAGTGCTCAGAGGTCAATTTACAGCAATAGATGCACATATCAAAAAAGAAGAAAGGGACAGAATCAAAACATTAGGTATACAACTCAAACAAATAGAAAGAGAATAGCAAAAGAAGCCACAGCCACCAGAAGAATGGTAATAATAAAAATCAGAGCAGAAAAAAATTAAATAGAGAACAGAAAAACAATAGAAAGAATCAACAAGATCAAAAGTTGGTTCTTTGAAAAGATCAGCAAAACCGACGAACCATTTGCCAAACTGACAAAAGAAAAACAGGAGAGGAAGGAAATAACACAAATAAGAAATGAGATGGGAGACATCACAACAGACCTAGATGAAATAAAAAGGATCATGACAGAATACTGTGGAAAACTGTACTCCAACAAATTTGAGAATCTAGAGGAAATGGACAAATTTCTAGAAACACACTACCTACCTAAACTAACACAAACTGAGGTAGAGCGTCTGAACAGACCCATAACAAGAGAAGAGATGGAAGAAGTAATAAAAAAAACTCCGAACAACAACAACAACAAAAGCCCTGGCCTGGACAGCTTCACTGGAGATTTCTACCAAGCATTCAGAGAATAGCTCACACCAGTTCTACTCAAACTATTTCAGAGTATAGAAAAGGAAGGGATACTCCCAAACTCATTCTATGAAGCCAGCAGAACTCTGATACCAAAGCCTGGCAAAGGCACGACAAAAAAAGAAAATTACAGATCAATATCTCTCATGCATATACACGCAAAAATTCTCAACAAAATTCTACCCAATAGAATTCAGCATCATATAAAAAAAAAAAATACACCAGACAAAGTGGGATTCATACTAGGTACGCAAGGAGGTTTATCATTAGAAAATCAATCAACATAATCCACCACATAAATAGAACAAAAGAAAAGAATCACGTGATCATCTCAATTGAAGCACAAAAAGCATTTGATAAAGTCCAACACCTTTTCCTGAAAAAAACTCTCAGCAAAACAGGAATAGAAGGGAAACGCCTCAACACGCTAAAGGGCATCTGTATAAAACTAACATCATTCTCAGTTGAGAGAGGCTGAAAGCATCCCTCTGAGAACTGAAACAAGGCAAGGATGCCCTTTATCACCACTCCTACTTAACATTGTGCTGGAAGTCCTAGCTAGAGCAATAAAGCAAGAAAAAGAAATAAAGAGCATCCAAACTGGAAAGGAAGAAATAAAACAAACTATCCCTACTTGCAGATGACATGATACTATA
This sequence comes from Trichechus manatus latirostris, assembly GCF_000243295.1. Classification (NCBI taxonomy): domain Eukaryota; kingdom Metazoa; phylum Chordata; class Mammalia; order Sirenia; family Trichechidae; genus Trichechus; species Trichechus manatus. The sequence goes on from NW_004443974.1 coordinate 6,632,694, forward strand.
CATAGAGAACCCCAAAGATTCTTAAAGAAAACTACTGGAACTAATAGAAAGATTCAGCAGAGTAGCAGTATACAAGATTAACATTCAAAAATCACTTGGATTCCTCTACACCAACAAAGAGAACTTCAAAAAGGAAATCATAAAAATAATACCATTTATGTTGTTGTTGTTAGGTGCCATCGAGTCAGTTCCCACTTAATAGTGACCCTATGTACAATGGAATGAAACACTTCCTGGTCCTGTGCCATCTTCACAATCATTGTTATACCTGAGCCCATTTTTGCAGCCACTGAGTCAATCCATCTCGTTGAGGGTCTTCCTCTTTTTTGGCTGATCCTCTACTTTACCAAGCACGATGTCCTTCTCCAGGGACTGATCCCTCCTGATAACAAGTCCAAAGTATGTGAGACGAAGTCTCACCATCTTTGCTTCCAAGGAGCACATTGGCTGTATTTCTTCCAAGACAGACTTGTTCATTCTACTGGCAGTCCAAGGTATACTCAATATTCTTCACCAACACCGTAATTCAAAGACATCTATTCTTCTTTGTTCTTCCTTATTCGTTGTCTAGCTTTTGTATGCGTACGAGGTGACTGAAAACACCATGGCTTGGGTCAGGTGCACCTTAGTCTTCAAAGTGACATCTTTGCTTTTTAACACTTTAAAGAGGTCTTTTGCAGCAGATTTGCCCAATGCAATATGTCCTTTGATTTCCTGAGTGCTGCTTTCATGTGTGTTGATGGTGGATCCAAGTAAAATGAAATCCTTGACAAAGTCAATATTTTATTCAGTTATTATATGATGTTGCTTATTGATGGAGTTGTGAGAAATTTTGTATTCTTTATGTTGAGCTGTAATTCATACTGAAGGCTATAGTCTTTGATCTTCATCAGTAAGAGCTTCAAGTCCTCTTCGTTTTCAGCAAGCAAGGTTTGTCATCTGCATATTGTTAATGAGTCTTCCACCAATCCTGATGTCACATTCTTCTTCATATAGTCCAGTTTATGGGATTATTTGCTCAGCATACAGATTGAATTAGTAGGGTAAAAGGATGCAACCGTGATGCACACTTTTCTTGATTTTAAACCACACAATATCCCCTTGTTCTGTTTGAACGACTGCTTCTTGGTCCATATACAGGTTCCTCATGAGCACAATTAAGTGTTCTGGAATTCCCATTCTTTGCAATGTTATCCATAATTTGTTATGATCTACGTAGTCGAACGTCTTTGGATAGTCAATAAAACATAGGTAAATATCTTTCTGGTATTCTCTGCTTTCAACCAGGATCCATCTGACATCAGCAATGATATCCCTCGTTCCAAGTCCTCTTCTGAATCTGACTTGACTTTTTGGGAGTTCCCTGTCGATGTACTGCTGCAACTGCTTTTGAATGATCTTCCACAGAAAATTTTACTTGAGTGTGATATTAATGATATTGTTTGATAATTTCTGCATTCTGTTGGATCACCTTTCTTTGGAATGGGCACAAATACGGATCTCTTCCTGTAGGTTGGCCAGGTAGCTGTCTTCCAAATTTCTTGGCATAGACAAATGAGCACGTCCAGCTCTGCATTCATTTGTTGAAACATCTCAACTGGTATTCCATCAATTCCTGGAGTCTTGTTTTTTGACAATGCTTTCAGGGCTGCTTGGACTTCTTCCTTCAATACCATCAGTTCTTGATCATATGCTACCTCCTGAAATGGTTGAATGTCAACCAATTTTTTTTGGTAGAGTAACTCTGTGTATTCCTTCCATCTGCTTTTGATGCTTCCTGTGTTATTCAATATTTTGCCCATAGAATCCTTCAAAATTGTGACTCAAGGCTTGAATTTTTTCTTCAATTCTTTTAGCTTGAGAAATGCCAAGCGTGTTCTTCCCTTTTGGTTTCCTAACTCTTGGACTTTGCACATTTCATTATAATATTTTACTTTGTTTTCTCGAGTTGCCCTTTGAAATTTTCTGTTCAGCTCTTTAACTTCATCATTTCTTCCATTCACTTTAGCTACTCTACATTCAAGAGCAAGTTTCAGAGTCTCTTCAGACATTCATTTTGGTCTTTTTTTCTTTTCTTTTTAGTTAGTTAATTTTTTAAATTGTGCTTTAGGTGAAGGTTTACAGAGCGTATTAGTTTCTCATTAAACAATTAATACACATATTGTTTTGTGAAATTGGTTGCCAAACCTGTGACCTGTCAACACTCTCTACTTCTTGAGTTTGGGTTCCTCATTTCTATATTTTCAACTTTCCTGTCCCCTCCTGCCTTCTCATCCTTGTCCCTAGGCTGGTGTACCCATTTAGTCTCCTATACATGATTGAACTACATGTATTATTGTTTGTTTTATAAGCTTGTCTAACCTTTGGCTGAAGAGTAAACCTCAAGAGTGACTTCAGTACTGAGTTAAAACTGTGTGCAGGGGCCATATTCTCTGGGTTTCTCTAGTCTCTGTCAGATCAGTAAGTCTGGTCTTTTTTTGAGTTTGAATTTTGTTCTCTGTTTTTCTCCAGCTCTATCCAGGACCCTCTATTGTGATCCACATCAGAGCAGTTGTAGGTGGTATCCAGGTACCATATGGTTGTTTTGGATCAGTCTGGTGGAGGCTGTGGTAGTTGTGGTCCATTAGACCTTTGGACTAATTTTCCCTTGTGTCTTTGATTTTCTTCATTCTCCCCTGTTCCAGACGGGGTGGTGCCAAAGATGTATCTCAGATGGCCACTCTCAAGCTTTTAACACCCCAGACACTACTCACCAAAGTAGGATGTAGAAAATTTTCTTTATAAACTATGTTATGCCAATTGAGTTAGATCCCCCAAGACCATGGTTCCCAGCCCTCAGCTTAGTAATTCGGTTCCGTAGGGAATTTGGATGTGTCTATGAAGCTTCCATGGCCTTCACTTGGTCAAGTTGTGCTGACTTTCCCAGTATTGTGTACTGTCTTACCCTTCACCAAAGTTATCACCTATCTATTGTGTAGTTAGTGTTTTTCCTTCCCTACCCGTCAACTCCCTCATAACTATCAAAGATTTTTTTCTGTGTGCAAACCTCTGCATGAGTTTTTATAATCATTGTCTCATACAGTATTTGCCCTTTCATAATTGACTTATTTCACTCAGCATAATGCCCTCCAGATTCATCCATGTTGTGAGATGTTTCGCAGAGTCATCATTGTTCTTTATCATTGCATAGGATTCCATTGTGTGTATGTACCATAGTTTGTTTATCCATTCATCTTCTGCTGGGCACTTACTTTGTTTCCATCTTTTTGCTGTTGTGAATAATGCTGCAATGAACATGGATGTGCATATGTCTATTCGTGTGACGACTCTTATTTCTCTAGGATGTATTCCTAGGGGTGAGATTGCTGGATCCTATGGTATTTCTGTTTCTATCGTATTCAGAAATGATTGTATCATTTTGCATTCCCACCAGCAGTACATAAGATGTCCAATCTCTCTGAAGCCTCTCCAGTATTTATTTTCTGTTTAGTGCCAGTAATGTTGGGGTGAGATGGTATTTCACTGTAGTTTTGATTTGCTTTTCTCTAATGGATACTGATCCCGAGCATTTCTCATGTGTATGTTAGCTGCCTGAATGCCTTTGGTGAAGTGTCTGTTTATATCCTTTGCCCATCTTTTAATTGGATTATTTGTCTTCTTGTTGTAGAAGTGTTAGAATTCCTATAGATTTTAGAGATTAGAGCTTTGTCTGGTATTTCATAGGCAACATGTTTTTTCCAGACTTTCGGTTCTGTTTTTACTTTTTTGCTGATGTTTTTTGATGAGCATAAGTGTTTAATTTTTAAATGATCTCAGTTATCTAGCTTATCTTCTTGTGTTTGTGTATTGTTAGTTATGGTTTGTATCCTATTTATGCCATATATTAGGGTCCATAGTGTTGACCTTATTTTTGCTTCCGTGATCTTTATAGTTTTAGGTTTCATATTTAGGTCTTTGATCCATTTTGAATTAGTTTTTGTGTATGGTGTGAGGTAGGATCCTGTTTCATTTTTTTGCAGATGGATGTCCAGTTTTGCCAGAACCATTTGTTAAAAAGACTGTATATTACCCCATTTAATGGACTTTGGGTGTTTGTCAAAGATTAGATGGCCACAGATAGATAGAATTACATCTGTGTTCCTGATTCTGTTCCATTTGTCAATGTATCTGTTGTTGTACCATTACCATGCTGTTTTGACTACCGTAGCTGTATAGTAGGTTCTGAGGTCAGGTAGGGCGAGGCCTCCTGCTTTGTTCTTCTTCTTCAATAGTGCTTTGCTTATCTGGGGCCTCTTTCCTTTCCATATGAAGTTAATGATTAGTTTTTCCATCTCGTTAAAGACTGCTGTTTGTATTTGGATCAGGATTGCATTGTATTTGTAGACTGCTTTAGGTAGAATTGACATTTTTACAATGTTGACTCTACTTCTCTGTGAGCATGGTATGTTTTTTCATTTATGTAGGACTGTTTTGGTTTCTTGCAGTAGTGTTTTGTAGTTTTCTTTACACAGGTCTTTTACATCCTCGGTTAGATTTATTTCTAAGTATTTTTATTTTTTAGGGGCTATTATAAATAGTATTGCTTACTTGATTTCCTTTTCGTAGTTCTCTTTATTGGTGTATAAGAATCCAACTAATTTTTTATGTTTGCCTTGTATCTAGCTACTCTGCTGAGTCTTTCTATTAGTTCCAGTAGATTTCTTGTGGAGTTTTTAGTGTTCTCTATGTATAATACTATAACCACAATAATAGTTGGAGATTTCAACATGCCACTGTAGTTAAACAACAGAACATCTAGAAAAAACTCAGTGAAGATACAGAAGATCTAAAGGCCACAATCAACTAACATGACCTCATAGATATATATAGAACATTCCACCCAATGGTAGTGAGGTATACATTCTTTTCCAATGCACATGGAACATTCTCCAGAATAGACCACATTGTAGGCCACAAAGCATGCCTCAATAAAATCCAAAACATCAAAATAATACAAAGTATTTTCTCTGATCACAATGCCATGAAAGCTGAAATCAGTAACAGAAAGAGCAAGGAAAAAATATCAAATATATGGAAACTGAATAACACCTTACTTAAAAACCACTGGGTAATACAAAAAATCAAAGATGGAATAAAAAAATTTCTAGAATCAAATGAGAATGAAAACATATCATGCCAATACCTTTTGGGCACAGGAAAGGCAGTGCTCAAAGGTCAATTTATAGCAATAGATGCACACATCAAAAAAGAAGACAGGGACAAAATCAAAACATTAGCTTTACAACTTTAACAAATAGAAAATAGCAAAGGAAGTCCACAGCCACCAGAAGAAAGGAAACAATAAAGATCTTTCCTGTCTTTTCAATGACCTTTTGCTTTCTTCATGTATGATGTACTTGATGTCATTCCACGACTCATCTGGTCTTCAGACATTAGTGTTCAATGCATCAAATCTATTCTTGAGATGGTCTCCAAATTCAGGTGGGATATACTCAAGGTCATATTTTGCTCTCGTACACTTGTTTTAATTTTCTTCAGTTTCAGCTTGAACTTGCACATGAGCGATTGATGGTCTGTTCTGAAGTCAGCCCCTGGCCTTGTTCTGACTGATGATATTGTGCTTCTTTATCATCTTTTTCCATAGATGTTGATTTGATTCCTGTGTTTTCCATCTGGTGATGGTGACTTTACCCCATTCTTGTCATTAAGGTCGACTCTACCTTGAGGAGGCAGCTCTTCCCCAGTGGTATTATGAGAGCCTTCCAACCTGAGGGGCTTATCTTCCAGCACTACACCAGACAATGTTCCACTGATATTCATAAGGTTTTCACTGGCCAGTTTTTTCAGAAGTAGACTGCCAGATCCTTCTTCCTAGTTTGTCTTAGTTTGGAAGGTCCACTGAAATTTGTCCACCATGGGTGACCCTGCTGGTATTTGACATACCAGTGGTATAGCTTCCTGCATCACAGGCAAGCCACCACAGTACAACAAACTGTCAGATGCGTGGGATGGATGTCCTGTAGAGAAGGAAACTCGGACCAAATATAAAGCTTCATTCCTTGATGAGGCCTCAGAAGAGAGAAGCCTTGGAAAATGTGACTCTGTGCCCACTCTGTAACTCGTGATTGAATGGAAAAATATTATTCTCATTAGAGAATCGAATCTGAAAAATTAACAGGGATAAAAATAATCTTTCTATGTTAAATTGTGCTGTGAAATACATTTCTGTGGCAAGTCTTCCCTGGTGTGAAAATTGTGTTAATTAAAATAATGAGAATGAGGTCTTAATGGAAAAGCCTCTGTAGTCCAAGGGGACTCCTGCTTATTTCTTATTTTTTTTATTTAGTTTATTGGGGTATAATTAACATATAGTTTTAAAGTATTAAATCTGGTGAGTTTTGACATTATATATATGTATAAAATCTGTGAAACCGTTGCCATGATCAAGATAATGAACATATCCACCACCCTCAAAGTCACCTGGAAAAATTTCCTCATCTGCATTTATAAGCCCATCCGACCTCCCCTTACTCCTGATGTTAGTAATTTCTGTCTTTTATTTTTTTTCCCCTTGATCAGTCTGGTTAAATGTTTACCAATTTTATTGTTTTTCTCAAAAAAAAACAGCTTTTAGTTTTATTGATTTTCTAAATTTTTTTTTCTGTTCCTTATTTCAATGATTTCTGCTTTTCTCTTCATTGTTTCCATTGCTTTGCCTATTTAGGATTTAATATGCTCTTCTCTTTCTAATTTCTTAAGGTGAAATATTAAATGACTGATAAGAGACTTTCATTCTTTTTCAATATAGGAATTTAGTGTTATCAATTTATAAATAGCACTGTATTGCTTTATCTCACAAACTGATATACACCGTTTTAATTTCATTCAGTTAAAAATATTTTTTAAATTTCCTTTAATTTTTTAAAATTTGACCTATGGTTTATGTAGAAGTGTGTAATTTAGCTTCTAAATATTTGTGGATTTTTCCAAACATCTTTCTGATACTGATTTCTAATTTAATTCCATGTTGGTCAGAAAGCATACTTTGTATGACCTGAAGCCTTTTAAATTTATTGCAGCTTGTTTTATGACTTAGCATGTGATCCATCCTGGTAAATATTATATGTGCACTTGAAAAGGATGTGAGTTCTTCTGTTGTTGGGTGGAATGTTCTATAAAGGTCATTTACGTCAAGTTGGTTGATAATGTTCAAGTCTTTTATATTATTACTCATTTCTCGCTGCTTGTCTGTTGATTATTGAGCAAGGAGTTTTGAAATCTCCAACTATAATTGTGGATTTGTTTATTTCTCCTTGTGGTTCTACCAGATTTGTTTCTTGTTTTTTTGAAACAGTTATTAGGTGTATATATATATTTAGAATTGTCATGTTCTCTTGATGAATTGATCTTTTCATCATCATGAAATGATAATCTTTATCCATAGTCATAATCTTTGCTCTTAATTATACTTTGTCTATTATTAATATAGTCTCTCCAGGTTTCTTTTAGTTAGTGGATATATTTTTTGTATTCTGTAACTTTTAACTATGTCTTTATGTCAAAGGGGTTTTATAGGCAGTATATGCATGAGATTTGCTTTTTGATTAAATCTCACTGTCTCTGTTTAATTGGGGTGTTTATATTGTTCATATTTAAAATGATTATTCATATGATTGGATTTGAATCTGCCATCTTTGCATTTCTTTTGTCTAATCTGTTCTTTGTACCTCTTTTCCTTTTTTATGCCTTCTTTTGGATTAATTGAGGTACTTTTATGATTCCATTTTGTCTCTTTTGTTGGCTTACTAGCAATGCCTCTCTTTTGTGGTTGTGTTTGAGATTACAGCATACATTTTTAACCTACCATAGTCTAACTTGACATTGTGAAAATGGAAATTCCAGAACACTTAATTGTGCCCATGAGGAACCTGTACATAGACCAAGAGGTAGTCTTTCAAACAGAACAAGGGGATACTGTGTGGTTTAAAGTTAGGAAAGGTGTGCATCAGGGTTGTATCCTTTCATCATACTTATTCAATCTGTATGCGGAGCAAATAATCAGAGAAGCTGGACTATATGAAGAACAAAGCAGCGTCAGGATTGGAGGAAGACTCATTAACAACTTGCAATATGCAGATGACACAACCTTGTTTGCTGAAAGTCAAGAGGACTTGAAGCACTTAACTGATGAAGATCAAAGACCACAGCCTTCAATATGGATTACACTTCAACATAAAGAAAACAAAAGTGCTCACAACTGGAACAATAAGCAACATAATGATAAACAGAGAAAAGATTGAAGTTGTCAAGGATTTCATTTTACTTAGATCCACAATCAACACCCATGGAAGCAGCAGTCATGAAATCAAAAGACCCATTACACTGGGTAAATCTGCTGCAAAAGACCTCTTAAATTGTCGAAAAGCGAAGATGTCATCTTGAAGACTGAGGTGCGCCTGACCCAAACCATGGTATTTTCAATCGTATCATATGCATGCGAAAGCTAGATGCTGAATAAGGAATATCGAAGAAGAACTGACGCTTGTGAATTGTGGTGTTGGCGAAGAATATTGAATATACCATGGACTGCCAAAAGAATGAACAAATCTATCTTGGAAGAAGTACAACCAGAATGTTCCTTAGAAGCAAGGATGGTGAGACTACACCTTACATACTTTGGACATGTTGTCAGGAGGGATCAGTTCCTGGTGAAGGACATCATGCTTGGTAAAGTAGAGGGTCAGCGAAAAAGAGGAAGACCCTCAATGAGATGGACTGACACAGTGGCTGCAACAATGGACTCAAGCATAATGATTGTGAGCATGGCGCACGACCAGGCAATGTTTTGTTCTGTAGTGATAGGGTTGCTAGGAGTTGGAACGGACTCGACGGCACCTAACAACAACAACAACAACAACAACAACAACAATATAGTCTAACTTGAATTAATACTATACCCGTTCATATATAGGAGCCCTGGTGGTGCAGTGGTTAAAGCGATTGACTGCTAACCTAAGTGTCGGCGGTTTGAAATCACCAGCAGCTCCTTGGGAGAAAGATGTGGAAGTCTGCTTCCTTAGAGATTTACAGCCTTGGAAATACTATAGGGTCGCTATGAGTTAGAATTCACTCAAGGCCAGTGGGCTCAGTTCACATATGTTGTTGTTGTTGGGTGCTGTCGAGTCCATTCCGACTCATAGAGACCCTGTGTACAACACAAAGAAACACTGCCAGGTCCTGTGCCATCCTCACAATCATTATGCTTGAGTTCATTGTTGTAGCCACTTGGTCAGTCCATCTCGTTGAGGGTCTTCCTCTCTTTTGCTGACCCTCTACTTTACCAAGCATGATGTTCTTCTCCAGGGACTGGTCTCTCCTGATAACATGTCCAAAATGTGTGAGATGAAGTCTCCCCATCCTTGCCTTTAAGTAGCATTCTGGATGTACTTCTTGTAAGACAGATTTGTTCCTTCTTCTGGCAGTCCATGATATATTCAATATTCCTCACCAACACCATAATTCAAATGCATCAATTCTTCTTTATTCATTGTCCAGCTTTCACATGCATATGAGGCGATTGAAAACACCATGGTTTGGGTCAGGTGCATCTTAGTGCTTAAAGTGACATCTATGCTTTTTAACCCTTTAAAGAGTCTTTTGCAGATTTTCCCAACTCAATAAGTCATTTAATTTCTTGACTGCTGCTTCCGTGGGCATTGTTTGTGTATCCAAGTAAAATGAAACCTTTGACAACTTCAGTTTTTTCTCCATTTATCATGATGTCTCTTATTGGTCCAGTTGTGAGGATTTTTGTTTTCTTTATTTTGAGGTGTAATCCGTACTGAAGTCTGTAGTCCATAATCTTCATCAGTAAAAGCTTCAAGTACTGTTCACTTTCAGCAAGCAAGGTTGTGTCATCTGTATAACGCAGGTGTTAATGAGTCTTCCTCCTTTCCTGATGCTGCTTTCCTCTTCATACAGTCTAGTTTCTCAGATTATTTGCTCAGCACACAGATTGAATAAGTATGCTGAAAGGATACAACTCTGACCCACACCTTTCCTGACTTTAAACCACACGGTATCCCTTTGTTCTGTTTGAGCGACTGCTTCTTGGTCTATATACAGGTTCCGCATGAGCACATTAAGTGCTCTGGAATTCCCATTTTCGCAATGTCATCCATAATTTGTTATGATCCACACAATCGAGTGCCTTTGCGTAGTCAATGAAACACAGGTAAACATCTTTCTAGTATTCTCTGCTTTCAGCCAAGATCCATCTGACATCAGCAATGATATCCCTCATTCCACGTCCTCTTCTGAATCTGGCTTGAATTTCTGGCAGTTTCCTGTTTATGTACTATTGCAACCACCTTTGAATAATCTTCAGCAAAATTTTACTTGTACTGGGGAAGCCAGCACAACTTGTACAAGAAAAGGTCATGGAAGCTCCATAGACACATCCAAACTTCCTGAGGGACCGAATTGTTGGGCGGAGGGCTGTGGGGACCATGGTCTTGGGGAACACCTAGCTCAACTGGCATAACATAGTTTATAAAAAAAAAAGTTCTACATTCTACCTTGGTGAGTACGTCTGGGGTCTTAAAAGCCTGTGAGCAGCCATCTAAGATGCTCCCCTGGTCTCACCCCTTCAAGAGCAAGGGAGAATGAAAAAGACAAGATACAAGGGAAAGATTAATCCAAAGGATTAATGGACCACAACTACTACGGCCTCCACCAGATGAGTCCAGTACAACTAGATGGTACCCGTCTACCACCACTGACTGCTCTGACAGGGATCCTGGACAGAGCTGGAGAAAATGTAGAACAAAATTCTCATGGAAAAAGACCAGACTTACTGGCCTGACAGAGACTGGAGAAATCCTGAGAGTATGGCCCCTGGACACCCTTTTAGCTCAGTAATGAATTCACTCCCGAGGTTCACCCTTCAGCCAAAGATTAGACAACCACATAAAACAAAAGGAGACTAATGGGGCACAACAGTCCAGGGACAAGGACTAGAAGGGAGGAGGGGACAGGAAAGCTGGTAATAGGGAACCCAACGTCTAGAAGGGACAGTGTTGACATGTCGTGGGGTTAACTATTGTCATAAAATAATATGTGTACTAACTGTTTAATGAGAAACTACTTGTTCTGTAAACCATCTAAAGTACAGTAAAAAAAAAAAGGATCAAAAAAATTTTACTTGTGTGTGATATTAATGATATTGTTGGATAATTTCTGAATTCTGTTGTGTCACCTTTCTTTGGAATAGGTATAAATATGGATTTCTTCCAGTCGGTTGGTCAGATAGCTGTCTTCCAAATTTCTTGGCACAGACGAGTGAGCACCTCCAGGGTTGCAACTGTTTGTCAAAACATCTCAATTGGTATTCCACCAATTCCGGAAGTCTTGTTTTTTGCCATTCCTTTCAGTGCAGCTTGGACTTCTTCCTTCCGTACCATGAGTTCTTGATCATATGCTACCTCCTGAAATGACTGAACGTCAATCAATTCTTTTTGGTACAGTGACTCTGTGTATTCCTTCCATCTTGTTTTGATGCTTCCTGAATCATTCAGTATTTTGCCCATACAATCCTTCATTATTGCAACTCAAGGTTTGAATTTTTTCTGCAGTTCTTTCAGCTTGAGAAATGATGAGCGTGTTCTTCCCTTTTGGTTTTCTATCTCCAGGTCTTTATACATTTCATTATGATACTTTACTTTGTCTTCTCTAGCTGCCCTTTGAAATCTTCTATTCAGCTCTTATACTTCATCATTTTTTCCATTTGCTTTAGCTACTCTACGTTCAAGAGCAAGTTTCAGAGTCTCTTCTGACATCTATTTTGGTCTCTTCTTTCTTTCCTGTCTTTTAAATGACCTTTTGCTTTCTTCATGTATGAAGTCCTTGATGTCATTCCACAACTTGTCTGGTCTTCAGTCATTAGTGTTCAGTGTATAAAATCTACTCTTGATATGGTCTCTAAATTCAGCTTGGGTATACTCAAGGTCATACTTTGTTCTTGTGGACTTGTTCTAAGTTTCTTCAGCTTCAACTTGAACTTGCATACGAGCAGTTGATGGTCTGTCCACACTCAGCCCCTGGCCTTGTTCTGACTGATGACATCAAGCTTTTACATTGTCTTTTTCCACAGATGTAGTCAATTTGATTCCTGTGTATTTCATCTGGGGAGAACCTTGTGTATGGTCCTCATTTATGTCAGTGAAAAAATGCATTTGCAATGAAGAAGTTGTCAGTCTTACAAAATTCTATCATGCGATCTCCAGCATGGTTTCTATCACCAGCCCATATTTTCCCACTACTGATCCTTCTTCGTTTCCAACTTTCACAAATTTAATCGTCAGTAATTATCAACACATCTTGATTGCATATTTGATCAATTTCAGAAGTTGGCAAAAATCTTCAATTTCTTCATCTTTGGCCTTAATGGTTGGTGCATAAATTTGAATAATAGTCATATTAACTAGTCTTCCTTGTAGGCATATGGATATTATCCTATCACTGGCAGCTTTGTACTTCAGGATAGATCTTGAAATGTTCTTTTCGATGATGAATGCAATGCCGTTCCTCTTCTGTTTGTCATTCCCGTCATAGTAGACCATATGATTGTCTGATTCAAAATGCCTAGGATATCAATGTTTATGTGTTCCATTTCATTTTTGATGACTTCCAATTTTCCTAGATTCATGTGTCATACAGTCCACGTTCCTATTAATTAATGGATGTTTGCAACTCTTTCTTCTCATTTAGAGTCATGCCACATCAGCAAATGAAGGTCCTGAAAGTTTGACTTCATCCATGTCAGTAAGGTCAACTCTACTTCCCCAGTCATATTTTGAGTGCCTTCCAACCTGAGGGGTTCATCTTCCGGCACCATATCAGACAATGTTCTGCTGCTATTCATAAGGCTTTCACTCTCTAATTCTTTTCAGAAGTACATCACCAGATCCTTCTTCCTAGTCTGTCTTATTCTGGAAACTCAGCTGAAACCTGTCCACCATGGGTGACACTGCTGGTATTTGGCATAGCTTCTAGCATCACAGCAACACACAAGTCTCCACAGTACGACAAACTGACAGACTCGTGAGGGAGTTCATATATATATGATGACAGTGTATAAATATATTATCACCATGGCTCAAAGGCCAGGGAAGGGGAAACGGAAGTATATGTTGTACATTGCTTTTACTGTATATATAGTTCATATGTAGTACAAGCAATGTACAACATAAACTTCCGTTTCCCCTCTCCTGGCCTTTGTGCCATTGTCATTATTTATTTAACTTTTACATTTGTTATAGACCCCACTATAGATTAACTTGGGAATCCCTGGGTGACGGAAACAGTTAAGTGCTCAACTACTAGCTGAATGGTTTGCAGTTTGAAACCATCCAGAGGAGTCTCTGGGAGACAGGCTTGATGATCTGCTTCCAAAAGGTCATAGCTTTGAACGTTCTGTAAAGTAGTTCTGCTCTGCACGCATGGGGTTGCCATGAGTCAGAATCGATATGATGACAACTAACAATAACAACACAGATTAACTCTCTTAGATTTAAACAGTTAATTATTTTTTAAAGTGATTTAAAACTTAAGAACATGTATTTTATATTTATCCACACGTTTGCTATTTCTGGTTCTCTTCAACCAGATTTCAATGTAGTATCATTTTCTTATGCCTAAAAGCCTTTCTTTACCTTTTCTCATACTGCAGGTCTGCTGGTGATGAATTTTTTTCAGCTTTTTTTTTTTTTTAACATCTGAAAATCTTTAGTTCAGTCTTCTTTTTGAAAGTTATGTTCACTGGGCATAAAATCCTAGGTTAACAGTTTATTAATTTTTTTTTAAATTTCAGTACTTTAAGCATGTTACTTCACTAGCTTCTGACTTGGATTATTTACAAAAAGAAATCTGCTGTTATTTTCATCTTTCTTCAGAATGTATCTTTTTTTTGTGAGTCTGGTTTTAAGATTTTCTCTTTCTCACTGCTTTAAAGCAAGTTGATAGTGAAGTACTTTGTTGTAGTTTTTTTCATTCTTTTTTTATCTCTTGGAATTCATTGGGCTTCTTGGGTCAGTAGGTTCCAGTTTCCATCAGATGTGGAAAATTTTCAGAATTGTTTCTTCAAAATTTTTTGTGTCTTCCCAATCTCTTCTTATTTGGAGACTCCAATTAAATATGTATTAGGTCACTTAAAGTTTTCCCACAACTCACGGACGCTCTGATCGGTTATTTTTCTGTTTTGTCTCTCTTTGCATTCCATTTTGGATAATTTCTTTTGTTATGTCTTTCATTTAACTAATCTTCTCTTCTGCAATGTATAATCTATAAGTAATCTCATCCAATGTATTATAAGTCTCAGACATTTTAGTTTTCATTCCTAAAAGGTTGATTTGGTTCTTTTTGTATATTCTACATCGTTGCTTATTATTAATTTATTCTGTCTTTCCTTTAACTTCTGCACTATATGGAATATATTTATAATAACTTTTAATGTACTTGTCTACTAATTCTATCGGTGTCACTTCTGGGTTAGTTTCAATTAATTTATTATTCTTTTCATTATGGGTTGTATTTTTCTGTTTCTTGAGATGTCTGGTAATTTTTTATTGCATGTCAGACAGATATTTTAGTATTCCTATAAACTGCTAGAAAAGGATAGCATGTTTGTTAAAGTAGTGGGTCAATGAAAATGAGGGAAACCCACGGTGAGATGGATTCAGGGGAAAGAGAGAGAGATGCAAGTACGAGGATGGTAGATTTCAGAATATTTGAGTGAAAGTAAACTTTTCTTTTTTTTGGCTTGGGTTTTTGAGGAGCTATCTTTGAATCAGTATTTCAGCTTGAAGCCTTAGCATACAAACCAAAGGAAGTGGACCATTATATTTTGGGTATTTTAAATCTCTTCAGAGTTCCTAAAAAAAAATTATTTTTACATATCAAATTTTCCCCATAATGCCCTCTATACCACTTTTTCCCAGGTTCTGCCTAAAAGTAAAATATTTTATGTGTTTCCAGAGGGTCTTATTGCATTTTATAATTTAGTTCGCCGGTTTCTCTTTGACCTCAGCTCATTGATGGGTTAAAAAGGTTATAATTTTTGTGTATTCTATCTTTTAAAAAATGTTAAGGAGAGAACTACTTTCTCTTGCAGATTTCTCCATTCTAAAAATCCTCAGCAGAACCAAATTTTCAGTAAGAAATACTGACAAATTTCAAAATCAGATTTTTGAAATGATTAATAAAAAGTATAAACTCTTAACAAGATTGACTGAAGAAAAAAAGAGAGAGAGAGAAATACAAATTGCAAATATCAGGGATAAAATAGGGAGCTTGACTACTAACTTAGAGGTTGGTAGTTTGAACCCAACCAGCAGTACCACGGAAGAAAAGGCTAGAGATCTGCTTCCGTTATGATAGCAAAACAAACAAAAAACCCAAACTCATTGTCTTCTAGTTGATTCTAACTCATAGAACTCTATAAGGCAGAGGAGAAATGTCCCAAAGGGTTTTCAAGGCTGTAATCTTTACAGAAGCCAACTGCCACTTCTTTCTCCTGTGGAGCAGCTGGTAGGCTTGAACCACTGAGCATTTAGTCACTGCACAACCAGGACTCCTGTTAAGATTGCAGTCAAGAAAACCCTATGGAGCAGTTCTACTCTGTAACGCAGGCGTTGTCATGAGTAGGAATCCACTCCACAGGTAACTAATAACAATAGAGGCTCTCTGATGATTGTCCCTATTTAAGGGCTTGGGTCTTTTGTATGTTTGTTTGTTTATTCTCTCCAGAAGAGTCAGAATCAGCTATCCCACCCCATAATCTTTGTAATTCTTGTTGTCTTACTGTTTCTATGCCATAGTCAATTGATATACCAAGGTTTGGCCCTCCATCTCTAGTCCATATTCAACTTCTACTGGTGATAACTTGAGCAATCACAATGTTCCCACATCTTAAAGAATTGCCATGTCCTGTTGTCCCTCTTGTTGTCAAGAAAGTGTGCCTCTTCAAGATTCACTAAGAAAAAGCTACTCAGAGAGTAAACCCTGTTTCATATTAATAAGAAAACAGTGTCTATCATGATAAAAATGTTCTTCTACTGAGTAAATTTCCCAGATCTCCTTTCATGTCCAGATTTCTCAGACTGTAGCTAAAGGGATTTATCAAGGGAATGACCAGAGTGTACAATACAGCCACAACGACATTCTTGTCATTGGAGTAACTGGATAAGGGGAAAAAGTACAGTCCAGTAATTGTCCCATGGTACAGAGACATGACAGAGAGGTGGGAGCCACAGGTGGACAAGGCTTTGCAAATTCCCTTGTCGAGGGGATTCTCAGGATGGCAGCCCCAATGTGGAAATAAGAAACCAGCATGCATATGAATGGAAGGGTAATGGCCACCAACTTTACAGTGAGAATAAACATTTCATTGGTTGTGGTGTCTGAGCTGGACAGCTTAAGTAAGGTAGAGAGGTCACAGAAGAAGTAGGGGAGAGTGTTGTCCACAGAAAAAGAAATGGGCCAGGAGCAGGGTGTCCAATAGAGCATTGGCAAAGGATTGGGACCAGGACAAACTCATTAGCAAGAAATACAGGTTCTAACTCAAGATGGTGGTATAGTGGAGGAGGTGACAAATGGCCATGAACCTGTCATAGGCCATAGAGGTAAGAAGTAAGCTGTCAATATCCCCAAAGAATAAGAAAAAGTACACCTGGGAAATGAATCCAGTATATGAGATAGATTGACACTGTGTCTGCATATTCATCAGCATCTTTGGGGCTGTGACTGATGAGAAAGAGATGTCAGTGAAAGCCAAGTGACTGAGGAAGAAGTACAGAGGGGTGTGGACATGGCAAGAGTTCAGCCTATTGAGCAGGACGATGAGCAGGTTTCCTAGCACCATGGTGAGGTATATGCCCAGGAATTAGGTGAAGAACATGCCTTTCTGCTCCAGCCGGATGGGGAAGATCTGATTATCCCTCCTCATCCTGTTTTTTCTTTGCTATAGTTGAAAAGAGAGAGAGAAATATGAGAGAATAAAAAATAATTATGACTGTTACATAATGAGAACATAGTTCTGAACTATTTAGTAAGTGAATCTCAACCTGAATATATCATGCTTTTTTCCCCCACTAATGTGGGTCAGTAATGGTCTGACCTTGGATTATAATGTATCCACCTATAAATCAACCCAATCTCTTTTGAAGAAATCATGAAGCATCAGAATAATTTACTAGATCAGACCAGGTTTAAACTTGAGGAGTCCAGGACTGCATGACAAATCTGAGATTAGGGAAATTACAGTGCAAGGCTAGCCAGTAACCACTGGTTACAAACACTATAACAGGCTGTTCAATTAATTGGTCTGTTGCCCTCTCTTGACCCTACCTATTTCTCATACGTATTTTGATAATGCTTTATTTCCATGAGTTGGATCAAAATAAGACACCCAGTGGGCTACTCTAGATCTCCCAGAAATGAAGACTTGGATACTGGATGAGAAACATCATCTTAACTAGTCAAGATAAGGTCATTAAGGACAGGAATCTAGGCAAATAACAACAGATCTAGTGACATACCTTGTAATATAGCCATCAGTCCTTCCTTCACCAAAATTCCTTCCCGCTCCTCAACATTTTCAGTCCACCATCATTCTTTCCAAAGGAATGTTTTTTGGAAGGGAAGAATAAAGACTAGTTTCTCTTCCAAGTCACATATTTTCTCAATTCAAACCAGATTACTCTTTTTCAAGTTTTCTCAACACCAGGAAAGATGTTGGCTTTTCCAGTCTCCTTGTAACTGTCGAAGAAGCTCTTTGTAATTGTTTATCTAGCCTAGTTTACCAAATAACAACTTCACCTTTTAAACTGATCCTAACCTAGTCTTATAGGGTTGCTAAGAGTTGGAATCAACTCAAGGGCAACAGGTTTGGTTTTTTTGTTTTAACCTGGTTTTATGCCAGTGACACATACCTGATTTTTTTCTTATACTTAGAACACTCCTTGGACTCTGTTAATATTATCATTTCTCTTTCTTTCTTCTTCAGATCAGTTAGTCTTAGTCATATGGACATGGACAAAATAATTAGAAAAAGGAACATGATGCCTCTGTCTACTATAAAATAGAACCCATATAATATATAGATACTGTTAATCGATCTCAAGGTCTTTCACTTTGAATGCCTTGTTATCCGACTCATCTTTCACACTGAATATTAAACAAAGATTCCATTATCTACAAGTTCTCCCAACCTGATTTCACAATCTGTAAAATCCTTATGTTCTTCTGCCCACTAAATTTAAAATGCTGTTAATTTGATATTGTTACCTGAGAGGAATTATACAGTTTTGTTAGTCATTACCACGTTAATCCTAATCAGTACATCATTGTAAGAGTGTAAATTTGCTACCTAATTGACAGTTTGTTTCTAATGTTTCGCTATTTTCAGGAACATTACAATGAATAACGTGGTTCGTATTTCATTATGCACATGGGAAATATATCTAGGGGATAAATTTTGAAAAATGGAATTGCAGGGTATGAACAGATATTATTAAAATAAAAGAAACTAAGGTGGCGAGGAAGTCTCTTTAAAATAAGTTTTGAATAATTAGAAAGACCATGCAATGTAAAGATTCTAAACAAGGACAATCTAGGTAAGTATAAGAGCTTGAGAGATGAAACTGCTATGGTGTTTGAGGAACAGAGAAAGTGCAGGAGTATTGTGAGCAACGGAAGGATATAAGGTTGAAGAATTATCTAGCAGGTGGATTATATAATGCTTGTTCTGCCATAGTAGAAAGTTTCAATTCTATTCTCAGAGCAATAGAATGCCCATGAAAAGGTTAATCAAATGAGTGATTTAAAATTTTTTAATATCTTGCTGGCTACTAGGTGGAGAACAGAGTATAGGAAGGCTTGAGTGTCAGCAGGATTCTTAGAAGGTTATTGCAGTAGTTCAGGTACAAATTAATGGCTGTGTGTATCTGGATTATGGCAGGGAGGATGAAGATAATTGAAGACATTTGGGATAAAAATTGGAGGAAAATCAGCACAACTCAGTAAGGGATGAAAGACATATGGGAGGAGATATACGTTTACCCGATCTGCTAAAAGTTTGGATAAATGATCAGTTGCAGATAAATTACTCTAATTGGGGCTGTCTGTCTTACTCTTGCTTGAGGAGGAGTAGAATCATGTTAGCAATCACTAGTACACACTGAACACTTGCACAAGTAAACACACACAAACACAGATAATCATATGGCTGAACCTAAATTCTACTTTTCCTCTAATATGGGCTCTCAGGTGATGAGCACAGATACCTTCAGCTACAAGGCATGCAGTGGTTCTTCCATTTCTCTCAGGAAGAGCCAGAATCCAATAAAACATGTGGAGTCTCTAAGAATCTCAAAGATACATTGCAGCAGGGAGAAGAGTAATCCCTTCACAGTCAAACATGGTAGATCTATTCAGACACTATTATTCACAGCTTCTGGTGGCACAGTGTTTAAGAACTTGGCTGCTAACCCAAGATCAGCAGTTGGAATCCAACAGCCACTCCTTGGAAACCCTATGGAGCAGTTCTACTCTACCCTACAGGGTTGCTATGAGTTGGAATCGACTGGATGACAATGGGTTTGTTTGGTTTGGTGAACAATGATTGTGGGATCTACCTTTATAAACCACAGAGAGGACCACAGAGGAAAGATCCCCAAGCTCCAGATTAGAGACAAATAACAAATAATTGCTTCGTTTTCCCTTTACTTTCTTTGTAAGAAGAATTGATTCTTGATAGCAGGCAATAGGAGAGTTCACCCTTGGAGGAATAATAATAGCCACAAAGGATTTCTAGGAATTTGCTGATTCACAGAGATTTTTGCCTTCTCAGTTTACATTGGGGAAAATGTGATTAAAATAGCCCATAATAAACCAAGCTGGGTTTTGACTATATTAAGCCAGGTGTCTTGTTTCTGAATAGCATGTTATTTCAAGAACTACAACTTTATACCAGCAATTGGTGTTGTCAATCTCTTTCACTTTTGCCATTATATGGGGTGTGCAGTAGTATCTCATTTTGGTTTTATTTTGCATTTCTATGTTGACCTATGTTGAATAAGGGTGTTGGGTGCTTATTCATGTACTTATCGATATTGACTATTTATCTTCTTTTGCAAAATGTTTGTTCAAGTCTTTTGTTCCTTATCTTACTGAGTTGGGTCTTATTATGCTGTTGTAGGAGATATTTGTATATTATTTTTTAATAATTTATTTTATTTTTGTTGTTACTGAGAACATGAACAGCCAAATTACACCAATTCAACAATTTCTGCATGTACAATTCAGTGACATTGATTGCATTCTTTAGGTTGAGCAACCATTATCACTCCCTTTTTCTGAGTTGTTCCTCTCCATTAACATAAACTCTCTGCCCCCTAAATTTCCTATCTAATCTTTCAGTTGCTATTGGCAATTTAATCCCATATAGATAGATCTTAAAAAAGCACAATGTTCAAGGCAGACATTCTTTACCAGTTAAGATAAACTATTGTTTGGTTTTAAGAAGACTTCAGGGGATATATTTGGTTTCAGGTTTAAGGTTTAAAGGTTATCTCAGGGCAATAGTTTCATGGGTTCATCCAAACTTCATGGCTCCAGAAAGTATGGATTTCATGAGACTAATTTGTGTTTCTTCACATGAAGGCTTCAGGGTCTCAAAAGCAAGAAAGAGCAAGCCATCACACACAGCACTTTTCAAGTCTCTATTTTTATTTTTGCCAATATCTTATTGAGCAAAACAAGTCACAACACCAATCTAGATTCAGGGTACATTATGGCGAAAACTTTCCTCTACCGAGTATATTTCCCAGAGCTCCTTTCATGTCCCGATTTCGCAGACTGTAGATAAAAGGATTTAGCATGGGAGTTACCAGAGCGTAAAATACAGCTACAATGACACCCTTGCTATTGGAGTCACTGGATAAGGGGGAAACATACACTCCAATAATTGCTCCATAGTACAGAGACACTACAGAGAGGTGGGAGCCACAAGTAGACAAGGCTTTGCAGATCCCCTTGGTTGAGGGAACTCTCAGGATGGTGGCACCAATGTGGCCATAAGAGACCAGGATGCATATGAATGGAAGAGTAATGACCACCCCTCCTACAGTAAGAATAATCAACTCATTGGTTGAGGTATCTGAGCTGGACAGCTTCAGTAAGCTAGAGAGGTCACAGAAGAAGTGTGGAAGGGTATTGTCTCCACAGAAGGACAGATGGGCCAGGAGCAGGGTGTGCAAGAGGGCATTGGCAAAGGATAAGACCCAGGACACAATTACTAGCAAGAAACACAGCTTCTGACTCATGATGGTGGTATAGCGGAGGGGGTGACAAATGGCCATGTATCTGTCATAGGCCATTGAGGTAAGAAGGAAACTATCAATATCAGCAAAGAATCCGAAAAAGTACACCTGAGAAATGCACCCAGCATATGAGATGGATTGACTGTGTGTTTGCATGTTCATCAGCATCTTTGGGGCTGTGACTGATGAGAAAGAGATGTCAGTGAAGGCCAAGTGACTGAGGAAGAAGTACATGGGGGTGTGGAGGTGAGAGTCCAGCCTGATAAGCATGATAATGAGCAGGTTTCCCAGCACTGTGGTGAGGTACATGCCCAGGAACAGGGCCAAGAACATGCCCCGCTGCTCCGTCCAGATGGGAAGTCCTAGGAGAAGGAATTCAGACACATTGCTCTGATTATCTCTCCTCATCCTGTTCTTCTCTTTTGCTGTGGGTGAAAAGACACATGGAAATGTGAAAGAATATGAAATCATCCTGATGTCACATAGCGAGAAAATGTTTTTGAACTAATCAGTATGTGAAACTTAATCTGAATATCTCATGCACTTTTCCCAGGGTAATGTAGTAGTAATGGTCTGACCTCTGTTCAATACGTGTCCATCTAGAAAACAGCACAACTCTTTTGTGGGAACCATGAAGCATCAGAGTGATTTATCGGATGAGACCATGTTTAAACTTGAGAAGTTTATCAGTTTATAACAGAAATCTGAGATTAAGAATCTAGGGTGCAATAATAGGTCAGTAATCAGTTGTTAGAAAGACTATTATAGGCTCTCCAATTGGTTTGGTGCCTGCTCTTGACCCTACCTATTCCTGTCACACAGTATTTGGCTAATGTTTGACTTCCATGAGTTGGATCAAGATAAGATACCCAATGGGCTGCTCTGGATCTCACACAAATTAGGATTTGGACACTTGGTGAGAAACATCATAAGTAACTAGCCAAAGTAAGGTCATTAAGGAAAGGGATCTAGGTCATTAACAAAAGATCTTAACCTACCTTGTAATAGAGCCATCAGTCCTTCCTTCAACAAAATTCCTTCCCATTCCTTAACATTTTTGGCCCACCATTACTCTTTCTAAAGGAATGTTTTTTGGAAAGGAAGAATAAAGACTAGTTTGTCTTCTAAGTTCTGACTTGATTAATTTCCTCAGTTCAGACCAGACCACTTTTGTTTTAGTTTTCACAACACCATGAAAGACACTGACTTTTCCAGTCACACAACAAAACTCTCTAAAAAGAAGCTCTTTGAGATTGTTTGTCTAGGCTAGTTTACCAAATAGCACTTTCTCAGTTTAAATTGATCCTAACCTGGTTTTATGCCAGTGATACAGACCTGATATTTTTCTCATTTGAAATACTGCTTATACTCTGAATACTATCATTCCTCTCTCGTCTTCAGATCAGTTAGTCTTAGTCCAGTCCCTACAAACATTGACAAAATAACAAGAAAAAGAAATATGATGCCTGTGTCTACTATAAAATAGAACTCATGCAATATACAAAGACTCTTAACTGATCTCAAGGTCTTTCATTTTCAGGGCTGAAAGTTGCCCCATTAAAGAATCCATCATTCACATTGCGTATTAACCAAATATTTCAGTATCTACACATTTTCCCAACTTTACTAAACCAAAAAAACCCAAACCAGTTGCTATTAAGTTGATTTTGACTCATTGTGATCCCATGTGTTTCAGAGTAGAACTACATTCCATAAAGATTTCAATGACTTGTGATCTTTTGGAAGCAGAGTGCCAGGCCTTTTTGAGGCACCTCTGGGTCAATTCGAAGCACCAACCTTTTGGTTAATAGCCAAGCTCTTAACCATTTGTGCCAACCACCGGCTTTCCAACTTTGCTACAAGGTATCTAAAATCCCTATGTTCTTCTGTCTGCTAAGTTTAAAATGCTGTTGAGAAAACATTGTTACCTGAGAAGAACTATACATTCAGTTTTGATGAACACTACTATGTTAATCATAACCATAAATATATCTTTATAAGAGTGCTCATTGGCTATCTGATTGACATTTAGGTTGTTTGTAATGTTTTGTTATTTCTAGCAATACCACAGTAAATAACATGGCTCCTATGTCATTTTGCACATGGGCAAATATATCAATAATTTCTAAAAATATAATTGCAGGGTATATGTATTTATGATTTTAATAGATATTATTAAATTAAAAAAAGCTAGGGTGGTGAGAAAGCCCACTGTGACGGGTACTGTAAAATAAGTCATGTATAATAAGAAAGAGCATGTCATGTGAAGATTCTAGAAATGGGCAATCTAGGTAAGTGTAAGAACATGAAAGAGGAAAGGGCTAGGGTGTTTGAGGAACAGAGAAAATGCAGGAGTATAGTGAGCAAGGGAAGGATATGAGGCAGGAGAATTATCTGGGAGGCAGATTATGTCATGCCTGTTCTGCTGTAACAGAAAGTTTCAATTCTATTCTCAGAGCAATAGAACACCCATGAAAAGGTTAATGATACGAGTGATATAAAAATTTTAAATATTTGTTTGCTACTAGGTGCAGAACAGAGCATAGGAAGGCTGGAGTGTCAGCAGGAATCTTAATAGAAGGCTATTGCAGTAGTCCAGATACAAATTAATGGCTGGGTATACCTGGCTTATGGCAGGGAGGATGAAGATAATTGAGGAGAACTGGGGTAAAATTTGGAACCAAGAGAAGTCAAAGAGGGATTAAAAGCAAATGAGAGGAGATATGTGTTTACCCCATCCTCTAAAAATTTGGATAAATGACCAGTTCCAGATAAATTTTTCTACATGGAGCTGTCTGTCTTATTCTTGTTTGAGGATGAGTAGAATCATGCTAGCAATCACCAGCATGCACTGAATGCCTGCTCACGTAAACACACACAAACACAGATAATCACATGACTGAATCTAAATTCTACTCCTGCTCTAACATGGGCTCTTAGGTGATGAGCAGATACCTTCATCCACAACGCATGTGATGGTTTTTCCATTTCTTTCAAGAAGACCCAGAATCAGGTAAAACAGATGGAGCCTCTAAGAGTCTCAAAGACATATGAGAAGAATGATCTGTTCACAACCAAACAAGGTAGATCTTTTCAGACACTCTTGTTCACAGCTCCTGAGCAATGGGCGTGGGATCTAACTTTATAAACCATGGAGAGGACCCCAGTGGGAAAGACCCCCAAACACCTAATTACAGACAAACAACAAATAAACACTAATTTTTCTCTTGGCTTTCCTTGGGGGAAGAACTGTTTGTTTATAGCAGGTAATAGGAGAGTTCACCCTTGGGGAATAATGATAATAGCCACAAAGCATCTACTAGAAACTTAGTGATTCATAAAGCTTTTTGCTCTCTCAGTTTACACTGAGGAAAATGTGATGAAAGAGCCCCTAATAAACCAAGCTGGAAGTTGTAACCCAGGTCTCTTGCCTCTGAATCCTATGTTATTTCAAGAATTCCACCTTTGCACCAACATTTGATGTTGTCAATTTTTTTTTCACTTTTGCCTTTATAGTAGGTTTGCAATAGAATCTCATTTTGGTTTTACTGTATTTTTATTTCTATGTTGACTAAGGGTGCTGGGCACTTATTCACGTACTTATTGAACCTATCTTCTCTTGCAAAATGTTTGTTCAAGTCATTTGTTACTTAGTTGTTTGCTTTCTTACTATTGAGTTGTAGGAGATCTTTATATATACTTGATTCAAGTCCTCTGTTAGATCTATATATATGAAATATTTCGTATAGCTTGCCTACTTATTTTCTTGAAGATGTCATTTGATAGACATAGTTTTTAATTTTGATGAATTCTAATTGGTTATTTTTTCTTTTGCATCTCATGTTTTCTGTGTTCTCAAAGAAATCTTTGCTTCATCAACATCACTAAGATGTTCTTTTTTGTTTTCTTCTAGTAGTTTTGTTGTTTTGGCTTTTACATTTCAGTCAATCTGTACTTTTTTTGTCTGGCTGTTTTTGCTCAATAAAAGGTTAGTGATATTCATCAATGTTGCTTAAAATAATTTTTAATTTCCTTTTAATTTCTCCTTTAACCTGTAAGCTAGTTAAAGTTCTTTTATGTTGTTTTCAATTAATTAGCTTATTTTCCAGAAATCTTTCTGTTATTGATTCAAACTTAATTTCGTTGTTGTTGGAACACACAGTAAATATGACTGGAATACTTTTAAATTGACTGAGACTTATTTTTTGGCCCAAAATGTACTCTGTCGGGAAATATTAAAAACTGTATACTCAGTTCTCCCCCACCCCCTGGGGGAGGGTTTAAGAATATTCTATAAATATCAGTTAAGTTGGCTTATTTGTTGTTGTTGTTAGTTGCCATCCAATCACCTCCGACTCATGGTGACCTTATGTGTAATACAATGAAACATTGCCTGGTCAGTGCATAGGGTTGTTCAAATCTTTAATATCTTTTTTTTTAAATTTTCTGTCCACTACTATAGCAGTTATGGAAAGAGGTTTGTGGTATGATTAAACTATAATTGTGGATTTGTCTTTTTTTCCCTTATCAGTTTTTATTTCAAATATTTTGAAGCTATTGTTATTAGGTACACAAAAGTTTAGAATTAGTAGCTCCTCTGAATGCCTCAATCCCTTTAACACTAAGAATGACTCTCTTTCTTCTGGAGAATATTATTTGCTCTGGAATCTACCTTTTTATATTAATATAGCCACTCCAGCTTGCTTTTAATTAGTGTTAAGATAGCATTTTTTCCCAAACTTTTACTTTTAACCCATTAGTCATAATAATTGTTTCAATGCCCTTATCTGCTCAAATTATCATCTGCATCATTTCTGGGTCATTCTCCTTTGACTGATTTTTCTCCTCATTCTGGGTTGTATTTTCCTGCCTTTTCCCACTCCTGGTAATATTTGACTGGGTGGTAGACACTGCGGATTTTAACTTGTTGGTTGCTGGATATTTTTGCATTCCTACAAACTGTATTAGATTTGTTCTGAGATGCAGTTATGTTACTTGGAAAAAGTTTAATCATTTCAGGTCTTGTTTTTAAGCTCTGTTAGGTGGGACCAGAGCTGCACTTAGTCTAGGGTCAATTTTTCCCCCTACTGAGGTAAGGTATTTCTTAATGTTCTAGCTGATGCCTCCCGAATTCTAAGGTTTTCCACTTTCACTGTTGGGAAAAAGCACTATCCTGGTCACACGTTAGCCCCCAGAACCGCTCATTTTATAATTCATCATAATTTTTCATATTAATCATTGTTTTATGATTTTGTGATATTATCTTTGAAAATGTTTCTTAATGTTTAAATGAGCTCACACTAAAGTGGTTTAAATATATACTTCATAGCAGATAAAGATAATAACTAAAGCACTTTGATGGATTCACATCTTCCTCACCTCATGTACTAGGGTCTTAGAGAGTAAGAAGATTATAGCAAAAAGCAATATAATTTAAGTCTTTTAATCGTGGCATAACTAATCAAGCTAGCCAGGCAATGTCTAAACAACATAATGGGCAAAGTACATCCTTGCTGCTCCAACTAGATGAGGAGCCCCAGGAGAAAGAATTTGGACACACCCCTCTGATTCTCACTTTTCATGCTTGTCTTTTCTGCTGTGGATGAAGAGCATTGAAAATATCAGGCACTGAGAAATGAAGATTATTATTAACAGGAATTCATTGTAAAATTTATCCTGGAGAATGAATGAATTTACAAAAAAACATCAGTTCAGATAGTTTTCTGCTTGAATCTTCAGAATGTCTCAGTCTAGCAACAGAGAGACATGACACCAAGAACCAAACAGATCTTACTCTGTGAAAACCATTTATTCAGCTGTGGGCCAGAGCTGAGCTACCACTGGGATACAGAAGTAAATGACAGATGAAATCATTCCCCTTGGAGTTTATATATTAGTGAGAAGCCTATGCCTAGAGATAAAGTGATCTTATAGTTTATTGGCCAAAGTGGGATATTTTTTGGAAGTAAAATGGGGAGCTGATAAAAATGGCACTGGAGCGGCAGACATAAAATGATTTTTCCCTAGTCATCCAAGAAGATATAGTCATCTGCTTAAGCAGGGTTTCTTTTTTTAATAAGGCAAAATTCACATGACATAAAATTAACCATTTTAAAGTGTACAACTCAGTGGCATTTAGTCCATTTAAAATGCTGTGCAGCCATCACTGCTGTAATTCCAGTTCTCACCCAAAAAGGAGACCTCATGCCCATTAAGTGGTCACTTTTCATTTAAACCAATGTCTCTGTGACAACAGAACTTAGCAAACAGCTCATATTCTGACACATAACAGTGCTCCAGAATCTAAAGAGTATCCCAGTCCTTCCCACAAATAGCTAAGATATCCGCACACATGAATGAAACCCTGAGAAAAAGGATTTGAGCGTAAACAATTTACTTTGGAGGATCCTAGGATGCAACTTAGGAGGATGGGGAGTCAGACAGAGAAGGGAGGGCAGCCATTAAAGGCTATGCTATTGAGTAGGTTACTGCTGTGGATAACTAGGGAAAAATCCACCAAACATCTCTGGAAATCAGTACAAAAGATTTCTTAAATCATTTTATCAAAGGGAGAGGAAACTCCCATCCACTATTTACTGAGCGCTTTTTCTAAGAGTCTTAACTCCTCAGCACTTCCAGCCAGGCCCATGCATAAGCCAAACCTGTATCTCTAGACAGAAATTCCTCATCAGAAAGTTGTTGGTAGTTAAGAGTAAGAAGTCAGTGGCATATTCTGCTATAGTTCATCCTATGGCCACTAACATTCTTTTTTCTCCCAAATTAAGCTCAATCTGTTGTAACACTGACAGGATACTTACCAAGCTCATATGATCAAATCTTAAGTCTTCTTTTCTACACAGTCTGCACTCCAAAAGAGAAAATGAGGGTCTATTTAAATGTCACTTGAGCTTTCTGACTTTCACACACTGTCCTGAATTGTTAGGTTACTGACCTGAGATTGTTATTTTCCCGCACTTTATTATCTATTGTCATTAACAGAGGCCAATCAACTCCATGGATTTTATAATCGCCAAGTGCCCATGTCTTTCAAAGATCTTTATCTATTTTATAAGGTAGTGTTTCCTCTCCCACCAATACATCAACCCAATTTACATCAGGTTAGAATCTTAGTAGTTATGATATTTCTGCACTCCAGAGTTATCACCATCCCACCTAACACCAACAATGTGTTCCGTTGCTCTTTGACCATCGAGTGATCCTAAGCCAGAACCTTATCCTGTGTATCTTCATAACAGCACTTCTGTACTTACTGTCTAAGGTTGAGGTAGTCCAGAGGAAGATCTTGAGGAAAGTATTTGAATACAAGTAGTTTATTAGGAAGGTAATTCCAGAAAGAACCAGTAAAATATTGGTGATCTGAGACATGGAAACGTAGGTTGTCAATACAGTGTATGGTAATAGTAAATTACCACTGAGAGAACTGGGGTTCAGACCTTTGAGAAATGATCCTCTTAAAACATTCCTCAGAGTTGTCCCACCCAATATGTAAAATAGCTGGGATTTGTTTCCACCAAATCCTACTTGTACTTGACTAAAAGATTCTCTGGGGCCATTAAATCCGTACCCCATCTGACCTGTCCAAGAGCAGGCAGAGTTTGCCGCTGTTCTCAGAGAAAGTGAAATAGTTCTCAGGCAGAGAGTCCTAATGTTCTCAGTAAGAAGTCATCAGCATGGACAAGGATTGAGAATGCCATAGGAATATGAGAAATGTATCGGTTAACTTTGGGGGGGAAAAAAAACCCAGAACATAGCAGTTTAAAACACCAGTCACTTTATTTGCTTACAATTCTATGGGTCAGCTGAGCAGTACTAGACTGGGCTGAATTGTCTGCGGCTGGATGTTCTAGAAAGTTTCCCTAACAACTGTACGTCTCACTTGGCATGGCTGTAAGGTTGGGACAGCTAGAGCCTTTCTTCCTGTGGTCTTTCATTCTCTATTAGACTAGCATGTGTTTCTTCACAGGGCGGTCTCTGGGTTCCCAAAGAACAAGCCACCACGCACAGCTCTTTTCAAGACTTTTTAACATGTTTGCTAACATCTTATGAAAAAAAAAGTCAAAACACCTGCCTAAATTCAGATGCACACTATGGTAAAACTGTTCTTCTATTGAGTATATCTCCCAGAGCTCCTTTCATGTTCCTTATCCTCAGACTATAGATAAAGGGATTTAGCATGGGAGTAACCAAAGTGTATAATATAGCCACAATAACATCCTTGTCATTGGAGTTACTGGAAGAGGGCAAAAAGTACAATGCAATAATTGTCCCATAGTGTAGAGACACTACAGAAAGGTGGGAGCCACAGGTGGACAAGGCTTTGTAGATTCCCTTGGTTGAGGGGACTCTCAGGATGATGGCGCCAATGCGGCCATAAGATGCATATGAATGGAAGGGTAATAATCACCACCCTCACAGTGAGGATAACCTGCTCATTGGTTGAGGTGTCTGAGCTGGACAGTTCAAGTAAGGCAGAGAAGTTACAAAAGAAGTAGGGGACACTGTTGTCTCCACAGAAAGAGAGACAGACCAGCAGCAGGGTGTGCAATAGAGCAGTGGTAAAGGATAAGACCCAGGACACAATTATTAGCAGGAGACACACGCTCTGACTCATGATAGTGGTATAGTGGAGGGGGTGACAAATGGCTACGTACCTGTCATAGGCCATTGAGGTGAGAAGGAAGCTGTCAATATCACCGAAAAATAAGAAAAAATACACCTGATAAATGCATCCAGCATATGAGATGGATTGACTCTGTGTTTGCATGTTCATAAGCATCTTTGGGGCTATGACCGTTGAAAAAGGGATGTCAGTGAAGGCGAAATGGCTGAGGAAGATGTACATGGGGGTGTGAAGGCGAGAGTCCAGCCTGATGAGTAGGATGGTGAGCAGGTTCCCCAGCACCGTGGTGAGGAAGAATTCAGACATGCTGTTCTGCTTATACATCCTCATCTTGTTCTTCTCTTTTGCTGTAGATGGAAAATGAGATGGCAATATGAAAGAATAACAGATCATTATGATGGTCACATAATAAAAACATGTATTTGAACTGCTCAGTATATGAATCTTGAATGTTTCATGCTTTTTGTTCTACTAATAAGACTCAGTGACAGTCTGGCCACAAGCAATTATGGATCCACCTAGAAATCAACAAAAGCTCTCTTGGAAGAAACATGAAATATCAGAATGATTTATCAGATGAGACCAGGTTCAAACTTGAGATTAAGAAACTACGGTGCACCAACTACAGAGCTCCAAAATATATAAAACAAACTCTAACAGCACTGAAAACAGAGATAGACAGTTCCACAATAGTAGTATGACACTTCAACACACCACTTTCGGTGAAGGACAGAACATCCACAAAGAAGCTCAACAAAAACACGGAAGAGCTAAATGCTACAATCAACCAACTTGATCCCATGGACATATACTGAACACTCCACCCAACAGCAGCCAAGTACACTTTCTTTTCCAATGCACATGGAACATTCTCCAGAATAGACTATGTATTAGGCCATAAAGAAAGCCTTAACAAAATCCAAAGCATCAAAATATTACAAAGCATCTTTTCTGATCATAAAGCCATAAAAGTAGAAATCAATAACAGAAAAAGCAAGGAAAAAAAATCAAACACATGGAAACTGAACAACACCTTGGTCAAAAACTACTGGGTTATAGAAGAAATTAAAGATGGAATAAAGAAATTCATAGAATCAAACAAGAACGAAAACACATCCTACCAGAACCTTTGGGACACAGCAAAAGCAGTGCCCAGAGGTCAGTTTATAGCAATAAATGCACACATCCAAACAAAAGAACGGGCCATAATCAAAACATTAACCCTACAACTGGAGCAAGCAGAAAGAGAGCAGCAAAAGAAGCCCTCAGTCGCCAGAAGAAAGGAAATAATAAGAATTAGAGCAGAATTAAATGAAATAGAGAATAGAAAAAAAATCGCAAGAGTTAACAAGACCAAAAGCTGGTTCTTTGAAAAGATTAACAGAACTGATAAACCACTGGCCAAACTGACAAAAGAAAAACAGGAGAGGAAGCAGATAACCCACATAAGAAATGAGACGGCTGATATCACAACAGACCCAACTGAAATTAAAAGAATCATAACAGAATACTAGGAAAAATTTTACTCTAACAAATTTGAAAACCTAGAGATAATGGACAAATTTCTAGAAACTCACTACCTACTTAAACTAACACAAACAGAAGTAGAACAACTAAATAAACTCATAACAAAAGAGATTGAAAAGGCAATTTAAAAACTCCTAACAAAAAAAAAACCCTGGCCTGGATGGCTTCACTGGAGAATTCTGCCAAACTTTCAGAGAAGAGTTAACATCACTACTACTAAAGGTATTTCAGAGCATAGAAAAGGATGGAATACTCCCAAACTCATTCTATGAAGCCAGCATAACCCTGATCCCCAAACCAGGCAAAGACACCACAAAAAAAGAAAATTACAGACTAATATCCCTCATGAACACTGACGCAAATATTCTCAACAAAATTCTAGCCAATAAGATTAAACAACATATCAAAAAAATAATTCACCATGATCAAGTGGGATGTATACCAGGTATGCAGAGATGGTTCAACATTAGAAAAACAATCAATATAATCCATCACATAAATAAAACAAAAGACAAGAACCACATGATCTTATCAATCAATGTAGAAAAGTCATTTGACAAAGCCCAACACCCATTCATGATAAAAACTCTCAATAAAATACGAATAGAAGGGAAATTCCTCAATATAGTTAAGGGCATTTATACAAAGTCAACAGCCAACATCATCCTAAATGGAGAGACTTTGTAAGCTTTCCCCTTGAGAACGGGAACCAGACAAGGATGCCCTTTATTACCACTCTTATTCAGCATTGTGGTGGAGATCCTAGCCAGAGCAATTAGGCTAGAAAAAGAAATAAAGTGCATCCAAATAGGTAGGGAAGAAGTCAAAGTATCTCTATTTGCAGATGATATGATCTTATACACAGAAAACCCCAAAGAATCCACAAGAAAACTACTCAAACTAATAAGATTTCAGCAAAGTTTCATGATACAGGATAAACATACAAAAATGTTGGATTCCTTTACACCAACAAAGAGAACCTTGGAGAAGAAATCACCAAATCAATACCATTTATAATAGCCCCAAAGAAGATAAAATACTTAGGAATAAATCTAACCAGAAACATAAAAGAGCTATACAATGAAAACTACAAGACACTCTTGCAAGAAACCAAAAGAGACCTGCATAAAAGGAAAAACATACCTTGCTCATGGATAGGTAGACTCAACACTGTGAAAATGTCAGTTCTACTCAAAGCAATCTACATATACAATGCAATCTCGATCCAAATTCCATAGGCATTTTTTAATGAGATGGAGAAATAAATCACCAACTTCATATGGAAAGGGAAGAGGCCCTGAATAAGTAACGCATTACTCAAGGAGAAGAACAAAGTGGAAGGCCTCACACTACCTGATTTTAGAACCTATTATACTGCCACAGTAGTCAAAACAGCCTGCTACCGGTACAACAATAGATACATAGACCAATGGAACAGAATTGAGAATCCAGACATAAATTCATCCACCTATGAGCAGCTGATATTTGACAAAGGCTCAAAGTCTGTTAATCGGGAAAAAGACAGTCTCTTTATCAAATGGTGCTGGCATAACTGGATATCCATCTGCAAAAAACTGAATCAAGACCCATACCTCACACCATGCACAAAGACTAACTCAAAATGGACCAAAGACTTAAATATAAAATTAAAAATGATAAAGATCATGGAAGAAAAAATAGCGACAATGCTAGGAGCCCTAATAGATGGCATAAACACAATACAAACCATAAGTAACAGTGCACAAGCACCAGAAGAGAGACTAGATAACTGGGAGCTCCTAAAAATCAAACTTTTATGCTCATCAAAAGAATTCACCAAAAGAGTCAAAAGACAACCTACAGACTGGGAAAAAATTTTTGGCTATGACAAATCCGATCAGTGTCTAATCTCTAAAATCTACAAGATACCTCAACAACAAAAAGATAAATAACCCAATTAAAAAATGGGCA
>NW_004443974.1:6667933-6698846 GCF_000243295.1 Trichechus manatus latirostris
TGTTTGGGAAGAAGGAAAGGAAGGAAGGTAGAGAGAGACAAGAAACTGGAAAAAAGAAGAAAAAAAAAATGCTCCAAGGGAGCCCACCAGAAGTGGGTTCCCAACCCAGTGGTGCTGCACAGCCCATCAAGATGGAGTGGATACAGCACACAGAGCCAGATGTTCAGCAGAAGAATAAGGAAGGAAGGTAGAGAGAGACAAGAAACAGAAAAAAAAAAAAAAAAAGAGAAAAAAAAGTCCCAAGGGAGCCCACTGGCATGGTAGCATGGACTGGGGAAGGGGCCCCCTAGCCGAGCATCACCACACAGCCTGTCAAGAAGGAGCAGAAATGGCACAAGGAAAGGAAAGGAGGTAGAGATAGACAAGAAACTGATAAAAGAAAATAAAAAAAAAAAGCACTGTGGAGCCCTCTGGTTTGGCAGCACAGACCAGGGAAGGGGCTACCCAGCCAAGTGGCACTGCACAGCCTGTCTAGAAGGAGCAGAGATGGCATATGGTGCCAGGAGTTCAACATAAAAGAAAGGAAAGATGGTAAAAAGGACAAAAAAACTGAGAAAGGAAAAGAAAAAAAAAAGCCCCACGGGAGCCCACTGGCTTGGTGGCGCAGACCAGGAAAGTGGCACCCCAGCCAAGCAGCACTGAACAGCCTGTCTAGAAGGAGCAGAGATGGCACACAGAGCCAGGTGTTTGAGAGAAAGGAAAGGAAGGAGGTGAGAGACAGAGAAGAAACCAAAAGAAGTCAAAAAAGCAACAACAGCAACAAAAAAATGGCACCGAAGGAGTTGGCCAGTGTGGGCGGGGTGACTCCAAGTGGCAAGGAGCCAGCATCTCCCTGGCCGAGTGACCATGGGCCACTGGAAAGCTGTGGGGCACAAGCAGGGCAAAGAAAGGTAGGGGGTGGGAAAGCACGTATCACTAGGTGCTCTGTCTCCTGCTGGGAGCTCCATGAAGCTGCCTTCCCATACTCCCTGTCTACTGTTCTTGGTGGCTGAAGGGTCTAAGATGGTGAATCCGTGCCACATTAGCTAATAGGGGACCTCCATTCCATAGCTCTCCTAACTCTCTGTTCTCTGTCAGTTTCTTATTCCATTCGGTGGTTTGTTGAGTTCTTTATCCCTTCATTTGATGCTTAGGGTTCCAGGACTGACGTATGTCTCTGTTTTACTTAGTTTTTTGGGTCTTTGCTGTGGAAGGATGGCGTGGTGCTTCTGCCTATAGCAGCTTGTTGGCTCCACCCCATAAAGTGTCTTTTTTTTTTTAGGGAAATAAAGTGTCATAAAAAGGGTTGAATGAGCTAATGACTATAGTTTCTCTGTTTTTTCCCATAGTTGTAAAAATGTGTGTAGTTCCTAGTTCAAATGCCTGTCTGTCTAATGCAGTAGCTGATTAATAAAGTATTTTTTTACAGTTTCCTAAAATATAAACAAAATGCAAAACTTCTGATCTTGCTCGTTGTCTTAATTGTCTAGTGCTGCTATAACAGAAATACCACAAGTGGATGGCTTTAACAAAAAGAAATTTATTTCCCCACAGTCAAGTAGGCTAGAAGTCCAAATTCAGGGTGTCAGCGCCAAGGGAAGGCTTTCTTTTTCTGTTGGCTCTGGAGGAAGATCCTTTTCATCAACCTTTTCCTGGACTAGGAGTTTCTCTGCACAGGAACTGTGGGTCCAAAGGACGCACTCTGCTCCTGGCACTGCTTTCTTGGTGGTATGAGGTTCCTCTGTCTCTCTGCTTGCTCCTTTCTTTTATATTCCAAAAGAAATTGGCTCAAGACACAATCCAATCTTGTAGATTGAGTCCTGCCTCATTAACATAACTGCCGCCTCTTCCCCCCCCCCCGCATTAACATCATAGAGGCAGGATTTACAATACATAGGAAAATCACATCAGATGACAAATAGTGGACAATCACACAATCCTGGGAATCATGGCCTAGCCAAATTGATACATATATTTTTGGAGGACACAATTTAATCCATGACATTCGTTAATTTTATTGTACTCATGGTGGAAAAATCCAACAGAGGTTCATAGGGCAATCATTTCTAACAAATTCCCTAGTTCTAAGAAAGTCTTTTTCACTCTATGGGATTTTTTCTTGATAGGAAAAACTATATTCTCCTGCTTACTTCTAGTTTGGAAAAATGAGCATTGTCTCTTTCTGCCCTAACTGAGGCAACCCATGTCTAGTCGAAGCAAAGATAAACACATGCAAGAGATATCATTCGTTAAGTAAATTTGTATTCCCTATCTACTATGTGCCAGGCACTTTTCTATACAAATAAATGAAAATTTCTCCCCTTGAGGAGTTTACATTCTAGGGAGGGGAGACATAATAAAAACACAAGGTATATGGTGTCTTGTAAGTGTAAGATTATGCTTGTTACAACGACAAGCAGGGCTAAGGAGATAAGGAGGTGGGGCTGCAATTTTATCTAATCTAGTGATCAGAGTATGCTTTCTGAAGAAGGATGGATTTAAGCAAAAACCTTAAGGACAGTGGAAAAGAAGTTGTTGTTTCTATATGAGGGGAAGAGCCTCCCACACAAGGGGAGCAGAAACTGAAAAGGCTCTGAGTCCGGAGAGTGCTTAGCATGCTGAAGAAACAGAAAGGAAGCTAATATGGCTATCAGAGAGTGAGAAGTGTAGTAGTGGTGGTGGTGGTGGGAGATTGGTAGCAGATGAAGTTTAGAGGTAGTAAGTGGTCTGTTTGTGTCAGGTGTTGTAGAAAATTATAAGGTATTTGGTTTAATTCTGAGTGATTTGGGAAAGAATAGAAAGTTGTCAGCAGAGGAGCAACACTATCTGACTAAGTTTTAAAAGTGTCCTGTATCTTTTGCTGAAAATGTACTGAAGGAAGGCAAGTATGAAAACAAGGAGACCAATTATGAGGCTGATTTTGTAAATTT
Source organism: Trichechus manatus latirostris (assembly GCF_000243295.1). NCBI lineage: Eukaryota > Metazoa > Chordata > Mammalia > Sirenia > Trichechidae > Trichechus > Trichechus manatus. The sequence continues at coordinate 6,670,843 of NW_004443974.1, forward strand.
TTTAATTTTACCGATAAGAGATTTTGGTCTCTCGTGTCAGCTTGGGAGCATTAAAAGCCATGATAAATGAATGAATTTTGGGCTCTATAACAAGTCTTGATACATTTAAAAGGATTTAAACCATACAAAGTGTGTTCTCTGACCACAGTGTAATTAAATTAGAAACCAATTAAAAAAAATATCTGGGAAATCTCCAAATATTTGGAAAATAAATAACACATTTCAAAATAACCCATGGATTGAAGAAGAAATAAAAAATGAAATTACAAGGCATTTTGAATGAAATGAAAATGAATAGAAAACATACCAAACTTGTAGGATGTAGCCAAAGCAGTGCAAAGAAGGGAAATACATAGCACTGAACGCCTCTGTTAGGGAAAACGAATGGCCCAGTATCCACCTTAAGAGACTAGATAAAGAAAGCAAATTTAATACAAAGTAAGCAGATGAAAGAAATAGTAAAGATAATGACAATTAATAAAATAGAAAACATAAATAACAGAAAATTTTAATTAAACCAAAAATTGTTTTTTTTTTTAGAAGAACAATAAAATCAATAAGCCTCTAGTCAGGAAAATTGGGGAAAAAATAAAAGAGAAGACACATATTACCAATATTAAGAATGGGAGATAACATCACTACCAATTCTATGGATATTCAAAGGAAAACAAGAGAACCTTATGATCAGCTAATATCAATACATTTGATATCTTTAAGAAAACAAATTGTTTGAGTGACAAAAAATACCAAAGCTCATTCAAGAAGAAATAGATAACCTTAACCACTCTATATCAATTAAATAAATTGAATCTGTGGTTTAAAATCTCCCCATAAAGAAAATTATAGGCACAGATGGTCTCGTGTGAATTCTACCACATGTTTAAGAGAGAAATAATACCAATTATCCAGAAACTCTTCCTGAATATTGAAGAGAAAGGAACTTCACAACTCATTCTAAAGTCCAGCATTACCCTGATACCAAATCCATAAGAAGTTAATACAAGAAAATAAAAGCACAGACTAATATCTCCTATAAACGTTGATGCAAAAAAATTAACAAAATTTTATCAATGAAATGGGTAACACATCTAAAAAATCATCTATATGACACTAAATGTTCAATAATTACTCTGAAGCATAGGTGAGAAGGTTGGGGGACAGTGAGACTAGGTTAATGGGAACATAACAACGAGAATGGAAATAATGAGAATGTTGACAGGATGTGGAGAATGTAACCAATGTCATTGAACAATATGTGTATAAATTGTTGAGTGAGAACCTTTATTGCTGTGGACACTTTCATCAAAAATACAATAAAATGTTATTCAAAAGAAAAGAATAACATATCATGACCAAAGTGGGTTTCATTCCAGCAATGCAAGGTTGGTTTGGCATTTGAAAAGCAATCATTGTAATTCACCTTTTAAATAGACAAATAAATAAAATTCATATATCATCTCAGTATATGCAATAAAATTTTGACAAAATCCAGCATCCATTCTTTTCTTTAATTAATTTTATTGTACTTAGGGTGAAAGTTTACACAAATTAGTTTCTCATTCAAAAATTTATACACAAATTGTTTTGTGACATTGGCTGTCTTCCCCACATTATGTCAGCACTCTCCCCCTTTCCCTTTCCACCCGGGGTTCTCCGTGTCCATTCCTCCAGCTTTCCTGTCCCTTCCTTCCTTCTCTTCTTGACTTTTGGATAGGTGTTGCCCATTTGGTCTAGTATACTTGATTGATCTAAGAAGCACATTCCTCACATGTGTTATTGTTTGTTTTATAGGCCTGCCTAATCTTTGGCTAAAAGGTGGACTTCAGGAGTGGCTTCAGTTCTGAGTCAGCAGGGTGTCTGGAGGCCATAGTCTTGGGGATTCCTCCAGTCTATGTGAGACCAGTAAGTCTGGTCTTTTTTTTTGAGAACTTGAATTTTGTTCTACATCTTTCTCTGACTCTGTCAAGGACCCTCTATTGTGATCCCTGTCATAGTGGTTGGAGGTGGTAGCCAGACACCATCTAATTCTTCTAGGATCAGCCAGTAGAGGCTGTGGTTCAGGTGGTCTATTAGTCCTTTGTACTAATATTTTCCTTGTGTCTTTGTTTTTCTTCTTTTTCCTTTGCCCCTGTCGGGATGGGACCCATAGATGTATATCAGATGGCCACTTGCAAGCTTTTAAGACCCCAGATGCTACTCACCAAAGCAGGGTGTAGACCATTTTCTGTATGAATTATATTATGCTAATTGACCCAGATGACCCCCAAGACCATGGTCCCCAGCCCTCAGCCCCTGTAACTCTGTCCCTCAGGTGTTTGGATGTGTCTGTGAAGTTTCTGTGGCTTTGCCTTGATCTAGTTGTGCTGAGTTTCCCTATAATATGTGTTGTATTCACCTTTACCAAAGTTAACACTTGTCTACTATCCAGTTTGTGATTTCCTTTCCCCACCCCTCTCCTACCTCATAACCATCAAAGATGTTTTTTTTTCTGTGTGTAAACCTTTTCTTGTTTTTCTTATAATAGCAGTCTTATTTGTCTTTTTGTGATTCACTTATTTCACTCAATATAATGCCCTCTAGATTCATCTATGCTGTGAAATGTTTCATGGATTCATCGTTGTTCTTTATTGCAAGCATCCATTGACAAAACATTTCAGAAAACTGGGAATAGAGGGAACTTACTTAAGTTGATAAAGGGCAGCTATGAAAAATCTAAAGCTAACATTATATTTAGTAGTGAAAGACTGAATGTCTTCCCTTTAAGACCAGGGTCAAGATGGAACATTTTCTTTAATTTATATCTTTTAAAAATATATAAATCTCCTTCCAATGAGATGCCATCAAAAAACATAATTCATTCATTCACTCAAGAAACATTTACAGACAGCTTATTCTCTGTTGGCCTACTGAATAGGCTCTGACTTCTGTGGTGAATATTGCATGTCAGCGACTTTAACGGATTACAGTGGTTTTTAAAAAATTCCAAAAATGTGTTCATTATTATTATTATTATTATTTTTACTTATGGAAATCAGAATTGCAAATAGTCCATATGAGATAATATCAGAAAATAAATAATAAAGCATGCAAGAAAATTAATAATGTAATTAAAGCTATAATTAACGTGCATTGCTTTGTCAGTTTGAGGGTAAAATAAAATCAACTTTATGCTAAATTAGCCTTGCTCCCATCTCACTCTTGGGGTCTTTTTTTTTTCTTTTCATTCCCCTCTTTCCCTGATGAATCCAGGAAGCTGTGGGGGTTCTCCATCCCAGGTCAGTTTAGGGTACAATGGCCTTGAGAAGATAAATCCAAGTCCAAGTTTCATCAATAGAGGAAGTCCGTGTTGTCTGGATGTTATTGTTCCTAATCATCTGGTTGTCTGATGTTCGCCCAGTCCATAGAGACCAAATATACCTGCTGCTTCTGTTAATGGCACTAGAACTGAGAATCTTCCCTAAATTTAGAACCACCCCATTAATATCTGCCACCATCAACAGAAATAAATCAGTTGCCCGGGGGAAACTCCTTTGAGACTAGAGTCCATTTTCTTCTACCAAAGTAGTTGATCCATATGAATGTCTCAGGCAACTCTGTAGAGGGCAGGTGAGAAATGCTCTCATAAAATATCATTTGGTCACTAAGGATTGCAGAATTCCTTCACATCTCCATGAAAGACTCATCCATAAATCCTATTTCATTAGGAAAGACATTAGTTATTCAAATTTTTTGTGTGTTATGAGTGTGTAATGTATATACACAAAATTATGAATCATGGTAAAATTAATTCCTATGAACACAATATCAACTTAAAAATTAGAATATCATCAATTGCATCTACATACATTCTTGTCATTATCTTATTCTGGGGCCACTGCCACAGAGGTGACCACTATCCTGATTTTGTGTTTATTGTTACATTAACTTTTGATAGCTTTAATTACATCTCTTAGAACACTAAAAAATATATTGCTTAGATAGATGTACATATTTTACAAACCAACTTTATTGAGGTATAATTTACATACAATAAATGATACCCATTTTAAGTGTAGAGTTTGGTGAATTTTGACAAATGTATGCACCTGTAAAACACAATAAAAAGTTAGAATATTTCTATCATCACAAAATTTCCATAGTCCTGGTCTCAGGGAACATCTAGCTCAATTGGCATAACACAGTTTATAAAGACAATGTTCTACATTCTACCTTGGTGAGTAGTGTCTGGGGTCTTAAAAGCCTGTGAGCAGCCATCTAAGATACTCCACTGGTTTCATCCCTTCGGGAGCAAGGGAGAATGAAGAGAACAGGATACAAGGAATAGATTAGTCCAAAGGACTAATGGACCACAGCTACCAAGGCCTCCACCAGACTGAGTCCAGTACTGCTAGATGGTGCCCGGCTATCACCACTGATTGCTCTGACCGGGATCACAACAGAGGATTCTGGACAGAGCTGGAGAAGGATGTAGAACAAAATCCTAACACACATAAAAAAGACCAGATTTACTGGCCTGAAAGAGATTGGAGAAACCCCGAGAGTATGGCCCCCAGACATCCTTCAGCCGGGGACTGGACAGCCCCATAAAACTAAACAGGACCAATGAGGTACAGCAGTCCAGGGACAAGGACTAGGAGGCAGAAGGGACAGGAAAGCTGGTGATAGGGAACCCAAGGCTGAGTAAGGACAGTGCTGACATGTAGTGGGGTTGTTAACCATTGTCATAGGGCAACATGTGTAATAACTGCTTAATGAGAAACTATTTTGTTCTGTAAACCTTCATCTAAAGTGAGAATAGCAGAACAGCTGGAAGAACGTATTTGATGTCACTGAATTGTGCATGTAGAAATTTTTGAAAAGGTGTATCTTTGGCTATGTATATTTTCACAAAAAAAAAAAAAAAAAAAAACCTTGCGAAGGGAGAGTGTTGACATGTCGTGGGGTTGTTAACCAATGTCATAAAACAATATGTGTACTGACGGTTGAATAAGAAACTATTTGTTCTGTAAACCTTCACCTAAAGTACAGTAAAAAAAAAAGAGAGAGAAAAAAAAGTGTCATAGTCCTTGGCAATCAATCATCTCTCAATCCATGGCCAACAGACAACCACTGATCTCCTTTCTCTCTTTATAGATTAATTTAGTCTGTTAATGTTAAATAAATGGAACCATACAAAATTGTTTTCTTTTGTATCCAACTTCTTTCACTTAGCCCAATATTTTTATGATTCATCCATTTGTTGTGTATATAAGCAGATATGTTCTTGTTATTGCTGACTATTGTTCATTTCCAACCACTAGAAAAGACAACATGTTTGGAAAAGGAGAGCGTCTGCAAAAATGACGAAAAACCTCAGTGCGGTGGACTGACACATAGCCACAACAATGGACTCAAAGATACCAACAATCATGAAGATGGCACAGGCCTGGGCACTGTTTTGTTCTGTTATACATAAGGGCACCATGAATCGGAGCTGACTTGACAACAGTTAACAACAAGAATGTTCAATTGCATGGCTATACCACAATTTGCTTACTTGGTCACTTACTGACGGACATTTAGGTTGTTTCCAGTTTGTGGTTATTATAAATAAATAATATATATATAATATAAAATAAATAAAGCTTCTATATTTATGTAAAATATTTGTGTAGATAGATCTTTTAAAAAATTCTCTTTGATAAATATCTAGGCATGAAACTACTGACTGGATTACGGTAACTATATGTTTAACTTTAAAATAAACTGCCAAAATATTTTTTTCCAAAGGGTCTGTACATTTTTATATTTACGTCACAGATACATGGGAGATCTAATTGCTCCACATTCTTGCCATTTGGTAGTGTCAGTTGGCTTAATTTTAGCCATATGAATCCACAATAATAAGTGAAGCTTTCTGTAAGCCTCTCTCAACAGCTGATATAACAAGTGGGCAGAAAACCAGTAAAGATGTAGAAGACTTGAACAACACTATTAGCCTATTTAATTGATATTTATAGAACATTTCATCTAACAAAAGCTAAATGTACAGTTTTTCAGTATGTACCAAAACCAAAAACCCATTGCCTTCGAGTCAATTCCAACTCATAGCGACCCTATAGGACAGAGTAGAATTGCCCCGTAGGGTTTCTAAGGAGCTGCTGGTGGATTCAAACTGCCAAGATTTTTGGTTAGCAGCCATAACTCTTACCCACTGCACCACCAGTGCTCCACAGTAATAGGTGAAGCTTTCCATAAGCCTCTTCCAACAATTGATATAACAAGTGGGCAGAAAATCAATAAATATATAGAAGACTGGGACAACACCATAAGCCTACTTGATATTTATAGAACACTCCAACTAACAAAAGCTAAACATACAGCTTTTCAATATTTACCAAGATAGACCATTTTCTGGGCCATGAAACAAGTCTCAAAAGATTTAAAAAGCATACAGTCATGAAAAGTATGTATTCTCACTGTCAAAAAAAATCCAAATCCGTTGCTGTTGAGTCAATTCCAACTCATTCTCACCACAGTAGAATTAAATTAGCAACCATAACAGAAAGAGCTCTGGAAAATCTCTTAAATAATTGAAAACAACATAAAAAACAAAACAAAACTTTAAACATATCATGGATTAAAGAAGAAATTAAAAGGGTAATTATAGATTATTTCCAACTGAATGAAAATGAAAACATAACATCTCAAAACTTGTGAGACACCACTAAAATCCTATTTTGGGGAAACTTTATAGCACTTAATGGCTGTATTAGTAAAGAGGAAGGATCTCAGATCAATGACTTCATATTCCACCTTAGGAAATAAGACAAAGTAGAGCAAATTAAATCCAAAGTAAGCAGGAAAAATAAAGACCAGAACACAAATCAAAGAACTGGAAAACAGAATAACAAGAAAGAAAAATAAATTAAAGCAAAAAGCTTCTTTGGGAAGATCAGTATGATTGATAGACTTCTTGACTGATTGAAAGTAAAAAGAAAATACACAAATTGAAAATATCAGGAATAAGAGAGGTGTTGCCACTACATATGACACACATATTAATGGACTAATAAAGACATATTATTAAGAACTTTATGCCAATAAATTCAACTTCTTAGATGAAATGGATCAATCCCTTGAAAGACACAAACTACCAAAGCTCACACAAGAGGATGCTTTGTAAATGAACTGGATACCACCGGTCCTGAGAAGAGAAATAAGGGACCAAAGGAGGCTTCGAGGGTCCTCGCATCATTGAAGAGCTTGCAAGTACTCCTCCTTTGCTTCCCGGGAGCCCCTGAGATCTGTTCACTTTATCCCAAAACACAGTTCCGTGTTTTGTTGCACGATTTTCCTGCCTTGGACCGCAGTACTAGCACTGGCCACCAGGGGGCGGGCAGCCTCTTCTCGCAGGCGTGACCACTGGTTTGCTGGAGCCAACTGGAACCAAGGAAGAGTCACCCAGAGGTCCTTGCTTCGGACTCACACCTCCTATTATTAATATTTATAGCCACATTCTGATACAGCCAGAGGAGGAAGGGGTCTCCAAGGTCATCTTATTTATTCATCAGCAGCTATGCCCCAAGCACTCTTCTGTGCCAGGTGTTGGGTTAGGCCCTGGGTGAGGCACTAAAAATGACTGGCATGGTCCCTGTCCTCCAGAAGTTAACAGTCTGAAGGGGGAGATGGACAAAATATGAAAACAAATACATACGAAAGACAAGAGCAAGTTCTATAGAGAAAATAATCAAAGTGATTGGCTGATTTTGTACCAAAGGGTGATGGTATCTGATTTTCATTTAATTTCAATGCCCTCATGGTGCAGACTGAAAAACTAAGAGGGAAAGTGACTTTCCCAAGATTACACTGCCAGATCTCAGCTCTGCTTTGAGGTGTACTCCACACTGCTTCCCACCCCTTCTTGTAATTCTTTCATCTCTACATTTGTGCATTAGCTACACTAGACACTAGCCCTGGGTTTTGTAGGTATTATCTCACATACACCTGATGAAGTCCTTAGGAAGCAGATGCTAAAATGATCCCCATTGTGCAGGTTGGGAGATAGGAGAGGCCCTGAGAGGCACAATGACTCGTCCAAGTTCACATAACTGGAAAGAGGGAGGAGCCAGTCTGAACCCAGCTGTGTCTCCTCAAAGCTGGGGCCCTGGCTGCACCCAGACCTTTCCTGGGGGCTATGGGGAAGTCTAAGGAGCCCTGAGAGTTCAGTGGTTAAGCGCTCAGCTGCTAACTGAAAGGTGGGGGGTTCGAACCCACCAGCCATTCTATAGGAGAAAGACATGGCAATCTGCTTCTGTAGAGATAACAGCCTAGGAAACCCTATGGGGCAATTCTACACTGTCCTATAGGATCTCTGAGTAGGAATTGGCTCAATGGCAGCGGGTTTTATGTGTCTAGTTTTGCAGATGGCAAGGGGGAGGAGGGAGAAGGAGGGAGAGCAATTAGTAGCCAACTCACTTGACTGGAGATGCTTGAGGTGGCAGGATGTTCTCCTTTTGTATCCAGACTTCTTCAGGATCTAGCCTCAGGAAACCCCATGTGAGAGAGTGAGAGCCTTTTCAGGTGCTGCAGAAGCTGGTTCAGTCCTCACCCCAGAAGCTTCTGGCCATTTTGTAGGAGGAACCCAAAGTTAACACAGGGCGGCCCCAGGGAGGCCATTCCAGGCTAGGCCACCACTGTGATCCTGACTGGGCAGCTGTACACCCCCTCCCTCAGACCATTCCAGCCCCCAGGCCAGAAAACTAGAAGGCTAGAAGGTCCCTGAGCTCTGCAACAAGTACCTACAAGGTAGGTAGTTTTTAGCTGCAGAGCCCATTAGCGGTCCTTAACACTATCCTTGTGGATATTTTCAATTTGACACTAAATCAGATCAGATTCTATAGATTTAGTTGTTTTTAATCGTTGTAAAAATATAGATAATACAATATTTGCCAATTCAATGTTTTTCACATGTACAATTCAGTGATACCAGTTACGTCAATCATGTTGTACAACCATCACCAACATCCGTTGCCAAAATTTCTCTCACCCTAAACAGAAACTCAGTGTTTCCTAAACAATGATTTCCTTTTTCTCCCTCCCTCCTGCCCCTGGTAACCACTATTAAAATTAATTTCTATACATTTTCCTATTCTAAGTATTTCCTATTGGCGAGATCATACAATATTTGTCCTTTTGTGATTGGCTTATTTCACTCAGCATAATGTTTTCAAGGTTCATGCATGTTTTGGCATGTCTCAGGGCTTCACTTCTCTTTATGGCTGAGTAATATTCCATCTTTAGATTACTTTTATGATGCTTTGGCATTTTGCCTTCCACAACTACAGAATCTCTCTTCCTTTGTACTTTGCCAACATTCGTTTTTGCCATCCATTGCCATCATGCCAATTCCAACTCATAGCGACCCCAGAGGGTTTCCAAGGCTGTAAATCTCTATGGAAGCTGACTGCCACATCTTTCTCCTGGGAAGCTACTGGTGCTTTTGAACCACTGACCTTTCTGTTAGCAGTCGATTGCTTTAACCACCGCACCACCAGGGCTCAGTTGACATAAGGATGTAGAGTGACAAATTCTCCCTCTTCCCAATCCCCAGACCTACTCTATAAACACTAATAGCTTCCAGATGTTTTCCATATGTATAAACTTCTGTACATATATGTAATTTTCATAAAATTTTGATGGCTGCATATTCCAACAAATGAATATACAAAATGTACTTATTAAGTGCTCCATTGGTGTTTCCGTTTTTATTTTTTAACAAATCTGAGATTCTTTCTTTTAATAGGTTATTTAATCACTTTTACATTGATTACATTTATTTCACTTTGATAAAAGCTATGTTTGGTCTTAATTCTATCATCTTATTTTGTGTAATTTCTGTTTTTATAACTTCCTTTTGAAAAATACTTTGTTTTATGTTCATGTTTTCTTTGTTTTGGGATTTCCATTCTCATCTAATTACTTCTTCTTAGACATGTTATCAGGAGGGATCAGTCACTGGAGAAGGACATTATGCTTGGTAAAGCAGACAGTCAGCAAAAGAGAGGAAGACCTTCAACGAGATGGACTGACACAGTGGCTACAATGATGGGCTCAAGCATAGCAACAATCGTGAAAATGGCGCAGGACCGGGCAATGTTTTGTTCTGTTGTACATAGGGTGGCTATGAGTCAGAACTGATTCGACGGCACTGAACAACACAACTACTATTCAGTTTATGACAGTCTTATTATTACTATTGTATTATTATTATTATTAATTTGACAATATGAAGATTTATAATATTAACATCCTGTTCTGAGGTATAATATTAACAAAAATCTTTTTAGGAAAACCTGAGCCTGGCCACTGGATCCATTCATGGAAGCAGCCTGCTCAAGGCAGGAATATGAAACATGAGTTGTGGAAGTCCAGATCCCCACTGATACCTAAAAAACATACTGTTCCCCAAGTCGACCAGCCCAATTTTTAATGGATCTGGGACACTCTCTGACTGGGTCCTGTTACAGGCCCCTTGTGCTATGCTTTTAATTAAAAATCCCAAGTTGATTAAAGCATGAGATGATACTTCTTCCCCTCAGCACTATTGTTATTTATTGTATTTTTCATTGTCCTTGTAATCTTTGCGGATATGAATAAATAACAGTGTATTCTAGAAAAAAATTACTTAAAAAACCTTATATATAAATTAAACTGGTACAACTTTACTTTTATTAATAATTTTCAACAAATAAAAATGCAACATACACCAAGTGTATTATCACATTACCTACTCTATACATTTTATACTGATATCTATTTATACATACTGCTAGTTAAGAACACTTGTATTTTTAAGGTTAGAGTCCATAATTTGATTAGTTATAATTACTAGAAAAAACAGGTCTGCAGAGTTCAAATTTTAACAGATGATTTGAAAAAAAGGCAGAAAATTATTTGCTAACAATTTACTAAGGAGCACATAGCATTCATCTTCTAGCCGGCATTGAAGAAGTGGAGCCAGAGATGCATGGAATCAATTTGGAATCAATTTTGTGAAGGGTTTAGTAGAAAGCATCTCTTTAAAGGGTTTTCTATGGTTTTGTGACAAACTTGCAGCAATAGAATGCCGACTCTACAGTCTACGGGCAGGAGACAAAGATTCCTAGAAACTATCCTACTCTCCAGGGTCCAACTGTGATGATGGAATATCAGTTTGCTCACTCGTTTGTTCTTGAAATGGCATGAGTTTCAGAAACAAGAGATCTGGGGTTCACTCACCCAGCCTCCAGCTGGATTGTTTCCAATGTAAACTGAAAAGGCAAAAAGCTCCATGAGTCATCAAATTCCTAGTAGATGCTTTGTGGTTATTATCATTATTCCTCCAAGGATGAACTCTCCTTTTGCTTGCTATCAACAAACAGTTCTTTCCCCATGGGAGGCCAAGGGCAAATGAAGCAATTATTTGCTGTTACTCTCTAATTTGGAGCTTGGGTTGGGGGGATTTGCCCTCCCGGGGCCTTTCTGTGTTTTGTAAGGTAGAACCCCAGCCAGTGCCGAGGAGCTGTGAACAGGAGTGTCTGAATATATCTACCTTGTCTGGTTGTGAACTGGTAACTCTTCTTCCTGTTTCAATGCATCTTTGACTTAGAGACTGAATCTGCTTCACAGGACTCTGGATCTTCTAGAGAGAAATGGAAGAACCATCCCATACTTTGTGCCTGAAGGAATCTGTGCTTTTCACCTAAGAGGCCGTGTCAGAGGAGGAGTAGACTTTACATTCTTCATACTGTATCAGTGGTATGGAATCAGTGGTATGATTGTATGTAGGTGTGTCAAGTATGTGCTACTGATTCCTAGCATGATCTACCCCTCCTCAAACCAACTTCAAGTAGAGTAATTTATCTGGAACTGATAATCTATGCAAAATTTAGAGGATAGGGCAAACACATATTTTCTCTCATTTATCTTTCATCCTCAATTGAGTCATGTTGGTTTTTCCTCCAAATTTTATCCCAAATTTCTTCAATTGTCTTCATCTCTGCTGTCACAATCCAGGTGTAAGTAGCTAGTATTTTGTAGCTGAACTACTGCAATAGTGTCCCGTTAAGATTCCTCCTGACCTTCTTCCCTTACTATAGTATGTTCACCCAGTAGCGAGCAAAATATTTAAAAATTTTTCCATCACTTCTTTACTTAAAGATTCTCATGGGTGTTTTATTGCTCTGAGAATAAAATTGAAATTTTTATCATGGTAGAAAAGGCCTTAATAACCTGACTCCTAGATAATTCTCCAACCTTCTATCCTTCTTTTGCTAACCAAGTTCCTGTATTTTTTCTGTTCCTTAAACACTCTAAGCTCTTTCTTCTCCCCTAGAGTCTTGCACTTGATATTCATTGTAACTAGAATGGCCTCTTCTAGAATCTTCACATGACAATCTTTTTCTTATTATTTATGACTCATTACAAAAAACCCATCGAAAGAGGCTTCTTCACCACCTTAGCTTCCTATAATCCAAGATATATACTAAAATGGAAAATGCACATATCTCGCCATTCCATTTCTAGGAATTTATCCTATATTTTCCCATTGCAAATTAATATTGAATAATGCTATTATTTGTAATATATATTGAATAATGCTATTATTTGTAATATATTTGGAAATAGGAAAAATTGGAAGCAATATAAATGCCCATCAGACAACTAATTTGCTTATCTATTGCAATAGACTGGATATTAACATGTTATTGACTATTAAAACTGAATGTGTAATTTTTCTCAGGTAAAAATATCAAGTTAATAATTTTCTTTCTTGTAAAAATTTAGGTAACACATTTGCCAATTCAATGTTTTTCACTGTACAATTCAACAAAACCAATTACAGACAGGATTTTTAATGCGGAGGGCTAAAGAACTAGGGATTTTAAGGATCATGTCAGTCAAGCTGAGAATTTGTAGATAACGGAATCTTTACTTAACTCCATAGATGACTGATAACTCCTACAGTGAGGCATCTCTCAGCTACCAGAGAATGACCTTGAGATTGATTAGTAGTCCTTATATATTACATGGGTTCTGTTTTTTCAGTAGATAGAACCATCCTGATCTTATTTCTTATTATTTTGTAAAGGTTCACATATGCAGGTCTAAGACTAGTGGACTTGAAGCAAAAAGAGAAAGGAATGATAGATGGTACTAGCAGTATAAAAGTGTTAGAAATATTATAAGAAAAATACCAGATTTGAGTGACTGGTATAAAAGCTAGGGTAAGATCATAGGAAAATGATAAGCTGTTATTTGGTAAAGTAGATTAGACAAATTCTTATAAAGGGTTTCTTCTTTGACAACTTTAGGATGGGACTGGAAAAGCCAATGACTTTCCCGGTGTTCTGAAGACTTGAACAAGAGAACTCTGGTTTGAACTGAGGGAGAAGATACGGTAGGAACTTGGAAGAGAAATTAGATTTTCTTTCTTCCCCATTCCATGAAAATTTCCAAAGAAAGGGTAATGGTAGACTGAAAATGTTGAGGAGTGGGAAAGAATTTTGATAAGGAAGGACTGATGGCTATACTACAAGGTATGCCACTAGCTCCTTTATGTTACTGACATAGATTCCTGTCCTTAAACTCCTTGCCTTGGGTAGTTACTTATAAGGTCTCTCATCATGTGTGCACTTCTGAATTTCTGAGAGATGCAGAGCAGCCCACTGGGTTGTCTCATCCTATGCAATCCATGGAAATAAAACATTAACCAAAGAGTGTGAGAGAAGAATAGGAAGAGAGGGGTTAAAGGAGGACAATAGACTAATTAGACTGTCTCTCTCTTGTACTCTTCCTTCAGTTCCTAAATGAAAGGTTGACAGTATGAACCCACCCCGTGTTGTCTCAAAAGAAAGGAGTAATGATGTGTTTCTAAAAGGTCACAGCCTTGAAAACCCTATGGAGTGCTGTTCCACTCTGTAACACATGGGGTCGTCATGAGTTGGAATGAACTCAACGGCAACTTTTTTTTTTTTTTAATTTAGTAGTCTCTCTAACAGCCAGTTAGTTACCTAGCCTTGCACCTTAGATTCTTAATCTCGAGTTTGAACCTGGTCTGATCTGATAAATCATTCTGATGTTTCATGGTTCCTCCAAAATAGCTTTGTTTATTTCTAGGTGGACCCATAATAGCCCGTGGTCAGACTGTTACTGACTCTCTTTAGTGGAGCACATAGCATGAGATATCCAAGATTCATACCCCGAGTAGTTCAAATACACATTCTTATTATGCGACCATCATAATAATTTCTTATTCTTTCACATTGTCATCTCTTTTTTGATCTACAGCAAAAGAGAAGAACAGGATGAGGAGGGATAATCAGAGCAGTGTGTCCAAATTCTTCCTCCTAGGGCTCCCCATCCAGCCGGAGCAGCAGGGCATATACCAAACTCCCATGTACTTCTTCCTCAGCCACTTGGCTTTTACTGACATCTCTTTCTCATCAGTCACATCACCAAAGATGCTGATGAACATGCAAACACAGAGTCAATCCATCTCATATGCTGGGTGCATTTCTCAGGTGTATTTTTTCTTATTTTTTGGTGATACTGACAGCTTCCTTCTCACCTCAATGGCCTATGACAGGTATGTGGCCTTTTGTCACCACCTCCACTATACCACCATCATGAGTCAAAGGCTGTGTTTCCCCCTAGTAATTGTGTCCTGGGTCTTATCCTTTGCCAGTGCTCTATTGCACACACTGCTGCTGGCCCGTCTCTCTTTCTGCGGAGACAACACTGTCCCTCACTTCTTCTGTGACCTCTCTGCATTACTTAAGCTGTCCAGCTCAGACACCTCAACCAATGAGCTGGTATTCCTCACTGTGGGGGTTGTGGTCATTACCTTTCCATTCGTATGCATCCTGGTCTCCTGTGGCCTCATTGGGGCCACTATTCTGAGAGTTCCCTCAACAAAGGGAATCCGCAAAGCCTTGTCTACCTGTGGTTCCCACCTCTCTGTGGTGTTTCTATACTATGGGGCAATTGTTGGATTGTACTTTTTCCCCTCATCCAGTAACTCCAATGACAAAGATGTCATTGTGGCCATATTATACACTCTGGTTACTCCCATGCTAAATCCTTTTATCTATAGTCTGAGGAATAGGGACATGAAAGGAGCGCTGGGAAATATACTCAATAGAAGAACATTTTCACCATAGTGTGCACTGAATTTGGGTGGATGTTGTGACTAGTTTTGTTTAGAAGATGTTAACAAACATGTTAAGAGTCTTGAAAAGAGCTGTGCATGGTGGTTTGCTCTTTGGGAACCCAGAGACTGTCATGTGAAGAAACACATGCTAGTCTAATAGAGAATGAAAGACCACAGGAAGAAGGGCTCTAGCTGTCCCAACCATCCTGGCCATACCAAGTGAGACCTACAGCTGTTAGGGATACTTTCTAGAACATGCATACGCAGATAATCCAGCGCAGTCTAGTACTGCTCAGCTGACCTATAGAATTGTGAGCAAATAAAATGGTTGTTGGTTTAAGCCACTGTGTTTTGGGTTGGTTTTTGTTTTGTTTTGTTTTGTTTACAAAGTTAACTGATTCGCTTCTCGTATTCCTGTGGCATTCACAATCCTTATCCATGCTGATGACTTCTTACTAAGAACACCTAAGAGTCTCTGCCTGAGAACTATTTCACTTCTCCTAAGAACAGGGGCAAACTCTGTCTGCTCTCAGACAGGCCAGAAGGGATAGCAATTTAATAGTTCCAGAGGAATCTCTTAGTCAAGGACAGTTAGGAGCAGTGGAAACAAATCCCAGCTATCTTATACATTGGGTGGGACACCTCTGAGGCATGTTCTAAGAGGACCATTTCTCAAAAATCTGAACCTCAATTCCCCTCAGTGGTAACCTACTATTACCATACACTATATTGACTACCTAGCTTTCCATGTCTCATATCACCACTCACCTATTGGTTCTTCCTGGAATCACCTTCCTAAAAAACTGCTTGTATTCAAATACTTCCCTCAGGGTCTTCCTCTGGAAGACCTCTCAGACAGCAAGTACAGAAGTGGTGTTATGAAGACATTCAGGATAGGATTCTGGCTTAGGATCACTTGATGATCAAAGAACACATTGCTGGTGTTAGGTAGAATGGTGATAACTGTGCAGTGCAGAAGTATCATAATTACTAAAATTCTCATCTGATGTAAATTGGGTTGATGTATCAGTGTGAGGGGAAGCACAGCCTTATAAAACAGATAGAATACTTTGAAAGGTATGGGCACTTAGCAATTATAAGATCCATGGAGTTGGTTGGCCTTTGTTAATGATGCTAGATACCAAAGTGGGGAAAAATAACAATCTCAGGTCAGTCACCTAACAATTCAGGACTGTGTGTGACAATGAAAAAGACCATCATTTTCTTTTTTGGAAGTCAGACTGTGCAGAAAAGAAGACACAAGATTTGATTATATGATGATGGCAAATATCCTGTAAATAACATCGCAGATAAGCTTACTCTGGGGAAAAAAGAATGTGAGTGGCAAGGGAATGAACTATGAAGAATCTGGCAAGCCCTGTCAAGATCTCTGAGTACTCACCGTTTCTGAATATGCCAATGACTTCTTACTCTAAGTACCAACAACTTTCTGACTGAGATATTTCTGTCTAGGGACATGTGCTTGGCTTAATGTATGGGACTGGCTGAAAGCGTAGAGAAGTTAATACTCCTGGAAAAATCCCTCAGTAAATGGTGGATGGGAGTTGATGGATATATACCTTAGTTTCTTCTCTCTTTGGTAAAAACAATTTAAGGAGTGTTTTTTACTGGTTCCCAGAGATGTTTGGGTGATTGTTCCCTAGTTAACTACAGCAGTAACCTAGTCAATAGCATATCCTTTAATGGTTGCCCTCCCTTCTCTTTCTTAAACCCCATTTCCCTAAGTTGCATCTTAGGACCCTCCAAAGTAAATTACTTGCATTCAAATCCTTTTTCTCAGAGTTTCATTCATCTGTGTGGATATCTTAGCTATTTGTGGAAATGACTGTGATACTTAAGGGATTCTGGAGCACTGTTACGTGTCATGATGTGAGCTACTTCCTAATTTTATGTCATGTGAATTTTACCTCATTAAGAAAAGAAACCCTGCTTAAGCAGATAACTATACCTTCTTGGATGACTAGGGAAAGATCATTTTATGTCTGCTGCTCCAGTGTCATTTTTATCAGCTCCCCATTTTACTTCCAATAATATCCCACTTTGGGCAATAAACTATAAGACCACTTTGTCTCTAAGGAATAGGCTTCTCACTAATATATGAACTCCAAGGGGAATGATTTCATCTGTCATTTACTTCTATATTCCAGCGGTAGCTCAGCTCTGACCCATAGTTGAATAAATGACTTTCCCAGAGTAAGGTCTGTTGGGTGCTAGAAGTCTTGTGTCTCTCTGTTCCTAGACTGAGACAATCTGAAGATTCAAGCAGAAAAATATCTGGACAATGGACTGATGTTTTTCTGTAAATTCACTCATTCCCTAGGATAAAGTTTACAATGAACACTTGTTAATGATAATCTCCATTTCTCGGTATATGATATTTTCAATCCTCTTTACCCACAGCAGAATAAACAGGCATGAAAAGGAAGAATCAGAGTGGTGTGTCCAAATTACTCCTCTTGTGGCTCCTCATCTAGTCAAAGCAGAGGATGTACTTTGTCCTTTATGTTGTTTAGATTTTGCCTGGCTAGTTTGATTAGTTAAGCAAAGATTAAAAGCCTTTTGCTGTAATATCCTTGCTCTCTGAGACCCTGGTACATGAGGTGAGGAAGATGTGAATCCACCAAAGTGGATTGTCTTTATCTGCTATGAAGTATATATTTAAACCACTTTAGTGTGAGCTGGTTTAAACATTAAGAAATATTTTCAAAGACAGTATCACAAAATCATAAAACAATTGTGAATATGAAAAATTATGATGAATTATAACATGAAAAGTTCCGAGGCCTCACATGTGGCCAGCAATAGTGTTTTTTCCCAACAGGGAAAGTTGAAAACTTGGAATTCAGGAGGCATCAGCTAGAGCATCAAGAAATACCTTGCCTCAGTAGTGGGGAAAAATTGGCCCTTGACAAAGTGAAGCTCTGGTCCTACCTAACAGAGCTTAAAAACAAGACCTGAAATGATTAAACTTTTTCCAAGTAAACAAAACTGCATCTCAGAACAAAGCTAACACGATTTGTAGGAATACAGAAATGTCCAGCAATCAACAAGTTAAAATTCATAATGTCTACCACCCAGTCAAATATTACCAGGGTTGGGAAAAGGCAGAAAAATATAACCCAGAATGAGGAGAAAAATCAGTCAATGGAGACTGACCCAGAAATGATGCAGATGATAATTAGAGCAGACAAGAGCATTAAAACAATTATTTTGACTAATGGGCTAAAAGTAAAAGGTTGGAAAGAACATACTATGCTAACACTAATTAAAGGCAAGCTGGGATGGCTATATTAATATAAAAAAGTAGATTGCAGAGCAAATAATATTATCCAGAATAAAGAGAGTCATTCTTAATGATAAAGGGGTTGAGGCATTCAGAGGAGCTAACAATTCTAAACTTCTGTGTATCTAATAACAATTACTTCAAAGTACCTGAAATAAAAACTGATAGAGTAGAAAAAGACAAATTCACAATTATAGTTGAATCATTCCACAAGTCTCTTTCCATAATTGATAAAGTAAGTGGACAGAAATTCAATAAAGATACAGAAGATTTGAACAACCTATGAACTAACCAGGCAATGTTTCGTTATATTACATAAAAGGTCGTCATGAGTTGGAACTGACTGGATGGTAACTAACAACAACAACAAATGAACCATTTAATTGATATTTATAGTACATTCTTAACTCCTCCCAGAAAAAAAACCTGAGTATACACTTTTTAATATTTACCAAGGCAGACCATATTTTGGGCCACAAAACAAGTCTCAGTAAATTTAAAAGTGTTCCAGTCATACTTATTGTGATCATTAAGATTGTGTGTCACCTTTGCTGGGCCATGATTCTCAGTGGTTTGGCAGTTATGATATAGTTTGGTAGTCATATGACGGTGTGATCACCTCCATGATGGGATCAGCTGTGAGTAGCCAATCAGTTGAAAGGGAGTTTCCTTGAGGGTGTGGCCTGCATGGAATATAAGTGGATTTTTCTAGCAAGGCCCTGGGGCTTTTGCTAGCTTTGGATCCTGCAGCTGGCTCCTGTTCATGTGACTTCTGGTTCTTGGGACTTGAGCTAGTAGCTTACCTGTCATCTTGCCTGCTGAACTTGGGATTCGACCATCTCCACAACCGTGAGCAAGAGCCCTGCTGTCTAACCTGCTGATCTTAGTCTCACCTGGTCCTGCGGCTACATGAATCAGGAGAGGCCTCTATCCTAACCTATGGACTTGATACGTTCCAGCCACTACAATCACCTGAGCCATTTCCTTGACATAAATCTCTCTAGACAACCCAACCTAGCACAGTTTATTTAAAATGCCACTAATAACAACCCAGCAATTCCACTCCTAAGTATATGCCCTAGGGATCTAACAGAAGTGACACGAACAGACATATGCACAACCTATGTTCATTGCAGCACTATTCACAACAGTAAAAAGATGGAAACAACCCAAGTCCCCATCAATGGATGAATGGATAAGTAAAATGTGGTACATACATATAATGCAATACTACTCGGTGATAAAGTAAAATGAGTTCCTGAAACGTCTTACAACATGGACGGACCTGGAAGACATTATGTTGAGTGAAATAAGTCGAACACAAACAAATGAATCTTGTATGTTCTCACTTTTTTGAAATGACATGAATAGGTAAATACACAGAAACTAATGTTCATTAGCGGTTACAGGGGTGGGGGAGGAGAGGGAGAAGTACATTCTAGGTAATAGTCACTTTTTGTTTATATAAACGGGAAATATGAGTGAAGTTTGCACAGCATGACTGAAGTAACTGATGTCAGTAAGCTGTACATATGGAAAAGGGACAGATGGGCTAATGCTACATTGTGTGTGGTTTTGCAACAATAACAAAAATCCAGAATACATCTATTGGTCCCATCACATGTGGTGCAAAGGAGAATAAAGAAAACCAAAGGCACAAGGAAAATATCAATCCAAAGGTCTAATGAACCACATGAACCAGAGCCTCCACCAGCCTGATCCCAGTACTAGATGATGCGCCTCTCTCACCACCGTCTACTCTAACAGGGATCACAATACACGGTCCCAGACAGAGCAGGAGAAAAATGTAGAATGAAATTCAAATTCACAGGAAAAGACCAGACTTACTGGTCTGACAGAGAGTGGAGAAACCCTTCAGACTACGACCCCCAGATACCTTGCTAACTCAGAACTGAAGCCACTCTCTAATTCCACCTTTCAGCCAAAGATTGTTGTTGTTGCTATTTGGTGCCGTTGAGTCAGTTCTGACTCAAAGTGACCCATGTACATCAGAACGAAAGACTGTCCCATCCTGCATCATCCTCACAATCATTGGTATGTTGAGCCTATTGTTACAACCACTGTGCCAATCCTTCTAGTTGAGGTTCTTCTTCTTTTTTGCTGACCCTTTTCTTTACTACGCATAATGCCCTTCTCCAAGGATTGATTCCTCCTGATAACATGTCCAAAGTATGTGAGACATAGTCTCACCATTCTTGCTTCTAAGTAGCATTCTGGCTGTACTTGTTCCAAGACAGATATGTTTGTTCTTTTGTCAGTCCATGGTATATTCAATATTCTTCGCTGACACCATAATTCAAAGGAGTCAATTCTTCTTTGGTCTTCCTTATTCATTGTCCAGCTTTCATATGCATATGAAGTGATTGGAAACACCATGGTTTCAGTCAGGTGCACCTTAGACCTCAAGGTGACATATTTGCTTTTTAACACTTTAAAGAAGTCTTTTGCAGCAGATTTGCCTAATGTAATGCATCATTTGGTTTCTTGATTGCTGCTTCTATGGGTATTGATCGTGCATCCAAGTAAAATGAAATCCTTGACAACTTCAATCTTTTCTCCATTTATCATGATGTTGCTTTTTGGTCCAGTTGTGAGGATTTTTGTTTTCTTTATGTTGAGGTGTAATCCATACTGAAGGCTATAGTCTTTGATCTACAAGTGCTTCAAGTCCTCTTCACTTTCAGCAAGACTCATTTGCTAATGAGTCTCCTCCAATCGTGATACCACATTCTTCTTCATATAGTCCATCTTCTCAGATTATTTGCTCAGCATACAGATTGAATAAGTATGGTGAAAGTATACAACCCTGACACACACCTTTCCTGACTTTAAACCACACAGTATCCCCTTGTTCTGTTCAAAAGATTGCCTCTTGGTCTATGTACAGTTTCCTCATGAGCACAGTTAAGTGTTCTGGAATTGCCATTCTTCGCAATCTTACCCATAAGTTGTTATGATCCACACAGTTGAATGCCTTTGCATATTCAATAAAACACGGGTAAACTTCTTTCTGGCATTCTCTGCTTTCAGCCAGGATCCATCTGATATCAGCAATGATATCCCTCATTCCACAACCTCTTCTGAATCTGGCTTGAATTTCTGGCAGTGTCCTGTCAATGTATTGCTGCAGCTGATTTTGAATGATCTTTAGCAAATTTTTACTTGTGTATCATATTAATGATATTGTTCGATAATTTCTGCATTCAGTTGGATCATCTTTCCTTGGAATAGGCATAAATATGAATCTTTTCCAGTCAATTGGTAGCTGTCTTCCAAATTTCCTGGCATAGGCCAGTGAGCACTTTGAGTGCCGCATCCATTTGCTGAAACATCTCAATTGGTATTCCGTCAGTTCCTGGATCCTTGTTTTTTGGCAATGCCTTCAGTGCAGCTTGGACTTCTTCCTTCATTACCATTGGATCCTGATCATATGCTACCTTCTGAAATGGTTGAACATCAAAAAATTCTTTTTGATATAGTGACTCCGTGTATTCCTTCCATCTTCTTTTGATGCTTCCTGCATCATTTAATATTTTCCCCATAGAATCCTTCAGTATTGCAACTCAAGGCTTGAATTTTTCTTCAGTTCTTTCAGCTTGACAATGCTGAGCATTTTCTTCCTTTTTGTTTTTCTAACTCCAGTTCTTTTCACATGTCATTATAATACTTTACGTTTTCTTCTTGAGCCTCCCTTTGAAATCTTCTGTTCACCTCTGTTACTTCATCATTTTTCCTTTTGCTTTAGCTACTCAACATTCAAAAGCAAGTTTCAGAATCTCTTCTGACATCCATTTTGGTCTTTTCTTTCTTTTTAATGACCTCTTGCTTTCTTCATGTATGATATCCTTGATGCCATTCTACAACTCATCTGGTCTCTGGTCATTAGTGTTCAATGCGACAAATCTATTCTTGAGATGGTCTCTAAACTCAGGTAGGGTATACTCAAGGTCGTACTTTGGCTCTCATGGACTCGTTCTAATTTTCTTCAGCTTCAACTTGAACTTGCTTATGAGCAATTGATGATCTGTTCCACAGTCAGCCCCTGGCCTTGTTCTGACTGATAATACTGAGCGTTTCCATCATCTCTTTCCACAGACATAGTTGATTTGATTCCTGTGTATTCTGTCTGGCAATGTCCATGTGTATAGTCACCATTTACCTTGTTTAAAAAAGATTTTTATAATGAAGAAGTGGTTGGTCTTGCAGAATTCTACCACGCGATCTCCGGGATCAGTTCTATCACTAAGGCCATATTTTCCAACTACCAATCCTTCTTCTTTGTTTCCAACTTCTGCATTCCAATCACCAGTAATTATCAATGCATCCTGATTGCATGTTTGATCAATTTCAGACTGCAAAAGTTGGTAAAAATCTTCAGTTTCTTCATCTTTGGCATTAGTGGTTGGTGTGTAAATTTGAATAATGGTTGTATTAACTGTCAGTTTGTTGTACTGTGGGGGCTTTCATGTTGCTGTGATGCTGGAAGCTATGCGACCAGTATTCAAACACTAGCAGGGTCACCCATGGTGGACAGGTTGCAGCTGAGCTTCCAGACTAAGACAGACTAGGAAGAAAGACCTGGCCATCTACTTCTGGAAAGAATTAACCAGTGAATACCTTATGAATAGCAGTGGAATATTGTCTGATATAGTGCCAGAAGATGAGCCCCTCAGGTTGGAAGGCACTCAAAAGATGACTGGGGAAGAGCTGCCACCTCAAAGCAGAGTCGATATTAATGACATGGATGGAGTGAAGCTTTCAGCATCTTCATGTGCTGATGTGGCATGACTCAAAAGGAGAAGAAACAGCTGTAAACATCCATTAATAATTGGAAAAAGGAATGTATGAATCTAGGAAAATTGGAAATTGTAAAAAATGAAATGGAATGCATAAACATCAATATCCTAGGCATTAATGAGCTGAAAAGGACTAGTATTGGCCTTTTGAATTGGACAATCATATTGTCTACTATGCTGGGAATAACAACTTGAAGAGGAATGATGTTGCATTCATTGTCAAAAAGAATATTTCAATGGCTAAAAGTGTTGGAATTGGTCACCTGTGATACCAGGATGTAGTGTGGGAGTGGGAAAGTGAAATATTATTGGTTTTGCTATTAACCTTTAGCATCATTTGATTTTTTTTAACTGCATCCATGTATTAAATTAAACAGAAAGTAAAAAGCTGTTAAAAATAAATTAAATTAAAAAAAGAACATTTCAAGACGTACCCTGAAGTACATGCTGTCCGTGATAGGATAATATCCATATGCCTACAAGGAAGAACAGCCAAAGACTAGACAGGCCTAAAACACAAAGAATAACACACATGAGGAATTTGCTTCTTAGTTCAGTCAAGTATAGAAGACCAAATGGGCAACACCTGCCCAAAAGCCAAGACTAGAAGGCAGGAAGGTACAGAAAACCTGGACGAATGGACATAGGAAACCAATGGTTGAAGGGAAAGGGAGAGATTGCTCACACATTGCAACAAATTTCACAAAACAATCTGTGTATAAATTTTTAAATGAGAAACTAATTTGTGGGTAAACTTTCATCCAAAACACAAAATTTTTAAAAAGGGGGGAACCTCATACCACCAAGAAAGCAACACCAGGAGTGGAATGTGTCCTTTGGACACAGGGTTCCTGAACGACAGGATTCCTAGACAGGAGGGAGATTGATGACGAGGACCTTCTTCCAGAACCGACAAAGAGAGAAAGCCTTCCCCTAGAGGTGGCACCCTTAATTTGGACTTCTAGCCTCCTAAACAGTAAGAGAATAAATTTCTCTTTTTAAAGCTATCTGCTTGTGGTATTTCTGTTATAGCAGCACTACAAAACTAAGACACTTACTGTGTGTTCTGACCACAATGAAATTAAGATAGAAATCAAGACGAGAAGGATTTCTGGAAAATAAACTGAATAATTTAAAACAACATGAGATAATTTTAACTAGCTTCCGGGTTAAAGAAGAAATTAAAAGGAAAATTAGAAATTATTTTAAGCAACATTGATGAATATCAGTAACCTTTTATTGAGCAAAAGCAGCCAGATACAAAAGAGTACAGAATGACTTAAATGTAAAAGCCAAAACAGCAAAACTACCAGAAGAAATCAAAAAAGAACATCTTTGTGATGTTGGAGAAACAAAAATTTCTTAGTGAAAACCCAGAAAACATGAGATGTAAAAGAAAAAATGATTAACTAGAATTCATCAAAATTAAAAACTATGTCTATCAAATGACACTTTCAAGAAAATAAGTAGGCAAGCTACAGAAAATATTTCACACACACACACACACACATAAAACAAAGAATTTATATCAAGAATATATAAAGAGGGGGGCAAACCCAAGATGACAGAGTAGTCAGATGCTTCCTGGGGCCCTCTTACAACAAAGACCCCAAAAAACAAGTGAATTTATTGTATATGACAATCTAGGAGCCCTGCACATCAAAGGCAAAGCTGAGGAATCCTACTGAGGGGCGGGAGGATGGAGAGATGGTTCAGAAACAGCAAGGAGCTGCCAGACCCGACTCAGCAGGAGCCTGAGCCCTTCAGGCTGGATCAGCTCCTGTGCGTGGTGAGGCTAGCAGTGGCACTTGGGAAGCGTTTTCCACATTGGGGGAGACTCAGCAGCAGAGAGTCTACTGGGCCATCCAGAACCAGTGAAAAGCAGCACTTAAAGGGCTAAAGATGAGTACTTGTGTCTGGCCTACCACAGGGATGAAAAAAAAACCATTTGGGAAAAACCTCTCTTCCATTTACCTCCTCCCTCCCCACTCTGCACTGAGTCCCCGGCCAACTTCAGGGACTGCCAAGTCCCCTGGGCTGGAACTAGGACCCATCATGCTCCCTGAGCCATTCTCCCGGCCTTGGAGAGGGAACAAATTAACAAACAGGGAAAAAATAAGCTGCCGGCTCCCCTAAGCCAGGGACTAACAGTTGGCACAGCTCCTTTACCTAGGCACAGACATAAGGGGTCCACGGACTTTGAATGCATTTCACCCTTTCATAGACTTGTGTGGGCCCATTTCAACTTCATAGGCCCTCATTACCACAGTACAACAGGGTATATACCTGAAGGCTAACTTCAACTGTTTCAGCTGTGAAGTAGCAGGTTTGTGACATTTGACACTATTCTGCCCATTAAGCAGGTTCCTCACCTGCTCACATCAGGAGCCTGAGGACTAGTGGCTCCACCCATGCCACCTAGCCACCCACAACAGGGGTCCAAGGTTAAGTGGTGCCCCCTAGTCCTTACATCCAACAGCACTGGGTGCTCATAGTCCATCTGCAAAACCCACCTACCTACTCACTCTAGGGAACAGGGACATGCTTTCCTCTCAGACACTCAGGGGCAGCCATCAGCCCTCTGCCTTGCTCAGCACGTGACCCCCTACTGCAGCCAGATACCTGTGCCTACACCAATCAACCATGCCTGTCTAGCACTGTAGGTGAGAGCCTGCACCACACACTTGGTGACTGACAACCTGGAGACCTGAGCTGAATCCATACAAGAAAAGTTAATGGATTCCTGGGCTCACATACTTAGTAACAGATCTAATCACCTGGTGATAGGACATTAGAGCTTCAAATGTGCCAATAATCAAATTAACTCACATGATCAACCTATTTGGGCATATCAAAACAAAACAAAACAGGAAGCTAGGACACAGTAAGCAAATATACAATAAATAAATTATAATAACTTATTGATGGCTTGGAGACAACAGTCAATATCAAATCACATAAAGAGGCAGACCATGATGGCTTCAGCAAGCTCCAAAAATAAAGAAACAATAAATTTTCTGGAGGAAGAGAATTTCTTGGAATTACCGGAGGCAGAATACAAAAGATTAATATACAGAACTCTTCAAGAAATTAGGAAGGAAATGCTCAAAATGCAGACAATGCCAAAGAACATACAGACAAAGCAGTAGAGGAACTTAAGATGGTTATTCAAGAGCATAATGACAAACCTAATAGACTGCAAGAATCCATAGAGAGACAGCAATCAGAAATCCAGAAGATTAACAATAAAATTGCAGAATTAGACAACTCAATAGAAAGTCATAGGAGCAGAATTGGGGCAGTAGAAGTCAGAATTAGTGAGAGTGAAGATAAGACACTTGACACCAACTTATTTAAGGAAAAATTAGATAAAAGAATTTTAAAAATGAAGAAACTCTAAGAATTATGTGGGAGTCTATCAAGAGGAATAACCTACAGGTGATTGGAGTACCAGAACAGGGGGGAATAACAGAAAATACAGTGAAAATTGTTGAAGATTTGTTAACAGAAAACTTCCCTGATATCATGAAAGATGACAAGACGTCTATCCAAGATGCTCATCGAACCCCGCATAAGGTAGATCCCAAAAGAAAATCACCAAGACATACTATAATCAAACTTGCCAAAACCAAAGATAGAATTTTAAGAGTGGCTAGGGATAAATGAAAGTCATCTAAAAAGGAGAGTCAATAAGAATAAGCTCAGACTACTCAGCAGAAACCATGCAAGCAAGAAGGCAATGGGATGACATATATAAAGCCTTGAAGGAAAAAAAACTGCCAGCCAAGAATTATATATCCGGCAAAACTGTCTCTCAAATATAATGGTGAAATTAGGGCATTTCCAGATGAAGAGAAGTTTAGGGAACTTGCAAAAACCAAACCAAAGTTGCAAGAAATACTAAAGAGTGTCCTCTGCTTAGAAAATCAATAACATCAGATAACAACCCAAGACTAGAATACAGGAGAGAGCAACCAGATATCAACCCAGAAAAGGAAGTCACAAAGATAAATCAAAGCTAAAACACTGAAAATAGGGAAACAGAGATGTCAATATGTAAAAGATGACAACATTAAAACAAAAAAGAGGGACTAAAAATGTAGACATAGACTTTTCATATGGAGAGGAAGTCAAGACAATATAAAGAAATAGAAGACTGGTTTAAACTTAGAAAAATAGGGGTAAATATTAAGGTAACCACAAAGGAAAGTAACAATCCTACACATCAAAAAATATAAATATAAAGACTCAGCAAATACAAAATCAACAACAATAAAAAAGATGAAAAGAAAATACATAAAGAAAAATGACTTAGCACAGAAAATTAAATGAAACAAAGAAACTATCAGCAACACACAAAAAAAGACATCAAAATGACAGCATTAAACTCATACCTATCAATAATTACGCTGAATGTAAATAGACTAAATGCACCAATAAAGAGACAGAGAGTGGTAGAGTGGATAAAAAAACACAATCTGTCTATATGCTGTCTACAAGAGACACACCTTAGACTTAAAGACACAAACAAGCTAAAACTGAAAGGATGGAAAAAAATATATCAAGCAAACAACATTCAAAAAACAGCAGGAGACTTCCGGCAAGATGGCGCTCTAGGCAGAAACACCACGCCGTCCCTCCACAACAAAGATCCGAAAAACTAAGCCAAACAGAGAATCAACAATCCTGAAACCCTAGAACACCAAATGAA
>NW_004443974.1:6710274-6711756 GCF_000243295.1 Trichechus manatus latirostris
TAACCAGAGACATAAAAGACCTATACAATGAAAACTACAAGACAGTACTGCAAAAACCAAAACAGACATGCATTAGTGGGAAAACGTACCTTGCTCATGTATAGGAAGACTCAACACTGTGAAAATGTCAATTCTACCCAAAGCAATCTACAGATACAATGCAATCCTCATCTGAATCCCAATGGCGTTTTTTAATGAAATGGAGAAACAAATCACCAACTTCATATGGAAAGGGTTACTCAGGGAGAAGAACAAAGTGAGAGGTCTCACACTACCTGATTTCAGAAGCTATTATACTGCCATGGTAGTCAGAACAGCCTGGTACTGGTACAACAACAGATACATAGACCACAGGAACAGAATTGAGAATCCAGACATAAACTCATCCACCTATGAGCAGCTGATATTTGACAAAGGCCAAAGTCTGTTAAATGGGGAAAAGACAGTCTCTTTAACAAATGGTACTGGCATAACTGGATATCCATATGCAAAAAACTGAAACAAGACCCATACTTCACACTATGCACAAAAACTAACTCAAAATGGATCAAAGACCTAAATATAAAATTGAAAATGATAAAGATCATGGAAGAAAAAATACGGACAACACTAGGAGCCCTAATAAATGGCATGAACAGAATCCGAACCATAAGTAACAATGCACAAGCACCAGAAGAGAAAGTAGATAACTGGGAGCTCCTAAAAATCAAACACTTGTGCTCATCAAAAGACTTCATCGAAAGAGTCAAAAGACAACCTACAGACTGGGAAAGAATTTTGGCTATGACAAATCCAACCAGCATCTAATATCTAAAATCTACAAGATACTGCAAAGCCTCAACAACAAAAAGACTACCCAGTTAAAAAGTGGGCAAAGGATATGAACAGGCACTTTACCAAAGAAGACATTCAGGCGGCTAACAGACATATAGGGAAATGCTCACGATCATTAGCCATTAGAGAAATGCAAATCAAAAATACAATGAGATACCATCTCACCCCAACAAGGCTAGCATTAATCCAAAACAACACAAAATAATAAATGTTGGAGACATTGTGGAGAGACTGGAACACTTATACAGTGTTGGTGGGAATGTAAAATGGTAAAACCACTATGGAAATTGATTTGGGTCTTCCTTAAAAAGCTAGAAATAAAAGTACCATATGATTCAGCAATCTCTCTCCTTGGAGTATATCCTAGAGAAATAAGAGCCATCACACGAATAGACATATGCACACCCATGTTCATTGCAGCACTGTTCACAATAGCAAAAAGATGGAAACAACCTAGGTGCCCATCAATGGACGGATGGATAAACAAATTATGGTATATCCACACAATGAAATACTACACAATGATAAAGAAGAACGATGAAGCCGTGAAACATCCTATAACATGGAGGAAGCTGGAGGTCATTATGCTGGGTGAATTTAGTCAGTCACAGAAGGACAAATATTGTATAAGACCACTATTATAAGAAC
>NW_004443974.1:6712388-6733870 GCF_000243295.1 Trichechus manatus latirostris
TCTCTATCAGCCCAGAACTAAAACAATTTCTGAGGCCAACTTTTCAGACTGGACTATGGGACATAAAGTGATACTCGTGAGGCGTGTGCTTCTTACCTCAAGTAGATACATGAAACTAAATGGGCAGCTCCTGTCCGGAGGTGAGATGAGAAGGCAGAGAGGGTCAAGAGCTGGTTGAACAGACACGGGAAATCCGGGGTGGGAAGGCGGAGTGTTCTGTCACAGTATGGGGAGAGCAACTAGGGTCACATAGCTATGTAAGTATAAATTTTTATATGAGAGACTAACGTGGATTGTAAGCTTTCATTTCAAGCATAACAATAAAAAAAAGAAAAGCAAGGAAAAAAAAGAATATATAAATATCGCCTACAACTCAGTAATAAGAAAGTTAAACAACTCAGTAACAAAAGACTTGAATGAACATTTTGCAAGAGAAAATAGATTCAATAAGTACAAAAATAAGTGTCCAGCCCTAGTCAACATAGAAATGCAAAATACAGTAAAACCAAAATGAGATCTCATTGCAAACCCACTATAATGGCAAAATGAAAAAAAAAATTGACAACACCAAATGTTAGTGCAAAGGTGGAGTTCTTGAAATAACATGGGGTTCAGAGGCAAGAGACCTGGGTTACAACCTCTAACTTGGTTTATTAAGGGCTCCTTTGATCACATTTTCCCCTGTGTGAACTGACAGGGCAAACTTTGTGAATCACTTATTTCTTAGTAGATGCTCTGTGGCTATTATCATTATTCCCCAAGGGTGAACTCTCCTATTGCATGGTATCAACAACAGTTATTCCCCCAAGGGAAGCCAAGGGAAAATTTAGTGATTGTTTGTTGTTTGTCTCTAATTTGGGGGTTGAGTGTCTTTCCCTCTGGGGTCCTCTCCGTGATATATAAAGTTAGATCTCACACCCATTTCTCAGGCGCTGTGAAAAAGAGTGTCTGCATAAATCTACCTTGTTTTGCTGTGAACAGATAAGTCATCTCAATGTATCTTTGAGACTTAGAGGTTCCAGCACTTTTACTGGATTCTAGATTTTGTTGAGAGAAAAAAATACAGGTACAACATTTGCCAATTCAACATTTTTCACTTGTACAATGCAATGAAACCAATTACAGACAGGATTTTTAACATAGAGGGCCGAAGAACTAGGGATTTTAAAGATCATGTCTGTCAAATAGAATTTTGTAGGCAAATGAATCTTTACTTAACCCCAAGAAGACTGATGACTCCTACAGTGAGGCACCTCTCAGCTACCAGAGAATGACCTTGAGATTGATTAGTATCCCTTATACATTACACGAGTTCTGTTTTTTAGTAGACAGAACCATTATGTTCTTATTATTCTGTAAAGTTTTGTATATACAGGTCTAAGACTAATGGACCAGAAGTAGAAAGAGAAAAGAATGATAGAAGGTACTAGGAAAAAAAAAAATCTGTTGCTATAGGGTCAATTCTGACTCATAGCAACCCTATAGGACAGAGTAGAACTGCCCCATAGGGTTTCCAAGGAGCACCTGGTAGATTTGAACTGCTGACCCTTTGGTTAGCAGACGTAGCTCTTAACCAGTATGCCACCAGAGTTTCCATAGATGGTATTAGCAGAGTAGAAGTGTTACAAATATTATAAGAAAAATATCAGGTATGGGTCACTACTATTAGATCATGGGAAAATGATATGGTGTTATTTGTTAAGGTAGGTTAGACACTTATAAAGGGCTTCTTCTTTGACAATTACAGGATGAGACTGGAAAAGCCAATGACTTTCCTGGTGTTCTGAAGACTTGAGCAAGAGAACTCTGGTTTGAATTGTGGGAGAAAATAAGGTAGGAACTTGGAAGAGAAGTTAGATTTCTTTTTCTCCCCATTCCATGAAAATTTCCAGAGAAAGGGTGATAGTAGACTGAAAATGTTGAGGAGTGGGAAAACATTTTGTTAAGAAAAGACTGATAGCGGTAGTATAAGATATACCACTAGATCCTTTATGTTATTGACATAGATTCCCATCGGTAAAGTCCTGGCCTTGGCTAGTTATATAAGAAGTTTCTCACCAAGCATGCGAATCCGGATTTCTGGGAGATGCAGTGCAGTCCACTGGATTGTCTTATTCTATGCAATCCATGGAAATAAAACATTAACCAAAGACTGTGAGAGAAGAATAGAAAAGAGAGATTAAAGGAGGGCAACAGACCAATTAGATTCTCTCTCTTTTGTAGTCTGCATTCAGTTACTAACTGAAAGTTTGGCAGTGCCAATCCACCTAGCAGCGTCTCAGAAGAAAGGAGTATGATCTGCTTCTGAAAGGTCACAGCCTTGAAAACCCTATGGAGTGCAGTTCTGCTTGGTAACACATGAGGTTGTATTTGAGTTGAAATCCACTCAACGGCAATAGTTTTTTGTTGTTTTTTTTTTTTTTAGTTTTTATTTAATAGTCTTTCTAACAACCAGTTAGTTACCTAGCCTTGTACCCTAGTTTCTTAATATTAAGTTTGAACCTTGGTGATCAGATAAATCATTTTGATGTTCCATGGTTCCTCCAAAAGACCTTTTGTTGACTTCTAGGTGGACCCATAGTAGCCTGTGGTCACACTGTTACTGACTGTCATTACTGGGCAAAAAGTATGAAATATTCAAGAGTCATACACTGAGTAGTTCAAATATGTGTTCTTATTATAAACCATGATAATGATTTCGTATTCTTTTACATTGCCGTCTCTTTTTTGGTCTACAGCAAAAGAACAGGATGAGGAGGGATAATCAGAGCAGAGTGTCCGAATTCCTCCTCCAAGGGCTCCCCATCCAGCCGGAGCAGCAGGGCATATACTACACTCTGTTCCTGGGCATATACCTCACCACTGTGCTGGGGAACCTGCTCATCATCCTGCTCATCAGGCTGGACTCTCGCCTCCACACCCCCATGTACTTCTTCCTCAGCCACTTGGCCTTCACCGACATCTCTTTCTCATCAGTCACAGCACCAAAGATGCTTATGAGCATGCAAACACAGAGTCAATCCATCTCATATGCTGGGTGCATTTCTCAGGTGTATTTTTTCTTATTTTTTGGTGATATTGACAGCTTCCTTCTCACCTCAATGGCCTATGACAGGTATGTGGCCATTTGTTACCCTCTCCACTATACCACCATCATGAGTCAAAGGCTGTGTTTCCCCCTAGTAATTGTGTCCTGGGTCTTATCCTTTGCCATTGCTCTACTACACACCTTGCTCTTGGCCCATCTCTTTTTCTGTGGAGACAACACTATCCCCCACTTCTTCTGTGACCTCTCTGCCTTACTTAAGCTATCCAGCTCAGACACCTCAATCAATGAGTTGGTTATCCTTACTGTGGGGGTCGTGGTCACAACCCTTCCATTCGTATGCATCCTGGTCTCTTATGGCCACATTGGGGCCACTCTTCTTAGGGTTCCCTCGACCAAAGGAATCTGCAAAGCCTTGTCCACCTGTGGTTCCCACCTCTCTGTGGTGTCTCTATACTATGGGGCAATTATTGGATTGTACTTTTTCCCTTCATCCAGAAACTCCAATGACAAAGATGTCATTGTGGCTGTATTATACACTCTGGTTACTCCCATGCTAAATCCTTTTATCTATAGTCTGAGGAATAGAGACATGAAAGGGGCTCTGGGAAATATATTCAATAGAAGAATATTTTCACCATAGTGTGCACTGAATTTAGGCAGGTGTTGTGACTTGTTTTGTTAAATAAGATGTTAGGAAACATGTTAAGAGTCTTGAAAAGAACTGCGCGTGGTGGCTTGTTCTTTGGGAACCCAGAGACCGCCCTGTGAAGAAACACATGCTAGTCTAATAGAGAATGAAAAATCACAGGAAGAGAGGCTGTAGCTGTCCCAACCTTACGGCCATACCAAGTGAGACATACAGTTGTTAGGGAAACTTTCTAGAACATCCAGCCGCAGACAATTCAGCCCAGTCTAGTACTGCTCATCTGACCCATAGAACTGTGAGCAAATAAAATGATTGTTGTTTTAAGTCACTGTGTTTTGGGTTGATTTCTTTCACAAAGTTAACTGACACATTTCTCATATTCCTGTGGCTTTAATAATCCTTGTCATACTGATGACTTCTTACTAAGAACTATTTCACTTCCTTTGAGAACAGGTGCAAACTCTGTCTGCTCTTGGACAGGCCAATTTGAATAGAGATTTAATGGCCCCAGAAGAATCTCTTAGTTAAGGACAGGTAGGAACTGGTGGAAACAATCCTAGCTATCTTACACACTGGGTGGGACAACTCTGAGGCATGTACAAGAGGACCACTTCTCAGAGGTCTGAAACCCAATTCCCTCCGTGTTAACTTATTATTGCCATACACTGTATTGAGTACCTGCCCTTCCGTGTCTCAGATCCCCTCTCTCCTATTGGTTCTTCATGGAATTACCTTCCTAATAAACTACTTGTATTCAAATACTTTCCTCAGGATCTTGCTCTTGGGGAACTCAGGCTAACACAGTAAGTACAGAAGTGGTCTTATGAAGACACTCAGGACAGGATTCTGGCTTAGGATCACTTGATGGTCAAAGAGCAACGGAGCTTATTGCTGGTGTTTGGTGGGATGGTGATAACTCTGGAGTGTAGGAGTAGCATAACTACTGAGATTCTCACCTGATGTAAATTGGGTTGACATATCGGTGGGAGGGGAAGCACTGCCTTATAAAATAAATAGAGCTCTTTGAACGATATGGCAATTATAAAATCCATGGAGTTGATAGGCCTTTGTTAACGACCATAGATACCAGGGTGAGGAAAAATAGCAATCTCAGGTCAGTGACCTAACAATTCAGGACAGTATGTGAAAGTCAGAAAGCTCATCTCTTTTCTGGAAGGCAGAATGTGCAGAAAAGAAGTTACAAGATTTGATCATATGAGGTTGGCAAATAGCCTGTCAATAACATAACAAATTGAGCTTAATCTGTGGGAAAAAAAGAATGTGAGTGGCCGGGGGATGAACTGTAGCAGAGTATGACAGGCCCTGCCAAGATCCCCGGGTACTCACTGTTTCTGAATATGCCAATCACTTCTCCCTCTAAGGACCCATAACTTCCTGACAGAGGAATTTCCTGTCTAGGGACTTGTGTTTGGCCTATGCATGGGGCTGGCTGGAAGTGCTGAGGCATTAATAATCCTGGAAAAATCCATCAGTAAATGTTGGATGGGAGATGATGGATATATACCTCAGTTTCCTCTCCCTTTGGGTAAACAATTTAAGGAGTGTTTTGCAGTGATTTCCACAGATGTTTGGGGATTGGTGCCCAGTTACCCACAGCAGTAACCTTCTGCTTCCCTTCCCTGTCTTGTCCCCCATTTCCCCAAGTTGCATCCTAGGACCCTCCAAAGTAAATTACTTGCACTCAAATCCCTTTTCTCAGGGTTTCATTTATCTGCGTGGGTATCTTAGCTATTTGTGGGAAGGACTGGGATAGTTTTTGGATTCTGGAGCACTGTTATGTGTCAGGCTGTGAGTTGTTTGCTAAATCCTGTTGTCAGAGAGACATTGATTTAAACGGAAAGTGATCACTTAATGGGCATGAGAACTGGAATTATAGCAATGATGGTTACACAGCATTTTGAATGGACTAAATGCCACTGAGTTGTACACTTTATAACGGTTAATTATATGTCATGTGAATTTTACCTCATAAAAAAGAAACCCTGCTTAAGCAGATGGCTATACCTTCTTGGATGACTAGGGAAAGATCATTTTATGTCTGCTGCTCCAGTGCCATTTTTGTCAGTTCCCCATTTTACTTTCAAAAGTATCCCACTTTGGGCAATAAACTATAAGATCCCTTTATCTCTAAGGCATAGGCTTCTCACTAATAGATAAACACCAAGGGGAATGAGTTCATCTGTCATTTACTTCTATATCTCAGTGGTAGCTCAGGTCTGGCCCATAGCTGAATAAGTGGCTTTCCCAGAATAAGATCTGTTTGGTGCTTTGAGTCTTATGTCTCTCTGTTGCTAGACTGAAACATTCTGAAGATTCAAGCTGAAAAATATCTGGACAATGAACTGATGTTTTTCTGTAAATTCACTCATTCCCTAGGATAAAAGTTACAACGAACACCTGTTAATGATAATTTCCATTTGTCATTGCCTGATATTTTCAATGCACTTCACCCATGGCAGAAAAGACAGACACGAAAAGGAAGAATCAGAGTGGTGTGTCCAAATTCCTCCTCCTGGGGCTCCTCATCTAGTTGGAGCAGCAGAGGATGTATTTTTCCTGTTATGTTGCTTAGACATTGCCTGGCTAGCTTGATTCGTTATGCCAAGATTAAAAGACTTAAATCATATCACCTTTTGCTATAACCTTCTTACTCTGTAAGACCCTAGTATATAAGATGAAAGATGTGAATATACCAGAGTGCTTTAGTGATTATCTGCTCCGACGTATATATTTAAACCACTTTAGTGTGAGCTCATTTAAGCTTGAAGAAATATTTTCAAAGGTAGTATCACAAAATCATAAAACAATGGTTAATATGAAAAAATTATGATGAATCATAAAATGAGTCGTTCTGAGTGCTCACATGTGGCCACGATAGTGCTTTTTCCCAACAGTGAAATTGGAAAAACCTTAGAATTCTGGAGGCATGGGCTAGAGCATTAAGAAACAACTTGCTTGCCTCAGTAGTGGGGAAAATTGACCCTAGACTAAGCGCAGCTCTGGTCCCACCTAACAGTGCTTATAAACAAGACCTGAAATGATTAAACTTTTCCCAAGTAACATAACTGCATCTCAGAACAAAGCTAACACTATTTGTAGGAACACAAAAGTATCCAACACTCAATGAGTTAAAATACACAATGTCTACCACCCAGTCAAATATTACCAGTGTTGGGAAAAAGCAGGAAAATACAACCCAGAATGAGGAGAAAAATCAGTCAATGGAGACTGATCCAGAAATGATGCAGATGATAATTTGAGCAGATAAGGGCATTAAAACAATTATTATGACTAATGAGTTAAAAGTAAAAGGTTGGAAAGAAGGTACTGTGTTAACACTAATTAAAAGCAAGCTGGAGTGGCTATATTAATATAAAAAATGGATTCCTGAGTAACTAATATTATCCAGAATAGAGTCATTCTTAATGATAAAGGGTTCGAGGCATTTAGAGAAGCTAACAATTCTAAAGTTTTGTGTACCTAATAACAATTGCTTCAAAGCAAGTGACATAAAAACTAATAGGAGAAAAAGACAAATCCATAATTATAGTTGAAACATTCCAAAAGCCTCTTTCCATAACTGATATAGTAAGTGGACAGAAAATCAATAAAGATATAGAGGATTTGAACTGCCTATGAACCGAGCAAGCAATGTTTTGTTATATTATACATAAGCTCACCATGAGTCTGAACTAACTGGATGGCAACCAACAACAACAACAAATGAATGAACTTAATTGATATTTATAGAATATTCTTAACCTCTATTTACCAAGACAGAGTATATTTTGGGCCGCAAAACAAGTCTCAGTAACTTTAAAAGTGTTCCAATCATACTTACTATGTGTTCTGACCACAATGGAATTAAGTTAGAAATCAATAACAGAAGGATTTCTGCAAAATAAAATAAATAATTGAAAACAACGTAAAAGAACTTTAACTAGCTTACAGGTTAAAGAAGAAATTAGAAGGAAAATTAGAAATTATTTTAAGCAACAGTGATGAATGTCACTAACCTTTTACTGAGCATAAGTAGCCAGATACAAAAAAGTTCAAATTGATTGAAATATAAAAACCAAAACAACAAAAATACTAGAAGAAAACAAAAAAGAACATCTTTGTGATGTTGGAGAAGCCAAGATTTTTTAGTGAGCAGACAGAAAACACAAGATGTAAAAGAAAAATAATCAATTAAAATTCATCAAAATTAAAAACTATGTCTATCAAATGACACCTTCAAGAAAATAAGTAGGCAAGCCACAGAAAATATTTCATACATATAGATCTAACAAAGGACTTATATCAAGAATATATAAATATCTCATACAACTCAATAATAAGAAAGGTAAACAACTCAATAACAAAAGACTTGAACAAATATTTTGCAAGCGAAGACATGGTCAATAAGTCAATGAATAAGTGCACAGCACCCTAAGTCAACACAGAAATGCAAAATACAGTAAAACCAAAATGAGATACCATTGCAAACCCACTATAACGGCAAAAATGAAAAAAAAGAAAAAGACAACACCAAATGTTGGTGCAAAGGTGGAGTTCTTGAAATAACATGGGGTTCAGAGGCAAGAGACCTAGCTTACAACCTCCAACTTGGTTTATTATGGGTTTCTTTAATCATGTTTTCCCCAGTGTAAACTGAAAGGGCAAAAAGTTTTGTGAATCACTAAATTCCTAGTAGATGCTTTGTGGCTATTATCTTTATTTCCCAACAGTAAACTATCAACAAACACTTCTTCCCCCAAGGGAAGCTAAGGGAAAATTTAGTGATTATTTGTTGCTAGTCTCTAATTTGCAGGTTGGGGGTTCTTCTCTCTGGGGTCCTCTCCATGGTTTATAAAGTTATATGCTACACCCATTGCTCAGGAGCTGTGAACAAGAGTGTCTGAATAGATCTATCTTGTTTGATTGTAAACGGATCACTTTTCTCAATGTATCTTTGAGACTCCTAGAGGATCCATCTGTTTTACCTGATTCTGGGTCTTCTTGAGAGAAATGGAAGAACCATCACATGCGTTGTAGCTGAAGGTATCCGTGCTCATTACGTAAGAGCCCATGCTAGAACAAGGGTAGAATTTAGATTCAGCCATACGATTATCTGTGTTTGTGTGTGTTTATGTGTGCAGGTGTTCAATGTGTGCTCATGATTGCTAGCACGATTCTACTCCTCCTCAAACAAAAGTAAGACAGACAGCTCCAAGTAGAATAATTATCTGGAAATGACCCTTTATCCAAATTTTTAGAGGATGAGATAAACACTTATCTCTTCTCATTTGCTTTTAATCCCCCATTGAGTTCTGTTGGGTTTTTCTCCAAATTTTATCCCAAATCTCCTCATTATCTTCAAACTTCCTGCCATAATCCAGGTATACATAGCCATTAATTTGTACCTGAACTATTGCAACAGTCTTCTATTAAGATTCCTGCTGATGTCTTGACTTACTATAGTCTGTTCTCCACCTAGTAGCCAGCAAGATATTTAAAACTTTTTAATTACTCATTTGATTAACCTTTTCATGGGTGTTCTAGTGCTCTGAGAACAGAATTGAAACTTTCTATTATGGCAGAACAGACATTACATAACCTGCCTCCTAGATAATCCTCCAACCTCATGTCCTTCCCTTGCTCACAATACTCCTGCATTTTTCTGTTCCTCAAACACCCTAGCCCTTTCCTCTTTCAAGTTCTTACACTTACCTAGATGACCTTTTTCTAGAATCTTCATATGACATGCTCTTACTTATTATGCAGGACTTATTTTATAGAACCCATCACAATAGGCTTTCTTACCACCCTAACTTCTTTTAATTTAACAATATCTATTAAAATCATAAATACACATACCTTACAATTCCATTTCCAGAAGTTATTGATATATTTACCCATGTGCAAAATGATATAGGAGCCATGTTTTTTACTTTAGTATTGCTAGAAATAACAAAACATTATAAACAACCAAAATGTCAGTCAGATAGCTAATTAGCACTATTGCAATAATATATTTGTGATTATGATTAACATAGTAATGTTCAGCAAAACTGAATGTGTAATTCTTCCTAGGTAACAATGTCTTCCTAACAGCATTTAAAACTTAGCGGACAGAAGAACATAGGGGTTTTTAGACACCATATAGTAAAGTTTGAGAGTCAGTGGGTGGCACGAATGGTTAAAAGCTTGGCTATTAACCAAAAGATTGACAGTTCAAATCCACCCAGACTTGCAACAAGACAAAGTCCTGGCAATCTGCTTCCAAAAGATCACAGTCATTGAAACCTTTATGGAATGCAGTTCTACTCTGAAACACATGGGGTCACAATGAGTCAGAATCAACTTGACAGCAACTGGTTTGGTTTTTGTGGTTTAGTCAGGTTGGGAGAATTTATAGATACTGGAATCATTGGTTAATACCTAATGTGAATGACGGATCCTTTAATGAGGCACTTCTCAGCCCTCAAAGTGAAAGACCTTGATATCGATTAAAACTCTTTATATAGTACATGAGTTCTATTTTGTAGTACACACCCGTACCCATTTCCGTAGAGTTGATTCCGACTCATAGTGACCCTATAGGAAAGAGTAGAACTGCCCCATAGTGTTTTCAAGAGCAGCTGGTGCATTTGTACTGCCAACCTTTTGGTTAACAGCTGAATGTTTAAGCACTGGGCCACCAGGGCCCCATAGTAGACATAGGCATCATATTTCTTTTTTCTTATTATTTTGTTCATATAGACTGGACTAAGACTAAGTGGTTCAAACATGAGACAGGAATGACAGTATTCAGACTATAAGCAGTCTTCTAAATGAGAAAAATAATGGGTATGTGTCAGTATCATAAAACTATGTTAGGATCAGTTTACAAGGAGAAGGTGCTATTTGGTAAACAGCTTAGACAAGCAATTACTAAGAGCTTCTTGGACAGTTACGGGATGTGACTGGAAAAACCAATGCCTTTTATGGTGTTGTGAAAACTTGACCAAAAGTGATCTGATTTGAATTGAGGAAATAAATAAGGTCAGAATTTGGAGAGAAACTAGTCTTTATTCTTTCCTTCCAAAAAACATTCCTTTAGAAAGAATGATGGTGGACTGAAAATGTTGAGGAGTGGCAAGGAGTTTTATTGAAGGAAGGACTGATGGCTATATTACAAGGTACGTCACTAGATCTTTTGTTATTGATCTAGATTCCAGTCCTTAATGACCTCACCTTGGCTAGTTACTTATGATATTTCTCACCAAGTATCCAAATTCTAACTTCTGTGAAATCCAGAACACCCCACTTGGTTTCTTATCTTGATCCAACTCATGGAATTCAAACATTAGTCAAACACTGTGTGAAAGGAATAGGCAGGGTCACGAGTGGGCAACAGACCAATTGGAGAGCCTGTAATAGTCTTTCTAACAACTGATTACTGACCTATTCTTGCACCCTAGTTTCTTAATCTCAGATTTCTGTTATAAACTGATGAACTTCTAAAGTTTAGACATGGTCTGATCCAATGAATCATTTTAATGCTTCATGGTTCCCACAAAACGGTTTTGTTGTTTTATAGATGGACACATACTAAACTGAGATTTGACCATTACTATTCCCAAAACCAAAAAATGAAAAACCAGATCTGTTGCCATCAAGTCGATTCTGACTCATAGCGACCCTATAGGACAGAGTGAAACAGCCGCACAGTGTTTCCAAGGAGTGGCTGGTGGATTCGAACTGCCGACCTTTTGGTTAGCAGCCAAGCTCTTAACCACTGCACCGCTAGGGATCCGTTACTACTCCATTACCTGGGAAAAGTGCATGAGATATTCAGATAAAGGTTCACATACTGATTAGTTAAAAAACATCTTCTCATTATTTGACAGAATGATTTCTTATTCTTTCACATTTCCGTATGTCTTTTCATCTACAGCAAAAGAGAAGACTAAGATGAGGAGGGATAATCAGACCTGTGTGTCTGAATTCCTCCTCATAGGGCTCCCTATCCAGCTGGAGCAGCAGGGCATGTTCTTCATCTTGTTCCTGGGCTTGTACCTCACCACTGTGCTGGGGAACCTGCTCATCATCCTGCTCATCAGGCTGGACTCTCGTCTCCACACCCCCATGTACTTCTTTCTCAGCCACTTGGCCTTCACTGATGTCTCTTTCTCATCAGTCACAGCACCAAAGCTGCTGATGAACATGCAGACACAAAGTCAATCCACCTCATATGCTGGGTGCATTTCTCAGGTGTATTTTTCCATATTCTTTTTTGATATTGACAGCTTCCTTCTCACCTCAATGGCCTATGACAGGTACGTGGCCATTTGTCACCCACTCCACTATACCACCATCATGAGTCAGAACCTGTGTTTCCTGCTAGCAATTGTGTCCTGGGTCTTATCCTTTGCCAGTGCTCTATTGCACACCCTGCTCCTGGCCCGTCTGTCCTTCTGTGGAGACAATATTCTCCTCCACTTCTTTTGTGACCTCTCTGCCTTACTTAAGCTGTCCAGCTCAGACACTTCAACCAATGAGCTGCTTATTCTTACTGCAGGGGGGGTGTTCCTTACCGTTCCGTTCATGTGTATCCTGATCTCTTACGGCCACATTGGGTTCACCATCCTGAGAGTCCCTTCGACCAAAAGGATCTACAAAGCCTTGTCCACTTGTGGCTCCCACCTCTCTGTCGTGTCTCTGTACTATGGGGCAATTATTGAATTGTACATTTTCCCCTCATCCAGTGATTCCAATGGCAAGGATGTCATTGTAGCTGTATTTTACACTCTGGTCACTCCCATGCTAAATCCCATTATCTACAGTCTGAGAAATCGGGACATGAAAAGAGCTCTAGGAAAGATACTCTGTAGAGGAAATTTTTCACCATAATGAACACTGAATCGTGGCTGGTGTTGTGACTTGCTTTGTTTACTAAGATACTGCCAAAAATAAAAATAGAGACTTGAAAAGCACTGTGCGTGATGGCTTGCTCTTTCTTGCTATTGAGACCCTGAGACCTTTGTGGGGAATGAAAGACCTCAAGAAGAGAGGCTCCAGCTGTCCTAACCTTCCTGTCCGTATCAGGAGAGGCCCTCAGGTGTTAGTGAGGCTTTCTAAGATTATCCAGCCACAGACGGTCCATCCCAGTATAGTACTGTTCAGCTGATCCATAGAATTGTGGGCAAATAAAGTGTTGTTTTAAACCACTATGTTTTGGATTGGTTCCTTCACAAAGTTAACTGATAAATTTCTCATATTCCTGCAGCATTCACAATCCTTGTCCATTGTGATGATTTCTTACTAAGAATACCTATGACTCTGTATGAGACTTATCTGGCTTCCTCTGAGAACAGGGGCAAATTTTGTGTGCTCTTAGGAAGGCCAGATGGGATAAAGTTTTAATGGCTCCAGAAGAATCTCTTAGTCAAAGACAGGTGGGAGCTGGTGGAAACAAATTCCAGTTATCTTACATATTGGATGAGACAACTCTGAGGTATGTTCTAAGAGGATCATTCCTCAGAGGTCTGAACCCCTATTCCCCTCAATGGTAATCTACTATTACCGTACACTGTATCAACTACCTACCTTTCTATGTCTCACATCCCCACTCTTCTACCGGTTCTTTCTGGAATCACCTTCCTAATAAACTGTTTGTATTCAAATACTTTCTTCAGGATCTTCTTCTGGGGAAAACCAACCTAAGACCTCAAGTATAGAAGTGGCTCTAAGAAGACACTCAGGATAGGATTCTGGTTGGGGATCACTTTTTGTCCACAGAGCAATGGAGCACGTTGCTGGGTGTTAAGTGGGTGATGATAACTGTGGAGTGCAGAAATATCATAATTACTAAGATTCTCATTTGAGAAAAATTGGTTTGCTGTTTCGGTGGGAGGCACAGCCTTATACAATAAATAGAGCACTTTGAAAGATATGGGGACATGGTAATTAGAAAGTCTGTCCAATTGGTTTGCTGTTTTTAAAGACCATAGAATCTCAAATGGGGAAAAAAAATTAGCAATCTCAAGTTAGTCACCTAGCTATTCAGTACAAGCCACAGTGTTTTCCGTCACCTCATATGCATGTGAAAGCTGGACAATGAACAAGGAAGCCTGAAGAAGAATTGACTCCTTTGAATTATGGTGTTGGTGAAGAATATTGAATATACCATGGACTTCCAAAATAATGAACAAGTCTGTCTTGGAAGAAGTGCAACCACAACGCTCCTTAGAAGCAAGGATGGTGAGACTATGTCACACGTAGTTTGGTTATGTTACCAGGAGGGATCAGTTCCTGGAGAAGGACATCATGCTTGGTAAAGTGGAGGGTCAGCAAAGAAAAGGAAGACCCTCACGAGATGGATTGACACAGTGGCTGCAACAATGGGCTCCAGCATAACAAGGATTGTGAGGCTGGCACAGGACCGGGCAGTGTTTCCTTCTGTTGTGCACAAGGTCGCTATGAGTCAGAACCTACTCGACGGCACCTAACAACAACAATTCAGGACATACTGTAAAAGATAGAAAGCCTATATGACATTTAAAAAGACCCTCATTTTCTGTTTTGGAGGGCAGACTGTGCTGAAAAGAAGACAAGATTTGATCATATGAGGTTGGCAAGTATCCTGTCAATGTCGTAACAGAATGTGCTTAATTTGGTTGGAAAAAAAAAATATGAGTGGCCAGGGGACTTACTACAGCAGAATCTGGCAGGTTCTGCTAAGGTTCCTGAGTACTCACTGTTTCTGCATATGCCAGTGACTTCTGACTTTAAGTACCAACAACCTTCTGACTGAGGAATTTCTCTGTCTAGGGAAACATATTTGGCTTATGCACAGGGCTGGCTAGAAGTGCTGAGGAGTTAAGACTCCTGAGAAAAACCATCAGCCAAGGATGGATGACAGTTGATAAATATAGACCTCAGTTTCCTCTCCCTTTGGTAAAACAATTTAAGGAGTGTTTTGTAGTAATTCCCAGAGATGTTGGGAGGATTTGTCCCTAGTTACTAACAGCAGTAACCTACTCAATAACATACCCTTTTATGGCTGCCTTCCCTTCTCTGTCTCAATCCCCACTCCCGTAAATTGCATGCTTAGTTCCCTACAAAGTAAATAACTTGCACTCAAATCCTTTTCCTCAGGATTTCCTTCATCTGTGGGGTTATCTTAACTATTTGTGTGGAGGGAATGGCATACTTCTTGGATCCTGGAGCACTGTTATGTGCTATGACATGGGCTGGTTGCTAAGTCCTGTTGACACAGAGACATTGGTTTAAATTGCTAACATTCTTGGACTAGCCACTTGTCTTTGTTATCTAGTGCTGCTATAACAGAAATACCACAAGTGAATGTCTTTAACAAACAGAAGTTTATTCTCTCACAGTTTAGGAAGCTAGAAGCACAAATTCAGGGCACCAGCTCTAGAGGAATGCTTCCTCTCTCTGTTGGTTCTGGGAGAAGGTCCTTGTCATCAATCTTCCCCTGGTCTAGGAGCGTCTCAGTGCTGGGACTCCAAGTCGAAAGGACACTCTCCTTTCTTGGTGCTTCTTTCTTGGTGGCATGAGGTCTGTCTCTTTCTGCTTGATTATCTCTCCTTTTATCTCCTGTAAGATAAATGGTGATCCAGGCCACACCCCAGGGAAACTCCTCTTATATGGGATCAAGCTGTGACCTGAGTAAGGGTGTTACATCCCACCCTAATCCTCTTTAACATAACCTAATTTTGCCTCGTTAACCACAGGCAGAGATTAGGATTTACA
The DNA here is from genome assembly GCF_000243295.1 of Trichechus manatus latirostris. Classification (NCBI taxonomy): domain Eukaryota; kingdom Metazoa; phylum Chordata; class Mammalia; order Sirenia; family Trichechidae; genus Trichechus; species Trichechus manatus. The sequence continues at coordinate 6,727,847 of NW_004443974.1, forward strand.
ACACATAGGAAAATTATATCAAATCACAAAATGGAGGACAGCCACACAATACTGGAAATTATCACCTAGCCAAGTTGACACACATTTTTGGGGGACACAATTCAATCCGTAATATCACTATACTAAATTCTTGAAGGTAAGTTATTTTGCTTAATTCTCACAGCAATCTTTGAGGAAAACATCATTTGTATTTGCATTGTATAGTGGCAAACACATGGTTCAAAACAGTTAATTTGTATAAAAGCATACACTTATCAGCTGGTAGATCCCAGGTCTGTTAAATCCAGGTCTGTCTCCATCCGTGGAGCACCTGGGTGCACAAATAGTTAAGCGCTTGACTACTAGCCAAAGCATTGACAGTTCAAATCCACCCAGAGGGGCCTCCAAAGAGGGCTTGGAGATCTGCTTATGACAACCCTGCCAAGCAATTCTACTCTGCACACGTGGGGTTGCCATGAGTCGAAATTGACTCGATGGCAACTAACAACAGTAACAACAATGTCTTCATCCAGTCTACAGACTCAATCTCCCCAATCTACTACCTCCTGAACATGGCACAGTACCTCCCATGGTGGTGGAGAGATCTGCAAACTGTAAGGATGCAGTGAGATTTGTGTTCTGCTCAATGCCGGTATGGATGATGTGGGTGCCTGCAGAAGCCAGTGTTGACACTTTCTAGTCATTCTATGGTATAGGAACGCACTGAACCCTGTGCTGTGAGTACTTCAGATGCTAGAGTTGACCATAGCCCCTCATGCTTGCCAGGTGGAACCACAATCAAGCAGAGGGGAGTCTAGAATATCACTGACATCAGAGACATCTTCCCCTGCAACTCATATGGCTTAGTTCCTCTGACCCCTTTCCCAGATCCTTCCCAAGAGTGAGCAGGAATCTGGCTTATTAGCCTGTGTTGGTGCCTTGATTCACCAAGTGCTTTGGGTTGACTCCCTGTGTGTTCTCCCTGATTGGTAATTTGTTTTCTCCTTGCCCACTGTGCTTTGGAACAGTTAATGAGTACTGAATAGCTGCAAAGTTCTTATTGTCATAAGATCTTCCTTGTATCTCTGTATCTGGAGTCTTCTGGAGGATTAGGTGGCAACTGGGAAGATGGTGTCTGAGGTCACTGAAGACTCTAGAGGTCAGAGAATTCGTCTGTGTACACCTTTGTGTGTGAGTGCGTGTTTTATGTTATCTGTGTAATAGTGTATATTGTTGTATGTGTGTGACCATGCATTTGTTTATATTATTAGTTAACTAGTGCTGTTATAACATAAATACCACAAGTGGATGGCTTTAACAAAGGGAAATTTACTCTCTCACAGTCTAGTAGGCTAGAAGTCCAAATTCTGGGTGCCAGGTCCAGGGAATTTTTCTCTCTCTGTTGGTTCTGGCAGAATGTCATTGTTATCAATCTTCTCCCTGTCTAGGAGCTTCTTAGGTACAGGGGCTCCTGGCACTGCCTTCTTGGTAGTATAAGGTCCACATGTCTCTCTGCTGGCTTCTCTCTTTCGTATCTCAAAAGAGATTGTCTAAGACTCAACCTAATCTTGTAAACTGAGTCCTGATTAATTAACATAACTGCTGCTAATCTCACCTCATTAACATCATAGAGGTAAGATTTACAACATATAGGAAAATCACATCAGATGACAAAATGGTGGACAACCACACAATACTGGGAATCATGGACTAGACAAGTTGACACACGTTTTGGGGGGATACAATTCAATCCATGACATTCCACCCTTTGGCTCCCAAAAATTCATGTCTTTGCCGCATGTAAAACACATTCAGTCATCATATCATTGAAAACGTAATACAGCAACCCAAGTCCAAAATCCAAAAATTCCTCTTTATCTGTGAAATCTAGAATACCAGTTATCTGCTTCCAAAGTACAATGGTGGAACAGGCACAAGCTAGACATTTCTATTACAAATGGGAGAAATTGGAAACAGGCACCAAGCAAGTCAGCAGAACACGTTACATTAGCTCTCAAGGCTTGAAAATAATCTTTTGTTCTCTGAGATCATCTGGGAAGTGGCCCAGCCCTCCAGACTCTGGGTTTTGGCCACACCTTCCAGATTCTGGGGTGGAGGTCCTTTGGCCCTGGGCTTCAGCTCTGCCTTCCAGGCCCACTGGGACAGAAACTCTGCTCCCTTGGTGGCCTCATACTCCTAGTCCGTCTGAGTGGTAACTCCACCCTTTGAGACCCCAGAGGTCGTGGCCTTACCCTTTGAGACTGAGGTAGCTCTGCTTCCTGTGTTCCTTGTCTCTTCAGCTTCTGCTTCCTGGCTTCTCGGCCTCTAGGCCCTCGGGGCTTTCTGTCCATGACTACCCTCCTGGGGCAAATGTTCCAAGCTCTTTAGCTCCACCGATAAGTGCCTGGAGACACCACCTTCTACCAGTAAACTTTGGCCAGAAGGCACTCAGTTTTCTTGCTTTGTGGGTCAGCAAGCCTAGCTCCACGGATAACTGCTCAGGGACATCCCACTCCTCCAGAAAGCCTCCTGTGCAAAGGCACTCAGCTCTCTCACTCTGTGGGTCGGCTCCAGTGCTGTCTCACACTGGTCTCCTGGTTCTGCTGCTGCCATTTCTCTGCTGCTGCTTCTCACCATCTGCACCGTCTCCTGTGTAACAGTTCTCCTCATTTCCTTCTGAGTCCTCACCAGAATTGTCTAATGTCCATAACTCCACCAACAGTCTCTTCAAGGCAATCTAGACTTTTACTATTAGGCATTTTAAAACTCTTCCAGCCTCTACCCATTCACAGTTTCAAAACTGCTTCCATGTTTTAGGTATTTGTTAGAGCAGCACCCCACTCCTGGTACCAAATTCTACCTTAGGCTGGGTTCTCTGGAGAAGCAAAACCAGCAAAGCATATAAATATGTATAAATAGAGAGATTTATATTAAGAAAATGGCTCACACGATTGTAGAGGCTGGAATGTCCCAAGTTGTGGGTCAAGATAGAGGCTTCTCCTGATTCACGTAGCTGCAGGCCCTGCGGAACCCAAGATTGGCAGGTCAGCCAGCAGGGCACTTGCTCGCAGTCTGCAAAAATTGATGAATCCCAAGATCGGCAGACAAGACAGCAGATAAGCTGCTGGCTAAAGTCCCAAGAACCGGAAGTCAGACAAACAGGAGGCAGCTTCAGGATCCAGAGTGAGCAAAAGCCCACAAGTCTTGTCAGAAAGTCCACTTACATATTTGATGCAGGCCACACCCCTAAGGAAACTCCCTTTCAACTTATTGGCTACTCACAGCAGATCCCATCATGGAGGTGATCACATTATATCAAATCTCATCAAGGAAGTGATCACATCATCATATGACTGCCAAACTACATCTTAACTGCCAAACCACTGAGAATCATGGCCCAGACAAGTTGACATATAAACTTAATGATCACAATTATATATATGTGAATTGCGTACACACTGACATCACCCAAAATGGACATAATTTACTGGTGAATTAAATACTTGCTCAATAATGAATAGATGTCTTTTTGTAAGTGTATACTCAATAGAAGACCATTTTCACCACTGAATTTAGGCAGGTGTTGTGACTTGTTTTGGTCAATAAGATGTTAGCAAACATGTTAAGAGTCTTGAAAAGGGCTGTGCATGGTGGCTTTCTCCTTGGGAGCCCAAAGACTGCTGTGTGAAGAAACACATGCTAGTCTAATAGAGAATGATGACCACAGAAAGAGAGGCTAGAGCTGTTCCAAGTATTCTGGCCATACTAGGTGAAGCCTACAGTTGTTAGGGAAATGTTCTAGAACGTCCAGCCACATGAAACTCAACCCAGTCTAGTACTGCTCAACTGACCCATAGAATTGTGAGCGAATAAAAGATTGTTGTTTTAAGCCACTATGTTTTGGGTTGGTTTTTTTTACAAAGTTCACACACTTCTCATATTCCTGAAGCATTCACAATCCTTGTCAGTGCTGATGACTTCTTATTGAGAACACTTACAACTCTCTGCCTGAGAACAATTTCACTTCTTCTAAGAACAGGGGCAAACTCTGTCTGCTTTCAGACAGGCCAGATGGGATAGGGATTTAATGACTTCAGAAGAATCTTAGTCAAAGACAGGTGGGAACTGGTGGAAACAAATCCCAGCTATTATACATTGGGTAGGACAACTCTGAGGCATGTTCTAAGAGGACCATTTCTCAGAGGTGTGAACCCCAATTCCTCTCATTGATAACTTACTATTACCATACACTCTATTGACTACCTTTCCATGTCTCAGACTTAAGGTAGTAAATACAGAAATGGTCTTATGAAGACACTCAGGATAGGATTCTGGCTTACTATCACTTCATGATCAAAGAGCAATAGAGCACATTGCTGGTGTTAGGTGGGATGGTGATAACTATGGACTGCAGAAGTAGCATAACTACTAAGATTCTCACCTGATGTAAATTGGCTTGGTGTATTGTTGGGAGGGGAAGCACTGCCTTAAAAAACAAATAGAGCTTTTCAAACATGGTGCTATAGTCAGAAGCACCATGCCATCCCTCCGCAGCAAAGAGGAGAAAAACTAAGTCAAACAGAGTCACACATCAATCCTGAAATCTTACACATCAAATGAAGAGATAAAGAATGCAGTCAAACACCAAAAGGAATAAGAAACTGACAGAGAACAGACAGCGAGGAGAGATACATGCAGAGGTTCCCTGTCAACTACTGCAGCACGGATCTGGCATCTTGGACTCCTATCGGAGATCAGCAAACAGGGGGTACGAGAAAGCAGATTCACGGAGCTTCCAGCAGGAGACAAAACAACTGGTAACCAGCGATATAGGCTTTCTCACCCTCCACCCTTCTTCACCCCCACTTAGCCTCCTCTGCTTCCTGCAGCCACAGTTTCTTGGCCGGGAAGCACCCCAGTGTCACTTGGATTCCACCCTCCCGCACTGGCCAGCTCTGAGTGCCTTTTGTTGGCTGCTGGTGTTGCTTTTTTCCACTTCTTTAGATATCTTCCTTAGCTCTCACCACCTCCCCCTCCTTTCTCTCAAATACCGGGTTCTGTGTGCCATCTTTGCTTCTTCCTGAAAGGCTGAAAAACACTGCTTGACTGTGAAACTGCTTCCCAGCATGTGCCGCCACACTGGTAGGACCCCCAGGGCTTTTTTGTTTGTTTGCTCTGATTTGTTCTGTTTTGATTTGTTTGTTTTCTTTTTCTTTTCTCGGCTTGGGAGCCTCTTCCAGCCGGGCAGCACCATGCGGCTTGGAAGCTACTCCCTGACTCTGCGCAGATGCACAGGGACATCCCTGGGAGCATTTCTTTTTTCTTGTTTGTTTGTTTTTTTGTTTTTTGTTTCTTTGTTTTCTTCTCTCTCTTATTGCCTTTTTGTCTTTCTTCATTTCCAGTTTATCAATTTATTCACTTTTTTCTTTTACCCTTTTTCTTTTTTTTATTTTTGTTTTTCCTCATTTCTCAGTCTGTCATCTCTCCACTCCAATAGCAAGCTCCCTTAGCACTCTTTTTTGTTTGTGTGTATGTTTGTCGCTCCTGTTCCTCTCTCCTCTCCCTCATCTTTTCCATACCCATCTTAGCTCCACACATCACAATCTACCCCCTCCTTCCTGCCTACCTGCACTGTGTGCTGAACATCACACTCCCAAGCAGCACAGGCACTGCCTACTGGAACCTGCCCTGCAGTGATTCCCAGTGTACACTGTCAGCAGTGGTACGTGCCATAAACAACCCACCTCAGCAACTCCCCTTCAGCTGGACCTGCCCTGCTGTACCATACTTGAGTGACTGACCCTGCCCATTGGAGAAGGATGTGAAAAGTATAGTGCTCACAGATGAGCAAACAACAAAGAACACACAGCCCACCTGCTCAGACATAACCAAATAAAACAAAAAGCAGGATGAAACAAGCAAATCTACAATCAGTAAATGAGGAAAATAACCACTGAATATCCCGAAGACAGAAGACAATATCAAAACATTTACAAAAACAAGACAGGATGGCTCCAGTAGGCATCCAAAACAAAACACCAGATG
>NW_004443974.1:6733970-6736448 GCF_000243295.1 Trichechus manatus latirostris
TAGAAACTTTTGAAATGGTATAACTTTGGCTATGTATATTTTCACCAAAAGAAAAAGTCCTCCAAGGTTGAGAAGGGAGAGTGTTGACATGTCATGGGGTTGTTAACCAATGTCATAAAATGATATGTGTACTGACTGTTTAATGAGAAACTATTTGTTCTGTAAACCTTCATCTAGTGTACAATAAAAAAAATTAAAAAAAACAAACAAAACCAAATACAGCTCTTTGAATGATATGGACAGTTGGCAATTATAAGATCCATGGAGTTGGCTGACCTTTGTTAATGATCATTTTCCCAATGTGGGGAAAAATAACAATCTCAGTTCAGTCAGCTAACAATTCAAGACAGTGTGTGAAAGTCAGAAAGTTCATGTGACCTTTAAATAGACCCTCATTTTCTTTTTTGGAAAGCAGACAGTGCAGAAAGGAAGGCACAAGATTTGATCATAAGAGGTTGGAAAATATCCTGTCAATAACATAGCAGATTGAGCTTAACTTCAGGGAAAAAAGAATGTGAGTGGCCAGGGGAAGAACTATAGCAGAATCTGGCATATCCTGCCAAGATCCCTGGGTACTCACTGTTTATGAATATGCCAATGACTTCTCACTCTAAGTACCAACAACCTTCTGACTGAGGAATTTCTGTCTAGAGACACGTGTTTGGCTTATGCATGGGGCTGGCTGGAAGTGCTGAGGAGTTAAGACTCCTGGAAATAGCCCTTAGTAAATGGTGATAGGAATTGGTGAATATAGACCTCAGTTTCCTCTCCCTTTGGTAAAATAATTTAAGGAGTGTTTTCTACTGATGCCTGAGATGTTTGGAGGATTGGTTCCCAGTTACCCGTAGCAGTAACCTACTCAATAGCATCGCCTTTAATGGCTGCCCTCTCTTCTCTGTCTTATTGCCCATTCCATAATTGACATCCTAGGATCCTCCAAAGTAAATTACTTTCATTCAAATCCTTTTTCTCAGGGTTTCATTCATCTGTGTGGATATCTTAGTTATTTGTGGGAAGGACTGTGATACTTTTTGGATTCTGGAGCACCATTATGTGTCATGATGTGAGCTGTTTCCTAACACTTTAACGTGGTTAATTTTACGTCATGTGAATTCTACCTCATTAAGAAAAGAAACCTTGCTTAGGCAGATGACTATACCTTCTTGGATGACTAGGGAAAGATCATTTTATGTCTGCTGCTCCAGTGCCATTTTTATCAGTTCCCCATTTTACTTTCAGAAGTATCCCACTTTGGGTAATAAACTGTAAGACTGCTTTATCTCTAAGGCATAGGCTTCTCACTAATATATAAACTCCAAGGGGAATGAGTTTGTCTGTCATTTACTTCTATATCCCAGTGGTAGCTCAACTCTGACCCATAATTGAATAAGTGGTTTTCCCAGAGTAAGGTCTGTTCGATGCTTGGAGTCTTATGTCTTTCTGTTGCTAGACTGATACATTCTGAAGATTCAAGCAGAAAAATGTCTGGACAATTGACTGATGTTTTTCTGTAAATTCACTCATTCCCTAGGATAAAGTTTACAGTGAACACTTGTTAATGATGATTCCCATTTCTCAATGCCTTTTCACTCCTCTTCATCTACAGTAGAAAAGACAGGCATGAAAAGGAAGAATCAGAGTGATGTGGCCAAATTCCTCCTCATGTGGCTTCTTATCTAGTCAAAGTGGCAGAGGATGTACTTTGCCAGTTATGTTGTTTAGACATTGCCTGGCTAGCTTGATTAGTTATGCCAAGATTAAAAGATTTAAATCATATTGCTTTTCCTATAATCTTATTACGCTCTAAGACCCTAGTACATACGGTGGAAGATATGAACCCACCAAAATGTTTTAACGATTGTCTTTATCTGCTATGAAGTATATATTTAAACCCCTCTAGTGTGAGCTTGGAAACCCTGGTGATGTAGTAGTTAATAGTTATGGCTGCTAACCAAAAGGTTGGTAGTTCAAATCCACCACGCACTCCTTGGAAACTCTGTAGGGCAGTTCTACTCTGCTCTACTCTGCTGTTCTACTCTGTCCTATAGGGTCGCTCTGAGTCGGAGATCGACTCAATGGCAGTGGGTTTGGTTTTGGTTTAGTGTGAGCTCATTTAAGCATTAAGAAACATTTTTAAAGATAATATCACAAAATCATAAAACAATGGTTAATATGAAAAATTAAGATGAATCATAAAATGAGTAGTTCTGAGGGCTCACATGTTGCCAGGATATTGCTTTTACCCAAAAGTGAAAGTGGAAAACCTTAGAATTCAAGAGGCATGGGCGAGAGCATTAAGAAATACCTTGCCTCAGGAAGGTCATGGAAGCCCCATAGACACATCCAAACTCCCTGAGGGACTGAATTGCTGGGAGGAGGGCTCTGGGGACCATGGTCTAGGGGAACATCTAGCTCAATTGGCATGACACAGCTTATAAAGACAATGCTCTACATTCTACCTTGGTGAGTAGTGTCTGG
>NW_004443974.1:6737139-6819315 GCF_000243295.1 Trichechus manatus latirostris
TGGAAGAGCGTAGTCAATGTCACTGAACTGTCCATGTAGAAATTTTTGAAATGGTGTATCTTTGACTATGTGTATTTTCACCAAAAAAAAAAAAAAAAAAAAAGAGGTTGAGAAGTTAGAGGGTTGATATGTTGTGGGGTTGTTAACCAATGTCATAAAACAACAAGTGTACTTCTGTTTCATGAGAAACTATTTGTTCCGTAAGCCTTCACCTGAAGTACAATAAAAAAAAAAAGAAATACCTTACCTCAGTAGTGGGGAAAAATTGACCCCAGACTAAGTACTTGCAGCTCTGATCCCGCTTAACAGAGCTTAAAAATAAGACCTGAAATGATTAAACTTTTTCCAAGTAACATAACAGTATCTTAGAACAAAGCTAACATTATTTGTAGGAATAAAAAAATACCCAGCAATCAACAAGTTAAAATCGACAATGTCTACCACCCAGTCAAATATTACCAGCGGTGGGAAAAGGCAGGAAAATACAACCCAGAATGAGGAGAAAAATCAGTCGGTGGAGACTGATCCAGAAATGATGCAGATGATAATTTGAGCAGATAAGGGCATTAAAACAATTATTATGACTAATGAGTTAAAACTAAAAGCTTGGAAAAAATATACTATGCCAACAGTAATTAAAGCAAGCTGGAGTGGCTACATTAACATAAAAAAGTAGGTATCAGAGCAAATAGTCTTATTCAGAAAAAAGAGCATCTTTTTTATGATTTAGGTGAAAGTGTACAGAACAAATTAGTTTCTCATTAAACAGTTAATACACAAATTGTTTTGTGACATTAGTTGCCAACCCCACAATGTGTCAACACTCTCCCCTTCCCCACCCCATGTTCCCTGTTTCCATTTGTCCAGTTTTCCCTTCCTGCCTTCTTCTCTTTGGTTTTGGGGTGGTGTGCCCATTAGTCTTGTATACATGAATTGAACTATGAAGCGCGTTCCTCACCTGTGTTGTTGTTGGCCCTATAGACCTGTTTAATATTTGGCTGAAGGTTGAACCTTTGACTGACTTCAGTACTGAGTTAAAAAGGTGTCTGAAGGGCATACTCTTGGGATTTCTCCCATCTCTGTCAGACCAGCAAGCCTTGTTTTGTTTTTGTGAATTTGAATTTTGTTCTACATTTTTCTCCTGCTCTGTCCGGGATCCTCTATTGTGATCCCTGCCAAAACAGTCAATGGTGGTAACCAGGCACCATCTAGTTGTTCTGGGCTCAGTCTGATGGAGGTTGTGGTAGTAGTGGTCCATTGGTCCTTTGGGCTAATCTTTCCCTTGTGTCTTTGGTTTTTTCATTCTCCTTTGCTCCAGCTAGGATGGCACCAGTAGATGTATCTTAGAAGGCTGCTTGCAGGCTTTTAAGACCCCAGTCACTATTCATCACAGTTGGATGTAGAACATTTTCTTAATAGACTATGTTACACCAATTGAGCTAGATGTCCCCCAAGACCAGGGTCCCCAGCCCTTAACCCAGTAGCTCAGTCTCTCAGGGCTTTTAGATGTGTCTATGAAGCTTCTATAACTTTGCTCTGGAAAAATTGTGCTGACTTGCCCAGTGTTGTGTACTATCTTACCCTTCACCAAAGTTACCACTTATCTACTATCTAATTAGTGTATTTCCCTCCCCTCCCGAGTAACAATCATAGATTGTTTTTTCTGTGTGTAAACCTTTTCATGAGTTTTTATAATTGTTGTCTCATATAGTATTTGTCCTTTTGTGATTGATGTATTTCACTCAGCATAATGCCCTCCAGATTCATCCATGTTGCGAGATGTTTCACAGATTCATCATTGTTCTTTATCGTTGTGTAGTATTCCACTGTGTGTATATACCATAGTTTATCCATTCATCTGTTGATGGGCACTTAGATTGTTTCCATCTTTTTCCTATTGTGAATAATGCTGAAATGAACATGGGTGAGCATATGTCTATTTATGTACTGGCTCTTATTTCTCTAGGATATATTTCTAGGAGTGAGATTGCTGGATCATATGGTATTTCTATTTCTAGCTTTTTAAGGAAGCACCATATTGTTTTCCAAAATAGTTGTACCATTTTGCATTCCCACCAGTAGGTGCATAAGACTTCCAATATCCCAGCAACCTCTTCAACATTTGTTATTTTCTGTTTTTTTTTAATTCGTACCAGTAATGTCTGGGTGAGATGGTATCTCATTGTAGTTTTGATTTGCATTTCTCTAATCGTTAGTTATCTTGAGCATGTCCTCATGTATCTGTTAGCCACCTGAATGTCTTCTTTGGTGAAGTGTCTGTTAATATCCTCGGCCCATTTTTTAATTGGATTATTAGTCTTTTTATTGTAGAGGTGTCAGATTTTCCTATAAATTTTAGAGATTAGACTTTTGTCAGATATGTTATAGCCAAAATTCTTTTCCCATTCTGTAGGTTCTGTTTTTACACCTTTGGTGAAGTCTTTTGATGAGCATAAGTGGTTACTTTTTAGGAGATCCCATTTATCCAAGAAAAAGAAATAAAGGGCATCCAAATTGGTAAGAAAGAAGTAAAATTATCCCTCTTCGCAGATGATATGATACTATACACAGAGAACCCTAGAGACTCCACAAGAAAACTACTGGAACTAATAGAAAGATTCAGCAGAGTAGCAGGACACATGATAAACATACAAAAATCAGTTAGATCCCTATACACCAATAAAGAGAACTACAAAAAGGAAACCAGGAAAGCAATACCATTTACAATAGCCCCTAAAAAATAAAGGAATAAATCTAACCAGGGACGTAAAAGACCTATACAAAGAAAACTACAAAACGTTACTGCAAGAAACCAAAAGAGACATACACAAATGGAAAAACATACCATACTTGTGGGTAGGTAGACTCAACATTATGAAAATGTCAATTCTACCCAAAGCAGTCTGCAAATACAATGCAAACCCAATTCAATTACCACAGCATTCTTAAATGAGATGGAAAAACTAATCATTAACTTTACATGGAAAGGAAAGGGGCCCCAGATAAGTAAAGCATTATTGAAGAAGAACATAGTAGGAGGCCTCGCCCTACATGACCTCAGAACCTACTATACAGCTACAGTAGTCAAAACAGCCTGGTATTGGTACAACGACAGACATGTTGACCAATGGAACAGAATTAAGGAACCCAAACGTACATCCATCTACCTTCAGCCACCTGATCTTTGACAAAGGCCCAAAGTCCATTAAATGGGAAATAGTGTTTTTAACAAATGGTGCTGGCAAAACTGGGTGTTCATCTGTAAAAAAAAAAATGAAACAGGACCCATACCTCACACCATATACAAAAACTAATTCAAAATGGATCAAAGACATAACTATAAAACCAAAATCTATAAAGATCATGGAAGAAAAAATAGGGTCAACATGAGGGGCCCTAATATATGGCATAAACAACATACAAACCATTTTTAACAAGAGAATCATTGTTAATGATAAAGGGGTCAAGGCATTCAACAATTCTAAACTTTTGTGTACCTAATAACAATTGCTTCAAAATACATAAAATAAAAACTGATAGAGGAGAAAAAGACAAATCCATAATTATAGTTGAAACATTTCACAAGCCTCTTTTCATAATTGATATAGTAAGTGGACAGAAAATGAGTAAAGATATAGAAGACTTGAACAACCCTATGAACCAACCAGGCAATGTTTTGTTATATTACATATAAGGTCACCATGAGTCAGAACTGACTGAATGGCAACTAACAACAACCACAACAACAAATAAACCAATTTAACTGATATTTATAGAATATGCTTAACCTCTCCCTCCAGAACAAAAAAAGAGTATACAGTTTTTAATATTTACTAAGACAGAGTATATGTTGGGCTGCAAAACAAGTCTCAGTAAATTTAGAAGTATTCCAGTCATACTTACTATGTGTTCTGGCCACAGTGAAATTAAGTTATAAATCAATAACAGAAGGACTTCTGGAAAATAAACTAAATAATTGAAAACATTGTAAAAGAACTTCAACTAGCTTACAGATTAAAGAAGAAATTAAAAGGAAAATTAGAAATTATTTTAAGCAACATTGATGAATATCAATAACCTTCTACTTGGCAAAAGCAGCCAGAAACAAAAGAATACAGAATAACTTAAATGTAAAAGCCAAAACAACAAAATTACTAGAAGAAAACAAAAAAAGAACATCTTTGTGATGTTGAAGAAGCAAAGATTTCTTAGTGAGAACACAGAAAATAAGTAGGCAAACTACAGAAAGTATTTCATATATATGTATATATAAAACGAAGGACTTATATCAAAAATATATAAAGATCTAGAACTCAATAATAAGAAAGGTAAACAATAACAAAAGAAGAAACATTTTGCAAGAGAAAATAGATTCAATAAGTACATGAATAAGTGACCAGCACCCTTAGTCGAACCCCTAAAACTATGCTCCCCAGACACTCTGCTAACTAAGAACTGAAACCATTCCCAAAGCCTTCTTTTCAGACAAAGATTAAACAGGACTATAAAACAAAAAATAAAACACATGAGGAACATGCTTCTCAGTTCAAACAAACATGGGAAACAAAATGGGCAACTCCTGTCCAAAAGCAAGATGAGAAGGCAGGAAGGGACAGGAACTGGATGAATGCACGCACACAGGGAACCTGGGGTGGAAAGGGGAGCGTCTTGTCACATTGTGGGAATTGCAACCAATGTCACAAAACAACATGTGTATGAATTTTTGAATATGAAATTAATTTGAGCTGTAAACTTTCACCGAAAGAACAATAAAATTTAAAAAAAGAAAGAAAGAAATATCTCGACTCTGTAGTGGGGAAAAATTGACCCTAGACTAAGTGCAGTTCTGGTTCCACCTAACAGAGCTTAAAAACAAGACCTGAAATGATTAAACTTTTTCCAAGTAACATAACTGCATCTCAGAACAAAGCTAACACTATTTGTAGGAATATAAAAATATCCAGCAATCAACAAGTTAAAATCTTCAATGTCTACCACCCAGTCAAATATTACCAGGGATGGAAAATAAAACCCAGAATGAGGAGAAAAATCAGTCAATGGAGACTGACCCAGAAATGATGTAGATGATAATTAGAGCAGATAAGGGCATTAAAACAATTATTATGACTAATGGGTTAAAAGTAAAAGGTAGGAAAAAAAATACTATGCTAACACGAATTAAAATCAAGCTGGGATTGTTATATTAATATAAAAAAGTAGATTCCAGAGCAAAAAATATTATCCAGAATAAAGAGATTTATTCTTAATGACAAAGGGGTCGAGGCGTTAGGGGAGCTAACATTTCTAAACTTCCGTGTACCTAATAACGATAGCTTCAAAATACGTGAAATAAAAACTGAGGAGAAAAAGACAAATCCACAATTATAGTCGAATCATTTCACAAGGCCTCTTTCCATAATTGATATAGTAAATGGACAGAAAATCAATAAAGATATAGAAGATTTGAACAACTCTATGAACCGACAACGCAATGTTTCATTATATTATACATAAGGTCACCATGAGTCGGAAGTGATTGGATAGCAACTAACAACAACAACAAATGAGCCAACTTAACTGATATTTATAGAATATTCTTAAACCCTTCCCCCAGAAAAAGAAAAACTGAGTATACAGTTTTTAATAATTACCAAAACAAGTTTCAGTAAATTTACAAGTATTCCAGTCATACTTATCATGTGTTCTGGCCACAATGAAATTAAGTTCAGATCAATAACAGAAGGATTTCTGGAAAATAAACTAAATAATTGAAAACACCACGAAAGAACTTTAACTAGCTTACAGGTTAAAGAAGAAATTAAAAGGAAAATTAGAAATTATTTTAAGCAACACTGATGAATATCACTAACCTTTTATTGAGCAAAAGCAGGCAGATAAAAAAAATACAGATTGATTGAAATGTAAAAGCCAAAACAACAAAACCACTAGAAGAAAATAAAACAAAACAAAAAAAATCTCTGTGATGTTGGAGAAGCAAAGATTTCTTAGCGAGAACACAGAAAACATAATATGTAAAAGAAAAAAATGATTGATTAGAATCCATCAAAATTAAAATATGTCTTATCAAATGACACCTTCAAAAAAATAAATAGGCAAGCCACAGAAAATATTTCATATATATAGGTCTAACAAACAACTTGTATCAAGAATATATCAAGATCTCCTACAACTCACTAATAAGAAAGGTAAAAAGCTCAATAACAAAAGACTTGAATAAATATTTTGCAAGAGAAGATAGGGTCAATAAGTACATGAATAACTGCTCAGCACCCTTAGTCAACATAGGAATGAAAAAAAAAAAAACAAAAAAAACAAAAAATGAGATACCATAGCAAACCCACTATAACGGCAAAAATGAAAAAAAAATTGACATCAAATGTTGGTGCAAAGGTAGGGTTCTTGAACTAACAAGGGGTTCAGAGGCAAGAGACCTGGGTTACAACCTCCAACTTGGATTATTATGGGCTCCCTTAATCACATTTTCCCCAGTGTAAACTGAGAGGGCAAAAAGTTTTGTGAACCACTAAGTTCCTAGTGGATTTTTGTGTCTGTTATCATCATTCCCCAAGGCTGAACTCTCCTATTGCCTGCTATCAACAAACAGTTCTACACCCATGGGAAGCCAAAAAGAAAATTTAGTGATTATTTGTTGTTTGTCTCTAATTTGGAGTTTGGGGTTCTTTACATCTGGGGTCCTCTCCATGGTTTATAAAGTTAGATCTCAAGCCCATTGCTCAGGAGTTGTGAACAATAGTGGCTGAATAGATCCACCTTGTTTGGTTGTGAACAGATAACTAACTCTTCTTCCTGCTGCAATGTATCTCTGAGACTCTTAGAGACTCTGCATGTTTCTTTTTTGGATTCTGGGTCTTCATGAAAGAAATGGAAGAACTATCCCATGCCTTGTAGCTGAAGGTATCTGTGCTCATCACGTGAGAGCCCATTTTACAGCAAGAGTATAATTTAGATTCAGTCATATGATTATCTGCGTTTGTGTGTGTTTACCTGTGCAGGTGTTCAGTGTATGCTCATGATTGCTAGCATGATTCTACTCCTTAAACAAGATTAAGATAGACAGCCTCATGTAGACTAATTTATCTGGAATGGATCATTTACCAAATTTTTAGAGGATGGGGTAAACACCTATCTCATCTCATTTGTTTTTAATCCCCCATTGAGTTCTGTTGTTTTTTTCCTCCAAATTTTATCCCAAATCTCCTCAATTATCCTCATCATCCCTGCCATAATCCAGGTACACACAGCCATTAATTTGTACCTGAACTACTGCAATAGCCTTCTATTAAGATCCCTGTTGACACTCTTGCCTTCTTATATTCTGTTCTCCACTTAGTAGCCAGCAAGATATTTAAAATTTTTAAATCACTCATTTGATAAATCTTTTCATGGGTGTTCTATTGCTCTGAAAATAGAATTAAAACTTTCTAGTAAGGTAGAACAGGCATGACATAATCTGCCTCCTAGATAATTCTCCAACCTCAGATCCTTCCCTTGCTCATGATACTCCTGCATTTTCTCTGTTCCTCAAATACCCTAGCCCTTTTCTCTTTCAAGTTCTTACACTTACCTAGATTGCCCATTTCTAGAAACTTCACATGACATGCTCTTTCTTATTATGTAGGACTAATTTAACAGAATCCATCACAATGGGCTTTCTTGCAACCTTAGCTTCTTTTAATTTAACAATATCTGTTAAAATCATAAATACACATACCCTGCAATTTCATTTCTAGAAATTACTAATATATTTGCCCATGCGCAAAATGACATAGGAGCCATGTTATTTATTGTGGTATTGCTAGAAATAACAAAACATTACAAGCACCCTAAATGTCAGTCAGCCAATTAGCACTCTTATAATGATATATTTGTGATTATGATTAACATAGTAATGTTCAGCCAAATTGAATGTATAATTCTTCTCAGGTAACAATGTCTTCTTAACAGCATTTAAAACTTAGTGGACAGAAGAACGTAGGGGTTTTAGATACCATGTTTAAAATTGGAGAGTTGTTGGTTAGCACAAATGGTTAAGAGCTTGGCTGATAACAAAAAGGTTGGCAGTTCAAATCTAACCAGAGGTGTCTCAAAACAAAGTTCTGGCAATCTGCTTGCCAAAGATCACAGTCATTGAAACCTTTATGGTATGCAGTTCTACTCTAAAACACGTAAGATCAAAACAAGTCAGAATCAACTTGATGGCAACTAGTTTGGTTTTTGTGTTTTAGTCAAGTTGGGAGAATTTGTAGATTCTGAAATCTTTGGTTAATACCCAATGTGAATCATGGGTCTTTTAATGAGGCACCTCTCAGCCTGCAGAGTGAAAGACCTTGAGATTGATTAGCATTCTTTATATATTACATGAGTTCTATTTTGTAAGAGACACAGGCATCATATTTCTTTTTCTTACTATTTTGTCAATGTTCATATGAATCGGACTAAGACTAACTGATCTGAAGACGAGAGAGGAATGATAGTATTCAGAGCATAAGGAACATTCTAAATGAGAAAAAATCAGGCGTGTGTCACTGGCATACAACTAGGTTAGGATCAGTTTGAAAGGAGAAGGTGCTATTTGGTAAACTAGCCTAGACAAACAATTACAAAGACCTTCTTCTTGGACCATTACAAGGTATGACTGGAAAAGCCAACATCTTCCATAGTGTTGTGAAAACTTGAACAAAAGTGATCTGGCTTGAATTGAGGAAATAAATCAGGTCAGAACTTGGAAGAGAAACTAGTCTTTATTCTTTTCCTTTCAAAAAACATTCCTTTAGAAGGAGTGATGGTGGACCAAAAATGTTGAGGAGTGGGAAGGGATTTTGTTGAAGGAAGGACTCCTGGCTATATTACAAGGTACGTCACTAGATCTTTGTTATTGATCTAGATTCCTGTCCTTAATGACTTTACCTTGTCTAGTTACTTATGATGTTTCTCACCAAGTATCCAAATCCTAATTTCTTTCTGTGAGATCCAGAGCAGCCCACTAGGTCTCTTAACTTGATCCAATTTATGGAAGTCAAACATTAGCCAAATATTGTGTGAGAGGAATAAGTAGGGTCAAGAGCCACCAACGGACCAATTGGAGAGCCTTTCTAACAACTAGTTACTGACCAAGCCTTGCACCCTAGTTTCTTAATCTCAGATTCCTGTTATAAACGAACTTCTCAAGTTTAAACATGGTCTGATCTGATAAATCGTTCTGATGCTTCATGGTTCCCACAAAAGAGTTTTGTTGTTTTCTAGATGGACACATAATAAACAGGTCAGATCATTACTACTCAATTACCTGGGAAAAATGCATTAGATATTCAGATTAAGGTTTACATATTGATTAGTTCAAAAACATGTTCTCATTATTGGACATTAGAATGACTTCTTATTCTTTCGCATTTCCATATGTCTTTTCACCTACAGCAAAAAAAGAAGAACAGGATGAGGAGAGATAATCAGAGCAATGTGTCTGAATTCCTTCTTGTAGGGCTCCCCATACAGCCACAGGAGCAGGGAATGTTCTTCGCCCTGTTCCTGGGCGTGTACATCACCACAGTGCTGGGAAACCTGCTAATCTTCCTGCTCATCAGGCTGGACTCCCACCTCCACACACCCATGTACTTCTTTCTCAGCCACTTAGCCCTCACTGACATCTCTTTCTCATCAGTCACAGCACCAAAGATGCTGATGAACATGCAGACACACAGTCAATCCATCTCATATAGTGGGTGCATTTGTCAGGTGTATTTTTCCATATTCTTTGCTGATATTGACAGTTTCCTTATCACCTCAATGGCCTATGACAGGTACTTGGCCATTTGTCACCCCCTCCACTATCCCACTATCATGAGTCAGAGCCTGTGTTTCTTGCTAGTAATTGTGTCCTGGGTCTTATCTTTTGCCAGTGCTCTGTTGCACACCCTGCTCCTGGCCCGACTGTCCTTTTATGGAGACAACATTCTCCCCAACTTCTTCTGTGACATCTCTGCCTTACTGAAGCTGTCCAGCTCAGACACCACAACAAATGAGCTCATTATTCTTACTGCAGGGGGCGTGGTCATTACCCTTCCACTCATATGCATCCTGGTCTCTTATGGTCGCATTGGGTCCACCATCCTGAGAGTCCCCTCGACCAAGGGGATCTGCAAAGCCTTGTCCACTTGTGGTTCTCATCTCTCTGTTGTGTCTCTTTACTATGGGGTAATTATTGGATTGTACATTTTCCCCTCACCCAGTGACTCCAATGGCAAGGATGTCATTTTGGCTGTATTGTACACTCTGGTCACTCCCATGCTAAATCCCTTTATCTACAGTCTGAGAAATAGGGACATTAAAGGAGCTCTGCGAAATATACTCAGTAGAAGAAAGTTTTCACTATAATGTACACTTAATCTAGGTTGGTGTTGTGACTTGTTTTGTTCAATAAGGTATCGGCAAAAATAAAAACAGACTTGAAAAGCACTGTGCTTGGTGTCTTGCTCTTTCTTGCTATTGAGACCCTGAGTCCATCATTTGAAGTAACACACATTAGTCTAATGCAGAATGAAAGACTAGAGGAAGAGAGGCTCCAGCTGTTTCAACCATCCTGGCCATACCCAGAGAGGCCCTCAGGTATTAGTGAGACTTTCTAGAACATTCAGCTAGACAATGCAGCCCAATGTAGTACTGTGAGCAAATAAAATGGTTGTTCTTTTAACCACTGTGTTCTGAGTTGGTTTCTTTCACAAAGTTAAATGATACATTTCTTATATTCCTGTGGCATTCACAATCCGTGTCCATTGTGATGACTTCTTACTGAGAACACCTATGACTGTCTGCCTGAGAACTATCTTGCTTCCTCTGAGAACAGAGGCAAACTTTGTGTGCTCTCAGGAAGGACAGATAGGATGTTTTAATGGCTCCAGAAGAGTCTCTTAGTCAAATACAGGTGTGAGTTGGTGGTAACAAATCCCAGTTATCCTACATATTGAGTGGGATAACTCGGAGGCATGTTCTAAGAGGACCATTTCTCAGAGGTCTGAATCCCAATTTCCCTCAGTGGTAACTTATTATTACCATACACAGTATTGACTACATACCTTTCTATGTCTCACATCCCCACTGTCCTACTGTTCTTCCTGGAATCATCTTCCTAACAAACTACTTATATTCAAATACTTTCCTCATGATCTTCTGGGGGAACTCAACCTAGGACAAGTACAGAAGTGGTCCTGAGAGGACACTCAGGAAAGGATTCTTGTTTAGGATCACTTGCTGTCCAGGGAGCAATGGAGCACATCGCTGGTGTTAGGTTGGGTGGTGATAACTGTGGAGTGCAGAAGTATCATAATTACTAAAATTCTCACTTGAGAAAAATTGGCTTGCTGTATTGGTGAGAGTGGAAACATAGCCTTATACAATAATAGAGCACTTTGAAAGCTATGCGGTCATGGTGATTTTCCTCACAGTTGGATCAATAAGCAACATCGTAATAAACGGAGAAAATGTTGAAGCTGTCAAGGATTTCATTTTACTTGGATCCACAATCAACATCCATGGAAGCAGCAGTCAGGAAATCAAACATGTACTGCATTGGTCAAATCTGCTGCCAAAAACCTCTTTAAAGTGTTAAAAAGCAAAGATATCACTTACAGTACTAAGCGCGCCTGACCCAAGCCATGGTATTTTCAATCACCTCATATGCATGCAAAGGCTGGGCAATGAACAAAGAAGATTGAAGACGAATTTCTGCCTTTGAATTATGGTGTTGGTGTTGAATATAACACTGACTGCCAGAAGAACAAACAAGTCATCTTGGAAGACATACAGCCAGAGTGCTCCTTGTAAGTGAGGATGAATTTTGCCTTAAAGTCTATTTTATCTGAGATTAGTATTGCTACTCCTGCTCTTTTCTGGTTGCCGTTTGCTTGATATATTTTTCCCCATCCTTTGATTTTTAATATATTTATGTCTTTGTTTCTAAGGTGTGTCTCTTGTAGACAGCATATTGATGGGTTCTGTTTTTTAATCCATTCTGTCACTCTGTTTCTTTATGGGTGCATCTGAGCCATTTACATTCAGTGTGATTATCTACATGTGTGAGTTTATTGCTGTCATTTTGTGGTGCTTTTTTTTTTTTGTGGTGCTGATGTTTTCTTTGTTCCCCTTACTCTCTTGTGTTGAGTTCCTTTTGTTTGTGGAATTTCTTTTTGTTTCTTTCGTTTTTATAGTTTTTGTGTTTACTGAGTATGTTTTCCTTCTTTATTTTGATAAGTAGGCTTATTAACTCTTTGTGGTTACCTAGAAGATTACCCATATCTTCCTAAATTTGAGCCAATCTATTATTATTTGCTATTGCCTTGACTTCCTCTCCCTTTGAAATTCTGTATCTACACTGTTCATTTTCCCTTTTATTATTCTGACGTTGTTGTCATTTACAGATTAAAGTCTCTGATTTCCTGAAGTAAATCTTTTACTTCTGTTTTATCCTTGAGAGTTCATTACTTAGGATGGTATCTGGATGATGCTGTCCTGTGTCCTAGATTCAGTTTGTTGTCTGATGTTGTTGGTTCTCTAACTAAAAGATTCCTTTTAATAATTCTTGTAGATTTGGTTTTGTTTTTACATATTCCCTTTATTTCTGTTTATCTGGAAATGTCCTAATTTCTTTCTTTTCTTTAATTGTGCTTCAGATGAATGTTTACAGAGCAAATTATTTTCTCATTAAACAATTAATATACATATTGTTTTGTGGCATTGGTTGCCAACCCCACTATGTGTCAACACTCACTCTTTCTTGACCTTAGGTTCCCCATTTCCATTCGTCCAGCTTTCCTATCCCCTTCTTCCTTTTTGAGCTAAGTGTATTATTGTTTGTTTTATGGGCTTGTCTAATCTTTGGCTAAAGGGTGAATCTCGGGAACAAATTCAGTACTGAGTTAAAAGGGTGTCCAGGGGCGATATTCTTGGGGTTTTCCCAGTCTCTCTCAGACCAGCAAGCCTGGTCTTTTTTGTGTGTGTATGTGAATTTGAATCGTTGTTCTACATTTTTCTCCTGCTCTGTCTGGGACCCTCTATCGTGGTGGTAGCCGGGCACCATCTAGTTATGCTAGTCTCAGTCTGGTGGAGGCTGCAGTACTTGTGGTCCATTAGTCCTTTGGACTAATCTTTTCCTCGTGTCTTTGGTTTTCTTTATTCTCCCTTGCTCCAGTGGAGTATCTTAGATGGAAGCTCACAAGTTTTTAAGACCCCAGACACTGCTCACCAAAGTAGGACATAGAATATTTTCTTTATAAACTATGTTATGCCAATTAAGCTAGATGTCCCCAGAGACCACGGTCCCTAGCCAGCCCTCAGCCCAGCAATTCAGATCCTCAGGGAGTTTGGATGTGTTCATGAAGCTTCCATGACCTTGCCTTGGTCAAGTAGTGCTGACTTCCCCAGTAGTGTGTACTCTTACCCTTCACCAAAGTTACCATTTATCTATTGTCTATTTAGTGTTTTTCCCTCCTCAGTCCTCCCCTCCCTCCTAACCATCAAAGATTGTTTCTTTCTGTGTGTAAACCTTTTCATGAGTTTTTATAATAGTAGTCTCATACAGTATTTGTCCTTTTGTAATTGACTTATTTCACTCAGCATAATGTCCTCCAGATTCATCCATGTTGTGAGATGTCTCTCAGATTCATCATTGTTCTTTACTGTTGCATAGTATTTTGTTGTGTGTATGTACCATAGTATGTTTTTCCATTCATCTGTTGATGGGTACCTTGGTTGTTTCCATCTTTTTGCTATTGTGCGTAATGAATGCTGTAATGAACATGGGTGCGCATATGTCTATTTGTGTGATGGCTCTTATTCCTCTAGGATATATTCCTAGGAGTGAGATTGCTGGATCATATGGTATTGCTATTTCTAGGTTTTTAAGGAAACTTCATATCATTTTCCAAAATGATTATACTATTTTACATTCCCACCAGCAGTGCATGACAGTTCCAATCTCCCTGAAGCCTCTTCAACATTTGTTATTTTGTGTTTTTTCGATTCGTGCCAGTAATGTTAGGGCGAGATGATATCTCATTGCAGTTTTGATTTGCATTTCTCTGATCACTAGTGACCGCAAGCATTTCCTCATGGGTCTGTTAGCCACCTGAATGTCTTCTTTGGTGAAGTGTCTGTTCATATCCTTTGTCCATTTTTTAAATTGAATTATTTGCCTTTTTGTTGTAGAGGTGTTCTTATAGATTTTAGAGATTAGACTTTTGTCGGATTTGTCATAGCCAAAAAATTTTCCCCATTCTTTAGCTTCTCTTTTTACTCTTTTGGTGAAGTCTTTTGATGAACAGAAGTGTTTAATTTTCAGACGATCCCATTTTTCTAGTTTATGTTCTGGTGTCTGTGTATTGTTAGTTATGGTAGGTATCCTATTTATGCTGGGTATTAGGGCCTCTAGTGTTGATGCTATTTTTTTCTTATATGATCTTTATAGTTTTTGGTTTTATATTTAGGTCTTTTTCCCATTTTGAATAAGTTTTTGTGTATGGTATGAAGTATGGGTCCTGTCTCATTTTTTTACTGATGGACATCCAGTTTTGCCAGCACCATTTGTTAAAAAGACTGTCTTTTCCCTATTTAATGGACTTTCGGCCTTTGTCAAAGATTAGGTGACTGCAGGCAGATGGATTTACATCTGGGTTCTCGATTCTCTTCCATTAGTTTATATGTCTGTTGCAGTACCAGTACCAGACTGTTTTGACTACTGTAGCTGTATAGTAAGTTCTGAGATCAGGCAGTGGGAGTCCTCCTACTTTATTCTTCTTTAATAGTGGTTTACCTATCCAGTGCCTCTCTCCTTTCTATATAAAGTTAGTGGTTAGTTTTTCCATCTCGTTAAAGAATCCTGTTGGTATTTCAATTGAGATTGCATTGTATTTGTAGACTGCTTTGGGTAGAATTGACATTTTCACAATGTTGAGTCTTCCTGTTCACGAGCAAGGTATGTTTTTCCATTTATGTAGGTCTCTTTTGGTTTCTTGCAGTAGTGCTTTGTAGTTTTCTTTGTATAAGGTCTGTTACATCTCTAGTTAGCTTTATTCCTAAGTCTAAGTATTTTGTATTTTTAGGGGCTATTATAAATGATACTGCTTTCCTGATTTCCTTTTTGTAGTTCTCTTTATTGGTGTATAGGAATCCAACTGATTTTTGTATGTTTATCTTATATTCTGCTACTCTGCTGAATCTTTCTATCCGTAGCTTTCTTGTGGATACCTTTGGGTTCGCTATGTATAGTATCATATCATCTGCAAATAGGGACAGTTTTATGTCTTCCTCACCAATTTGGATCTCCTTTTTTTCTTTTTCTTGCCTTATTGCTCTATCTAGGACCCCCAGCACAATGTTAAATAGGAGTGGTGACAAAGGGCTTCCTTGTCTTGTTCCTGTTCTCAGGGGGAATGTTTTCAGCCTCTTTCTGTTGAGAATGATGTTTGCTCTTGGTTTTCTATGGATGTCCTTTATTATATTGAAGAATTTATCCTCTATTCCTATTTTATAGAGAGTTTTTTTTTTTTTTTTTTTAAATCAAGAATGGGCATTGGACTTTATTGGATGCCTTTTCTGCAGCAATTGAAATGTGCATTGATTTTCTTTTGTTTTATGTATGTGGTGGATTATGTTTTTTGATTTTCTAATGTTGAACCATCCTTCCATACCTGGTATGAATCCTACTTGGTCAGGGATTTTTTTTTTTTTAATATGATAGTGAATTCTATTGGCTAGAATTTTGTTGAGAATTTTTGCATCTATATTCATGAAAGATACTGGTCTGTGACATTTCTTTTTTTGTGGTGCCTTTGCCTGGTTTTGGTATCAGGGTTATGCTGGCTTCATAGAATGAATTTGGAAGTATTCTTTCCTTTTCTATGTTCTGAGATAGTTTGAGTATTACTGGTGTGAGCTCTTCTCTGAACGTTTGTTAGAATTCTCCAGTGAAGCCATCTGGTCCCAGACTTCTTTATTGGGAGTTTTTTGTTTGTTTGTTTGTTTTTTTATCTTTTCAATCTCCTCCCTTGTTATGGGTCTGTTCAAATTTTCTATCTCAGCTTGTGCTAGTTTAGGTAGGTAGCGCGTTTCTAGAAACTTGTCCTTTTCTCTAGGTTCTCAAGTTTGTTGAAGTATAATTTTTCATAGTACTCTGTTATGATCTTTTTTATTTCAGTTGGGTCTGTTGTAATGTCCCCCATTTCATTTCTTATTTGGGTTATTTGCATCCTCTCCTGCTTTTCTTTTGTCAGTCTAGCCAGTGGTTGTCGATTTTGTTGATCCTTTCAAAGAACCAGCTTTTGGTTTTGTTGATTCTTTCTATTGTTTTTCTATTTTCTATTCATTTATTTCTGCTCTGATCTTTATTATTTCTTTTATTCTGGTGGCTGTGGGCTTCTTTTGCTGTTCTCTATTTGTTTGAGTTGTATAGCTAATGTTGTGATTTTGTCCCTTTCTTCTGTTTTGATGTGTGCTTTTATTGCTATAAATTGACCTCTGAGCACTGCCTTTGCTGTGTCCCAAAGGTTTTGGTATGAAGTTTTCATCTCATTTGACTCTAGGAATTTTTGATTCCATCTTTGATTGCTTCCATTAGACAGTGGTTTTTAAGCAAGGTATTATTCTGTTTCCATGTATTTGATTTTTTTCTTTGCTCTTCCTGTTATTAATTTCTACTTTTATGGCGTCATGATCAGAGAAGATGCTTTGTATTATCTCAATGTTTTGGATTTTGTTAAGAGTTGCATTGTGGCCTAAGATGTGGTCTATTCTGGAGAATGTTCCATGTGTGTTGGAAAAGAATGTACACTTTGCTGCTGTTGGGTGGAGTGTTCTATATGTGTCTATGAGGTCAAGTTTGTTGATTGTGGCCTTTAGATAGTCTGTATCTTTGTTGAGTTTCTTTCTAGACATTCTATCCTTTATCAAGAGTGGTGTGTTGAGGTCTCCTACTGTTATTGTGGAACTGTCAATTTCTCTTTTCAGTGCTTTTTGAGTTTGGAGTCCTATCATTGGGTGTGTAGATTATTTATTATGGTTATGTCCTCATGGTGGATTGTTCCTTTAATCATTTTATATAATGTCCTTTCTTGTCTTTTATGGCAGATTTTATTTAAAACTGTATTTTAGTCAAGATTAGTATTGCCACTCCTTCTCTTTTTTGGTTGCTGTTTGCTTGGTATATTTTCCCCATCCTTTGATTTTTAATATATTTATGTCTTTGTTTCCAAGCTGCATCTCTTGTAGACTGCATATTGATGAGTTCTGGTTTTTTTTTTTTTACCCATTTTTCACTCTCTGCCTCTTTATGGGTGCATGTAACCCACTTACATTTAGTACGATTATTAATAGGTGTGAGTTTATTGCTGTCATTTTATAGTGTTTTTTTTTTTTTTGTGTGGTACTGATGTTTTCTTTGTTCCTGTTTCTCTTCTGTGCTGAATTCCTTTTGTTTGTGGATTTTTTTTGTTTCTTTCATTTTTGTAGATTTTGTGTTTTCTGAGACTTTATGTTTTTCTTTTTATTTTGTTGAGTAGATTTGTTAGCTTTCTTTGTAGTTACCTTGAAATTTACCCCTATCTTCCTAGGTTTAAGCCAGTCTTTTATTACTTTATATTTCCTTGATTTCCTCTCCATTTGAAAGATCTATACCTACAATGTTTATTCCCTCTTTTATTGTTCTGACATTTTTGTCATTTACAGATTGCTGTCTCTGGTTCCCTGCTGTAAAAATGTCCTAATTTCACCATCATATTTGAGTGTGAGTTTTGCAGGATATGTTATTATTGTTTGGCAATTATTATTTTCTTTCTAGCTTTTATATATATCATCCCATTGCCTCCTTGCCTGCATGGTTTCTGCTGAGTAACCAGACCTTAATCTTATTGTTTCTGCTTTGTATGTGACTTTTTGTTTTTCTCAAGCTGTTCTCAGAATTCTTTCTTTGTCTTTGGTTTTGGCAAATATGATTATGATATGTTATGATGACTTTATTTTTAGGTCTATCCTATAATGGTTTCGTTGAGCTTCTTGGATGGTCAGCTTTTCATCTTTCATGATATTAGAAAAATTTTCTGTCAGCAAATCTTCAATGATTCTCTTTGTGTTTTCCATTTTCTCCCCCTTTTCTGGAAATCTGATCACACACAAATTTTTCTTCTTGATTGTATTCCAAATAGTTCTTAAGTTTTCTTCACTTTCTTCATTCTTTTCTGTGATTTTTCCTCAAATAAAGTGGTATCCATGGATTTGTCTGATCCTATCTTACATTGTTTCACATTTTCTCCTAAAACCTTCTATTGCATTGTCCACTTCTGAAATTTTGGCTATTTTTTATCTTTTGGATATCTAATTGCTGTTTTTGTATGATTTATAATTGCTTATTTATTTTAACATTTTGTTCTTGTATTAATTTCCTGAATTCTTCCATTGCTTTGCCTGTGTTTTCCCTGATTTTGTCTGTATCATCCGTGATTTTGTCTATTTCTTCTTTAGTTTTGTCTGTGTTTTCCTATCTCTTTCCTAATTTTTGTAAACCCCTGAACATTAGACTTTTGAATTCCCTACCAGGTAGTTCCAGTGCCTTTTCTTCTACCAGAAGGTCATCTGGTGTTTCATTTTGGTCACTTTCTGAAGCCATCTTGTCCTTTTTTTTCCATATGTTTTGATACTGTCTGATGTCTCTGAGACATTCAGGAATTATTTTCTTTGTTAATTGATTGTATTATTGTTTGTTTCATCATGTTTTTTTGTTTTATTTGGTTATGTCTGAGGTGGTGGGCTGGGCATGTTTTGTTGCTTGCTTTTCTGTGGGCAGGACACTTCTCCCCACTTGTCCAGGTGGGCAGGGCCAGTTGCTCAGCTATGGTGCAGCAGGGCAGGACCAGAAGGGGTGGAGGGATGGGGATGGGTCATTTGCCTGCAGCATGAACCAAGTAAGCAGTGCAGATCCAGGGGTCCAGGTGTCTGCTCCATTCCCACACAGGTGCATGGTGCTCAGCGGGGCAGGTCCAGGGGGCAGCATAGCATGGCGCCTGGGGTTCCAGAGGTCCTCATTAGTGTCACTTGGTGGTGAAACATTCTGCAGGATGGGGCTGGGGAGCAGCGTAAAGCAGGTCCAGGGGTGCAGAAATCCATGCCTGTTCCATTAGGAGGCACTGCACTCAGTGTGATGGGGCCATGGGGTGTCACAGGGCAGGGTCAGGAGGTCCATACTTGTGCTGCTCAGGAGCACAGCATTCAGGGAGGCTTTTCGGGGGCAGAGCAGTGCAGGGACAAAGGATCCAGGAGTCCACACTGGTGCTGCTCAGGTGTGCGGCGCTTGGTAGGGCAGGGTTTAGGGTGGTGTGGAGCAAGACCCTGGGGTCTGCGGGTCTGCACTGGTGCTGCTCAGGGGTGCAGAGCTAAGTCATCAGTACAGACAAGCAGGGGGAAAAGAAGAGGATGTGAAGTGGGGAGCTAGATGGGGGTAGAAAGAAAAAGAAGAAGAGAGAGAAAATAAAGAAAACAAATGAAAAAAATGCTGGGGCAACAGAAGCGAGCATGTGAGGGAGGAGCAGAAGCAGGGAGGCCATGTGCCAGTGACTATCTAGGTGAATGGTGCAACACAGCCCATTGAGAAGGGGCAGAAGTGGTGCATAGGCTAGGTGGGTGGGAGAAAGTAAAGGAAGGAAGGAAAGAGAGAGAAGAAACAAAAAACAAACAAAAATATGGTACTGAGGGAACTGGCAGTTGAGGGCAGGGCAGAACCTAGATGGTGGTGATCTGGTGTCTCTCTTGCAGGGTGGCACAGCCTGTCAGGAAGGGGTGGATGCAGCACAGGGGGCTAGATGGGAGGGAGAAGGAAAAGGCAGAAAGGAAAAGAAAAAAAATATGGTGCTGAGGGAGCCAGCCAGTGGGGGCGAGGCAGAACAGGGCAGCAGTGAGCAGGTGTCTCTCCAGCCAAGCAACCATGGCCCATTGGAAAGCTGCACAAGCAGATAGATAAAGGGTGGGAAAGTATCTCTGCTTTATCAAGTGCTCTGTCTTCTGTTGGAAGCTCCTTGAAATTGCTTTCCTGTGCTCCCTCTCTGGGGTCATTGTTTATTGCATGCTCAAAGATGGTGAAGCTGTGCTGCGTTGGCTGGCAGGGGACCTTCACTTCATAGCTCTCCTCATTCTCTGTCAGATTCTTCTTCCATTCGGTGTTTAATCTAGTTCTTCATCCCTTTATTCAATGTTAGGGTTCCAGGATTGACGTTTGCATCTGTTTTACTTAGTTTTTCAGGTCTTTGCTGCAGAGGGACAGCATTGTGCTTCTGTTTATACTGCCATGTTCTTAGGATCATTGGAAAATTTTATTCTTATTTGAATTTTATAGTGGCAAAGCTATGATTCAAAGCAGTTAATTTGTACAAAAGCATACACTCATCAGCTGGCAGATCCCAGATCTGTTAAATCTACATCTACCACCATTCATGGAGTACGTAGGTGGCACAAATGGCTAAGTGTTTGACTACTAGCCAAAAGATTAGCAGTTTGAACCCACTGAGAGACACCTCCAAAGACAAGCTTGATGATTTGCTTCTGAAAACCCTATCACGAGCAATTCTACTCTGTACTCACGGGGTTGCCATGAGTCAAAATTGACTCGATGGCAATGAACAAAAGTAACAGCAATGTCTCCATCCAGTCTATACGCTCAGTCTCCACACTCTACTACCTCTTGAACGTGGTACAGTACTTCCCATGGTGGTGGAGAGACCTGCAAAATGTAAGGATGCAGTGGGATTTGCGTTCTATTCAATGCCAGTGTGGATGATGTGGGGGCCTGCAGGAGCCAGCGCTGACCCTTTCTGTGTCATTCTAAAGTGTAGGAATGGGCTGAACTAGTGCTGTGGGTACTTCAGATGCCAGAAATGACCATAGCCTCTAATGCTTGCCAGCTGGAACAAAAATCAAGCAGAAGAGAGTCTAGAATATCACTGACATCAGAGACACCTTCCCCTGCAAGTCCTATGGCTTAATTCCCTTGGCCACTTCCCAGGATCTTCCCCAAAGTGAGCAGGAACTTGAGCTATTAGACTGTGTTGGTTCCTTGATTCACCAAGTGCTTGGGGTTGATTCCCTGAGTGCTCTCTCTGTTTGGTAAAGTTG
This sequence comes from Trichechus manatus latirostris, assembly GCF_000243295.1. Classification (NCBI taxonomy): domain Eukaryota; kingdom Metazoa; phylum Chordata; class Mammalia; order Sirenia; family Trichechidae; genus Trichechus; species Trichechus manatus. Next base: position 6,758,323 of record NW_004443974.1, read on the forward strand.
CTTTCTCCTTGCCCACTGTGCTGTGGAGCAGATAATCAAACCTGAATAGCAGCAAAGTTCTTCCTGCCAAAAGATATTCCTTGTATCTCTGTATCTGGAGTCTTCTGGAGGATTAGGTAGCAACAAGCCAAAATGGTGTCTGAGGTCACTGAAGACTGCAGAGGTCAGAGAATTCTGAATATCACACTCATCTGTGTGCACCTGCATGTGTGTGTGTGTTTTATGTTATCTGTATAATAGTTTGTGTATATTGTTGTATGTGTTTGACCATGCATTTGTTTATATTGTGTATATGTGAATTGCATACACATTGGCTTCACCCAAAATGGACATAATTTAGTGGTGAATGGAAATATTTGCTCAGTATTGAATATATGTCTGTCTACATGTGTGTGAGAGTGTCTATGTTTTTTCTTTTTCTTTTTGGTCTATTTGTCTGTTCTGTGTATCAGACATGATTGTGACTTTTGTTTTTGTAAATACAGAGTGTGTGCTGTGAAACTGACTCAAACCATAAATGTCTTCACCTAAAATGGACATCAGTGAAGGGAGCCCAAAAGGTACACATAGCAATGTGTATGTGTTTATATTGTTTGTGTATGTTTTTGTGTGATATATGACTAGTGTTTTTGAGTTGTACACCACAAGCTGACATCTTCCTCTCAGATGAGTAGAAATAAGGCTGACATCATAACAACACCATTTGCTTGTGTTGGAAAGAAGGGTGGTTGTCGACCAACTCTCCACGTTGAAAAGCACATTATAAATTCTGTTTGAGACCAGGCTCTACCATGAATCAACTCCATTGCTTTTGTAAGAGATTTCATTTCTCTGTTTCCACTTCTGCAAAATAAAAGAGATAATTCCTACCTTCTCTATCACACTGGTACTCAGTGAATTTTGATTTATTAAGTGACACTCATGGAACACTCCATTACTTTTGTAAGAAACTTCACTTCTCTGTTTCCTCATCTATAAAATGAAGGAGATAATTCCTACCTTCTCTATCTCACTGGCGCTCAATGAATTTTGATTTATTAATTGACACTCATGGAACTTTTGGCTATTGAAGCCTCACCATAGCCCTGGAATGATTATACATAAATTCTTGGGTATTCTGCTAATAGTGAGCAGATTCAGTATAGTGAATACTTGTAGTTAACAATATTCATTATTAATGTCAGTTTGGATAAGTAGGCTTAGCTAATATGACAACTCTGAATTCTAATAGATGCACTAGTTGTAAGCAAAGATAAATTGTCAGGTTCCTAGGTAAGTAAGAATCTATTTAATACAGAATACAAAAGTTTAAATAAAATGGGTTTAGGAAATTACTGCATTTGTGTTCCCAGATCAAAGCCCAGTTCTAAGAAATAGATATAGGTAGTAAATGAGACAATAACAAAGATGGGTTGGGTGACTCAAAATGTATTTCTAGGCAAATTTAATATTGAGCAAAAGCAGCCAGACACAAAAAAGTACAGACTGCCTTAAATATAAAAGCCAAAACAATAAACCTACTAGAAGAAAACATAAAGTAGTATCTTTGTGACGCTGGAGGAGCAAAGATTTCAGGGAAGAATATAGAAAACACGAGACATAGACAATGATCAATTGGAATTCAAAGCTGCACCCATCGAAAGACACCTTCAAGAAAATAAGTAGGCAAGCCACATTCTGAGAGAAGATATTACCAACATATTTATTTGACAAAGAACTTGTTTCAAGAATATATTAAGATTAGGTTGTGGGAAAATGGCAGCATAAATATATTATTATCTTTCTGACCTTCCCCCACAAATACAAGTAATACAACAAGGAAATGGTGCTTGACCTTGGGGAACTCTGAATAGGGGTGCATAGGACAGCAGTGGGGAATTGCAGACAGGCAAGAATCGAGGAATCAATAAGTAGCATACGGTAGGAAAATCACATCTCCCACCATCCCTGCCCCTCCCTCTAACCACATGGGCTGCTAGCTTCTGTGAACTGGGGAAGTGGCCCCAGCAAAAGAGCTTGCTTCCCTAACCACCGCATCCCCTGCTTGTACAAAGAGACAAGACTCCAAGCTTTTGCTTTAAAGTCAGCAAAGCAGGCTTCCCCGGGGGTCCCTTTCGAGCATGCCAGCACCTCCCCCACCTAAACACTGTCAACTGCAATGCTGCTGTGAATTGCTACAGAAGACCCTTGCAGTGGAGTCTATCCCTGTACTCAACACTCTACCTGCCTCTCTGTGCACCCCATAGCTTAGGCCTCTGTAACCAACAAGACGGATCTGCCTGGGTGATCCATTTGGGTCTGTGTGCTCCACCTTCCACTTGGCACTGAGGACTGCTGACTGAGGCTGCTGTGTGCTAGAAAACAGGCATCTTGAGTGAAGGCTACACCCGCAGAAACATACTACAGGTGGAGGGGGCTTTGATAGGGTCTTAGTTTTCTAGTGCTGCTGTAACAGAAATATCACAAGTGGATAGCTTTAACAAACAGAAATTTATTCTCTCACGGTTAAGGAGGCTAGAAGTCTGAATTCAGGGTGTCTGCTCCAGGGGAAGGCGTTCTCTCTCTCTTGGCTCCGGGGGAAGGTCCTCATCATCAAACTTTCCCTGGGTCTCGAAGAGTCTCAGTACAGGGACCATGGGTCCAAAAGATGCACTCCACTCCTGGCAATTCTTTCTTGGTTGTATGAGGTCCCCTTGTTGCTGTTGTTGTTAGGTGCTGTCAAGTAAGTTCTGACTTATAGAGATCCTAAGTACAACAGAATGAAACAATGCCTGGTCCTGTGTCATCCTCATAACTGTTGCTATGCTAGAGCCCATCGTTGCAGCCACTGTGTCAATCCATCTCATTGAGAATCTTCCTCTCTTTCATTGACCCTCTACTTTACCAAGCATGATGTCCTTCTCCAGGGACTGGTCCCTCCTGATAACATGTCCAAAGCACATGAGACAAAGTCTTGCCATCCTCACTTCTAAGGATCATGCTGGCTGTACTTCTTCCAATATCCATCTGTTTTTTGCACAGGCCAAATAAGCAAAGTGAATGAGGATGTGGTGGGAATCACCACACTTGCCTCCTTCAGGTCCTTCATGGTGGCAGTAATCTCTGCAATTCCCCTTGGAATGCGGTATTGTTTTTGGTTTACTATTTTCCTAGGTAGGGGCAGTTCTAATGGCTTCCACCTGGCTTTTCCTGCCATAATAGACCTTACTCCACTTGTCAGGGATCCAGTGTGGAGTTCCACCAGTTACTGAGTATATCTATTCCAATTATGCATTCTGGAACTGGAGAACCAACTGGAATGATCTCCCTGGGGGTCGATTTTGGTCTGTCTGCTCCCCATTTTGATCGATGCTGAGGACTACTGGCTGAGGCTGCTCTGTGCTAGGAAAGATGTAATTAATAAGAATAACAAATGGGTAGGGGGAGGAAAGGTATAAGTACAGAATTTCTTGTATGTTACTGAAGCTAAGTTGGTACCAGCACCCTAGAATGTGATAAATACAAGCAGTTAAATGTAATATTCATGGTAACCACTAAGAAAATATCTAAAAAACATACACAAAAGGAAAGGAGAAAAGAAAGCTACAGGTCAATATACCTTATTGTCTTAGTTATCTAGTGCTGTTATAACAGAAATACCACAAGTGGATGGTTTTAACAAAGAGAAATTTATTTCTTCACAATCGAGTAGGCTAAAAGTCCAAATTCATAGCAACAGCTCCAAGGGAAGGTTTTCTCTCTCATGAATGTTCCCCAGGACTAGGAGCTTCTCCACACAGGAACCCCGAGTCCAAAGGATGCGCTCTGCTCCTGGCACTGCTCTTTTCATGGTATGAGGTCCCCAACTCTCTGCTTGTTTCCCTTTCCTTTTATCTCTTGAGAGATAAAAGGTGGTGCAGGCCACACCCCAGGGAAACTCCCTTTACATTAGATCAGGGATGTGACCTGGGTAAGGGTGGTGTTACAATCCCACCCTAATCCTCTTTAACATAATCACAAAATGAAGGCCAACCACACAATCCTGGGAATCATGGCCCAGACAAATTGATACACATATTTTTTGGGGGACGTAATTCACTCCATGACACTTATGGATATAGATGCAAAAATCCCACAATAAATCAACAAGACAAAAAAGAAAGCAGTAGTAAAGGATAAAGACAAAGAATACTTAAGGCACACTGAAAACAAAAAACAAAATGGCAGAAGTAAGTCACTTCTTGCTGATAATTACAGTGAATGTAAATGGACTAAACACCCCAATCAAAAGTAAAAGAGTGGCAGAATGAATTAGAAAACATGATCCAACTATACGCTGTTTACAAGAGACACACCTTAGACCCAAGGACAAGTAGGTTGAAAGTGAAAGGATGGAAAAAAAATATTCCATTCAAACAATAACCAAAAGAGAGCTGGGGTGGCAATCTTAATATCAGACAAAGTAGATTTTCAGACAAAATCTGTTAGAAGAGATAATGATGGACATTATATAGTAATAAAAGAGTCAATTCATCAAGAAGAATCAATAATCATAAATATATATGCACCCAACATCAGAGCACCTAAATATATAAAGTAAACACCATAAAATTAAAGGGAGAACTAGATAACACTACAATAATAGTTGGAGATTTCGATATATCACTTTCAATACTGATTTCTAGCTTCACTCCATTGTGGTGAGACTTCTATACACCACTTTAAGTATTGGACAGAACATCTAGAAGGAAGATCAACAAGGAAACAGGGGACCTGAATGACACTACAAACCAACTAGACCTAAGAGACACATAGAACACTTCACCCAACAACAACACAATATACATTCTACTCCACTGCACATGTATCACTCCAGGAAAGATCACATGTTAGGTCACAAAGAAAGTCTTGATAAATTTAAAAAGACTGAAATCATACAAAGTATTTTCTCTCACCGCAATGGAGTGAAGCTAGAAATCAATAACAAAAACAACTACAACAAAAAAAACCTGGAAAATACAGAAACACAGGAAAATTAAGCAACACACTATTCTTAGAAGCACACAACCTACCCAAATTGACCCAAGAGGAATAGAAAATCTCAAAATACCCATAACAAATGAAGAGATTGAATCAGTAATCAAAAATCTCCCAAGAACAACAACAAAAATTCCTGGACCAGATGGCTTCATTGAGGAATTCTACCAAACATTTAGAGAAGAATTAACACCAATCCTGCTTAAACTTTTCTAAAAGACAGAAAAAAAAAGGAATACTCCTTACTTCATTCTATGAATCAAACACAACCCTGATACCAAAACAAGACAAAGACAGCACAAGAAAAGAAAACTGCAGGCCAAGTTCCCTTATAAATATAGATGCAAAAATCCTCAACAAAATACTAGTGAACAAAATCTAATAGCATAATAAAGAGTCATACCCTATGATCAAGTAGGATTTATTCTGTGAATGCAAGGATGGTCCAACGTTAGAAAATCAATCCATGTAATATCCTATATCAATAGAGCAAGGAAAAGAACCACATGATCATCTCCGTGGATGCAGAAAAGGCATTTGATAAAGTACAACACCTTTTCTTGATGAAAACCCTCAAAATATTGGAATAGAAGGGAAGATCTTCAATATGATTCAGGGCATATATGAAAAGCCAACAGCCAACATTATATTTAATGAAGAAAGATTGATAGATTTTCCCTTGAAAGTGGGAACAAAATAAGGATGCCTACTCTCACCACTTCTATTCAATATTGTATTGGAAGTCCTAGCCAGAGCAATAAGACAAGAAAAAGAAATAACAGATATCCAGATTGAAAAAGAAGAAGTAAAATTATCTCTATTCATGGATAACATGATACTATATATAAAAAATTCCAAATAGTCCACAAGAAAACTTCTAGAGATAATAGAGAAATTTAGCAAAGTTGCAGGGTACAAGGTCAGCAAAGAAAAATCAATTGTGTTTCTATGCATCAGCAATGAGAAATATGAAAGGGAAATTAGGTAAACAATTCCATTTACAATACCATCTAGAAGAATAAAATACCTAGAAATAAATTTAACCAGGGATGGGAAAGACTTACACAATGACAATTATAAATCACTGCTGAAAGAGTTTATTGAAGACCTAAATAAATGGAAAGATGTTCTGTGTTCATGGATTAAAAGACTTAATGTTGTTAAGATGTCAATACTACCCAAAGCTGTCTATAGACTCAACACAATCCCAATCAAAATTCCGTTAGCCTCCTTTACAGAAATGGAAAAATCAATCCTCAATTTTATATTGAATGGCAAGAGGCCCTGAATAGCTAAAGCAATGTTGAAAGAGAAAAACAAAGTAGGAGAACTCACATTTCCTCATTTTAAAACATACTATACAGCTATAGTAATCAAAACAGCCTGGTACTGGTATAACAATAGACACCTAGACCAATGGAATAGAATTGAGAGTCCAGAAATAAACCCAAACAGCTATAGTCAACTGATTTTTGATAAGGGTGCTAAGTCCATTCGATGGGGAAAGAAGAGTCTCTTCAAACATATGGTGTTGGGAAAATTGTATTTCCACACGCAGAAAATAAAACAGGATCCACGCCTCATCCAATACACAAAAACAAATTCAAAATGGGTTAAAGACCTAAATGTGCAAACTAAAACCATAAAATTCTTAGAAAAAAATGCAGGCGTGACACTGTCAGGTCTAGCTTTTAACAATGGACTATCTGATATGATAACAAAACCACAAACAGCAAAAGACAAAATGAGTAAACCTCATAAAAATCAAAACTTTTGTTTATCAAAGGACTTTACCAAAAAAATGAAAAGACAAGCTACCAACTGGGAGAGTATCTTCAGAAAGCATATATCTGATAAGAATCTAATATCCAAAATATATATACAACTTCGACAACTTAACAACAAAAAGACAAATAATCCATCACAAAATGGGCAAAGGACTTGAGTAGACATTTCACCAAAGAAGACGTTCAAATGGCCACCAAATACGTGAAGAACTACTCATCATCATTAGGCATCAGAGAGATGCAAATCAAAACCACAATGAGATATGATTTCACTCCCACTATGATGGCTGTGCAAAACATTCGACTTTGCATAACAATTTTAACAAATTATGGATAACATTGCAAAGAATGTGAATTCTCAAACACTTAATTGTGCTCATGCAGAACCTACACATAGACCAAGAGGCAGTCGTTCAGATAGAACGAGGGGATACTGAGTGGTTTAAAATCAGGAAAGGTGTGCATCAGGGTTGTATACTTTCACCATACTTACTTAATCTGAGCAAATATATACTGAGCAAATAATTGGAGAAGCTGGATTATATGAAGAACGTGGCGTCAGGATTGGAGGAAAACTCATTAACAACCTGTGATATACAGATGACACAACCTTGCTTGCGGAGAGTGAAGAAAACTTGAAGCACTCACTGATAAAGACCAGACTACAGCCTTCAGTCTGGATTATACCTCAACATAAAGAAAACAAAAATCTATACAACTGGACTAATAAGCAACCAATAAGCAATCATGATAAATGGAGGAAATACTGAAGTTGTCAAGGATTTCATTTTACTTGTAGCCACAATAAACACCTATGGAAGCAGCAGTCAAGAAATCAAACAACATATTGCATTGGGCAAATCTGCTACAGAAGACCTCTTTAAAGTGTAAAAAGCAAAGATGTTATTTTGAGGACGAAGGTGCACCTGACCCAAGCAATTCCACACCTAGGTATGTACTCAAAAGACTTGAAGGCAGAGAGTCAAACTGTTACAGTATTTTTACACAAATAACGTACGCATTATTATATGCTTTAACATAGGACGATTACAAAAATATCTTGAGGGGGAGGGCGCAGTTGGCAAAAAAAGGTAGAATGTGCACATTATTTGCATAAAACTATGGTATGCATCACATGGTCTATTCACAATAGCAAAAAGTAGAAACTATCTAAATGTCCATCAACAGAGGATGGATAAACAAAATGTGGTTCATACTTACAATGGGATACTACTCAGTCAGTAAGAGAAATGAAGTCTTGATACATTCTACAATACGGATGGAAATAGAAGACATAAATCTAAGTGAAATAAGACAATCACAAAAGGACAACTATTGTATGAACTTACTTGCATAAAAAGATAAGAAAAGGCAAATATATCAAGACCAAAGTTTATTAGTGGTTACCGTGGGCAGGAAGAAGGGAAAGGGTGGCTTATTGCTTATGGAGGACTGAGGTTTGGTTTAAAGTGATGAAAAAATTACTTTGATTAAAGGTAGGTTCGCAAAGTCAATTAATGTAATTGCTGTCAATAAGTTGTATACCTGAAAAAAGCTGAATTGGCAAAAGTTGTGTGATAGGTATATTTGAAACAAAAAAAAAAAAAAAAAGAGTAGTTTCTGAGACTTACAAACAACCAAACACCTCATGGGATTTGTTTCTGTAGGTTGGAGGTTTAGGGTCATGGTTTTATGAGACATTCCAGTTAGTTGGCCTAATAATGTGTTTAGTGCTTCCGTTCTATCTCCTGATTCATTGCATAGTGTGTTGGGTCTTAAAAAGCTGCAAGCAGCCATTCACGGTACAACAATCATTCTCTACTTGCCTACAGTAACAAAGGAATTAGAAGAGTTAGGAATAAGAGGAAGAAATGCAATGTGTGTCTAATTGCCTCCATGAAGAACTTCCCCTTTGCCATGAGACCAGAATAACTGGATGTTGCCCAGCTACCATTACTGAATATTTTGATCAAGGATTCTATAGAAGAACCCTGATCAAAAGGGGGAAATGCAGAATAGAATTTCAAATAACCATGGAATCCATATTTTCTGGAGTCATAAAGGTTGAATGAGCCCCTGAAACTATTGCCCTGAGATCATCTTTAAACCTTAAACCAAAAATATCCCCTAAAGTCTTCTTAAAAACCAAACAATAGTTCATCTTAACTAGTAAAGAATGTCTGCCTTGAGCATTGTGCTCTTTTAAGATCTATCTATATGGTATCAAATTGACAATAGCAACTGAAAGATTAGATAGGAAACTTAGGGGGTAGTGAGTTTATGTTTATGGGGAGGAGCAACTCGGGAAAGGAATGTGAGAATGGTTGCACAACTTGAAGATGTAATCAATGTCACTGAATGACACATGCAGAAATTGTTGAATTGCTGTGTATATTCTCACCAACAGCTACAAAAATAAAATAAATAATTAAATAAGAATATATAAATATCTCCTACTACATAATAATAAGACACAACTCAATAAGATAAGGAACAAAAGACTTGAACAGGCATTTTGCAAAAGAAGATATAGAGTCAATCAGTACATGAATAAGCACCCAACACCCTTAAGTCAACATAGAAATGCAAAATAAAACCAAAATGAGATACTACTGCACACCCCTTATAATAACAAAAATGAAAGAGATTGACAACACCAATAGTTAGTATGAAGTTAGAGTTCTTGAACTAGCATGCAGTTCAAACACAAGAGACCTGGGTTAACACACTCAACCTCCAGCTTTGTTTATTATGGGCTCTTTTAATCAAATTTTCCCCAATGTAAACTGAGAAGGCAAAAAGCTTTGTGAATCACCAAATACCTAGTAAATGCTTTGTGGCTACTATCATCATTCCTCCATGGGTGAACTCTCCTGTTGCATTCTATCAACAAATAATTCTTCCCCCAAGGGAAGCCAAGGGAAAATGAAGCAATTTGTTGTTTGTCGCTAATTTGGAGCTTGCGGTTCCTTCCTCTCCATGGGGTCCTCTCCATGGTTTACAGTTAGATCCCATGCTCATTGCTCAGGAGCTATGAATAACAGTGTCTGACTAGATCTACCTTGTTTGGTTGTGAACAGATAACTCTTCTCCCCGCTGCAATGTATCTTTGAGACTCTTAAAGTCTCTACCTGTTTTACTCGATTCTGGGTCTTCTTGAGAGGAATGAAAGAATCACCCCATGCCTTTTAGCTGAAGGAATCTGTTCCTCACCTAAGAGCCCATGTTAGAGCAGGAGTAGAATTTAGCTTCAGCCATACGATTATCTGTGTGTGTGTTTACGTGCGTAGGTGTTCAGTGTGTGCTCGTGATTGCTAGCATGATTCTACTCCTCCTTAAACAAGGGTATGACAGACAGCACCATGCAGAGTAATTTATTTGGAATGGATCATTTATCCAAACTTTTAGAGGATAGGTAAACACATATCTCCTCCCATTTATGTTTCAACTCCACTGAATTGTGCTGGTTTTCTCCAAATTTTATCCCAGATCTCTTCAATTATCTTTATCCTGCCTGCCATAATCCAGGTACACACAGCCATTACTTTGTACCTGAATTACTGCAATAACCTTCTATTAAGAGTCCTGCTGACACTCTTACCTTCCTATACTCTGTTCTTCATCTAGGAGCCAAACAGGTATTTAAAAATTTTAAATCACTCATTTGATTAACCTTTTCGTGGGTGCTCTACTGCTCTGAAAATAGAACTGAAACTTTCTATTGCTGCAGAACAGGTATTACATAATCTGCCTCCTAGAAAATTCTCCAACCTCAGATCCTTGCTCGTTATGCTCCTGCATTTTCTATGTTCTGCAAACACCCTAGCCCTTTTCTAAGTTCTTACACTTACTTAGATTGCCCATTTCAGGAATCTTCACCTCGCATGGTCTTTCTAATTTATTCAGAACTTATTTTAAAGAAGCTTCCTCAACAGTTTAGCTTCTTTTAATTTAACAATATCTATTTATACCCTGGAGCCCTGGTGGCACAGTGGTTAACAGCTGCAGCTGCTAACCAAAAGGGATCAACTCGATGGCAACGAGTTTGGTTTTTCTAATTTGTATCCTGAAATTTCATTTTTAGGAAATTATTCTCTAGATGTATTTCCCATGTGTAAAATGACATATGCACCATGTTATTTATTGTGATATTCCTGGAAATAGCAAAACATTAGAAACAACCTAAATGTCAATCGGGTAGCAAATTTGCACTCTTATAGAGATGTATTGATTAGGATTAACATGGTAATGACTAGCAAAATTCAATATGTGATTCTTCTCAGGTAACAATATCAAATTAAAAGCATCTTAAATTTAGTGGGCAGGAGAACATAGGGATTTTACAGACCATTGTAGTCAGGTTGGAAAAATTTGCAGATAATGGAATCTTTGTTTAATATCCAATGTGAATGATCAGTCCTATAATGAGGCATCCAAAGTGAAAGACCTTGAGACTGATTAACAATATCCATATATTATATGAGTTCTATTTTATAGTAGACAGGGGCATCATGTTCCTTTTTCAAATCATTTTGTCAATGTCCATGTGGACAGGACTAAGGCTAACTGATCTGAAGAAGAAAGAAAGAGAAATTATAATATTCACAGAGTACCAGGATGTTCAAGTATAAGGAAAAAAATCAGGTATGTGCCACTGGCATAAAAGTAAGTTAGGATCAGTTTAAAAGGAGAAGGTGTTATTTGGTAAACTAGGCTAGACAAACAATTATAAAGAGCTTCTTTCTGGACAGTTACAGGGAGTGACTGGAAAAGCCAACATCTTTCCTGGTGTTGTAAAACTTGAACAAGAGTAATCTGGTTTGAAGTGAGAAAATAAGTGAGTTCAGAACTTGAAGGAAAACTAGACCTTTATTTTTCCCACCCCCTAAGCATTCCTTTAGAAAGAATGATGGTGGACTGAAAATGTTGAGGAGTGGGAAGGAATTTTGTCGAAAGAAGGATTGAGGGCTACATTACAATGTATGTCACTAGATCTTTTGTTATTGACCTAGATTCCTGTCCTTAATGACCTATCTTGACTAGTTACAGATGATGTTTCTCACCAAGTATCCAAATCCTGATTTCTGGGAGCTCTAGAGTAACCCACTGGGTGTCTTATTTTGATCCAACTCATGGAAATAAAACATTAGCCAAATACTGTGTGAGAAATAGGTAGGGTCAAGAGAGGGCAACAGGCCAACTAATTGGAGAGGCTGTTAGTATTTCTAATCAGTTGTTACTGAGCCAGCTTTGCACCCTAATTTCCCTAATCTCAGATTTGTCATGGATTCCTGGACCCCTCAAGTTTGAACCTGGTCTGATCTGGTAAATAATTCTGATGCTTCGTGATTTCTACAAAAGAGGTTGTGTGGATTTTATAAGTGAAGACACGATAACCCAAGGTCAGACCATTACTAACCCACATTAGTTGGGAAAAAAAAAGCATGATATATTTACTAAATAGTTCAAAACCATGTTCTCATTATGTAACAGTCACAATTTTTTTTTAATTTTTTCATACTTCTATCTCTCTTTTCATCTACAGCTAAAGAAAAGAAAAGGATGAGGTGGGATAATCAGAGCAGTGTGTTTGAATTCCTCCTCCTAGGGCTCCCCATATGGGCAGAGCAGCAGGGCATGTTCTTCGCCCTGTTCCTGGGCAGCTACCTCACCACTGTGCTGGGGAACCTGCTCATCATCCTCCTCAGCAGGCTGGACTCTCGCCTCCACACCCCCGTGTACTTCTTCCTCAGCCACTTGGCCTTCACTGTTGTCTCTTTCTCACCAGTCACAGCACCAAAGATGCTGATGAACATGCAGACACAAAGTCAATCCATCTCATATACTGGGTGCATTTCCCAAGTGTATTTTTTTTTATTCTTTGGGGGTATTGACTGCTTACTTCTTACCTCTATGGCCTATGATATGTACGTGGTCATTTGTCACCCCCTCCACTATACCACCATCATGAGTCAGAGCCTGTGTTTATCGCTAGTAATTTTGTCCTGGGCCCAATCCTTTGCCAATGCTCTATTTCACACCCTGCTCCTAGCCCCTCTTTCTTTCTGTGGAGAAAATACTCTCCCCCACTTCTTCTGTGACCTCTCTGCCTTACTTAAGCTGTCCAGCTCAGACACCTCACTAACGAGCTAGTTATCCTCACTGTGGGGGGGGTGGTCATTGCCCTTCCATTTATATGCATCCTGGTCTCTTATGGCTGCCTTGGGTCCACCATCCTGAGAATCACCTTGACCAAGGGTATCTGCAAAGCCTTGTCCACTTGTGGCTCCCACCTCTCTGTCGTGTCTCTGTACTGTGGGGCAATTATTGGATTGTACTTTTTCCCCTCATCCAATGATTCCAATGACAAGAATGTCGTTGTGGCTGTATTATACACTCTGGTCACTCCCATGCTAAATCCGTTTATCTACAGTCTGAGAAATTGAGACTTGAAAGGAGCTCTGGGACGTATACTCAGTAGAAGAACATTTTTACCATGATGGACAATGTTTTCTCTATTAATTTGATACAAGTTTTATTCTCTGAGTAGCTTTTTCTCAGTGAATCTTGAAGTGGCACTCTTTCTTCATCTTCTCTGTTTCAGCTTGGATTTAGTTTCTTCTCTGTTTAGTTTTGTTTTTTTGCTTTGGAGAACCATGAGGAAAGGTTTATTAAAATGTATACCTGGACAACTGTCCTTTCCTAAGACATTTTGTCTATTTTTATGTTATGCCTTGTCCTACAAGCATTTTAAATTTTTATGTAGTCTCAGTTTTCAATATTTTTTTTCTTTTTGATAATTGTAGTCTTGATGTAGCGAAGCTTTTCCCTTCTCAAGATAACAAAAGTATTTTTTAGTAGTTTCATTATTTTATTTTTGTGTTTAATTCTTAATACCTTTGCAATTTATTTTTGTGAATGAAATTAATTGGAGATCTAGTGTTACTTTTATTTTAAAGTCACATTCATCACCCAAATTTTGTTTTTTTGTTGTCTTCATAGAGTGATCATAACATGATGTGTCACTTTTTTTCCTGCTTAGTTTGAACCACAAATTGAAATGAGATGGTTCTCTGCAAAAGGCCATGATAATGGTCCAGACAGGACTAGTAGAGGCCCCAAGTGGTGAGCTTATTCTTGTTTGGAGCCCTCTGTATCCTAGGATGGCCAACTGGGTGTGAGGAATGGCAGTTAGAGTAGAGATTGTAAAGTGAACTCTCCTGGTGGTGATGTGATTATGGGTGATTAGTTCATTGTGATAAGGCAGTTCAGCCTTTCAGGGTATGGGACAGAGAATGGCTAGTCGGGTTATCAGAAACCCAGGAAACTTGAACTGAATTCAGGTAGGACTTTACTGTAGTTTAATATATCTGAATTTTCACATAAAAAACACTTCCTGTGCGAAGTACATAAATATAGCGTCCTATGTTTGGCCCTGGTGGTCCAGTGGTTAAGAAATGTGGCTGCTAATCAAATGGTAGGCAGTTCAAATCCACCAGGCACTCCTTGGAAACTCTATGGGGCAGTTCTACTCTGTCCTTTAGGGTCGCTATGAGTCGGAATCAACTCAACGGCAATAGGTTTGGTTTGATTTTGGTATTTTTTATCTAAAATATTATAGTTTTGTGTTTAGTCCTTGAGAAACTGCCTCTGCTCAAGGCAAAGATAACTAACTTTATTGCTATATCCCAGTTATTGAGACAGGTATTTTCATATTCATTATTTCATTTAATCCTAGCAATTGGAATTAAGGAGGGAGTTCAGATTAAGAGTGGTTTAGTAATTAGTCCCCTGCTACAAAACTAACAATATTTAGTAGAAGTGATGCTCAAACTATTACTCAGAGCCTGGGCCCTTTAAATCACTTGAATGTTTTTCAAATTCAAAAAGTAGTTTTACCCATTTTACTGGAAATTTTATTTTAAACTTAAAAAAATATTGAAATAGCATACAAAAAAGAACTCATATAGTATATATAAGATATATATACTGTAAATAAACTTTTAAGTTGCATGTGTATATATATGTGTGTGTTTATATACACACGTAAATGTGATATATAAGCACACTTTAAAGAATATTAAAAGAAATATTCATTTAAGACCAATCACTAGAAAATAGTATCATAGCTGATAAAGTAGAGGGCTAAAGAAAACAAGGGAAAACCCTCAATGAGATGGATTGACACAAGAGCTAAAACAATGGACTCAAACATATCAATGATTATGAAGATGACGCAGGACTAGACAATGTTTTGTTTCATTATACATAAGGTACCACCTAGCAACAACAACAGGGTTAAATAATAGAATACTAACAATATTGTTGAAGTCCCTTTTGTCTCCTCCTAAATTATATCTTCCCCTCCTCTTGAAGGTATTCTGTATCTTGAATATTTTCAATATTTCCTTACTTTTCTTTATAGTTATAACACTTCTACATTGATCCTTCAATTTTCATGCTCTAGAACTGTACATAAATGGATAATATTATATTTATTCTTTCAGGTCTTGCTTTCATTGTCTAATACTGTCTTTGTGAAATTCATCCATATAGTATAATATTCCGATGTGAGAATATGACACACTTACATGCTCTATTTTATATAGACATTTTGTTTGTTTTCATAATTTTGCTATTATGAACAATGCTACTGTAAAGATTCTTACACATGCATCTAGTGTATATATGCTAGAGACTCAGCAAAGTATATGTGCAGAAGAAGAATTATTGGATTCTAGGGCATGTTTATGTTCAAATTAAATATGCCTTATAAACTCTTTTCTAAAATATTTATGCTAATTTAAACTTACATCAAAATATGAAAGTTCCTATTATTTTACATTTTCACCAACACTTGATATCAACAGACTTTTCAATTTTTGAGAGTCTGGTGAATAAAAAATTATATCTCATTGTTTTACTTTCCATTTTCCTGAATATTAATGAGCTAGAGCCTACGTTAATTGAATATTTGTGGCATAGATGGCTGGCTATCCACCAAAATTTCCTGACTTCTTTCCCTAGTGTGAAGTTGTCACTGGGAGGCAGCTGCCATATTTCCTACTAATCTAGGTATGGCTAGATGACACATCCTCTCCAGTGAAAGAGAATATATGTTATTTCCTCACCAGGATTTTAAAAGAGTATGTGGCTCTTCTCTGCTATTGGCTGGACGAAGATTACTCTGCTGCCTTGGGAGATAATTGAGTCTGGTCTCTAAATCATCACACAGTGAAAAGCCATCTACCATCTAGGAAACCCACAATGCACTATTACAGCAGTCATCACTACCTTTATTACTACAAAATTTCTCTTATCTGAAATACATTTTTATGTCTTTTTCTTTCCTTTCTATTCGGTTGTTTTTCTTTTATTTATTGCATAGTAAACATTCTTCACATGATCTGGAAATAAATCCTTTGTGACTTGTATATGTTGCAAATGTCTTCCATCCTTTTGAAACTTATTATTATTATTTTAAATCTTTTTAAAAGATGACACTGGATAGGTTTGAACCGCCAACCTGTAGGTTAGTAGCTGGGTGCAAACCATTTGCACCACTCAGGGACCTCTCATAAAAGTAGGAGATATATATCAAACTTTGTAAATGATCTTGTTGAGGCTTCTCCCACTAAGCTTGAAGTGAGGAGGAAAGCACCTCTCTCCTTGATGGGAAGATTTGGGACTCACTGCACAGCTTTCTTAAAATGAAACCTCTTCACAAGACCCTCATTTATCTTTACCTTTTAGTTCTTTTTAAAATCCATATCTAGATTGAGAGCCTCAGGAATTATGAAACTGATTATTGGACATTTTCTGTAAACATCTGTATTTTGCATCTTATAACTAACTGTGGTATCTGAAGTCTATAAAATTTTGGTTCCTCAGTTGAAACTACCAATTTAACATCCTGACACATGTTGATCCCCCATTTTGTTATCATCGGGATAAAACAGAAATTTTGTGAATGGATAATTCTTATTTGTTAAGACTTAGGTAAAGTAACGTTCTCTGGGAAGTCTTTCATGTCCTCTACCACTAGGTTGTGCTAATTATCCCTTATCAGAACTGACACAGTGCTCTGTATAAACTGTTATTGTGCATGTCATACTGCATCACTCTGGAATCAGACAGCCAAGATTTAAATCTTCCTTCCACTACCTCTGTGATCTTAGGGTGTTCCTCACCTCTTTGACCCTGAGTTTCCCCAGCTTGCATCATAGGGTTGTTGTCAGGATTAAATAATATGATTTCAATGCATATTAAGCTCTTAGACCAGTACCTGAGACAGCTGAGATTTTACTGTGTCACTGAATACTTGTATGTGTTTGGGGAGAAAGGAAGTGTGGGCTGTATTCCTGAAGGACAAGAAAGCAGTGTGTTAATGATTATGTAAGAAGAGTAAAGTTTAATATGTTCTCCCTGAAAGTTCTAGAAGAGTTCAGAGTCCCTAGATGCATGGGTACCTGGGTGAAAGAGGGATCGTATTATCACAAAAATGGAAAAATGCTTAGAAATCAAGGTTGGAAAGGCTAAACACATTTTATGACAATTTTAAAATTTGGGGAAGGACCAGTCCTCACAGCTTCTGTTTAATGATACCAAATGACCATTATGGTTAATCAACTCCGACTCATGATGATCCTACGTGTTGCAGAGTAGAACTACTCCACAGAGTTTTCTTGCCTCTAGTCTATATGGAAGCAATTCACCGTGTCTTTCTTCTGAGAACTCACTTGATGAATTCAAACTACTAGCCTTTAGGGGAGCAGTCAATCACAAAAAGCAGCAAAATAACATCCTCAAAGTATTTTCCAATTCCATTACATGAAACAAGAGCAAATAAAGTCTTATAAGGTGTATCCCATTTTACTATTTTCTCTAACGTTGCAAGAGTAATGTCAACAAAGTGTTTCTGAGTGACAACAATGGAAGGAAGACAAGTGAGCTATTTTTTAAATAAACTCTACTTGCATATAATTGAAGAAATAAGACCATGTGGATGTTCTAAAAGAAAGGTAAATATCAGTTGGAAGAATATGTTTTCTTACTCAAGAGTTTTCTCAAGGCTCCTTTCATTTCTTTATTTCTCAGGCTATAAATGAAAGGGTTCAACATGGGAGTGACCACTGTGTAAATCATTGAAGCAATTATATTCTTGTCATTGGTGTTGCTGGATGAGGGAAGAAAATATAGACCAATAATTGCCTCATAAAAGAGAGTCACCAGTGAGAGGTGAGATCCACAAGTGGACAAAGCTTTGCAGATTCCATTGGTAGAGGGAACTCGGAGGATGGTGACCCCAATATGGCCATAAGAAACCAGAATGCATAAGAATGGAAGCATAACGGCTGTCATTCCTGCAGTAAAGGTTACCAATTCGTTGATGGAGGTGTCCGAGCAGGACGATTTAAGCACGACAGCAAGGTCACAGAAGAAGTGGGGGATGGTGTCATCAGCACAGAAAGACAGCCGGGCAAGGAGAAGGGTATGTAAAAGAGCACAAGCACAAGCAACGACCCACGACTCAGCCACCAGCATCTTACAAAGGCTCTGACTCATGATGGTGGTATAATGGAGAGGGTGACAGATAGCCACATACCTGTCGTAGGCCATTGAAGTGATAAGGAAACTATCCAAATCAGCAAAGAGTATGAAAAAACATGTCTGTGAAATGCACCCTTCGTAAGAGATGGATAGGTGCTGGGTCTGCACGTTCATCAGTATCTTTGGGACAGTTACAGATGAGAAAGTGGTATCAGTGAAGGCCAAATGGCTGAGGAAGAAATACATGGGAGAGTGCAGGTGAGAATCCAGCCTGATGAGCAGGAGGATGAGCAGGTACCCCAGTACCTCACTGTGGTGAGGTATATGCCCAGGAACAGGGCAAAGAACATGCCCTGCTGCTCCTGCCAGATGGGGAGCCCCAGGAGGAGGAATTCAGACACTTTGCTCTGGTTCTCCCTCCTCATACTTCTGTATTAGCTGGAGGGAGCTGGTGCAGAAATCTGAAGGGAAAAAATGGGATGTCTCCAAGTAAGAAATGACAATTGTGGCATAGCATAATAGAGATGTTCATTTGACCTAGGGAATGTTTTCATCCATATTTTCTTACAATTCCCACATACTTTGCTGTATAAATGAAGTAGAAAAAATGTAGGCTCATGATAAAGAGCTGCTTTCTTTCTCAGTTTTGTCCTAGTTTCTGTAAATAATAATAATAACAGTTAATATTTATTAAAAGTTGACCTGACTCAGTGTTCTACTAGTTTACATGTAGTAACTGATTCATGGCTTTAAATATACGAACTAAATTGTTGTTAGTTGTCATCGAGTCAATTCTGACTCATGACTAAGTAGGTACTATTATTTCTAGTTTTTGAATAGGATAACTGAGGCAAAGAATTTCATGATCACAGAGGTAAGAAGAGGAGTTGCTGAGATTTGGATCCAAACATTTTGATTAGTGAGTTTGTTCTCTGGAAGCAAAACAAATGATGTGATGTCAGAAATCTTATTGCCATTCATAATTTGCATATAGTTATCTTATTAATTCTGTATCCCCTGCTTGTCTACGCATTCTGTGATTATTTCTAATTTATTCATTGTTTATAGACACAGAATCTACCATAGGCACTTAATACATACACAATATAAATTTGTTGTTGAAATAAGAAATTTCAGGTCCAATTAAATCCATCATGGTAGGTTCGTTAAGAAAACTACATCAGGCCTACATCAGAACAAGATTTAACTCTAATGTGGGCCCCATGTGATTTAGTTGCCACATGGCATCACATTTAAAGAAGTACAATCCAAAAGCCAAAAGTAATTTTAAGAAAGAATTCTAATCTTTTCAGTGTATCTAAAATAGCCTATAAGATATCTATTTTTAACTTAAATCAATATTTATCAAAATAACTGGATAGTTTTTTTTTAAGAGAAGGTAGGGATTCACTATATCAGAGCTTATTATAAAGCTATAGAGATTACAACAAATAATGTATTTTTACAGAGATAAACCAATAACCAATGGAGAAAAATAAAGAGCCTAGAAAGACATGTTTTGAAATAGTCATTTGGCAACTGACAGAAGTGGCATTATAAATCAGTGCATAAAAGAACGGACTCTTCAAAGAATGCTGCTGGTTATCCAATGGACAGTTAGATATTCATACAAGAAAAATAACTGTATCCCTATCTCATACCATACATGAAAAAACCCAGATGGATTAAAAGCCAAATGTGAGAAGCACATTTTAGAATGATTAGACAAAGATTTTGTAGATTGTTTATAATTTTAAGGTAGTAACACATTTCTTAATCAAAACTCCCAAAGCATGCAACATAAATAAATATTCTGATAAGTTTGATGACATTAAAATAAAATGTCTGTACTACAACAGCAACTACCTTCACTACAACAAAGTCATAAGGTTGAGACAAACCACAGAAAGGAGAATATATAATGCTTAAAACCAGCAAAAGATTAGTATTCAGAATACATTAGAATTCTGCACCAGTACTACTCAAACTATTTCAGAACATAGAAAAGGAAGGGATACTTCTAAACTCATTTTATGAAGCTAACATAACCCTGATACCAAAACTAGGCAGACATCACAAAAAAAGAAAATGACATACCAATATCTCTCATGAATATAGGTGCAAAAATTCTCAACAAAATCCCAGGGAATACAATTCAGCATCATATAAAAAAGTGGAATTCATACCAGGTATGCAAGGATGGTTCAACATTAGAAAGTCAATCAACATAATCCACCATATAAATTAAACAAAAGAAAAGAATCACATGATCATCTCAATCGACACAGAAAATGCGTAGGATAAAGTCCAACATCCATTCCTGATTAAAAAAAAAACTCTCAATAAAATAGGTATAGGAAGGAAATTCCTCAACATAATAAAGGGCATCTATACAAAACCAACATCCAACATCATTCTTAACAGAGAGGCTGAAAACTTGCCCCCTGAGAACAGGAACAAGACAAGGATGACTTTATCACCACTCCTAAACACTGTGCTGGAAGCCCTAGCTAGAGCAATAAAGCAAGAAAAAGAAATGAGGGGTATCCAAATTGGTAAAGAAGAAGTAAAACTGTCCCTATTTGCAGATGATATAATACTATACCTAGAGAACCCAAAAGCTCCACAAGAAAACTAATGGAACTAATAGAAAGATTCAGCAGAGTAGCAGGATACAAGATAAACCTACACAAATCAGTTGGATTCCTATACACCAATAAAGAAAACTATGAAAAGGAAATCAGGAAAGCAATACCATTTTATAATACAAAAAAAAAACCATTACCATCAAGCCGATTCTGACTCATAGTGACCCTATAGGACAGAGTAGATCTACCCCAGAGGGTTTCCAAGGAGTGACTGGTATATTTGAACTGCCAACCTTTTAGTTAGCAGCCATAGTTCTTAACCACTCTGTCACTAGGGCTCAACCATTTATAATAGCCCCTAAAAAATAAAATACTTAGGAATAAATCTAACCAGGGACATAAAAGACCTATACAAAGAAAACTACAAAACACTACTGCAAGAAACCAAAAGAGACCTGCATAAATGGAAAAACACACCATGTTCATGGATAGGTAAAATCAACATTGTGAAAATGTCAGTTCTATCCAAAGCAATCTACAGATATAATGCAATCCCAATCCAAATACCAACAGCATTCTTTAATGAGATGGAAAAACTAATCATTAACTTTATATGGAAAGGAAAGAGGCCCCGGATAAGAAAAGCACTATTGAAAAAGAAGAATAAAGTAGGAGGACTCGTCACACTAGACCTCAGAACCTACTATACAGCTACAGTAGTCAAAACAGCCTGGTGCTGGTACTGCAACAGACACATAAACGAATGAACAGAATCGAGAATTCAGATGTAAATCCATCCACCTACCATCCTCTAATCTTCGACAAAGGCCCAAAGTTCATTAAATAGGGAAAAGACAGTCTTTTTAACAAATGGTGTTGGCAAAACTGGATGTCCATCTGTAAAAAAGTGAAACAGGACCCATACCTCACACCATACATAAAAACTAATTCAAAATGCATCAGAGACCTAAATAGAAAACCAAAAACTGCAAAGATCATAGAAGAAAAAATAGGGTCAACGTTAGAGGCCCTAACACACAACATAAATAGGATACAAACCGTACCTAACAATGCACAAATACCAGAAGATTAGCTAGATAACTGGGATCTTCTAAAAATTAAACACTTGAGCTTATCTAATGACTTCACCAAAAGAGTAAAAAGAGAACTTACAGACAGGGAAAAAGTTTTGGCTATGATAAATCCAACAAAGTTCTAACCTCTAACATCTACAGGAAAATCCGATACCTCTACAACAAAAAGACAAATAATCCAATTTAAAAAAAGGCAAAGGATATGAAAGATACTTCATCAAAGAAGACTTTCATGTGGCTATCAGACACATGAGAAAATGCTCGCGATCACTAGCCATTAGAGAAATGCAAATGAAAACTACGATGAGATACCATCTCACTCCGACATTACTGGCATGAATCCAAAAAAAAAAAAAAAAAGAAAAAGCGGAAAATAGCAAGTGTTGGAGAGGCTGCAGGGAGACTGGAATTCTCATGCACTGCTGGTGGTAATGCAAAATGATACAACCATTTTGGAAAATGACACGGAACTTCCTTAAAAAGCTAAAAATAGAAATATCATACAATCCAGCAATCCTACTCCTAGGAATATACTCTAGAGAAATAATAGCCATCACACAAATAGACATATACAACCCATGTTCATTGCAGCATTATTCACAATAGCAAAAATATGGAAACAACCTAGGTGCCCATCAACAGATGAATGGATAAGCAAATTATGGTACATATACACAATGGAATACTACGCAATGATAAAGAACAATGATACATATTCAAAACATCTCACAACATGGATGAATCTGGAGGGCATTATGCTGAGTGAAATAAGTCAGTCACAAAAGGCCAATACTGGATGAGACCATTATTATAAAAACTCGTGAAAACGTTTACACACAGAAAGAAGCCATCTTTGATGGTTACCAGGGAGGGAACAGATGGGGAGGGAAAAACACTAACTAGACACAGATAACTGGTGACTTTGGTGAAGGATAAGACAGTACACAATACTGGAGAAGTCAGCACAACTTGACCAAAGCAAAGTCATAGAAGACTCATAGACACATCCAAATTCCCTGAGGGACTGAATTACTGGGCTGAGGGCTGGGGACCATGGTCTGGGGGAACATCTAGCTCAAATGGTATAACATAGTTCATAAAGAAAATGTTCTACATCCTACTTTGGTGAGTAGCATCTGGGGTCTTAAAAGCCTGTGAGGTCTTAAAAGCTTGTGAGCAGCCATCTAAGACACTCCCTTGGTCTCACCCCTTTGGGAGCAAGGGAGAATGAAGAAAACTAAAGATACAAGGGAAAGATTAGTTCAAAGGACTAATGGACAACAACTACCACAGCCTCCACAAGACTGAGTCCAGTACAACTAGATGGTGCCCAGCTACCACCACTGACTGCTCTGACAGGGATCACAATAGACGGTCCCGGACACAGCTGGAGAAAAAATGTAGTACAAAATTCTAACTCACAAAAAAAGACCAGACTTAACTGGCCTGACAGAGACTGGAAAAACCCCAAGACTATGGCCTTCGGACAATCTTTTAGCTCAGTAATGAAGTCACTCCTGAGGTTCACACTTCATCCAAAGATTAGACCGGCCCATAAAACAAAATAAGACTAAAGGGGCACACCAGCCCAGGGGCGAGGACGAGGAGGCAGGAGGGGACAGGAAAGCTGGTAATACGGAGCCCAAGGTTGAAAAGGGAGAGTGTTGGCATGTTGTGGGGTTGTTAACCAATATCATAAAACAATATGTATACTAACTGTTCAATGAGAAGCTAGTTTGTTCTGTAAACCTTCATCTAAAGTACAGTAAATAAATAAATAAAATAGAGGCAAAATTATGTTTACAGTAAGATATATCAATTAAAACACTGAAGAATATTATATATTATTTATGGACACATACATATGTTGTAAAAGTTAATAATGTTATAAAATGTATAAAAATCGTCTTCATAATAGTGGTTTACCCTCAAGAGGAAAGACCCAAAAGGGGATGGGTAGGATGGAGCTTTGACCATATCTGTAGCATTCTGGGTTGCTTGTTTGAAAGATGAGAAACAAATGTGGCAACATGCCAATATTTGTTAAACCTGAGTGGTGGATACATGGGGTCATATATTTCATTTACTTTTATTTAATTTCAAAGTACTAAAAATTAATAAATTCCCTTAAATAAAAAAAGAAACTGTTCTAAGGTCACATTCTCTAGAAAATGTTGTTGATAGAGAAGGGTGAAGTAGAGGATAGAGAGTGAGTTGTGTTCCCCAGGAAGCAAGAACAGATTTTTTGGGGAAAATCTGTCTGGGTAAATCCAATTCATAATAAAGTGTTGTCAGTTTGATAAATACACTGTACATCCTCGGTGTTACTCACATCTTATAAGGAATGACTTTATGGAATAATTAATACTAGGAGGCCAATGTTCCTTTCTCTATTTTCCTCTGCCAATTTTCAAGGTTTCCTTATTCCTATGCTTTCCCATGGCAGTTATTTTTACTATTAAAGTGTAATGGAACTACTTTGTCCAAACTATACAGCCAATGTATAAATTATTGATCCCAAGGGTATATGGCAAAGACCAAATCTTCTGTTAGTCAAATTTAAGGAGGTTATTTAATTTATTTATTTATAGTCTGCTTTAGGAGAAAGTTTGCAGAGCAAATTATTTTCTCATTCAAAAATTTATACACAAATTGTTTTGTGACATTGGTTGCAAACCCCGCCATGTGTCAGCACTCTCCCCATTTCCACCCCAGTTTCCCCATTTCCGTTGGTCCAGTTTTTCTGTCCCTTCCTGCCTTCTCATCTTTGCTATTGGGCAGGTGTTGCCTATTTGATCTTGTATATTTGATTGATCTAAGAAGCACATTCCTCACGTGTGTTATTGTTTGTTTTATAGGCCTGTATAATCTTTGGCTGAAAGGTGGACTTCAGGAGTGGCTTCAGTTCTGAGTTAGAAGGGTTTCTGGGTTAAGGAGGTTATTGACATAAAAATGCTATAATGAAACACAGAATCCATGCCCTTGCAATTTTCTCCCCTTTAAAGAAGTGGACAAAGATTGCTTCTGTTTCATTCTCACCTAGTCATACACTATGCAACAAGGGGAAAAAAAGCAGAAGCAATATATATGTACATATACATACACACACATGTATATAGTGCCTAGAGGTCCCACCTTCACTCTATCAACTGAATTTGAAGGCAATCATATATCACCAGTCCTGGTTCTCCCACTGTCCATTTTAGTAAAAGGAATAGTGTAAGTATGAACCAACTCAACCTAGAAGGTAAAAACTCATATTAAATTATAACTTTTAATGGCTACAGCAAAGTACCCACTTGGTTCCATATAATATCCAGAAGCAGAATCAGAATATTTATGAATGCTTTACCACTAGTTCTCCCAGAAGCAGATGAAAGATAGTTTGCTACTTAATGCGAGAGGCTAAAGTCTTTCTGTACGGATTCCAGAAGCTTGTACACAAACCCTGACCCTAGAATCTTCATGGATTATGGAAAATGAGTGATGGATGCTTCTGTCCAAGTTTCCTGAGATTTTTTAGATTTTCTGGGTCAGCATTTTAGGGGAGGACATGCAGAACTACGCCCTTGTGGTATAACTTCCAGAATAACACTGAGCCTTCCAAATCCCTACCCAAAACATCACTCTCACTATGCTGCTGATGTCTGAAATCCTCTCAGAAAGAGAAAAGACCCTTTAAATTTTCAACTAGAGATAAGATTTAAAAGTAAATATTCCTGAGCAAGAGATCTTTATGGCCAACACTCTCATTGAGATGGAAAGGCTGACAGCAGTTCATATTTGGAGGCCAGGTTTAGATGGGAGAACAAGGGCGCTGACTGCCTCAGTCAAAGTGTGGAGAAGAAAGCGTTGCGATCACAGGCAGTATAAAAGCTGAGGCTACAGGCACTGAGAACAAATTTACTATCTTCCCAATTTGGCTGAGATGACTGCTTTGGGGATGGGCTATAGAAACAGCCCCATTGTTAATAAAATCTAATTGAGTGCTTCATTTGTACTAGGTGCTTTTCAAATATTATTCACTTCTTCCCACAATCTTTCAATGTAGCCACCCTGATCCTCATTTTGGAGAGAACAGTGGAGCTCAGTGATGAAACTTACCCAATGTTATAAAGCTAGTATACGGGGAAACTGGAATTTGATCCCAGGTCTACCTGGCTTCAAAGGCCATATTCTTTCCACCATATTACGGCTTTCATTAAACATATCCTCAAGTAAGATAATACTTGCTGCCTGAGAGCGCTCGAGAATATCAGGAAGTAAATCAGAAAGATTAAGGACAAATGAAAATTTATGGTTTCAAAATAAGTGCCTGGATGGTAATATCAATAATAATGATAACAACAAAATTATAATAACAATCGTTCATGAATCATCTATTTATTGTGTGAATAATATAAGCCAGCTGCTGTGATGTTACTTGATATCATATAAGCCTAATAGCATACAAAAGGCATTATGATTCTCATTTAACAATTAGAAACTAGGGCTTAGAGACTGCAAGTAATTTTCCTAAGATTATACTGTATGAAAATGATGGAGAGACAATTCAATCCCAGATTTGCCTGAGTTTGAACGCCTACCACTTACCACCATGCTATATGGTATTGCCTCCAGTAGAATATGATTAGATGGAAAAGAAATAATTCGACTTGTTCTCCTCATAAACAGAATATGAGATCTGCAATTTCCCAAAAGCCTTTGGATAAATGTGCTGCCTCAGACCTTAAATGAGCAACCCTTACTTAGATGACTAGAAGTGAATAGAGAGACTGGGATATCAGCTGCTGAATTTATAAAAACAGCTCACATAAAGTGAATTTCTCAAGGCTCCAGGACAAAAGCAGATCAGATCTGGCTAATGCACTTGATGAACTGCTGACTTACACAGCTTGGATGAAGTTGGATAGTTAGCAAAGTTGTGAAAGAGAGAAAATTTTCCTAGAGAGGAAAATACAAACCCCATGGAATTTATAATTAGTATGTCTAAATAAGGTATTTGAGATGATACAAAGAAATTCTATGAAGTGCCTGGTTAAAAGCGCACTCATCTGCAAAATTTGTTGCAGACCATTACCACATGAGGACTCACATAAGGGCATGTACACACACACACATACACACACACATTGCTGAGGGAAATCTAAAAGCTCTGACCTTACCTGGGTCAGTGAGTGATAAATTCAAATATTTTCAGGTCCAGGATATGAACTACTTTTTCATTTTCTCTCCAAGGTATTTAGAGCTGCGACAGGAAGAAAAGTTATGAGCTCAACCTAAAGTGGAGAAGAGACACACTCTCTCTTTTTCACCAATTCCAAGGGAACAATAAGGGTATCCCTCTTTACCAGATAGGTTGGGGACCTAGGGGACCCAGGCCACAAGTTGTTGGTGAGAGGCAAATTGGGAGTAATTACTCCATTTCCCTTAACATTCCCAGTGGAGACAGGTCTTTGCTGGATACTAAAGAGAGTCAACTCCATTGGGAATGTAAATGAGGACTTCTATTGTTTGCAGCTCACTTATTCACAAAGAGTTTTCACACCCAAGAGCTCATTTAACCATCACAGTAATTCCTGATGTAGATAGTATTTTTCCCATTTTATTGAGTTTGAGCGTGTGGCTTGAAAGGAAACGGCCAAATGAGGATTCAAACCCAAACACACTAACTTCAAACATAAAGCCTTGTTGCATTGTACCATGTTGCCTGTCTTATAGTTATGGGCTCTGTATAATATGAACTTCTTCCTTTCCACATTCAAACTTGGAGCTGGGAGGACAGTTGCTTTTAGACCTTAGGGGATAAAAACTTATCAAGGAGTCGTTGGGCTTCTGTTTCTCAGAAATAGAAATTTTTTTCTGCCTACAGAAAATATGTATGCAGGGATTTTTTGGTTGGTTATGGCACATAGTAGTGGTTGGCACATAGTCACAGCTCAAGAAATATTCTTTCACCATAAGAATGAGTCTGAAAAGTCTTCAGAACCTACTCCATTCAGGGTGGCAAAAACAGAAGAGACAGAGAATCAAGTGGAGGAGATAGGATTTTATTCACTATTTCATTCATTTACTTGTTCATAAAAATATTATGTAACTACTATGTGGCAAGAATTTTGTAAGGTACTGTGGGTAAAGAGTTTAAAAACATAGTTCCTTTCCCTCAAAGATCTCCCAAATGTTCTTATGAAGGGAAGTGAAGATTGTTAAGGGAGCACAGAGGAGGGATATTAAACCTAAATTAACGCGAGCAAGCAAGATAATTTTGTAGGAAGAACAAGTAAACAGAGGATTGAGACAACCAAAACAAGTAGAAGGTAGCCAGGTGAGGTGGACAGTGTAGAGACAGAGCATTTGGAATGGATAAAGAAGTACAAGCAAAAACCTAGAGAAGAGAAAGAACGAAAAAATTGTAAATATTATCAGGAAGTTTAGAATGGCTAAAAACATAAACTTCAAGGAGCGAAGGGATTTAGGATGAGGTCAGAGATTGGCAGAAGTAGATCACGCAGAATCTTTGATCCATGTTGAAGAATCTACACTTTATCTAGGAGAAGTAGAGCCATGGAAGAATTTGGTCAGGGGATTGACCGTGCCATTTTAAAAACGACAACTGTAGCTGAAGTATGAATAATGAGCCTGTATTTGTGGCAGGCGGAGGTGATGTTGGGAGGGCAGAGATAAGGTGGTGTGATGTATGACCAGAAGCAAGGGCAAGTTAGGAAGAAAAGTTCAGCAGTTGGCAAACTTCAATAAGACAAAAGGACTTACCCTTAAGTGGCACCACTGCTGTGTTTTGTTGTTTTTTTTTAATCTCAGTTGTGACTAGCTCATCTCTTAACCGTTATCCACCACAGGCATTGAATGTCCTCACAAAAGACCCTGAGAATCGAGGCATGAAGCTTTGAATGGACCCATTCTAATGCCACAATCAGTGGACTCTGAGTAACTTTTAGGAGCTTCCTAGAATGGTCTCCTTCCTGAAAATAACCTACAAGCAGCAAGCAAGTGCTGATTCCTACCAGTAAACAGTTTATATCTATATCCTGTGTTCTGTGGTGCTCCAGGCTTTCTAAATATGCGCAAATAGAAAAGAAAGTAAGATCTTTGTCAGATTTATCTCTGCATCCTCAACCCTTGGTATAGTCCTGGTGCATAGAAATCTGTTTAATAAATTCTTATTGAATTGTAGTAAAGATCCCAACGCACTGTCATCAAGTTGATTCTGATTCTTGGTGACCCTATAGAACAGAGAAGAACTGCCCTGTAGAGTTTCCAAGGCTGTAATCTGTATGGAAGCAGATTGCTACATCTTTCTCCTGTGGAGTGGCTGGTGAGTTCAAACCACCAACGTTTTTTTCAGCTGACCTTTCAGTTAGCAGTTAAGCACTTAACCACTGCATCACCAGGGCTCCTTTATAGTGAAGACAGAAATTCTTTTTAAACAAATATTTGGTAATAGAAAATCTCTATAAAGTTAAGAAATATTAATTAGCTCATGTTCCTCCAGAAACAAACTGTTATGGATTGAATTGTGTCCCTCAAAAATGTCTGTCAACTTGGCTAGGTCATGATTCCCAGTATTGTATGACTGTTTACCATTTTGTCATTTGATGTGATTTCCCTGTGTGTTGTAAATTCTATCACTATGATGTAATAAAATGGATTAGCAGCAGCAGAGAAGTGGCAATGGCAGAGAACTGGCAGCAGCAGAACCAGGAGACCAGCATCAGACAGTGCTGGAGGCGATCCACGGAGCAAGAGAGCTGAGTGTCTGTGCACAGGAGGGTCCTTGGTGGAGTGGGGTGCTTCCAGGCACTTATTGGTGGAGCTAGGCTTGCCGACCCACGGAGCGAGAGAGCTGAGCTTCCGGCCAAAGTTTACTGGCAGAGTGGGATGTCTCCAGGCACTTACTGGTGGAGCTACAGAGCTTTGGAACACTTGCCCCAGCAGGGCAGATGTGGGTGTGAGGCCCGAGGGCAAAGAGGCCAAGGAACATAGGAAGCAGAGCTGCCTCAGTCTCAAAAGTTATGGCCATGACCTGTGCGATTCCAAAAGGTGGAGCCATGGCCTCCGGTGTTTCTAAGAGTGGAGTTGTCACTCAGATGGACTAGGAAAATGGCACTTAAAGCTGAGGGAGCAGAGTTGCTGCCCCCGTGGGCCTGGAAGGTAGAGCTGAAGGCCAGGGCCAAGGAGCCTCCACTCAGAATCTGAAGAGTGTGGCCAATACCTAGAGTCTGGAGAGCAGGGCCATTGTGTGGTCTCAGAGAACAGAGGATTATTTTCAAGCCTTGAGAGCTAATGTAATGTGTTCTGCTGACTTGCTTGGTGCCGGTTATCCCTTCTTTCCCTCCAGTTTCTCCCATTTGTAATGGAAATGTCTAGCTTGT
This sequence comes from Trichechus manatus latirostris, assembly GCF_000243295.1. Classification (NCBI taxonomy): domain Eukaryota; kingdom Metazoa; phylum Chordata; class Mammalia; order Sirenia; family Trichechidae; genus Trichechus; species Trichechus manatus. The sequence goes on from NW_004443974.1 coordinate 6,788,748, forward strand.
GCCTGTTCTGCCATTGTACTTTGGAAGCAGATAACCTGTATTCCAGATTTCAAGGATGAAGAGGAATTTTTGGGTTTTGGACTTGGAATTGATTTAAGACTTTTGCTATGATATGACAGGGTGAATATGTTTTACATGTGGCAAGGACATGAATTTTGGGGGGCCAAACGGTGGAATGTCATGGATTGAACAGTGTCCTCCCAAAATATCTGTCAACCTGGCTAGGTCATGATTCCTGGTATTGTATGATTGTTTACCATTTTGTCATTTGATGTGATTTACCTGTGTGTTGTAAATTCTATCACTATGATGTAATAAGATAGATTAGCAGCAGTTATATTGATGAGGTCTACAAGATTAGATAGTTTCTTAAGCCAATCTCTTTTAAGATATAAAAGAGAGAAGCGAGAGGAAACACATGGGAAGATCATATGACCAAGAAAACAGTTCTGGGAGTAGAGCTTGTCCTTTGGACCTGAGGTTCCTGCGCTGAGGTGCTCCCAGAATAAGGGAAGACTGATGACAAGGACCTTCCTCCAGAGGCTACAGAGAAAGCCTTCCGGTGGACCCGATGCCTTGAATTTGGACTTGTAGCCTACTAGACTGTGAGAAAATAAATTTCTCTTTTTTAAAAGCCATCCACTTATGGTTTTCTGTTATAGCAGCACTAGATGACCAAGACACCAAACTTGAGACAAAAATTGAATACAAGTAGTTTATCTGAGGATTGAAGGAAATAGTAGTAGGAGAGTGGGAAAGTAAGGCAGGAAGTGAAGGCTGTCAGTGAAATGTCTATATCAATAAAATAACTATGCAGGTAACTGTAGCTAATCCAACTGTGAAAACTAGAATCCAACACATCTCAGATTTTTTCCACCATAGGAATGAGTAAGCTGGTGTATATGTGTACCAACTCCTGTCTGTATTTATCTGATTGGATTCTGGGGATGGGATGGTGAAAGTGTCAATTCTCTAGCACGTCAAGCCTGCTGCATGTGTGGGAAAACTGGGCTCCAGTGGTCATAGGAAGCCCTCAGAGAAGGAAATGAAAATACTGGTAGTTGAAGTTCTGGTCAGACTACACTGATGTGCTAAGAAAAAGAGTTATGCAAGGGAAATTGATAGAGTCTGCTACATTTACTTCTTGCACCATTCAGATCCACTCATGTCCTATTACCGATTCTTCAAGATGGTAGCCAGGCTAATTTTTTAAAAATTTTTTTACAAGAGGATTCGATATTTCTTTGAAGTAAACAAACCTAAATTTTTCAAGAAAGCAATAAAGCATCCAAAAAAGATTGATTATCCCTGCTTCTTCTCACTTTACATTTCATAGTGATTACCAGAGAGAAGAAACACAGTCACTTTCATTGGGTTACCTTGTGGGTAGGGCCCAAAAGATCCCTTCGAGTGGACTGTGGTTTTAACTAAATTCCTAGAGGCTGGCCAGTCATTTAGATTTCTATTTGAACCTACTGAAGCCAGTATTTTTTGTTTTTTTAACCTCTTTGGAACTTATCCCATGTCAGAGTGTGATGAAGCCTGGGAAAGCAGAGCCTAGGCTAGGACGGAGACTGAGCATGCCTTGAAACCCTTTCTCAGAGTACTCATCCTCTAAGTTTCCAGCACAAACTTATCTTCCATAGGATGCCTTTCCTAGAGGAATTAAGGGGAAAATTGGACAATTAATCCAAGTTTAATGGGCTTCTTAAACTGGAAATTACAAGTTCTGGTCCCTACCCCCTAAGGTTCTCTCCCTGGCTAGTTATACTATTCTATTCATAAAACTGGAGTTGGTAAACAGAAATGAGAGTCCGAGCTTGTAGCATTTCTTCTTGATGCCCCACAAATGTCTAGGACTTTGGAAGCCAGTCTTTACGTCCTTTAAACAGAACCTCAGGACACATTTACCCACCAAAACACTGCATCAGAAATGCAGGCAAGGTCAGTACTGGGATGGAATGAGTACTTTTTCTCAGCAACACATGAGTTTATATATGCATATAGAAGAGGAAGAACCAGATACAGAGTTTGGCATGGGGAGAAGAGAGAGAAAATTTAAAGAAAATAGAGAAAGAGAGAGAAAAGAAAGATATTGTGACAGAAGAACGGAGATGCAGAGGCAGAGAGTGAGGACTGAGAGGGAAGGAAGGAGAAAATAAAAGAAAGACAATGTGAAGCAATAGATAAGAAGAGAGAAAGAGGAAGAAATAGTGATAAGTGGACCAAGAGATAGAGACAGAGATACAGGGAAGCAGAGTCTCTCAGCAGGAATCTACTCTTGCCATGGATCCTAACTTAGAAAATCAGATTTGAACAGTACAGAATTCAAGCATTCCAAAGCCTTTCAGGTGTTTAAACCAGGGGTTTCAGGAAGTCCCCCACACTCCCACTGACTACAAAAACGCCCCAAAAGCCAACATTAGGCACTTTTTCCTTTGATAATAAGTGTTATTCCTCTCTGTTCAGTAGGACAACACTCTACCACAGTGCTGTATTCATGGTAAGTTTCAAGAGCCCAGTTGCTGAACGAATGCATATGCTTTCTAAGGACAAGTGTCTCCCCAAATGTCACCTATTTAGCTCCTAATATCTGAGTGTGTGGGAATTCTTCAGAGTTACTCCTACCTCTGAAGCAATATGAGGACACGGGAAGTTGAGAAGGGTGGAGCGAAGAGGGATCAATGAAGGGAGAAAGATGTAAGAGGTTGGGATCAATGTAAAAAAAGTCACTTCTTTACATTTTGCTGAGTATACACCTTGATCCCATGCTCATGAAAGAACTTTATTATTCCTAAAGGCCACTGCCAGTTACCCTCTGGACTTTGGCTTGGAGTTCTGGTTGGCTGTGGATGGGCTGGCACTTGGCTACCTGGTAAATCATCTAGCTCTTCCCTAAATGGTCTTCAGCTTCTGGGTGTCAGAATATAAGCTATTTCTGTGAGAACAAGCATCTCTCCTGAATTGTCTATTCAGTTAACTTCCATAGTAAAGAGTACCCATTTGTCTCAAGTCTGCCTGAACGATTATTCTCTTGGTAGAATGATGGATTTTTTTCTCTGTGTTTACATGTTCCCTATTTTGTTGCTTCTGGTTTGCCAACCTGATGTTCGCCAGCAATTTCTAATCCCAATTCAATACCTTATCCAAGATATCAAAACCTAGAGTCCAGCAAAGAAACTGATATGACTCATTTTCTTCTGGATGTAAAAGAATGTAAATTCCTCTGCTCCCTCTCTGGATAGAGTTGTATTTTGTCTTTAAATGTGGCAGGAGAGGAATCAACATTTATTGGCACTAGTCTATACACAAGAAAAGGTACTAGGGACTCTGCATATGTCACCTCATTTCTTCTTTACAATAACCCTAATGAGTATAATTACTCGTTGTTTAAAGATCGTCAGCTTTCTGAAATTTACAAAGGTTAAGAAACCTGCTATGGGACAAAACTGCCATAATCAAGCTATGATTGTGAGCCAAGCCTATCTCATGCCAAGACCTTTGCCTTTTTCCCTATAGTCTCACACTGCCTCTGAAGAGAGAGAGTTGGGAATGCCTCACTCCCTGAGTATCACTAGGAAAAGGAAGAAGTTTGAGTTTAGCACTTTTAAAACACTGTGTTTATTGACCAGTCTCAATACATATGTTAGGCCGACGATGCCTTTGAGGAACTGGTAGGAGGTGTATGCAGTTAGATTAAAAACCAGAAAATTTAAAACCTGCCATTGACTTGTCTTCTGCTGAATTTTGGATCTTTGCTAGAAGACTTTTTGATGAATAAGAATCCTCTCTAACACTTCAATTTTCTTACCCATAGAGAGGTAGGTCTTGAGACTTTGTAGGAGAAGGAGTGGTTTACAGCCTCTTCTATGATTAGTGACAAATGCTTCTAATGAAATAGTAACCTAATTTCCCTACTTGTTACATAGAAATTAGCTCTGTTAGTTGTTCCTTGTTTTGTTGTGTGCAAAGTGGAAGTGGGGAAGGACATGTGTATTTGGTGCATAGTGGTACCCAGATAACTACAGTATTTGATTATACCTGAAATCTTTTCAATTCTCATGTATTAGTTTCTTATCGGTGCTGTAACAAATTACTACAAACTCAGTGGCTTAGAACATTACATCAAATGGAAATGTGCCTTTCCATGGAAACCAGAATAGAGAAGGCAGCGAGGGTGAGAGTGGTAAGACTGGGGGAAAAGGAGTTGGAAACCTAGGAGAGGCACAGATTTTGCAGGACCTTTAAGCCATATTAGGTTTGTTACTGTTTATCTTAAGATCAGTGGGAACCCTTTGAGGGTTTTTAAGCAGGGGAAATCATGTTGAAATTTAGGCTTTAAAAAAGATTTTTTTTTTGGCTGCAATAGGGAGAATCAATTGATGCAATTCAGAGATTCTTAGCCATCCTCTACTGATTTGAAAACAGATAAAAATTTATGCATATTGATGAGTGTTCTTTGAGAAATACAATACTATTGTTTGCATCCTTTTATTCGAAAAGTTTGCCTCACCTCTGAACTTTAACAATGGGTGTTGAAGTTGAATCTTCCAACTGTTACTGTGCCATGGGTGATGATTAGGAATACTCACCAAAGAGCCTTCTTGGGGCAATATCTTGGATGAGACATCATTTTCCACGGTCTAGTCCTCAGTGCTGCAGATGTAAGACTTCTATTTTGTCAGTCAGTTAACCAAGAAATGTTGGCTTTTGTTAACATTTGCCTCATCAATTTTACTAATTCCCTTATGTACTAGCATATAAGGAAAATATGAGAAACAGACTAAGTTTCCCACTTTCTGAAATTGAACATGTATCTTTTTAATATAACTACTAAAATGATTATTTCAGAGTTCCTAACATTCTCAACTATTCTTCAACCCTAGCAAGGAGAAGAACATCATGAGGTGGGAGAAGCAGAGCAGCATGTCCGATTTCCTCCTTCTGGGGCTCTCCATCCAGCTGCAGCAGCAGCGCATGTTCTTTGCCATGTTCCTGGGCACGTACCTCACCATGGTGTGGGAACCTGCTCATCATCCTCCTCATCAGGCTAGAATCTTGCCTCCACACTCCCATGTACTTCTTCCTCAGCCACTTGGCCCTCAGTGACATCTCCCTTTCATCTGTCACTGTCCCAAAGATGCTGATGAACATGAATTCTGGGGATCAATTTATCTCCTATGCAGGGTGTATAGAACAGATGTATTTTTTCATTTTTTTTTACAGACCTGGACAATTTCCTCCTCACCTCAATGGCATATGATCGGTACGTGGCCATCTGTCACCCGCTCCACTCTACCACCATCATGAGGGAGGGGCTGTGTATACTACTAGTAGCTGTTTCCTGGATCTTTTCCTGTGCCAGTGCCCTGTCTCACACCATCCTCCTGGCCTGTTTGTCCTTCTGTGCTGACAACACCATCCCCCCCTTCTCCTGTGACCTTGCTGCCCTGCTCAAGCTGTCCTGCTCAGACACCTTCCTCAATAGAGTGGTCATTTTCACAGTTGGAGTTGCAGTCATTACTCTCCCATTAATATGCATCCTCATCTCTTATGGCTGCATAGGGGCCACAGTCCTGAAGGTTCCATCTACCAAGGGGATCTGCAAAGCCTTGTCCACCTGTGGCTCCCACCTGACTGTTGTAGCTCGGTATTATGGAACAATTATTGGACTGTATTTGTTCCCCTCATCCAACAACTCCAATGACAAGGACATAATTGCTTCTGTAATGTACACAGTGGGCACTCCCTTGCTAAACCCTTTCATTTATAGCCTAAGGAACAGGGACATGAAGGGGGCCTTGCAGAAACTCTTCAACAGGGGGACAGTCTCTTCTTCTTTGTAATAGACACATGTATTCACATATCCCCAGATGCTGGACCTCTAACTCATTCAACATGGAAGAAGTGTACAGTAAATAGCTGATGAATTGAATTCTGTACAGTTATTCTCTCCATTCCTTACAACTCTTTAGTGTAAGCTGTGAATTCTGAGTTGACTTGAAAGATTATTGCTCTTAGGCTCAGTAATTACGTAGTTAATAGAACTTATATCTTTCACGTTGTTTCCTGGGAATTTGTTCGTTCTTATGAAACATTGGAAGATGTTGGTTAACAGGGCTCCCGTGGTATAGAAAGGCTACAGAATTGGGAATTTGTAAGGTATCTCTTTTCCTTTTCTCACTTCCCATTCAGTGCTCTTCTCACATTTTTTGTTGGTGGTGTTGATGGTGGGTTAGGAGAAAATCTATAGCATCCTTTCCAGTTCCAGGAAACTTCCCACTGTTATGAGCTCACTGCTTCACGCAAGGACTCCAGGTCTTTTCTTGATTTTAGGACCACTAATCATCCTATTAGGTTAAAATCACCTTCGTTCAGCATTTTACCCTCTTACCAGTTGTCTATGAAGTTTTCCCACTGCGTATTTAAGTTTCAGTCAGGATGCAGACTGAATCCAGGTAGAGAATGAGAAAGACAAAGGGATGGAACTTTCTGTTGCCCCTACTGAATTTAGTCTCTTTCTTTGTAAGCTCCTTCATACTAGTTTGCTAAAAATAATTTCTTCTCAGTTTATTGACCCCAGGTTTGTAGTCTAACCCCAAGAAATAGATATTCTTCAGCATCTGGTAAAGGACAGTTAGGTTTCTTTCTTTACGCCTGTCTTTAGTTTAGGATAAATAGGATCACAAATGCTTCTGAGAGTCAGCACTATGTAGCTGCAAGAGAAGCGTATTAGAGAAAGATAGATATAAATTGCATGCTCTGTCTAGTATGATGCTGATTGTGTGGCTTCAGGCAATTTACCTAACTTCTCTGATTCTCAATTTATTCTGTGTAGATGGAAATAATTATAAAATACTTAACATAATGTTGATTTAGAATAAATATAATAAGTAATTTGGTTTAGCACTAAAACTGACCAAGGAAAACAAATATTAGTTTTCTCTCCCTTCTTTATCAGAGATGAATTTTGGACAGGAACTTGCACAAACACTCCTGAGAGATGGTGACTATGGAAAAAAAAGAGCACACTGGGGCTTCATAACATGTAGGTTATAGTTCCAATTCCAAGGCAGTCAACTGCCCTAGGATACAGCAATACATCTTTTCTGGCTTGAGCTATAATCAAATGACTAAGGTACAGTTAATGAGTTTGCAGATGGGTGAAGAAAGGAAGAGCAGAAGAATATTTTACTCTCTACTTGTTTAATATTCACTCAAACAGTGGCCTTTGACCTGGAGTTGATGAAGTGGCCTTTTAGCATCCCAAGGTTCTTTGTGGAACGGCAAATAGTGTTCAGTCCTGCCTGATTAAGCTGCATGTATCAAATCACTTTGTCTGTAGGCCAAATCCCAACCAGTTCCAGAGCCAAAACAAGAACAATGCTGGAACCTTTCTTGCTGGTCTACGTAAAGCATGCCTCAGTAAGTCCACAAATACCCATGAAATGCTGCATACCCTACAGTGGCGATTCCATCTGTAAGACTGAGGACCTGGCCCACTTTCCCTGCCTACACTCCAGTTCAGCTGTCTGGAGCCCTGAACGTCTGCTAGCCCTGTGAGGGTCATCTTCCAAAGGGGTCAAAACTGCCGTTCATATTTTTAGCCATGGTTTGAAGTTCCTGTTCTGAACGTATTTTTCTCATGAAATGTCAAGCCTACTTGCCTGTAGAGAGAAGCTTTATCACCACCTGTCCTGCTAATCCACCCCACCCATCCACAGACTGGTTTTCCTTGCATATGGGTTGTCCAAAGCAAACCAGCTTTCACCACTTTGCTTTAGATATGTATATAGAACTTCTAGAATGTCCCATTAGAAGTATGCAGTTTCTTTTGGGAAAATTTCCCTAAACCAGGGCTAAGGGCTGAATTTCATCCTATTCCCCATTGAAGCATCTCATTGGGTTTAAAACATAATTTGCTACATTTAATAAAAAACATGAATATACAGAATATGGCTATAAGTTGACAAATACTTCTGGAAGCTTGTAATTATTGACACTTCTACTGACCAGTTTATATCCTTCTCAAAAGTTAACATTAATTCTTTCAAGGTGTAACAATAGAAATACGTTTCTGAGAGTAGAGAAATCATAACATATCAGAATTAGGAAACCCAGCTCTTACATTTTAGCATGGACTATTAAAAACCAAACATACAATTTCAACTCTAAGATATATAAGATTTAAAAGACTAAACAAAAATTATCTACTTTGTCACAGATGGAAAGTGGATGAAGGAAGAACGGGTCTACTAAAGAATTAGATTCACTTAGTTTTTGGTGGGAAAAAAACACTAATGTTTGATTGTTATCTTTGAATTCAAGAAAGTTTTCTTTGAGCAGGAAGTTATAAATAAAATCAGGAGAGATCTCATATATAAAATTTAATTTGCTTTCCATTAAGGATAAAAAGTTACATTTAATACCAGAAAAATAGTGAGGCTTTCCTTATATAGTCTGTCATTCAATAGCCATTTAGCAAGAACCCAATGTATGCCAGGCAGTGTGCCTAGCCTTGGTCATACAGAGCTAGATAGAGACATGGCCTCCACACTAAAGAAGTTCACAGTCTAGTAGTATAGACTGACACATAAAATAAAATAATAAAAAGAATATAAAAAATGATTTATTATTATAATACTAATGATAATTGTGCATATTATGCATGATTACTATGTGTCAGGCACTATATTAGAAGTTTTGCCTATATCATCCCTTTTATTTCTCATAATAATCCTATGAAGTATATACTGTTATTATCTGAGTTTTACAGCTGAGGAAACTGAGGTTTAGAAACAATAACGTAAGTATAATAAAAGGTAGTAGTGAAAGTAGGATACAGTTAATGCAGCACGGATATCAGTAAAAGCTTTACAGGTGAGGTGATTATTTAGTTGTGTATAGGAGAATGCTCAGGATTATGATGCATAATGGAAGAGACGGCACTCTAAGCAGAATGAAGCAGAGCACTGAAATAGTATGGTCAATTCAAGGAAATGTAAAAACTTTGGTATTGCTAAACTATAGGTCGGGGCAGCACCAGGAAATGAGTCTGGACAAGCAGACAAGAACTATATTGTGAAGGGGCTGGGATGCCCTGCTAAGGAGGTTAGAAGTTGCCTTGCAAATTATGGGGCACCATTGCTTGAGGGTTTGGTGGGGTAGGGCTTAAACCTAAGAAAGTTACGCTTGTGTTTTAGAAAGATTACTCAGATCACCAATATGCTAGATGGGCTGGAAAGGGAGTGAGAGCCTGGAGACAAGCAGCTCAATTAGAAAAGGTCATTTCAATATCCAGGTGACTGATGATTTGTGCACTGGGGATGGAGAAGAGAAAACTTCTGAAGACAGAAAAGAAAGATCTTGGTAACTGATGGGAAGTTGGTGGTATGAGCTGATATTTAAGAACAGAATGGAATGCTAGGCTCCTTGAACAATTTTTATTAGTTTTAACAATCTTAAGAAAGGGAACAAGTTGCTGACTGCCTGTTTTTTGAAGTGAGTTCCATGCAAAAGGAATATGAATACCCTAAAGAGGCAAGAGCCACCAGGAAACTCTCCTTTACCCCACCTCTAATCCAAATGAAAAGCAACTCTCGCTCACATTACATCACTTAAGTGCAAAGATTTGTAAATGTTTATGTTTCAGTGTGAATTATTTTAATGCCATCCATTACATTAACCCTACTTGAAATGGATGACCTTAAGGGAATGGAAGTTTGAGCTTAGGGACTGGGGATGGGTGGAATAGGATGTTTCAAGAGAGGGATCAATTTGGAATTACGAGCATGATGGTAACTTTTTGGCTGAGTGGGATTTTACAATGTTAGAGGATTGGGCAATTATAGGCAACACTGCCCCTTGATGGACTTTTCTTTGTATGCTCTCCAGTGACCTAACTTCTAACTGTCACAGAATAATATTGGGGGAATCAAAATCGACACCCAGCCATATCTCCTTATTTGCTTGAGGCCTGTGGAAAAGAACGTAAATACACCCCCAAATAGTTCATACACACACTGACTGTTAATGAATTTAGATTTCCTGAAGTTCAGAACTGAAAGAAACCAGAAGACGATCATGAGAAAGCGCCTGGTGTAAGGAAGGTGGCGCTGATTAGGCCAGTCAGAACAACAAGTTTAGGATATCAGAGGGGACGTGGACTGCTGAAATAGTTTGAGGCTGTATCTGGTAATCTCACATCTCAGCCTCTTTCATGTCCACAAACTGTGTCATTAGAGGCCCTAGAACTCTGCAGGGCTCTCTCCTGTAAAAGCTCATCATGAAAAGTGGAGGGTATGTTCTTGCCAGTTCAAAGGCAGAAGAAAGCTAGAGGTCAGTGGTTCAGAGGAGACTGTCAATGGCTCATAGCCAGTAGAGCAAGAGACATCAATAGAATGGAAGAAGAGTTAGATGGAGGTGACCAGAGCAGAAGGACTCCAGGATTGCAAGCTGCAGCTCTGGTTATATGACAATGACTTCCTTATCCCATTCAGGGACTGCTAGAGGGACTATTTAGAAAGGATTTATGGGGAGAATAAGAAACATCACATTCCAGGTCACCAAACAAATGGAATACTCAGTCACTAAGATTGGGCATTTTGCTCTAAATAATTCACATTTGCACTCACCAACTTCTGAAGCCTGGGTAGTCTGATTTTGTGAAAGATGCTCATGATGGATAACTTACCTAAATATAATGTTCCTCTTTTAACTACACATTTCAAAGAGTTTTAAGAAATGAATACACCCATATAAACACCACCACAGTTAAGATATAGAAAAATTTCCATCATCCCAAAAAGTTCTCTTTTGTCTCTTCCTAGTCAATTCCCCCAGTACCAGCCCTAGAAAGTCAGAAATCTGCATTCTGTTACTATTGATTAGATTTGCCTTTTCCAGAGTATCAATTAAATGAAATCATTCAGTATGTTCTCTTGTGTCTGGCTTCTTTTGCTCAGCATAAAGTTTTTGCAGTTCTTCCATGTTGTGGTATGCGTCCATAATTTATGCTTTTATTATTGAATAGTATTCTACTGTATATTATACCACAATTTCTGTATTCTTTCTATAGTTGAAGAAATTTTTTATTGTAATGGGTTTGGGCCATTATGCATAAAGCAACTATTAACATCCATTGCAAATCTTTGTGTGGACATATGTTTAATACGTTAAGTGTTTGTTTAACTTTATGAGAAACTTCCAGTTTTCCAAGTGGTAGTACCATTTTACATTCGCACCAACACTGTATGAGAGTTCCAGTTGCTCATATTCTTACCAACACTGGACATCACCATTCTTTAATTGCAGTCATTTGAGAAGATATATAACAGTATTATCTTGCAGTTTTAATTTTCAATTTCCTGGTGACTAATGATGCTGAACATCTGAAAACTTTCCCTTAGAATCCAGTTATTAGGCTGTGAGAAAGCCTAGACCTCATGGAGAGGACATGAGTAGATATTCCAGATGAGAGTCCCAGCTAAGGTCCAGGCTAACACTCAGCATTAACCACCAAACATGTGAATGAAGAAACCTAAAGATGGTCCAGGCCCCAGCATCCCAGCCATCAAGCTGACATCATGTTAAGTAGAGACGAGCTAGTCTAACCAAGCCCTACCAAAACAGAAGGTGCATAAAAAAATGTTGTTGATGCTTGAAGCCACTAAGTTTTGTGGTAGTTTGCTACACAGAGATAGACAACTTTAACAGACTTTGGTTACTATAATTGTAATTTTCTTTTTGTCAAGTTTTGCTAGCCTCGTAAAATGAGTGGGAAACTATTCCATTTTCTTTTATCTTTGAAAGAATTTGTCTAAAATTAATTTTAATTTTTCTTTAAATGACGAGAGAATTCAACAGGGAAACTATCTAAGCCTGGATTTTCTGCCATGGATCCAAACACCAAAAACCCACTGCCGTCGAGTTGATTCCAACTCACAGACACCCCATAGGATTTCAGAGGCTGTGAATCTCTACAGAAGCAGACTGCCACATCTTTCTTCTGCAGAGCCACTAAAAGTTTTGAACCGCCGACCTTTCAGTTAGTAGTCGATTGCTTTAACCTCTGTGCCATCAGGGCTCCTTTCCTCCATAGAGAGATGTTGATAATTAATTAAATTTCATTAACAAATATAAAAATATTCAGATTTTATGTTTCATATTTTACCAGTTTTGATAAGTTGTATTTTTTAATAAATTTGTTATCCAATTTGTTAGCATACTTTTTTTCAAAATGTTGTTGTTGTTGTTGTTAGGTTCCAACTCATAGTGGACAACAGAACCAAACACTGTCCGGTCATGTGCCATCCTCACAATCCTTGTTATGCTTGAACCTATTGTTGAAGCCACTGTGTCAATCCATCTCGTTGAGGGTCTTCCTCTTTTTCGCTGACCCTCTACTTTATCAAGCATGATGTCCTTCTCCAGGTACTGATCCCACCTGATAACACATCCAAAGTATGTGAGACATAGTCTCACTATCCTTGCTTCTAAGGAGGATTCTGGTTGTACTTCTTCCAAGAAAAATTTGTTTGTTCTTTTGGCAGTCCAGGGTATATTCAATATTCTTCGCCAACACCACAATTCAAAGGTATCAATTCTTCTTCAGTCTTCCTTATTCATTGTCCAGCTTTCACATGCATATAGGGTGATTGAAAACACCATGGCTTGGGTCAGGCACACCTTAGTCCTCAAGGTGACATCTTTGCTTTTTAACCCTCTAAAGGGGTCTTTTGCAGCAGATTTGCCCAATGCAGTGGGTCTTCTGATTTCTTGACTGCTGCTTCCATGGGTGTTGATTGTGGATCCAAGTAAAATGAAATCCCTGACAACTTCATTCTTTTCACTGTTTATCATGATGTTGCTTATTGGTCCAATTGTGAGGATTCTTATTTTCTTTATGTTGAGCTGTAATCCGTACTGAAGGCTGTGGTCTTTGATCTTCATCAGTAAGTGCATCAAGTCCTCTTCACTTTCAGCAAGCAAGGTTGTGTCATCTGCATAACATAGGTTGTTAATGATGCCCGATTCTTCTTCATACAGTCCAGCTTCTCGGATTATTTGCTCAGCATACAGACTGAATGGGTATGGTGAAAGATACAACACTGATGCACACCTTTCCTGACCTTAAACCATGCAGTATCCCCTTGTTCTGTTCAAACAACTGTCTCTTGATCTGTGCACAGGTTCCTCATGAGCACAATTAAGTGTTCTGGAATTCCCGTTCTTCACAATGTTATCCATAATTTGCTATGAGCCACACACTCAAATGCCTTTGCATAGTCAATAAGACACAAATAAGCATCTTTCTGGTATTCTCTGCTTTCTGCCAAGATCCATCTGACATCAGCAATGATATCCCTGATTCCACATCCTCTTCTGAATCCGGCTTGAATTTCTGGAAGTTCCCTGTTAATATACTGCTACAGCTGCTTTTGAATGATCTTCAGCAAAATTTCACTTGTGTGTGATATTAATTACATTGTTTGATAATTTCTGCATTGGGTTGGATCACCTTTCTTGGGAATAGGCATAAATATGGATCTTTTACAGTCTGTTGGCTAGGTAGCTGTCTTCCAAATGTCTTGGCAAGACGAGTGAGCACTTTCAGTGCAGCATCTGTTTGTTGAAACATCTCAGTTGGTATTCCATCCATTCCTGGAGTGTTGTTTTTTGCCAATGCCTTTAGTGCAGCTTGGACTTCATCCTTCAGTACCATTGGTTCCTGATCATATGCTACCTCCTGAAATGGCTGAATGTTGACTAATTGTCTTTAGTATAGTGACTCTGTGTATTTCTTTCATCTTCTTTTGATGTTTCCTGCTTCATTTAATATTTTCTCCATAGAATCCTTCAGTATTGCAACTCGGGTTTGGATATTCAGTTCTTTCACCTTGAGAAATGCTGAGTGTGTTTTTCTCTTTTGGTTTTATGTCTCCAGGTCTTTGCATATGTCATTATAAATCTTTACTTTGTCTTCTTGAGCCACCCTTTGAAATCCTCTGTTCAGCTCTTTCACTTCATCATTTCTTCCTTTTGCTTTAACTACTCAACATTCAAGAGCAAGTTTCAGAATCTCTTCTGAGATCCTTTTTGATCTTTTCTTTCTTTCCTGTCTTTTTAAAGACATCTTGCTTTCTTCGTGTTTGATGTCCTTGTTGTCGTTCCACAACTTGTCTGGTCTTTGATCATTAGTGTTCAATACATCAAATCTATTCTTGAGGTGGTCTCTATACTTAGGTGGGATATACTCAAGGTCATACTTTGGCTCTCGTGGACTTGTTCTTATTTTCCTCAGCTTCAACTTGAACTTGCAGAGGAGCAATTGATGGATGGTCTGTACCACAGTCAGCCCCTGGCCATGTTCTGACTGATGATATTGAGCTTCTCCATCATCTCTTTCCACAGATGTAGTTGATTTGATCCCTGTTTATTCCATCTGGAGAGGGCCACCTGTATAGTCATTGTTTATGTTGTCGAAAAAAAAGATATTTGCAATGAATGAGGCATTGTTCTTGCAAAATTCTATCATGACACCTCTGGCATCATTTCTATCACCAAGGCCATATTTTCCAACTACCAATATGTCTTCTTTGTTTCCAACTTTTGCATTCCAATCACCAGTAATTATCAATGCATCCTAGTAGCATGTTCGAGCAATTTCAGACTGCAGATGTTGGTAAAAATCTTCAATTTCTTCATCTTTGGCCTTAGTGGTTGGTGCATAAATTTGAATAATATATTAACTGGTCTTCTTTGTAGGCATATGGATATTATTCTATCACTGACAGCGTTGTACTTCAGGATAGATCTTGAAATGTTGTTTTTAACAATGAATGCAAAGCCATTCCTCTTCAAGTTGTCATTCTCAGCATAGTAGACCATATGATTGTCTGATTCAAAATGGCCAATACCAGTCCTTTTCAGCTCACTATTGCCTAGGATATTGATCTGTATGCGTTCCATTTCATTTTTGACATTTCCAATTTTCCTAGATTCATACTTCGTACATTTCTTGTTCTGATTATTAATGGATGTTTGCAGCTGTTTCTTCTCATTTTGAGTCATGTCACATGAATAAGTGAAGATCCCAAAAGCTCGACTCTATCCACTTCATTAAGGTCTACTTTGTGGAGGCAGCTCTTCCCCAGTAGTATTCTGAGTGCCTTCCAACCTGAGGGGCTCATCTTCCAGCACTATATCAGACAATGTTCCGCTGCTATTCATAAGGTTTTCACAGGCTAATTCTTCTCAGAAGTAGACCTCCAGGTTCTTCTCCCTTGTCTGTCTTAGTCTGGAAGCTCAGCTGAAACCTGTCTGCCATGAGTGATCCTGCTGGTATTTGAATACCGATGGCATAGCTTCCAGCATCACAGTAACACGTAAGCCCCCACCCTACGACAGACTGACAGATGTGTGGGATTTTTCCAAATATACCATCATTATCTTTCTAAAAAATTTCTTGCAATAAAATATATATATAACAAAACATTTTCCATTATAACAATTTTAAGTGTACAATTCAGTAACATTATTTGTAATCACCATGTTGTGCAATCATCACCACTATGCATTTCCAGATTTTTTCATGGTCCTAAATGGAATCTCTGTACCCCTTAAGAAAAATTCCCCATTTCTCCCTCCCCTCAGTTTCTGGATGCCATGAATAAACCTTTGTCTCTATGCATTTGCTTATTCTGGATATTTCATATAAATAGGATCAGACACTATTTGTCCTTTTATGTCTGACTTACTTCATTCAGTATAATGTTTTCAAGGTTCATCCATGTTGTAGCATGTATCAGACCTTCATTTCTCTTTATGGATAAATGACATTCCACTGCATGTATATACCACAGTTTGTCCATTCATCTACTGATAGACAGTTGGATTGTTTCCACCATTTGACTATTGTAAATAATGTTGCATTGAACATTGGTGTACAAGCATCAATTTGAGTCCTGTTATGGATTGAACTGTGTCCCCCAAAAATGTGTGTCAACTCGGCCAAGCCATGATTCCCAGTATTGTGTGGTTGTCCTCCATTTTGTGATCTGATGTAATTTTCCTATGTGTTGTGAATCCTAACCTCTATGATGTTAATGAGGCAGGATTAGAGACAGTTATGTTAATGAGGCAGGGCACAATCTACAGGATTAGGTTGCGTTTTGAGTCAATGTCTTTTGAGATATAAAAGAGAGAAGTGAGCAGAGAGGAGAGGGACCTCATTACCACCAACCAAGAAGAGCCATGAGTGGAGCTTGTTCCTTTGGACCTGGGGTCCCTGCACTGAGAAGCTCCTAGACCAGGTGAAGACTGATGAGAAGGACCTTCCTCCAGAACCAACAAAGACATAAAGCCTTCCCCTAGAGCTGGCACCCTGAATTTCGACTTCTAGACTCCTAAACTGTAAGAGAATAAATTTCTGTTTGTTACAGCCATCCACTTCTGGTATTTCTGTTATAGCAGCACTAGATAACTAAGACAAGTCCCACTCAAATTATTTGAGTATTTACCTAGGAGTGGAAATGCTGGGTTGTATGGTAATTTTATAATTAACTGTTTGATGAATCACCAAAATGTTTTCATAGTGGCTGTGCCATTTTATATCTCCACCAGCAAAACATGAGGATTCCCATTCCTCACATTCTCATCAACATTTGTTATTTTTTGTTTTTCTGACCAGAGGCATCCTAGTGGGTGTGAGGTGGTATCTCATTGTGGTTTTAATTTACACTTCACTAATGACTGACAACATTCAGTGTCTTTTCATGTGCTTATTGGACATTTGAATATTTTCTTTGGAGAAATGTATATTCAAGTCTTGTGTCCATTTTTAAATTGGGTTGCTTGTCTTTTTGTTTTTGAGTTGTAGGAGTTCTTTATATATTCTGGATATTAAACCATATCAGATATGTAACTATCAAATATTTTCACCCATTCTGCAGTTTGTCTCTTCACATTCTTGACAGTCTTTTAATGCAGAAAATTTTTTAATTTTGATGAAGTCCAAAGTACCTATTTTGTCTTTTGTTGCTTGTACAACATAAATTTATTACAAAACATATCATTACAAAGCATGAAGGATGTAACATTCAAACTATCAAGCCAAAATTCCTTAAAACTTGCTTATGCAATTACCTTTAGTGAAGATATGCATGGCTATGTAGAGCCATATGGCTATCTATGTACGGCTTTAAGTTGCTTTCTAGTGTCTTTTCTTTTCCATCTGAAAAATTCCCTTTAGCATTTCTTGTAGGGCCCGTATAGTGGATATTGACTCTCTCAGCTTTTATCTCGGAATGTCAGAATTTCACCCTCAATCTTAAAGAACAGTTTCACCAGATACAGTATTCTTGATTGACAGTTTTTTTTTTCTTTCAACACTTTAAATATGTCATTCTATTGTCTTCTGGTCTCCAAAGTTTCTGAGAAAAAATCGGCACTTGATACTACAAAAAATTGCTTGTATGGAATGAGTTGCATCTCTCTTGCTGCTTTCAGGATTTTCTCTTTATCTTTGATTTTTGAGAGTTTGATTATAATTTATCTAAGTATGGGTATTTTGGGGTTTATCTTACTTGGAGTTCATTGAACTTATTAGATTTGTAAATATATGTCCATCATCAAATTTGGAAATTTTTCTGCCATTTTTTTTTCAAATATTCTTTCTGTCCCTTTCTCTTCTTCTCCAGGGACTTCTATAGTGTGAATGTTAGTTCGTTTGATGGTATCCCAAAAATTCTTTACTCTTTGTTCACTTTTCTTCATTCTTTTTTCAAGTTGCTTCTCAGACTTGATAATTCCAATAGTCTTACCTTCTAGTTTGCTGATTCTTTCTTCTGCCAGCTCATATTTGCTGTTGTGCCCCTCCAGTGAATTTTCCTTTGTTACTGTATTTTTCAGCACTTATAATTCTGTTTGGTTCCTTTTTATAGTGTCTCTTTATTAATATTCTTGTTTTGTTCATGTACTATTTTTTTATTTCCTTTAGTTCTTTTTCCATGTTTTCCTTTAGTTTTCTGAGCGTATTTCACACAGTTGTTTTAATGTTCTCTAGTCTGTCCATTATCTGAGCTTCCATAGGGATGATGTATGGTGCTTCATTTGTTCTTTTGAATGGGCCTTCTTTTCCTGTTTCCTTGTATGCCTTGTGATTTTTTTTTCTTTCCTTCTTTTTTTGAAACCAGGACATTTGATTATTATAATGCACTAGCTCTGGAACCCAGATTTTCTCTCTGAGAAATTTTTTTTCTTTTAATTGTTGGAAGCTGTGGTAATCCATCTTCTCAGCAACCTCCCCTAGCGATTTTTGCAATACCTGCCCCCTGGGTGGACATCAAGGATTCTGTTCCCTAGCCCTTGCCTACCTAGCATTTCAAAAAGATTTCCTTGTACTCCAGGGGTAAAAAAAAAAAAAAAGGAAAGGAAAGTAAAAAAAATACCCTAACTTTCCTTCACTTTTCAACTTGGCTCTGTGCTGGGGCTTTCCTTCAACACTTAGGATTATTTGCAGTATGCTTAAAGATCAGCCCAAGATGAAAGTGTAAGGGTCTTCTTAGGTATTTCCCACACAGGTTTTCCTATGGACATGTGTGTAGTTTTCTCTATTCCCCCATATACACAGTGCTTTTGAAAGCAATAATTTCTTCTTCTTTTAGGCATTTCAATAAATGCTCCAGTCACATTGTTTAGCCCCAGGTAGTTACAGGTGGTCACAGTTGCCACGTATTGCCCACTGGTTTCCCTATCTTACCCTACATGAACTCTGTGGCAGATCAAACCAAAGAGAATGCCATGCTTCCTTTAGGAAGCATCTAGACAGATAGACAAGGCAACTCTGAATGGAAAAACAAGTGTTGAAGACTTGTACAGTCAGATATCAAGACTTACTATAACACTATAGTAATTAAAACAGTGTGTACTGGGACAAGGATAGACAAACTGACCAATGGAACAGTATAGACAGTCTGGAAATCAACTCACAAATAAATAGTCACCTGAATTATTATAAATGTGATGCTTCAGCATAGTGACAAAACAATGATCTTTTTATTAAATCATCTGGGTCAATTTGATATCCAAATGAAAATAATATACAATTTGACTCTGACGTCATGTCATATGTAAAAATCAATTTGATTAAAATTCAATTAAATTGATTAATATATAAATGTAAAAGATAAAATAATAAAGTTTTCAGGTGAAAACATAGGAGAATACCTTCTGTCATGGTTTGAATTATGTCCCCCAAAAAATGTGTGTATCAATTTGGCTGGGCCATGATTCCCAGAATTGTGTGGTTGGCCTCCATTTTGTGATTACAATTTTATGTTAAAGAGGATTAGGGTAGGATTGTAACACCGCCCTTACCCAGGTCACATCCCTGATCCAAAGTAAAGGGAGTTTCCCTGGGGTGTGGCCTGCACCACCTTTATTTCTCAAGAGATAAAAGGAAAGGGAAGCAAGCAGAGAGTTGAGGACCTCATACCATCAAGAAAGCAGTGCCGGGAGCAGAGCACATCCTTTGGACCAGGGTACCTGCACAGAGAAGTTCCTAGTCCAGGGGAACACCAAAGAGAAGAAGGCTGACAGAGAGAAAAAGCCTTCCCCTGGAGCTGACACCCTGAATTTGGACTTTTAGCCTACTTTAACTGTGAGGAAACAAATTTCTCTTTGTTAAAGCCATCCACTTGTGGTATTTCTGTTATAGCAGCACTGGATGACTAAGACACCTTCATAATGAAGAAGTATGCAAACATCTTCCAACCAGGACACAATCAACATAACCAGAAAATATAAATTGTAATGTATTAAAATTAAGAATCTCTGTTTATCAAGGGACAACAACAAGAGAGTGAAACCCTCAGAAAGAAAGAAGATATTTGTCAAGCATCCTTCTCACAAAATACTCACATGCAAAATATATAAAGACTGCTTTCAAATCAAGAAAAACACAGAAAATTCAATAGAAAATGTTAAAAAGACTTGAAAAGATGTGTTACAGAAGGTAATATCATATGTTTCAATAAATGATGAATATGTTTTCAACTTCATTAGTCATCAGGGAAATTTAATTTTAAACTGCAATATGTTAGTACTAAACACCTACCAAAATAGTTAAAATGAAAGGTGACTGTCTTATTCATCTAGTGTTGCTCTAACAAAAATACCACAAGTGGATGGTTTTAACAAAGAGAAATGTATTCTCTCACAGTTCAGTAGGCTACAAGTCCAAATTCAAGGCATCAGCTCCAGCGGAGGGCTTTGTCTTCTCTGTCGGCTCTGGAGAAAGGTCCTTGTGATGCATGTCTTCCCTTAGTCTGGGAGCATCTCAGTGCAGGAGCCTCAGGTCCAAAGGACGCACTCTGGTCCCAGCAGTGCTTTCTTGGTGGTATGAGGTTCCCATGTGTCTCTGCTTGCTTCTCTCTTTTATATCTCAAAAGAGATTGGATTAAGACACTATCCAGTCTTGTAAACCTCATCAGTATAACCTCATCACAGTGATAGAATTTACAACACATAAAGAGATCACATATAACCTCACCATAGTGATAGAGTTTACAACACATAAGGAAATCACATCAGATTACACAATCATACAGTACTGGGAATCATGACCCAGCCAAGTTGACAGATATTTTGGGGGGGACACAATTCAATCCATGACAGTGACTATACCATGTGTTTACGGGATAAGAACAACCAGAATTCTAATATCCCACTCTTGAAATGTTTGCTTTCAAGATGCTCCCTTTCAGAACCATACTGGCCTTGCTGTGAGCAACCCAAGCCATATGGAAAGGCCATGTGTAGCTGCTCAGACATAATAAACAAGTGGAGAATGCTGGAGTTATTAAAAATGTCACTGATAAAACTAGCTATTTGTGAAAAATTTAAAGTAAAGATAGATCTGTCTCTCCCACTATACCACACAATAAATTGCAGGTAAATTAAATATTTACATGTAGTGCTTAAAATTTAAAGAAATAACTAAGGGGAATATCCCTGGTCTACAGGATAGAAAGAAATTTTGCATATAAACATAATAGATAAAATCACAGAACAAAATGTCCATTTTGGCTACAAAAAAAAAATTTTTTTAAATGTCTGTACATAGTATAATCACAAGGGCAAATAAATAAATAAAAAACACACAGAATAAAAAGCTATTTTTTTTTTGCCTTTAATATCCATTGGAAAAAGCACAAACACTCCAATAGAAAAAGGACAAATATATCAACAGAACAATTTGAGGAATAATTACCCGTGGTGAAACAAACATTTAATCTTACTAGTAACCAAAGAAATGCAAGCTAAAATATTGAAATATTATTTTGTATCTCTGAAATTTTTAATGATTAAAATCAGCAATGATATTGGGATGAAGTATAGTGGTTCAGAGTGTGGACGCTACAGTCATGCAAAACTAGGTTGGAATTTCATCTCCATTTAGTAGTTGAATGACTTTTGGCAAGTTACTATCCTCACTAAGCCTTGGTTTTTCCATCTTGAAAATGATGCTAATATTAATTCCTCTGTTCTAAGCTTTTTGTGAGGTTACTTGAGATTATGTAATGAAAGTGTTCAATAAGTACTAGCTAGTATTAATAGAAACACAGGAGCTGTGATTAATTCTTTTAACAGCTGCTATGTATCAGCATGGAAACACTGGTGGCATAGTGATTAAGAGCTAAGGCTGCTAACCAGTTCAAATCCACCAGGTGCTCCTTGGAAACTCTGTGGGGTAGTTCTGTTCTGTGCCATAGGGTTGCTATGAGTCAGAATCGACTTGACGGCAATGGACTATTATTTTATTATTATGTATCAGTATTATGGCTGGTATGCTCTATATTGCCTACCTTATTTAACTGAGAGAGTTTGGGACTTGTTTGGGTTGTAGCTTCATATTAGGTTTACTCCGTTTAGTGAAATGGCCTGCAGAAATGCTCACATTATAACAAAGGTTCCCAACTTCTTCTCAATCCTAAGAGGTGGAGCAAGCATAAATTACCCAGAAAGGACTTCCCAGAAGGCCTGCATATCAGGCTGAGTGCATTCCATCCCGACAAGAGGCTTCAGAAGCAAGTCGCTGAGACCCACATTTAAGAAGTTAATCCCTGGGAAAAAAGATCCCCTGTGTTCCCCCAGGACCCAGCCAGAGCTGACTGGAGAACAGGCTGAACAATGAGGTTGGCTCTAATGAATACTTTGGGGGATGGCGCCTTTATAACCCTAAAAAATATTCCTGCCTTCTCAGGCCTGGGGAAGATGAAAATGATTCATATGCCCTAATTGTCCCTGATAAACTCTGGACTCAATAGACCCCAATTGTACTGTTTCTGAGTCAGGAAGTTTGCAGAGGTTTCCTCCTTGTGAATTTTCCATCCAGAGGAAAAAAATTGAGAACTTGAAGATGCCTGAAATTGACCCATACCCTGACAGGTGAGGATCTGGAAGGTGTAGAACGCACACACACATACACACACACATGCAATCACACACTCTTCCCTCCATTTCCAGCCCAGTGACCAGATGAAGTTATGTGGTAGGTGAGCTGAGTCTCCAGCTAAGATCAGAAGCCTCATCGATGAACCAAAGAATAATGGAAGACTAAAATATTCACCAAAGCTTCTAAAGTCACAGCTTCTACAGAGCCAATAAGAGCTGGCTTCTGGCACCAGCTTGCTCTAAATCCTAGGAGAACCAAAAACAAGACCAGTTGTTTTCCAGCCAAAAGAGCCACAGCCTGATTTTTTTTCACCTTCCCTCTCTCTAATAAGAAGCAAATATTAGAGAGATACAGTACAATGTAGGGGCAAAGCCACAGGATTTGGAGTCCAAGAGACCTACATTTTGAATCTTTTACTAGCTATATGATCTTGAGTACATCAGATATATCTGAGACTTAGTTTCATCATTTCCACAGTTGTGGAGTACAATAGGTGTCTGACGCTTAGCAAGCCTTTGTAAATAGATACTAATGATGATGATGTCCAAGAGATCAAGGAGACTAAACTATCAGTCCCAGAGCAGAGAGGTACAGAGTTGCAAAGGGGAGGACAGGGATGATGGAGAGAGAGTGATGGAGGGGACAGCGTGGCCCCCTGTCCTGTTTGTAGACAGGAGGTCCTAACAGTGAATCAGGATAATAGGACACCACAGACACCCACTGTGCTCACCCATGCATCCTATGCCTCCAGTTAGAGAAGAGCACAGGGACTGGAGCTACACGTGTGAGATGAAGTTCTTAGGATTGTGGAGGGAAGTAGAGAGAAGGGTATCTTATCCTTCAAAGTCATTCTCAGTGCCCCACACAAAAGGCTGTAATGCATGTGTGTGTGTGTGTGTGTGTGTGTGTGTGTGTGCCTGTGTGCGTGTGTGCATTGTTAACAGAGGGGGAAAGCAAGTGATAGAGAGCATGTAACTCGTTTCCAATTGACAGCATAAATAACTTTTCCTATCTTGCCATCTAGGCCATGCCCAATTCTCACCATCTCCATCTTCCCTGGTCAAACTAATATCTTTTGACTTGACCCTACTATAGCATAGAAGGCACAATGTATATTTGAATGGATATTATCTTGACTTTTATCTAAATGTCTCACAAGTATTTTCTTATATTCCCAATGATAGCCAAAGATTCTCATTGACAAGCGCTATTAATTCTCCTGTTTAACACCTGCCAACTCAGATAGTAGTAGATACATGTCTGTGAATTAATAATTAAATACTGACACATGTAAGGGTTTTATCTACACAGATAACAAGGACTACAAGGGATGGGGAAACCAGGTAGAGTGAACCAAACCACTGTTTCAGACTTCCTGCTTCTAGGACTCTCTGAGCAGCCGAAGCAACAGCTTCTCCTATTCGGCATCTTCCTGGGCATGTACCTGGTCACTGTGGTGGGGAACTTGCTTATCATCCTGGTCATCAGCTCTGACCCACACCTTCACACTCCTATGTACTTCTTTCTGGCTAACCTATCATTAGCTGATGCCTGTTTCACTTCTACTTCGATCCCCAAAATGCTGGCCAACATTTACAGTAGTCAAAGCCAAACCATTTCCTATTCTGGGTGCCTTACACAACTGTATTTCCTTCTCGTGTTTGAAGGCCTTGACAATTGCCTCGTAGCTGTGATGGCGTATGACCACTATGTTGCTATCTGCCAGTCACTCCATTACAGCACAGCTATGAGTCCCCAGCTCTATGCACTAATGTTGGGCATGTGCTGGCTGCTAACCAACTGCCCTGCCCTGATACACCCGTTGCTGATGATTCATCTGGCTTTCTGTATCCAGAAAGCTATCCCCCACTTCTACTGTGATCCCAATGCCCTACTGAAGCTTGCTTGCTCAGATACATTAACTAGCTAATGATCATCACTATGGGCCTGATGTTTCTCACTGCTCCCCTTTTGCTGATTATCCTCTCCTAAGTCCGCATTTCCTGGTCTGTGTTTAACATCTCATCTCCTGGAGGGTGGTGGAAGACCTTCTCCACCCATGGCTCTCATCTCACGGTGGTCCTGCTCTTCTACGGGTCTCTTATGGGTGTGTATTTACTTCCTCCATCAACTCACTCTACAGAGAGGGACAGTAGGGCTACCATTGTCTATACGGCGATTATTCCCATGCTAAACCCATTCATCTACAGCTTAAGGAACAAAGACATGAAGGAGGCTTTAGGTAAACTTTCTGGCAGTGGGAAAATATTCTTACCATGACAGTGATACCTGATCCTGGCATCTGGACCAACCCTTGCCCTCCCATCACTTCAGTTATTCCACCACTTTCAGACTGATTTTAAGGGAAGGTTACCAGGTAACTCTTCTGTTACACTAAGGGGTATAACAGAAAGGATATTTCTACCTCTTTCTTAGGCTATGGAATGAGATGTTTCTGCCTCAATCTCTCTCCTAATCCCAGAGAGGCACCCATTACTAAGAGCAGAAAACCATTTTCCTTCCTCTTCTCTAAAATCAGCACATTAGCCACATGAACTAAGGCGTATGATGTGCATCTCTGGAGCCAAGCAATTCTGTCCTTTGGGGAGCATAAGATGAGATGAAGGGATAAGAATACAAACGTTTGTTGACCACCAACAATATTTCTTGTTGCTCCTCACACCAGTTCTTTGAGGTAGAATTGTGAAAACTGTCACTTAGAATGTTGAATAACTGCCTGACAGAGACTGAAGAAACCCAGAGAGTATGGTCCCCTGACACCCTTATAGCTCAGTAATGAAGTCACTCCTGAGATTGAACTTTCAGCCAAAGATTAGATAGGCCCATAAGACAAAACAAGACTAAAGGGGCACACCAGCCCAGGGGCAAGGACTAGAAAGCAGGAAGGGACAGGAAAGCTGGTAATAGGGAACCCAAGGTCAAGAAGGATAGTGTTGACAAGTCGTAGGGTTGGTAACCAATGTCAGAAAACAATATGTGTACTAATTTTTTAATGAGAAGCTAGTTTGTTTTGTAAACCTTCATCTAAAGTACAACGATAAAAGTAACAACAACAAAAAAGAATGTTGAATAACAAATAACTTGCAAAACCAGGTGTCATGGTTTGAATTACTTCTCCCAGAAAACGTGTGTATCAATTTGGCTGGGCCATGATTTCCAGAATTGTGTGGTAGTCCTCCATTGTGTGATTGCAGTTTTGAGTTAAAGAGGATTAGGGTGAGATTGTAACACCACTCTTACTCAGGTCACATCCCTGATCCAATGTAAAGGAAGTTTCCCTGGGGTGTGGCCTGCACCACCTTTTATCTCTTAAGAGATAAATGGAAAGGGAAGCAAGCAGAGAGTTGGGAACCTCACAGCACCAAGAAAGCAGTGTCGGGAGCAGAGCGTGTTCTTTGGACCTAACGTTCCTGCGCTGAGATGCTCCCAGACCAAGGGAAGACTGATGCATCACCAGGACCTTCTCCCAGAGCCTACAGAGAGAGAAAGCCTTCTCCTGGAGCTGACACCATGAATTTGGACTTGTAGCCTACTGGACTATGAGAGAATAAACTTCTCTTTGTTAAAGTCATCCACTTGTGGTATTTCTGTTAGAGCAGCACTAGACGACTAAGATACCAGGTAAGTTTGATTCTGATGCTCATTCTCTTTCTATTATATCACACTGTGGAGATCACGACAGGGAAGTTTTGGGAGCATAAAAAAGGCCAGTATTGGTGTGGTTATGACAAGCTATGGAGAATTAAAAAAATATTTTATTGTGTTTCCTTAATATTTCATTTCTTCAACTATTTAAAAGCCTTTCTTTATGTTATTGTGAGGAACGGTAAAAAGAAGTCAATATTTGTTGTATGCCTACTGTGTGCTAATTGTGTACTGGGTGCTCAGATGATTCTCTATGTTTTGTCATAACATATTCCCTAAAAAACAAAGCAATAAATCAAGTGTGTTGGGAATTTTAGGATAATAATTTGATGAAAAGTAGTCTGGAGGAAATTGGTGTTCTAAGAAGTCACAAAGCTAAACAGTAGTTATCTTTTTGCAGTGGGATTACAGGTCATTATTTTCCTTTATATCTACATTAAAAAACATGTATATATTTTTAGAATAATAAAATAAAATTTAGGGGGGTAGAAAAAAATGCTCCAATGATTAGCAGCTTACCACAGAGAGATAAAGAGGCACTTAAACAGAGCTCTCTAAAGTCTCAATATCAAGTTCAATTTGAATCAAGTTTAAAAACAGGAGGGCACTCTTTTCTGACAGCCATATACAAAGCTTAGGAATCCAGAGAATAGAGTAGGATTAATTCTGATCTGACAGGTAATGAGATGTCTTAGTCATCTAATGCTGCTGTAACAGAAATACCACAAGTGGATGGCTTTAACAAAGAGAATTTTATTCTCTCACAGTCCGGTAGGCTAGAAGTCCAGATTCAGCTCCAGGGGAAGGCTTTCTCTCTCTGTAGGCTTTGGAGGAAGGTCTTCATGATGCATCAGTCTTCCCGTGGCCTGGGAGCTTCTCCGCACAGGAACCTCAGGTCCAAAGGACAAGCTCTGCTTCCGGCACTGCTTTCTTGGTGGTATGAGGTCCCCCTGTCTCTCTGCTTGCTTCTCTCTGTTATATCTCAAAAGGGATTGGCTTAAGACACTATCTAATTTTGTAGACCTCATCAATATAACTGCCACTAATCCATCTTAATATATAATAGAGATAGAATATATAACACATAGGGAAATCACATCAGATGACAAAAGGCAGACAATTATACAATACTAGGAATCATGATCTAGCCAAGTTGACAGATATTTTGGGGGGACACAATTCAATCCATGACATGAGGTTACAACATTTGAGAAAGGAATCTAAAGTTTGATAAAACAGGAAAATCAGAAGAACACTGTGCTATATTGTGAAATAAATTTTGTTTTGAAAGAAAGAATGTTGGACAACGGCATGTATTTCCCATTGGCCATTCTATCCCCCTACCCCCTCTGTCCCTTCTCCTTGGATAGAAGAGGTTGGAATAATAAGGAGACAATTACAAAAACTAGACTAGACCATCCTGGCCTTGAATTAGGTTACTTGTCCCTGACCACATGAATTTACTACCGCAATTTTTGCTACCAAAACAAAAGTCAGAAGAAGCAAGTTTTGTGTTTGTAAGTAATCCTTTTCTGAACTAATTTTCTACCACAAATATCCTTAGCCCTCGCCTCCAGTCACCCAGGAATCTGACACCATGTAGTTTACTGGCTATTTAAAGTTGGTTCTCTCCCTGTATCAGTTCACTCTCATAGTGATCCCAATCAAAACTTTCTCTCCTGGGACACTTAGCTAAATATAATTATATCTTTTAAAAAAGGTATGTTCTATTTGTAAATAAGGCTCATTCTTTCCTAAGACAATTTGCATTTTCAAAGGGCAACTTTTTAAACCAAAATAATTTCAAATATGTTTGCAGAAATTTCTGAGCCAAGAAAATTTTAGGTGCCAGGCATATGGCTGAATGATTATATGGTTACAGTCCATCCATTTCTCCATTCTCCACTTTTGAAACCACCTCTACCCAACATCAGACTCAGAAAATAAAGGAGATATTGTTTAGGCAGAGGGAATGCATTGGGAAAGAATAGCATATATATTCTAAGTAAGTAATCCAGAAATAAAGAAATACTTTACATTTTTACCCTAGAAGTTGTGTGTGCTTTCATCTGACATTTTTAAACCTATCATCAAACTTCAATATGTGTTAATAAGGAAAAGTATTTCTTTTGGTAAATGAAAATTTAGATACTTCATACGCTCTCTAAGAAGCTACTATATATGGGATGTACAGCTAATAAAATTCTGAGAACAGAAATAGTCCCTTACATAACACAGAATAATGAAGTCTTTTAGAAATAACACCATCCCACATTTATATTTTAAAATACTGTTAGATATTATAATTGGGTTTTAAAATAATGGTTAATGTTGTAGAGGGGCAAGTAAGGGAGGTACTCTCAAATGTTGCTGGTATAGGGAACATAAATTGGCACCACTTTCCAGGAAATAAGTTGACAATATTTATTATGGGCAATAAAAATATTTGTACATCATGACGTACTCTTTCACTTCCAAGAGCCTGACAAAAAAAATAGTAAAAAAAATTATCAAGAATTTTTGTACAAAGTTATTAATCATATGAGGAACAGAAACCATCCAAATTTCAGTTAGTAGGACATAGCTAATTAAATTATGCTGTATTGATATGATAGACTATTGTGTAGACTTGGTAATTCTTTGGTAGCTTATTTTTAAAGACCTGAAAATATAAATCCAGTATAATGTTAATAGGAAACAGTGATACATGACTAGGAAAAAAAAAAAAAGAGTAAAATACACTAAAATATTAACAGTGGCTATCCCAAGGTGACGGAATTATGAATTTTTGTTTTCTCTATTCATCTTTCTTTTTCAACTCATATTTATTTATTCAATGAACTAGTACTTTGATAATTATAGATTTAAATATATTTAAAATTTTTATGTTAAATTATTATAGGTAATAACCATACTTCGGTTATTTGGAGATTGCTCTGGAGATAAAGTTGATATTTCTCTTCTTTAAGAGAAAAGTGAAATCATTTCTTTCTACTGTGGAAAAAGACTGCTAGAAAATCCTATGTTGTCAACAAACAGTTGCTAGATGAGATTCTCACATATTCTGCGACAAGGATGAGGCAGAGGACTTCTTGGAGAAAATTAATTATTTAAAAAGAAAAATAATTCTTATTTCTATATTAGAAATCAGTTGTAATGCTTTCATTTGGGACAGAAGAAGTTTTCTGCCTATCCAACAGTATAAGAGGTCCAGTATCATAGCTATTCCAGGATAAAGACTACATTTAGTTATCTATTGTATTAATCAAATTTCTGTGCAGGGGAAAAGAAACCACCATAAGAGTTTTAAGCAGAAATGGAGTAAATTCATAAAACTGAGTGCTTATAAAGTCATTGGAAGTGTTATAGCATCTCGGATCACAGGCTCTAGGCTGCGTCTTCAAGAATAACTCAGAGAATAATATAAATTGGACCCACCTGGGTACTATCTCTTATCCTATCAGGAAGGAGGGGAATCAGAAGCCTGACATTAGAACGATTGTATTCAAGAAAATAGCAGTGTAGCTGCAACCCAAGAATCAGAAAATCAACTTCAAAACTACCTGTTGCCTCCCACTAACCTGAAGATTGGACACAGAAATGTGGGGTCCAGCTGCCACCCCAATGGAACTGACTGTCAGCACCTATGTACTCAGCAACTGGACATGGAAATCTGCTGCATAAAAAGGATCCATGAATATTTCTGCTGGTAGAAAAAACAAACAAAACAAAAGTCAGATGCTCTCTACTTCATTTCAACATTCCAAAATAGGCTTGTTTTCCAAGAAGCTAGGACACAGTAAGCAAACATAAAATAAATAAATATAATAAGTAATTGATGGCTCGGAGACAACAGTCAGTATCGAAGCACAGAAAGAAGCAATCCATGATGGCTTCAGCAAGCTCCCAAAATAAAGAGTCTAGAAATTTTCCAGAGGAGGAAAATTTCTTGGAATTACCAGAGGCAGAATACAAAAGTTTAATATACAGAACTCTTCAAGAAATTAGGAAGGAAATTAAACAAAATGCAGAACACACAATAGAGGAAATTAAAAAGATTAGAGAAGAGCATAATGACAAATTTAACAGCCTGCAAGAAGAGACAGCAATCAGAAATCCAGAAGATTAACAATAAAATTTCAGAATTAGACAACTCAATAGAAAGTCATAGGAGCAGAACTGAGGCACTATAAGTCAGAATTAGTGAGACTGAAGATAAAGCACTTGATTCCAACTTATCTGAGAAAAAAATCAGATAAAAGGATTTAAAAAAGTGAAGAAACCGTAAGAATTATGTGGGACTCTATCAAGAAGAATAACCTACGAGTGATTGGAGTACCAGAACAGAGGGGGATAACAGAAAATACAGAGAGAATTGTTGAAGATTTGTTGGCAGAAAACTTCACTGATATCGTGAAAGATGACAAGATATCTATCCAAGATGCT
>NW_004443974.1:6820596-6821903 GCF_000243295.1 Trichechus manatus latirostris
GAACACTGCACCCAAAAGCAGCCAAGTATACTTTCTTTTCCAACCCACATGGAACATTCTCCAGAATACACCACTTATTAGGCCATAAAGAAAGCCTTAAAAAAACCCAAAGCATTGAAATATTGCAAAGCATCTTTTCTGACCATAAAGCCATAAAAGTAGAAATCAACAACAGAGAAAGCAAGGAAAAAAAATCAAACATGGAAACTGAATAAAATCTTGCTCAAAAACTACTGGGTTATAGAAGAAATTAAGGATGGAATAAAGAAATTCATAGTATCAAACGAGAATGAAAACACATCCTACCAGAACCTTTGAGACACAACAAAAGCAGTGCTCAGAGGTCAGTTTATAGCAATAAATGCACACATTCAAAAAGAAGAAAGGGCCATCATCAAAACATTAACCCTACAACTGGAACAAGTAGAAAGAGAACAGCAAAAGAAGACTTCTGGCGCCAGAAGAAAGGAAATAATAAGAATTAGAGCAGAATTAAATGAAATAGAGAACAGAAAAACAATTGAAACAGTTAACAAGACCAAAAGCTGGTTCTTGGAAAAGATCAACAAAATCGATAAACCATTGACCAAACCGACAAAAGAAAAACAGGAGAGGAAGCAGTCAACCCACATAAGAAATGAGATGGGTGATATCACAACAGACCCAACTGAAATTAAAATAATCAGAACAGAATACTATGAAAAATTGTACTGTAACAAATTTGAAAACCTAGAGGATATGGACAACTTTCTAGAAACTCACTATCTACCTAAACTAACACAACCAGAGATAGAACAACTAAAAAACCCATAACAAAAGAGATTGAAAAGGTAATTCAAAAACTCCCAACCAAAAAAAAAGCCCCAGCCCAGATGGCTTCACTGGAAAATTCTACCAAACTTTCAGAGGAGAGTTAACACCACTACTACTAAAGGTATTTCAGAGCATAGAAAAGGACGGATTACTCCCAAACTCATTCTATCAAGCCAGCATAACCCTGATACCAAAACCAGGTAAATACACCACAAAAAAAGAAAATGACAGACCAATATCCCTCATGAACATTGACGCAAAAATCCTCAACAAAATTCTAGCCAATAGAATTCAGCAACATGTCAAAAAAATAATTCACTATGATCAAGTGGGATTTATCCCAGGTAGGCAAGGATGGTTCAACATTAGAAAAGCAATCAGTGTAATCCATCACATAAATAAAACAAAAGACAAGAACCACATGATCTTATCGATCGATGCAGAAAAGGCATTTGACAAAGTCCAACACCCATTCATGATAAAAACTCTCAACA
>NW_004443974.1:6832102-6874140 GCF_000243295.1 Trichechus manatus latirostris
GGAACACTTATACATTGTTGGTGGGAATGTAAAATGGTACAACCACTTTGGAAATCAATTTGGTGCTTCCTTAAAAAGCTAGAAATAGAAGTACCATATGCTCCAGCTATCCCACTCCTTGGAATATATCCTAGAGAAATAAGAGCTGTCACATGAATAGATATATGCACACCCATGTTCACTGAAGCACTGTTGACAATAGCAAAAAGATGAAAACAACCTAGGTGCCCATCAATGGACAAATGGATAAACAAATTATGGTATGTTCACACAATGGAATACTATGCAACGATAAAGAACAACGATGAAGCCATGAAACATCTTACAACTTGGAGGAAGTTGGAGGTCATTATGCTAATTGAATTTAGTCACAGAAGGACAGATATTGTATAAGACCACCATTATAAGAACTCAAGAAAAGGTTTAAACGCAGAAGAAAACATTCTTTGATGGTTACGAGGGTGGGGAGGGAGGGTGAGGGTTAGTCACTAACTAGATAGCAGATAAGAATTAGGTGAAGGGAAGGACAGTACATACTACAGGGGAAGTCAGCACAACTGGACTAAACCAAAGCTGAGACGTTTCCTAAATACAATCAAACACTTTGAGGGACAGAGTAGCAGGAGTAGGAATCTGAAGACCATGCTTTCAGGGGACATCTAGGTCAACTGGCATAACAAAGCTTATTAAGAAAGTGTTCTGCATCCTACTTTGGTGAGTGGCGTCTGGGGTCTTAAAAGCTTGCATACAGCCATCTAAGATGCATCAATTGGTCCCAACCACCTGGAGTAAAGGAGAATGAAGAACACCAAAGACACAAGGAACGCATTAGCCCAAGAGACTTAAAGGACCACATAAACCAGAGACTTCATCAGCCTGAGACCAGAAGAACTAGATGGTGCCCGGCTACTACCAATGACCGCCCTGACAGGGAACACAACAGAGTCCCTGACGGAGGAGAAAGGTGGGGTACAGAACTCAAATTCTAGTAAGAAGACCAGACTTCATGGTCTGACTGAGACTGGAGGTACCCCAGAAATCACGTCCCCTGGAGTCTCTATCAGCCCAGAGCTAAAACAATTTCCGAGGCCAACTCTTCAGACACAGATTGGACTGGACTGTGGGACATAAAGTGATACTCGTGAGGAGTGTGCCTCTTGGCTCAACTAGATACAAGAGACTAAACAGGCAGCTTCTGTCTGGAGGTGAGATGGGAAGGCAGAGAGGGTTAGAAGCTGGTTGAATGGACATGGGGAATCAGGGTTGGAAAGGAGGAGTGTGCTGTCACAGTATGGGGAGAGCAATTAGTGTCACTTAAACTTATGTATAAATTTTTGTATGGGGAAAAAAAATAGGCTTGTTTTCAGTATGCTTAGGGATTATTCCAAGGTAAAAGCAAAGGGTCTTCTTAGTTTTCTTCTGTGCATACATTTTGTCCTCAGCATATGTGTAGCTTTCTCCATTCCCCCATATACACGGTGCTTTTCTAAGCATTAATTTCTGAAAGAAACTCTCAGGATTCTCCTACAGCCCTTAGGCTTTAGGTACATAGTCTAATCACACTGTTTAGCCTCATATAACCAAGGCCGCTCACAGCTTTCAGGCATTGCTCCCACTCCTCCTCAGCCTGTGTGAGCACCCTGATTCTATCCTTCATGCAGCCCCCAGACAGATCAGAACACACACACATAATCCACTAGCAAAATCTGATCTGCTCAATCCCAAACCAGAGGTCAGGCTCTTCTCTTAGAGTGCAGTTCATGGTCAACTGCTGCCATCACTGCTGCAGCTGAACTGGGAAGAGGGACGGGTGCAGGCAGTCAAAAATGAACATTTTCCTGCCGTTTAAATGTTGCCTTTTTCTTCATTCAGCATTTGCTTCGTTGTTGCAACACTCCAATTGCTTTTCAGAGTTCTTACAGAGTTGAGTCTACCGATATCCTGTGGTTTTCCTTGAGGATTGTGGAGGTATAAAGTGATCTGTTTAACGTTATTTAGTCTTTCTTATAAGCTAATGTAGCATCTGTTTTTTCTTGTAATTTATTTAATTTTTAAAAATTATGGTAAAATATACATTACAAAAAATTACCATTTTTAAGTGAAAAATTTAGTGGCATTAATCACATTCACCATGTTGTGCAGCGATTAGCACTATCAATTTCCAAAAGTTTTTCATCACCCCAAACAGAAACTCAGTACTCATTCATCTTCATAATTGTTTTACTTGGTTCAAGTAGAGTGAATCTTCTCGCAGTTTTGAATCTAGTGATCTTCACATGATCATTACATCAAACATATTAATTATATTATTACATCTGCTAAATCCTTATTGGCGCCCTGGTGGCACAGTGGTTAAGAGCTCAGCTGCTAACCAACAGGTCAGCAGTTCAAATCCACCGTGCTCCTTGGAAACTCTATGGGGCAGTTCTACTCTGTCCTGTAGGGTTGCTATGAGCTGGAAACAACTTGATGGCAATGGATTTGGTTTGTTTGTTTTCATCATTATTGATTTGCTGTCTAATTAAACCTCCATGTATTTGAAAATTAAAATTGAAGCTATTAAAAAATTCTTGGGCTTTCCATATGGATGTTCAATTGCTCCAACAATTCCATCAAAATCTTACCAGTATCTTTGTGTGTGCTCGTGCATGCCAATTGCCAAACTAATTCTAAAATTCACATAGAAATACAAAGAGTGACAAACAGCCAAAATAACCTTCAAGGAAGAATAAGTAGGAGGACTCACACTGCTAAATACTAAGAGTTATCATAACTATGTTGTAATTACAGCACTGTGGTGTTGTAATAAGGAGAGATAAACCAATGTAACAGAAAAGACCCACTTATATTTGATCACCTAATATGTGAAAAAGGTGATACTGTAATGCAGTGAAAAAAGGATGGCCTTTTCAATACAAGGCACTGGGATAATTGGATATCCATACAGAAGAAAGATGAATTATGATTCATACCATAAACAAAAATCACTTCCAAAAGTATCAAAGATCTAAAGATAAGAGGTTAAAAAAATAAATAAAAGCTTTTTGGAAATAACATAGGAGAATATCTTTACATACATATTTGGTCAGGTAAAAATAAAATACAAAAATAACTAACTGTAGATGAACAAACGAAAAATTGGACTACATTAAATTTAAGAACTGCTGTTCATCAAAATATATAATTTAGAGAGTGAAAAGGCAACTCACAGAGTGGGAAAAGAGTCTATGTCTATCTATCATCTATCTATCTTTAACAAAGAAATAAAATACAAAATATATAAATATATGATATATATCAATAATATATTATTATGCATAATATAATAATGTATTAATAATACATGTAATATAATAATATATTCATGTATAACATACAAATATTATATATATCCATAAGAAAAAAGAGCAAAAAACCAATAGAAAAATAAGCAAAAAAAAATCAATAGCCAATTCACAAAAAAAGATAATCAAATGACCAATAAATGCGTTGCTGTCAAGTCGATTCCGACTCACAGTGAACCTACAGGAGAATGTAGAACTGCCCAGCCTTTTGGTTAGCAGATGAGCTCTTAACCACTGTGTCACCAGGGCTCCAGAAAATAGACATATTAAAAAGTGTTCCAATTCAGTTTATATCAAAAAATACAAATAAAAACCACAAAAAGATAATATTACACACCCACCAGCATGGCTAAAATTTAAAAGACTAACAATCCAAGTCTTGCTGAGGATGTGGAGCAACTAAACTCTCTCATGCTACAAATGGCAGTGTATATTGGTATAAACCCTTTGGAATGCTGTTGGACAGTTCTTATTAAAATATTTCCCATGAGTCGGCATTTCCATTCCTAGATACATAGTCTAGAGAATTGCATATATATGCTTAACAAAAGCTATTTACAAGACTATTTGCAGCAGCCTTATTAATAATAGTTCAAAACTAGAAACATATTAAAAGTCAATCTGCATTATAATGGATTAAAATATTTTGTATATTTAATGTCAGTTTGTCCTTCTGTGGTGGCTTGCATCTTGCTGCGATGATGGAAGCTATGTCACCAGTATTTCAAATACTAGCAGGGTCCCCCATGGTAGGCAGGTTTCAGCAGAGCTTCCAGACTAAGACAGACTAGGAAGAAGGACCTGGCAATCTACTCCTAAAAAAATATGGCCAGTGAAAATCTTATGAATAGCAGCAGAACAGTATCTGATATAGTGCCAGAAGATAAGCCCCTCAGGTTTGAAGGCACTCAAAATACGACTGCAGGAAAGGTGCCTACTCACAGTAGAGTCAATCTTAATGATGTAAATAGAGTAAAGCTTTCGGGACCTTCATTAGTTGATGTAGCATGGCTCAAAATGAAAAGAAGTAGCTGTATACATCCATTAATAATAGAATATATATGGAATATACAAACTATAAATCTAGGAAAATGTCAAGTCATCAAAAATAAAATGCAAGGCATAAAGATGGATATCCTAGGCATTAGTGAGCTGAAATGGACTGGTATTGGCCGTTCTGAATCTGAAAATCATATGGTCTATTATGCTAGGAATGGCAAGTTGAAGAGGTATGGCATCACATTCATAGTCAAGAAGAACATTTCAATATCTATCCTGAAGTACAACCTTGTCATTGATAGAATAATATCCATATATCTACAAGAAAGATCAGTTAATATGACTATTATTCAAATTTATGCACAAACCACTAATGCCAGACGAGGAAATTCAAGATTTTTACCAACTTTTGCAGTCTAAAATTGATCAGACATGCAATCGAGATGCATCGATAATTACTGGTGATTGGAATGGAAAAGTCGGAAACAAAGAAGGACCAGTAAATGGTAAATATGGCCTGAGCGACAGAAACTACAGAAACTATGCTGGAGATTCATAAGGAGAAGGGGCTGAGTCTTCAGCTAGGGTTGTCATGTGAATTTGCCAGTGTCCGATGGGAAAGTGTTGAAGCTACAAACCCAACAGCTCTATAACATCTGAGATTGGTTGAGATCAGATGGATAAGTGCTGAATCAGATAGACCAGAATTTAAGTCTGGGATTTTCTATTTACCAGCTGTATAATTTGGGAAAAATTACTTCATCCCTTTATAGTTCAGTTTCCTTATTCAAAAAATAGGGTTTATCTTATGAAATAGTAAAAATCCAATTAGATAAGACAAGTAAAGCACTTAGTACAGCACCTGGAAATATGTTAACACTCAATACATATTTGTTAACTCTCCTTTCTATTGTTCTTGTTGCTATCATAGAGATGTTTTGTAACTTACCCATAGCTAGAATATGACACAGGCAGATGCCAAAGTCTGTCTTACCCCGGAGTCTGAACTCTTGAGCACTAAGTTATTCTGCCTCTTGTAATAGAAAAAAAATTCAAGAGAACTAAAGTAAATTGTAAAACCATTAGGCATCTACTGTGTCTTTCTGGAATGCCAGGTATCTTGACTACTATTTCCTCTAAGTCTATTCCTACTTTCTTAGTTTCTGTTCCTCTATTACAAAGATTTACACAAGGATCTAGTGGCCAGAATGCTGCCTCTTTTTCCAACTCGACAGGAATTTTTATCATCAAAGCCAAACACCAACTAGCTAGACCCTGTATATCACTAATTCCAAGTTCTGAAAAGACAATCTGACTAGCTAAAGTTGACTCTATGGTTTAATCAGTAATGGCCAGAGGGTCACGGTCATATCTCCATGCCACCCATCATCTTGCTCACTCTTCTCCAGCCACACTGGCCTTAGGACCTTCACATATGCTGGAAAGTTTTTATCCCTCCTCTTCTTACTTCTACTCTTGACATAGTTAATTACTGCTTTAGGTCCTACCTTACATTTAACTTCCTTGAAGACGCTTTCCCTGAACACTAATATAAATTAGGCCCTCCAATTATAATTTCTCAGTGGTACTTCCATGCCTTTCCTTTTTAAATACTAATCAGTGTTCATGTTTAATTGCTTTATTGTTTATTGCGAGTCTCGTAATTAGCCTTTAAGCTCCGTAAAGGCAAGGGGCAGTGCCTGTTTCAATAAACCTTAAATAACAGGAACTCCTGGCATAGAGTAGGCAACCAGTAAATATTTTAAAAGATGAATAATTATAAACATGGCTCCATACAATCACTGTGGCAGCATTCCAAAGAATGGGTCTATTCCACATAGTTACATTCTCAAAGCAGTTGACAAACATCTGCAGTGACTACCCATGAGAAAAATTAAGGTCTGCCCACCTCAGGAGGTGGCTTTGCATAATGAACCAACTGCCACGTTTGGTAGAAGAGAGACCTTAGTTTGAATGCTGTTTTGGTCACTTATTAGTATTACTACTACCTGTTGCTGTCGAGTCAATTCCAACTTATAGTGATCCTATACGACAGAGTAGAACTGCCCCATTGGGTTTCCCAGGAATGGCTGGTGGATTTGAACTGCTGACCTTTTGGCTAGCAGCCAGGCTCTTAACCACTGCACCACCAGTGCTCCTGTTCACTTATTAGCTGTGTGATTTTAGGCTGGCCAGTTAACTTCTCTGTTTCGTGATCTGAAAATGTAAGGTAGTGACACATAGTCCATAGGTTGTGTGAATTAAGTGATGTAACTCATTAGCACGCAGTAAACACCTCATAAATGCTTTTTATACCTACAATCTTGTCCCTGAAGCCTTTGCCTTTTCCATTCTCTCCCTTTCTGAGAATAACTCAGTCATCCAAATCTCTGGCACTCCTCCTCTCGGTCTTCTAATGTTTCCAGGATGTTCCAAACATTCTACCCTTTCAGAAATAATCTAGATACCATGTCTCAGATATTTTTAGCCATATAATCTTTAAAAGGAGCCTCTTGATAGAGGGAATCACCTTAATTCCTTCCCCTTTATTTCAGAGACTTTTAATACTTGTACCCTAAGGGTGCAGCTGGTAGAGTGAAAAGCCTTTTACTCTAGAGCCAAGATCCATCACTTACGTTCCTTGGGCAAGTTACTAAACTCTCTATAGCCCAAATCCCTTCACTTCACTTTATCTCCACAGCTACCACCCAGGGGTCCTGAAGGTGTTTCCTTACTAGCTTCCCTGCTTGCACTCTTGTCCCTACAGGCCTTCTCTACATAGTAGCAGAGTGGTCTTTCCATATCATAGTCAGGTCATGGCAGTCTGCTGCTTAACCACCCTTTCACCCATGCAGGCCTCTGGTTGCACTGAAAATAAATCTAATTTCCCTAATCTGCTCTCCTTGGACATATATGACCTGCTCCTGACTACCTCTTCAATCTGTTCTCTTACCTTCTCCTTTATTCACCATACCTGAGCCACATTTTGCCTTCTTTCTGCTCCTCTAAATGCATGCACTCATCCTCATGGTTGTACTTGCTGTTCCCTGCATCTGAAATACTCTTCCACCCAGTTCTTTATCTGGATGGCTTCTTCTGATTCATTTCTCCATAGTGAGTTCTTTGCTGACTGTTCAATTTAAAGTAACCCTCTAGTCACTGCTACATTTTGTTTTTGTTTTAGCACCTGTCTTCTTGTTTATTTAAGTGTTTATATTTTGCATGTGTCCTCTGACTAGAATATTAACTCCATAAGGGCAGGATCTTTGCTATACTCTTCACCATTCTTTCTCTAGTGCCTAGAACAGGAACTAACACGCAATAAGTACTCAATAAATGTTTGCGGAGTGAATAAATGAATTAGTTCTGGGAGCCTTAGCAGAAGGCAGCCTTGGTGGTGAAATGGTTAAGCGCTCAGCTGCTAAGAAAGGACTGGCAGTTGGAGCATACTCAATAGGAGAAAGACCTGGTGATCTGCTCCCATAAAAATTACAACCTAGAAAACGCCATGGGGCAGTTGTACTCTGTCACATGGCGTTTCTAAGAGTTGAAAATCGACTTGATGGCACCTAACAATAATAACAACAACAAGCCTTAGTAGTAGAGGCAGAGTAGTAGATAGGTTAAGGTCACAGACTTTAAAGTCAGAATTTCCAAGATTTAAACTTAACCTCTATCTCTTTCTAGGCAATGCAGTTCCTTCATCAATAAAATGGACATAACAATAACTACTTCATAGCGCTCTTTAAGATTTCAAGGAGATAATGTACAGCTATTAACATTCTGGGGGCCCTGGTGGCACAGTGGCTAAGCCTTCGGCTGCTAACCAAAAGGTTGGCAGTTCAAATACACAAGCCGCTCCTGGGAAATCCTATGGGGCAGTTCTACTCTGGCCTATAGGGTTGCTGTGAGTCGAATCGAACAGACAGCAATGGGTTTGGGTTTTTTAAATTATTATTATTATTAATATTCTGAGGCCATCTTTATTTTATGCCTTGGCTTTCACTGAGACAATATCAGGGCAAGGAAAGTTTTTTAAAGTGTCACCCTTCATTTTATTCCTTAGTTCCAGTGACATGAAACCAGAAAACCACACCAGTGTCTCTGAATTCCTCCTCCTGGGCCTCTCTGAGCAACAGGAGCAGCAGCCTTTCCTCTTTGGCATCTTTCTGGGCATGTACCTGGTCGCTGTAGTGGGAAACTTGCTCATCATCCTGGCCATTGGCAGTGATCTGCACCTCCACACCCCCATGTACTTCTTCCTGGCCAACTTCTCCCTCACTGACCTGTGTTTATCATCTACAACCATTCCCAGGATGCTGGTGAACATTCAGGCTCACAGCAGCACTATCCCCTATGCTGGATGCCTGTCTCAGGTCTACTTCTTCCTGTGGTTCGTTGGTCTAGACGTTTTTCTCCTGGCAGTGATGGCTTATGACCAGCTTGTGGCTATCTGCCACCCCCTTAACTACACCTTGGTCATGAGTCCCAGGTGCTGCATCCTGCTGATGGCTGTCCCTAGTACTTGCTCATTCATACTCTCTAACCCACATCATTCTCCTGACTCAGTTATCCTTCTGTGCTAACAACATCATACCCCACTTCTTTTGTGAACTTCTCCCCCTGTTGAAGCTTTCTTGCTCCAATACTTATGCTAACCAATGTGTGCTGATGTGCTAGGGAGGGGCATTAACCATCTTGATCCCCCTGCTAATCATCATTTCTTACATCCTCTTCATGGCTGCCATTGTGAGGGTCCCATCAGCAAGTGGGAAGTGGAAGGCTTTCTCCACCTGTGGCTCCCACCTGTCAGCAGTTTGTTTGTTCAATATGTCTGCTATTGGGGTGTACTTCATTCCCTCCACTGCTGACTCAGCTGACAAGGACAGGATTGTAGCAGTGATGTATGCTGTGGTGACACCCATGCTGAACCCATTCATCTATAGCCTGAGAAACAAAGACATGAAGGGTGCCTTGGGGAGACTCTTGAGCAGGAGGGTACTTCAATCTTCATGAAGCGGAAGATACTATTTTAGGAATTCAGGGGAAATCAACTTGCTGAGTTATCTTAGTGATCAAGTTCAAATCCTGGTTCCACCACTTGCTAGCTTTGTGACCTAGGGTGACTTAAATAACTTCACTGAGCCTCAATTTTCTAACTTATAAAAGAGGATAATAAAATAAACTCTATCACGCAGTATTTTGGTGAAGGTCAGAAAAAAATATATATGTATATATATATATATATACATGGTTGTTGTTGGGTTCTGTTGAGTGGATTCTGACTCATAGTAACTCAATGTGACAGAGTAGAATTGCCCCATAGGGTTTTCTAGGCTGTAATCTTTACTGGAGCAGATCGCCAGGTCTTTCCCCACTGGA
The DNA here is from genome assembly GCF_000243295.1 of Trichechus manatus latirostris. Taxonomy (NCBI): domain Eukaryota; kingdom Metazoa; phylum Chordata; class Mammalia; order Sirenia; family Trichechidae; genus Trichechus; species Trichechus manatus. Next base: position 6,841,828 of record NW_004443974.1, read on the forward strand.
GCCAGTGGGTGGGTTTGAATCACCATCCTTTTGGTTAGCAGCTGAGTGCTTTAACTGTTACATCACCAGGGCGCAGTATATATAACCAAATAAAAACCAAACCCGTTGCCGTCGAGTCGATTCTCACTCATAATGACCCTATAGGACAGAGTAGAACTGCCCCCACATGGTTTCTAAGGAGTGCCTGGTAGATTTGAACTGCCAACCTTTTGGTTAGCAGCCAAACTCTTAACCACTATGCCACCAGGGTTTCCATGTATATACGTGTTGTGTGTATAATATATATATGTATATATGTATATTTGTTGTTGTTAGGTGCCATCGAGTCAGTTCCGACTCATAGTGACTCTACGTACAACAGAACAAGACACTGCCCGGTCCTGCGCCATCCTCACAATTGTTGTTATGCTTAAGCCCACTGTGTCAATCCATCTCGTTGAGGGTCTTCCTCTTTATCACTGACCCTCTACTTTATCAAGCATGATGCATGATTTCCTTCTCCAGGGACGGATCCCTCCTGATAACATGTCCAAAGTGATGACATGTCCAAAGTATGTGTCTTAGTCATCTAGTGCTGCCATAACAGAAATACCACAAGTGGATGGTTTTAACGAAGTGAAGTTTATTTCTTCACAATCAAAGTAGGCTGTCAGCTCCAGGGGAAGGCTTTTTCTCTCTGTTGGCCTTCTCTTCAGTGTTCCCCCGGACTAGGAGCTTCTCAGCTCAGGGACCAAAGGACACGCTCTGCTCCTCGCGCTGCTTTCTTGATGGTATGAGGTCCCCCTGTCTCACTGCTCACTTCTGTCTTTTATATCTCAAGAGATTGCCTCAGGACACAATCCAGTCTTGTACATCAGGTCCTGCCTTACTAACACAACTGCCACCTATCCTCCCTCATTAACATCATAGAGGCAGGTTTACAACACACAGGAAAATCACGCAGTACCAGGAATCATGGCCTAGCCAAATTGATACACACATTTTTGGGGGGACATAATTCAAACCATGACAGTATGTGAGACATATATATGACACACACACACACACACACACACACATATACCTGATTTTATTGTTCTAGGTCCTGTGCTTAGATCGTCATTATGTTCAACATATTCTTCTGAGGTGAATATTTTTATCATTTTACTGTATATTTGAGAAACAGAGGCTCAGAGAAATTAAATTACTTGCCTAAAATTGCACCGCTAATAAGTAGCAGAGGCAGAATCTGAACCCAGTTACCTGACTTCAAAGTGCAGATTCTTAATTATTACACTGTGTCTAAATGGACATCCAGTCCGCATACTCCTCTATGTTATTAGTTTTCTCTCTTTCCTTGCATCCCTCACACTGTTCACATACACAGTTCCAAGGACAACCTCTCAATACTAACAAATGATTTGAAGATGGGGCAAGGCAAATAAGAAGCTAGAGGATGGAAGTGTAAAAGCTCTCAAAGATCCTCATACCTCCTCAAGGAAGCACATACTCTGGTTGAGCATGAGTCTCTAGTCAGACATTCTGAAATGATTTAAGAATCAGATCACAAGATCAGAGAGAGGGTATTTGCATTATTTTTGAACTCTCATTGAGTTTCTTTTACCGAACCATGCTTCAGGACTACGCCAACCGTCTATGTTTAGATTTCTTTTAAAATATAACTGTATCAATTTCATTGCTGCATCTCCTCTAAATGGAAAAACTAAACCTGTTGCCAACAAGTCAATTCGCAGACATGAGTGAATTTAAAGACCCACAACCCCTTGAATGAAGGAGAGGCTGGGTCCCTTTGAGGAAGGACCTCACTACATTGTCAAAGATTTATACTGTTAATCTTTCTCCTAGCCTGCCCCAAAGGGATCTATGGCCTTTTATGAGAGTAACTGTTCAGTGAGGAAAAGGAAATAATCATCAGACTTTTCAGGGATTACTGGATACTGGCTCTGAACTGACACTAATTCCTGGAGACTCAAAATGTCACTGTGGTCCACCAGTGAGAGTGGGGACATATAGAGGTGAGGTTATTAATGGAGTCTTAGCTCATGTCCATCTCACAGCATGTCCAGTGGTTCCCTGAATCCATCCTGTAGTGATTTTCCCGGTTTCAGAATGCATAATTAGAATAGATATACTCAACAACTGGAAGAACCCCCATACTGGATCACTGACAAGTGAAGTAAGGGCTATTATGGTAGGAAAAGACAAGTGTAAACCATTAGAACTGCCCCTACCCAGGAAAATATAAAACCAAAAGCAACACTGTATTCCTGGAAGGATTGCAGAGATTACTGCCACCATCAAGGAGTTGAAGGATGCAGTGGTTATTCTCACCATATCCCCATTAAACTCACTTATTTGGCCTGTGCAAAAGACAGATGAATCTTAGGTAAAGAGAGTGGGTTATTGAAAACTTAACCAGGTAGTGACACCAGTTGCAGCTGCTGTTACAGATGTAGTTTCACTGCTTGAGCAAATTAATACATCTTCTGGTACCTAGTATGCAGAAGTTGATCTGGCTAATGCATTTTTCTCCATACCTGTTTTGAAGGACCACCAGAAGAAGTTTGCCCTCAGCTAGCAAGGCCAACAATACACTTTCAGTGTCCTATCTTAGAGCTATATCAACTCTCCAGCAGTATGTCACAATTTAGTCCACAGGGAACTTGGTTGCCTTTCTCTTCCACAAGATGTCACATGGTCCATTACGTTTATGACATTATGCTGATTTTAGACCTAATAAGGAAGAAGGGTCAATGACTCTGGACTTATTGGTAAAACACTTGCATGGTAGAGGATGGGAAATCAATCTGACAAAAATTCAGGCACATTTCACCTCAGTGAAATATCTAGGGGTTCAGCTGTGTAGGGCATGTTGAGATAGTCCTTCTAAAGTGAAGGATAAGTTATTGCATCTGGCCCCTACCAAGACTAAAAAGAAGGCACAATGCCCAGTGGGCATCTTTGGATTTTGGAGACAACATAACCCTCATTGGTGTGTGCTACTCCAGCCTATTTATCAAGTGACTCAAAAAGCTACTAGTTTTGAGTGCGGCCTAGAACAAGAGAAGGATCTGAAAACGGTTCAGGCTGCCACTCAAATGGCTCTGTCACTTGGGCCGTATATTTCAGCTGATCTAATGGTGCTTGAAGTGTCCATGATGGATAGAGATGCTGTTTGGAGTCTTTGGGAGGCCCCTATTGGTGAATCACAGTGCAGACCCTTAGGTTTTTGGAGTAAAGCTGTGCCATCCTCTGCAGATAACTACCCTCCTTTTGAGAAACAGCTTTTGGCCTGTTAATGGGCCTTAGTAGAGACTGAATGCTTAACCATGGGCCACCAAGTTACCATGTGGCCTGAGCTGCCCATCGTAAATTGGATGTTGTCTGACCCATGGAGCCATAAAGTTGGACATGCACAGCAGCACTCCATCATTAAATGGAAGTGGTATATATAAGATCAGGCCCAAACAGGTCCTGAAGGCACCAGTAAGTTGCATGAGGAAGTGACCCAGATATCCATGGTCTCCACTCCTGTCACATTACCTTCCATCTTCCACTCTGCACCTATGGCCTCATGTGGAGTTCCTTATGATCAATTGACTGAGGAAGAGAAAACTCGTTTACAAATGGTTCTGCATGATATCCAGGCACCATTCAAAAGTGGACAGCAGCAGCATTATAGTTCCTTGCTGGGTTCTCCTTGAAGGACAGTGATGACGGGAAATCCTCCCAGCGGGCAGAACTTTGAGCAGTGCACCTGGTTGTTCACTTTCCTTGGGAAGAAAAATGGCCAGATGTGTGATTGTATACTGATTCTGGGCTGTGGCCAATGGTTTGGCTGGACGGTCAGGGACTTGGAAGGAACATGATTGGAAAATTGGAGAAAAAGAGCTATGGGGAAGAGGTATGTGGCCAGACCTCTCTGAATAAGTCAAAGCGTGAAGATATTTGTGTCTCATGTGACTGCTCCCCAAAGGATGCTGTCTTAGTCACCTAGTGTTGCTATAACATAAATTCCACAAGTGGATGGCTTTAAAAAAGAAAAATTTATTCTCTCTCAGCCTAGAAGGCTAGAAGTCAGAACTTAGGATGTCAGCTCCAGGGGAAGGCCTTCTTTCTCTGTCAGCTCTGGAGAAAGTTCCTTGTCATCAATCTTCCCTGGTTGAGGGGCTTCTCCCCAAATCTAAAGGATGCACTATTCTCTGGGTGCTTGTTTCTTGGTAGTATGAGGTCCCTGTGTCTCTCTGCTTGCTTCTTTCTTTTATATCTCAAAAGAGATTGACTTAAGACACAACCTAATCTTATAGATGGAACCCTGCCTCATTAACATAACTGCCACTAATCCCACCTCATTAACATCATAGAGGTAGAATTTACAACACATAGGAAAATCACATCAGATGAAAAAATGGTGGACAATCATATAATTCTGGGAATCATGGCCTAGCTAAGTTGACACACATTTTTTGGGAACACAAGTCAGTCCATAACAGGAGACCTCAGTAGAGGAGGATTTTAACAATCAAGTGACTAGGATGACACGTTCTGTGGAAACAAGTCATCCTCTTTCCCCAGCCACTCCTGTCATTGCTCAATGGGCTCATGAACAATGCGGCTATAGTGGAAGGGATGGAGGTTATGCATGGGCTCAGCAATATGGACTTCCACTCACCAAGGCCAACTTGGATACATCCACTGCTGAGTGCCCAATCTGCCAACAGCAGAGACCAACACTGAGTCCTTGATATGGCATCATTCCTTGAAGTGAATCAGCCTGCCACCTGGTGGCAGATTGATTACATTGGACTGCTCCCACATGGAAAGGGTAGTGTTTTGTTCTTACTGGAATAGACACTTACTCTGGATATGGATTCGCCTTCTGTCTTAGTCATCTAGTGCTGTTATAACAGAAATACCACAAGTGGATGGCTTTAACAAAGAGACGTTTATTCTCTCACAGCCCAGTAGGCTAGAAGTCCTAATTCAGGGTGGCATCTCCAAGGGAAGGTTTTCTCTTTCTGTCGGCTCTGGAGGAAGTTCCTTGTCATCAATCTTCCCTTGGTCTAGGAGCATCTCAGCACAGGAACCTCAGGTACAAAGGACGCAGTCTGCTCACGGCATTGCTTTCTTGGTGGTATGAGGTCCCTATGTCTCTCTGCTTGCTTCTCTCTTTTAAATATCAAAAGAGACTGGCTTAAGACACTATCTAATCTTGTAGATCTCATCAATATAACTGCTGCTAATACATTTTATTACATCGTAGTGATAGAATTTACCACACATAGGGAAATCACAGCAGATTACAAAATGGTAGACAATCATACAACACTGGGAATCATGACCTAGCCAAGTTGACAGATATTTTGGGGGGACACACTTCAATCCATGACACCTTCCCTGCATGCAATGATTCTGCCAAAACTACCACCCGTGGACTTATGGAATGTCTTATCCACTGTCATGGTATCTTACACAGCATAGCCTCGGATCAAGGGACTCACTTGACAGCAAATATAACACAATGATGGCCCCATGCTCATAGAGTTCAATGGTCTTATCATGTTCCCCATTATCCTGAAGCAGCTGTCTTGATAGAACAATGGAATGGCCTTCTAAAGACACAATTATGGCACCAACTAGGGGGCAATACCTTGAAGGGTTAGGGCAATGTTCACCAGGAGGCTGTATATGCTCTAAACCAGTGTCCAATATATAGTGCTGTTTCTCCCATAGCCAGGATTCATGGGTCCAGGAATCAAGGAGGTGGAGATTGTAGTGGCACCATTCACTATAACCCCGAGTGACCCACTTACAAAATTTTTGCTTCTTGTCCCCACGACCCTATGCTCTGTGGGTATAGAGGTCTCAGTTCTAAAGAGGGGAATGCTCTCACTTGTAGACACACCACTGATTCCATTGAACTGGATGTTAAGAATGCCACCTGGCCACTTTGGGCTCTTTATGCTTCTGGAGCAACAGGCAAAGAAGGGAGTTACCATAGTGGCTGGTGTGACTGATCCTGATTCAAAAGAGTAAATCAGATTGATATTACATAATGGAGGTAAAGAAGAGTATTTTGGAATACAGGAGATTCCTTAGGGTGTCTCTTAATACTACCGTGTTCCGTGATTCAAGTCTATGGAAAACTACAGCAGCCCAATTCCGACATGACTACTAAAGCCCCAGACCCTTCAGGAATGAAGGTTTAGTTCACCGCACCAGGCAAAGAACCACAACCAGCTGAGGCGCTTGCTGAGGGCAAAGAGAACGGAATGGGTGGTGGAAGAAGGTAGTTCTAAATACCAGTTACCACCATGTGACCAGTTGCAGAAACAAGGACTGTAATCGTTGTATTTCTTCCTTGTATGTGTGCATCAAATATTTTTGTTTTGTTGACCTATAAAATATAAGATGTAAACAGGGCTAGTGAATTTTCAGTCGTATACATGTTAGTTGTATCATGTTAGGCACAAGTTTGACTTTCTAATTGTCTTTATTCAGAGATTATGTATGGTTTAAAGAGATGTGTACAGGTGCCAAGTTGACAATGGATGGACTATGATTGTTAAGGTTGTGTGTCAACTTGCTGGGCCATGATTCTCAGTGGTTTGGCAGCTATGATGCAGTCTGGCAGTCATATGATGATGCAATAACCTTCATGATGAGATATGATAGAATGCACTCACCTCCATGATGGGCTCTGCTGTGAGTAGCCAATCAGTTGAAAGGCAGTTTTCTTGGGGATGTAGCCTGCATCCAATATAGGTGGACCTTCTGACAGAGCTTGCTGGCTTTTGCACACTCTGCATCCTGCAGTTGGCTCCTGTTCATCTGACCACCAGTTCTTGGGACTTGAGCTAGCAGCTTACCTGCTGATCTTGTGATTCATTAGTCTCCACAGTCTGGATCTTGGGTTCACCAGCCCCTGCAGCTATGTGAGTCGGGAGAAGCCTCCAGCCTGGCCCACAGATTTGGGACTTTCCAGCCTTTACAACCGTGTGAGCCATTTCCTTGATACATATCTTTGATATGTATCTTTCTCCCTCTCGCTCTCTCTCTATCTATATAAATATGTATATGTACCTATATATACATATATACATGTATAGATACACATGGAAACCCTAGTGGTGTACTGGTTAAGAGTTTGGCTGCTAACCAAAACGTCGGCAGTACAAATCCACCAGCCGCTCCTTGGAAACCCTATGGAGCAGTTTTCCTCAGTCCTATAGAATCGACTCAACAACAATGAGTTTGTTTGTTTGTTTTAATACACACACCACACACATATATGCTTCTCTGGTTTTGCTTCACTAGAGAATCCAGCCTAAGACAGTGTATTATACAACTGCACAGACTAGTGTCACTCTGTTAAAGGGAAGGCTTTCCCATTTAACTCTTCTGGAAAATAAGGGGCAAGATCATTTCTACAGGATGGATGAGATGGTGGATTACTAAGATGTTCTTATAGATAGAAGGTTGGAAATACTTGGTGTGGGAAGAAAGAGAGAGAAAGGGAAGGAAGTAAGGATGAAAGGAGAGAGAGAGAACATTAAGAAATCACAGAGGTTGAAGCCAAAGCTATGAATGTAGAGTGGCACTAATCTGTGTAGTTGTGTAATTTCTCTGGAAGTGCTCAACAGCCCAGGTTGTAGGAAACGAGAAGACAAGTAGTGGATCGAACAAAAACTTTGGTATAATCATGTGAGTGAAAATAGAAGGACATTAGGCAAGAAAGTTGAGGTTATTGATAAGGAAACAGTTGAAATGGTTGACTATAGAATCAAAACAAGATATAAAATGAAGATATGATGGATAAGCTTCAAGGGAGAGACTATGGGGATCCAGGAGCTGGGAACTTCTGTGACAATGAAGAAAAAGTGACATGGTAGGCGTCATGGATTGAACTGTGTCCCCCAAAAATATGTGTATCAATTTGGCTAGGCCATGATTCTCAGTATCGTGTGATTGTCCACCATTTTGTCATCTGATGTGATTTTCCTAGGTGTTGTAAATCCTCTCTATGATGTTGATGAGATGAGATTAGTGGCAGTTATGTTAATGAGGCAGGACTTGATCTACAAGACTGGATTGTGTCTTGAGACAATCTCTTTTGAGATATAAAAGAGAGAAGTCAGCAGAGAGACATGGGGACCTCATACCACCAAGAAAGCAGAGCCAGGAGCAGAGCATGTCCTTTGGACCTGGGGTTCCTGCTCTGAGAAGCCGCTAGATCAGGAGAAGATTGATCAAGGACCTTCCTCCAGAGCTGATACAGAGAGAAAGGCTTCCCCTGGAGCTGGTGCCATGAATTCAGACTTCTAGCCGCCCAGACTGTGAGAAAATAAATTTCTCTTCGTCAAAGCCATACACTTGTGGTTCTTCTCTCACAGCAGTACTAGATGACCAAGACAGAAAGAAAGTGTGAATCCTTCTCCAAGTAATCCATAAATTTCTCTTTTTAAAATTTAATCCATTTACATTCAGTGTGATGATTATTGATAGGTGTGAGTTTATTGTTGTCATTTTGTAGGGGTTTTTTTGGTGTGGTGTAGATGTTTTCTTTGTTCCTCTTACTCTACTGTGTTGAATTCATTTTGTTTGTGGATTTTTTTATTTCTTTCATTTTTGTAGTTTTTGTATTTATTGAGACTTTATGTTTTTCTTCTTTATTTTGATGAGTAGGTTTGTTAACTTTCTTTGTAGTTACCATGAAATTCATCCCTATCTTCCTAAGTTTAAACTAGTCTTTTATTGATATCACCTTGAGTTCCTCTCCATTTGAAAGTTCTATTCTTACACCATTTATTCCCACTGTTATTGTTCTGGTGTTGTTGTCATTTATAGACTGACCTCTCTGATTCCCTGTTGTAAATCTTCTGTTGTTGTGAGGTGCTGTTGAGTTGGTTCTGACCCATAGTAACCCTATGTACAACAGAACAAAACACTGCCTGGTCCTGTGTCATCCTCACAATCATTGTTATGTTTGAGCCCATTGTTGCAGCCACTGTGTCAATCCAACTCCTTGAGGGTCTTCTTCTTTTTCACTGACCCTCTACTTCACCAAGCATGATGTCCTTCTCGAGGGACTGATCTCTCCTAATAACATATCCAAAGTAACGTGTCCATAGTCTCGCCATCCTTGCTTTTAAGGAATGTTTTGGTTGTACTTCTTCCAAGACATATTTGTTTGTTCTTTTGGCAGTCCATTGTATATTCAATATTCTTCACCAACACCACAATTCAAAGGCATCAATTCTTCTTCAGTCTTCCTTATTCATTGCCCAGCTTTCACATGCATATGAGGTGATTGAAAACACCATGGCTTGGGTCAGGCACACCTTAGTCTTCAAGGTGACATCTTTGCTTTTCAACACTTTAAAGGGGTCTTTTGTAGCAGATTTGCCCAATACAATGTGTCTTTTGATTTCTTGACTGCTGCTTCCATGGGTGTTGATTGTGGATCCAAGTAAAATGAAATCCTTGACAACTTCAATCTTTTCTCCATTTATCATGATGTTGCTTATTGGTCCAGTTGTGAGGATTTTTGTTTTCGTTTGAGGCTGTGGTCTTTGATCTTCATCAATAAGTGCATCAAGTCCTCTTCACTTTCAGCAAGCAAAGCTGTGTCATCTGCATGATGCAGGTTGTTGATGAGTCTTCCTCCAATCTTGATGCCGTGTTCTTCTTCATATAGTCCAGCTTCTCGGATGACTTGCTCAGCATACAGATTGAATAGGTATGGTGAAAGGATACAACCCTGATGCCCACCCCTCCTGACTTTGAACCACACAGTATCCCTGTATCCACTTGTTCTGTTCAAATGACTGCCTCTTGGTCTATGTAGAGGTTCTCATGAGCACAATTAAGTGTTCTGTAATTCCCATTCTTCACAATGTTATCCACAATTTGTTATGATCCACACAGTCGAGTGCCTTTGCACAGTCAATAAAACACAAGTAAACATCTTTCTGGTATTCTCTGCTTTCAGCCAAGATCCATCTGACATCAGCTATGATATTCCTGGTTCCACGTTCTCTTCTGAATCCGGCTTGAATGGAAGTTCCCTGCAGATATACTGCTGCAGCTGCTTCTGAATGATCTTCAGCAAAATTTTACTTGCACATTATATTAACAATATTGTTTGATAATTTCTGCATGTGGTTGGATCACCTTTTTTTGGAATAGGCATAAATATGGATCTCTTCCAGTCAGTTTTAGTTTTGTTTTATCCTGGAGATATCATTACCTAGGTTGGTATCTGGCTGATACTGTCCTGTGTCCTAGGTTCAGGTTGTTGTTTGATGTTGTTGGTTCTCTAACTGAAAGACTCCCTTTAATAATTCCTGTAAATTTGGTTTGGTTTTTACATATTCCCTTAATTTCTGTTTATCTAGAAATGTCCTAATCTCATCATTATATTTCAGAGAGCTTTGCAGGATATATTACTTTTGGTTTGCAATTATTTTTATTTCAAGGTTTTATATATGTCATCCTATTACCTTCTTGCCTGCATGGTTTCTGCCAAATAATCAGTGCTTAGTCTTATTGTTTCCCTTTTGTATGTGACTTTTCATTTTTCTCAAGCTGCTCTCAGGATTCTTTCTTTGTCTTTGGTTTTGGTGAGTGTGATTATGATATATCTTGGTGATTTTGGGGGAGATCTATCTTATATGGGATGTGTTGAGCTTCTTGAATGGTCAGCTTTTCATCTTTCATGATATTAGGGGAGTTTTCCGTCAGCAAATCTTCAATGATCCTCTCTCTGTTTTCCGTTTTCTCCCCCTGTTCCGGAACTTGTATAACACGCAAGTTTTTGCTTTTGATTGTATCCCACATTGTTCTCAGAGTTTCTTCATTTTTCTTTATTCTTTTCTCAGATTTTTTATCAAAGTAGTATCTAAGGATTTGTCTTCAATTTTGCTGATACTGTCTTTCATTGTTTGAAATTTGCTCCTAAAACCTTCTATGGCACTGTCCATTTCTGAAATCTTGTTATCTTTTGGATTTCTAATCGCTGTTTTTGTATTATTTCTAGTTGTCTGTTTATTTTGACAGTTTGTTCCCGTGTTATTTTCCTGACATCTTCCATTGCTTTACCTGTTTTCCCTGATTTTGTCTGTATAGTCCATGATTTTTTCTATTTTTTCCTGATTTTTGTCTGTGTTTTCCTTCATCTCTTGGAAAGCTCTGAATATTACAGTTTTGAATTCCTTATCAGGCAGTTCCTGTGCCTTTTCTTGTACCAGAAGGTCATCTGGTGTTTTATTTTGTTCACTTTCTGGAGCCATCCTGCCCTGTTTTTTAATATGTTTTAATATTGTCTGCTGTCTTTGGGACATTCAGGAATTATTTTCTTCATTTACTGATTGGATTTTTATTCTGCTTTTTTGTTTTATTTGGTTATGTAGGGCAGGCGGGTTGGTTGTACTTTGTTGCATTCTTGTCTGTGGGCAAGATACTTCTCACTACTTTGTCCAAGTGGGCAGGGCCAGTAGCTCAGCTTTGGTGTAGCAGGTCAGCTTTGGTGTAGTGGGGGAGGGGGGAAGGAGGGTATGGGTCGTTTGCAGCACACTCTGGGGCCAATAGAGTGGGGCCAGAAGGCAGTGCAGGACGGGTACAGTGGTCTGTGCAGGTGCCACTCGGGGGCATGGTGCTTGGCATGCCATGCAGATATGCAGGAGGGAAGGGAGAGGATGTGATGTGTGGAGTTAAGTGGGTGAGAGAAAGAAGAGAGAGAAACAGAAGCAAAAAAAGGCAAGGAAAAAAACAAAAGTAAATAAAATGGCGGTGCGGTAGGATTTGGCGGGTGGGGGTGGGGCAGACCAGGAAAGGTTGAGTGCCACTGGCTCTCTAGCCAAGCATTACAGCTTGGCCTGATGTGAAGGGGTGTGGGTAGGCAGGAGAAAGGAAAGGAAAGAAGTGAAAGAGAGAGAAGAAACAACAGACAAACAAAAAACAACAACAACAAAATAAATATGGTGCTGAGGGAGCCAGCTGTTGGGAACGAGGTGGAACTGGGGTGATTCTCTCACTGGGGAGTGTGGCATGGCTCGTCAGGAAAGGGCAGAGGCAGCACAGGGCTGGGTGCTCTGTCTCCTGTTGGGAGCTATGTGAAGCTGCCTTCTCATACTCCCTGTCCGCCGTTCTTGGTGGTCAAGGTCCAAGATGACAAATCCATTTCATGCTAACTAGTAAGGGACCACCACTCTAGTTCTCCTCTTTCTCTCTTCTCTGTGAGTTTCTTATTTCATTCGTGCTTGATCGAGTTCTTAATCCCTTCATTTGATGCTTACAGTTCCAGGGTTGACATTTGTTATCTGTTTTACTTAGTTTTTCAAGTTTTGCTGTAGGAGGTCAGCATGGCACTTCTGTCTGTAGCACCATGTTGGTTCTGCCTCCTCTTTTAAAGTTTAAGTAATTTATTTAAAATATCATCTGGAAGAATAAAAGAAGTTATGCTTCCAATAAGGATGTAGGTCACAAAACAAACCATTATTCCTCCCATGACAATGAGAAATAATGAATAAATTTTTAAAAATCTTATATTTTCATTAAGCTCATTGCAGAGCTAAGAGAGGGAGAGAGAGAGAGGAGAAGAATGCCAAATACAGAAAACAATGCAAGAATAATGAAACACAAGCTGAACTTATTAACAGCTGCACAAATGATGAAAAGTCAGATTGAAACCTGGAAGAACTTCAAACATGGAGCTAAGTCCATCCTTCCCACCAATGCTTCTGCTATGGGACTTCTCCTAAGTAGAATGGGAAGCTAGAAGCTGATCTGAAAATCAGAGAAAGATACCCTAGATGTTAGATTATATTAACTATTTTAAATATGCTGAAAAATCAGAGAAAAATATGTATAAAATAGGTTTAAAAATAGATTTCAGTAAAGTAGTAATATAACTCCTTTTTATGTTTCAGATAAGTTTTGAGTCAATCACTGAAAGTCAAGAAAATAAGCATTTATGGATTAATTGGAACAGAATTAACATAAAAATGAAGTGGAAATTGTAGTACTAAAAAAAAAAAAACCAAAAACAAACAAAATACATCTGAGGGTAGAAGTAAGGAGCTTCACAGGCATTCTCCCCAGTGAAACTGGTTAAAAACATTTTTTAAAAAATCTAACATCTCTGGAAATGGTCCTAAGGATATACAGAAAAGGAAGAAACATTTATTCAAGTAAATCTTCTCTTATTCAGTAAAAATATTGAGTGTCTGTGGCATTTGAACTAAGATCTGCCCCCGCCCCCAACTCAGCGAGATGGAAACTCCACTCCAGACTGGAGCAGCCAAGAACACAGGCTTCCTCTCCTCCCAGGCCCCAGTTGGAAGGCTATCTTCTCAGGAGGGGCAGGACATCATTATTTCTGATCCTGCCACCAGCTAGTTATTGATGACAGTAAGTTCTGGGCAAGTGTGAGAGAAAGGTGAGGATCCCTTCTTCCACCTAAATAAACTCCTCCAAAGACTGAGCAAGGAAAAAAGAGAAAAAAAAAATCATAATTTCAGAAAAGACAAAGAAGACACCATCAAAAATAACAAAGATATTAAAAGGATAATAAGAGATTGTAAAAATTACTATAAAGCTACACTATACAAGACACTGAAGTATTTTTGTAAAGACAAGCATAAGATAAAAAAAAGATAACAGAATCCAGACATAGACCCACACTTATCTGGTTAATTGAATTTTGACAAAGGAGCCAAGACAATTCAATAGGGAAATAAAAGCCTTTTCAACTAATGGAGATGGAACAACTGGAAAGCCATATGGAAAAATAAATAAATCTTAACCCTCACCTCACATCATGCACAAAAAAATATTTCCAAGTGGGACATAAACTTAAACATAAAAGCTAAAGTTCTAAAGCTCCTAGAAGAAAACATTGTTTTAATATCTTCACAATCTTAAGGTAGATAATATTTCATAAACAATACACATAAAACATTATCCATAAAATAAAAAATTGGTAATTGGACTTCATTAAACTTAAAATCTTCTGTCCATCAAAAGATATCATTAAGGAAATAAAGCAGCAGGCCACCAAATAGGATAAAATATTCACAATACATATAGCTGATAAAGGATTCATTAAAAAATGGATTCATAGCCAGATTATATTTAAAATTCCTACAAATCATTATTAAAAGACAATTCAATAAAAATGGGCAGACCCTTCACCAAAAGAAGATATATGCATGCTAAGCATATGAAAAGGTGCTCAACATCATTACTCACCAAAACTAAAAAATCAAACCCATTGCCGTTGAGTCAATTCTGAGTCATAGCCACCCTATAGGACAGAGTAGAACTGCACCATGGAGTTTCCAAGGAGGGGCTGGTGGATTCAAACCACCACTGCACCAGCAGGGCTCCATTAGTCATTAGGGAGATGGAAATTAAAACCACAATGATATACCACTTTATATACCTTTGAATGGCAAAAAATGTTAGCTATAAGATTTCTACTGTGAGAGAATGTTTTGTTTTGTCACTATTTTGTAAACCTGAGATAAACCAAAGTCCAGATAGGATAAGTGAACTTCACTACGTCACAGAACAGTTCATTTAGAGCTTGAGGACTGGGCAATGAACCAGGGTTTTTCCCACAATGAATACTTCAGAGACTGGTGTTCCCAGATGTCTCTGAAGCTTCCAGCAGCAAGCTCTGGGGATTGTGCCAGAAAATGCATGTAGATAACTTCTCTTTTCCTGGGTTTCTAGTCAGTCTGGCTGACCAGGACCTGAGCTGACCTGCTTTTATTTTTCCTTCCTTGTAGAAGATAAGGAGTCCACATCCCAAGTTTCCCACGTACCTTAAACAAAGGGGAAGATGCTGTCTTTTCATCTGGCCCACAAATATGGCTTCTCCACTCTTGACAAGTGAGAACTGAGAGCAGAAGAATCAAATCTCTACCTTGATGTGATCAAACGAGGGCTCTTCTTGGCCCAGCTCAAGACTGACAGTAAGTGGTACTTTCTTCACAGTCAGTTAAGAGAAGAAGAATGGTCCACTGGAAATTGTTTCAGAAACTTTGTTTTGGGGATCAGTTATAGTGTTGATCTTAGACGGATCACACCAGTTCTTTGAGTTTCTGTTGTTCTCATTCACAAAACAAGGAATTGTATTAGAAGGCTTAACATCTTTTAGTACCTAAAGGATTGAGTGGCTAGGTAGCTTTGATCCCAAGGACTATTTTACTGGACTATGAACTTACGACCCTGGTCTCTGAAACCACATCTTCCTGAAGTCTCCATATACCTCTCAGAGGGTCTTGACATATAGATGGAGCATGTCAGATACGGTTGGTTAAATTTTTAAATGTGCAAAAGCAGAAGATTTTGGAGGAATATTTGTCAGCATTGGGAAGGGTACAGAAGAGCAGATTCCGAGCTACCTTAGACTTACAGGAAGATATGTTCATATTAAATCTGAACCCCATGCATTGATTTTCCCAGCATTCTTTTTTAAAGTAAAACAAAACAAAATTTAGCTCAAATGTAAAATATAAGCAAATATATACCATGCATTTGGTGCATCCATAAACATGCAATTGATTAGACTTACTAATTCAACACCCAACAATAATCTTCCAATTTTTTCCACAGTTAATTTTTGAACACCTCCTATGTAATAAGCACCCTAAGATCTTCACTTAAGGATCATCTCTTTCATTAATTATACCCGTAAATAAAAGGCTATGCTAGTAGTTAAATAATTACGACACGCAGTTTCATCATAGCTTAAAAAATCACTTTACTGCCCACACATCCACTATTTTATTAAACAGATGATTTACTGAGTCTATACTAAGAAGGAATAAAGATGAATAAAAATGAGCCTTTTGCACAGATAGGCACACATTTAGTGGTGATAAGCAACTAATCAAAAGACAAGATGTGCATGATACAGCATGCAAGGTAACATGGGGAAGTGCCATTGGATAGATAGGTGGAGACAGAATCATGAAGGGCTAATTATGTCATGATAAGAAATAGCTTGGACATTTTCCTAACAGTGATAAAGAGCCTCACAACAACCTATGACTTAGATTTAATTATCCCCTCTTCACAGAGAGGGAAAAGGAGGTTCAGAGAAGTTAAATGACTTATTCAAAGTCATACTACTAGGCTTGGTCCAAACAATTAATCAAGATTTTCTTGATGCAAGCTAAAAGTTTTTTCCTTTACTCTATGTAACCTAAGTATTCTCTTTGAAAACAAATCAGTCTAGTGTAGTGGTTTTAAGTAAATAGATATGGTAGAGATCTGATTTTTAGGGGGAGTGTAGGAAATGATCCCCAGGCGGCTGTGATACATGCCCCCAGCTTAGGTCCACTGTCCAGGGTGTTAGATAATCTGTCATAAAAAAAAAATTGAAACAAAAAGAAATCTATCTTTCCCAAAAGTAAATTGTCTTAGGTTTTGTTAGTTTATTTGCTCAGACTATCTGAAGAATACTAACAATATACATATTTTGTAAATTTTTCATTTGAAATTAGTGCAATTGCTTATAATGGACTATATGTTTTTATTAGACAGTGAGATTCCTAGAAGTTAATTACCCTTGAGCAAGAAAAGTGAAAACTGAAATACATGTTCATTTATTTCTAATTCTTATTATAAAGGTGACATAACTGAATAAATAACAAAATATCTGGCTGTACTTTCTGCCATATGCATAGCTCCTGAATCCGGACTTGGCTGCAATTGTGTGGAGATGAGCTAGAGATAACAGAAAGGAAAGAGCCTGAACCTCTCAGGATAGCTCCACTTCAAAGTAGGAATCATGGCCCAGAGCCATTAGCTTTACAACTATAGAAACTAGATCTTGTCCAGACATTGGAATGGATTGAAGTGGACTGACTCCATTAATCACACTCACAAAAGATTGATCCATAACCCCAATACCAATTTCCTCATTTTCCATGAGAACTATAACTGCCAAACAATGGATATGTAAATTGCCTTATGGTGCATTCTCTCCTTGTAGAAAATATATGCAGGAAGCTGAACTAAAGTCAGAAACTGGTTTAGTGAACATATAGCAGGGTAGTTAAGAAGTTAGTCTCTTGACACGGACAGATTCCATTTCAAATCCTAGTTGTATGGACTTCAGCAAGTTGCTTAACTCCTCTAAACTTCAGTTTCTACATCTTTATAATGAAGATAATCATGGTGCTACTATTTTCATTGAATCATAACAAAGGCTGTAAATTGGAAAAACTAAAGATCTAGTATTGTCTAGTTATGAGATCCTAGTGTATCCTCACAGTGGCTGCTATGGAAAAAAAGATACTTTAAGTCCCAAATCAGGATTAACCTCTTCTTTGTTGATGTTGTTGTTAAGTGCTGTCAAGTCAATTTCAACTCAAAGCAACCACATGTGACAGAGTAGAACTGCCTTATAGGGTTTTCTTGGTTATAATCTTTATGGAAGCAGAATGCCAGATCTTTTTCCTGTGGAGCAACTGGGTGGATTCGAACTGCCAACCTTTTCAGTTAGCAGCCGACCACTTAACCATTTGTACCACCATTCATCTTCTTTGAACAGTGCTAAAGACAAACTATGTTGTGTTTTTAGAGGGCGAACTAAGTATACAAGTCCTTCTATTTAGGTTTGCAATTTATAAATCTAATAAGGACCTTTCAGAGTAAAGAAGGGGTCAGGAGCCAGGATAGATGGCTTAAAACTTAGGTTTTTAAATTCAAGGGGCCAGAATGAGAGGAACCACACTGTGTGGAGAAGCACCCATAAGTGAGGAACTTCAATATTGTCAGAATAAAAGCACGAGTAATTCCCAGTCATGTTTTACTTTCTTGTTATTTATATAATAATAATATTTATTTCACGCAGAATTCCAAATATGGACAGAAGAAACCAGACCAGCATCTATGAATTTCTCCTCCTGGGCCTCTCTGAGCATCCAGAACAGCAACCTCTCCTGTTTGGGCTCTTCCTGGGCATGTACCTGTTCACTGTGGTGGGAAACCTGCTCATCATCCTGGCCATTGTCTTTGATATGCACCTCCATACCCCCATGTACCTCTTCCTGGCCAACCTCTCTATTTCTGACATTGGTTTCACCTCTACAATAATCCCCAAGATGCTAGATAATATTGGCTCAGGAAGTAAACTGATTTCTTATGGTGGATGCCTGACACAACTCTACTTCTTTGGCTTATTTGCTGATCTGCACAACTTTCTCCTGGCTGTGATGGCACTTGACCGCTATGTGGCCATCAGCCACCCCCTCCACTATGCCATGATCATGAACTCCCAATGTTGTGTCCTGTTGGTGGCTGGGTCCTGGCTGGTCACTACCTTCCATGCCCTGGTGCATACACTTTTAGTGATCAGGCTTTCCTTCTGTGGCCCCAATATTATCTCCCACTTCTTCTGTGATCCGGTTCCTCTCCTAAAGCTGGCCTGCTCCAGTACTTATGTCAATGACCTGGTGCTCATCTTTGTGGCAGGAACATTGCTTATTGGACCTTTTGTCTGCATCCTTACATCTTACTTTCACATTGTACTGGCTATCCTGAAAATGGATTCTCCAAAAGGTAAGCAAAGGGCCTTCTCCAACTGCAGTTCCCACCTCTCTGTGGTCTCTATGTTCTACACAACAGCTACTGGAGTCTATTTATATCCTCCAACACCCTACTCAGGTGGGAAGGACAGAGTCTTCTCAATAATGTACACAACAGTAACCCCCATGCTGAACCCCTTCATCTACAGCTTGAGAAACAGAGATATGAAGGGGACATTGGGGAAACTACTCAGAATAAAAGCATTCTAACACTCTTCTCTCAGGACCTTAGGGTTCTGACTCCAAGACTGAGAGATGAGAGTTGAAATTGGTCTCCTGAGAGCTCTACCACTGTAGTTTCTTTTTCTCATGTTTACATTTCAAACTATGGGCTGACATCTGAGGACAGAGAGAGGACCTCTAACCTCTAATCATTTTTGTAAAGTTCCTATCCTCTGAATAGTCCTCAAACCCACTCTCAGAATGGTTGTTTATTTTTGCTGGGTGCCTAAGAAAAGTCTGCATGTGGGGGACTTGTATACATATGAAATGAAAATGCAAGTCTAAATTTTTGTTTAGTTCAAGTTATAAAGGAACTAGGAAAGATACTTTTAACCCAAGAACATAAAATTCATTATGGTTGGTAGAATGAAATACAAAAGAAATAATCTGAAATATCACACTTAAACAGGAAGCGCTCTATAGAAGAATTAGAAGGTAGCTTTGATTTAAGTCCTGGGTTCTAGCACTGGCTTTGCCATCAATGAACTTTTTTACCTTGGATAATTACTCAAGGTCTTGGGCCTTGATTTTCCCATTTGTAAAATAAAGTGTTTGGATTCTGTAAGTCTAAGTCCTCTCACTTACCTCAGTTATAATACTTAGTGTTATAGTGGCAAGAACTCAAGACTTGAAATCAGAAGTTACAAGACCACCACTTTCAGACTGTGTAACTTGACGCAACTCCCTTCTCTCTGAGTTTTGGTTTTCATACTTGTAAAACTGGAATAACAACTACATCATAGAGTTACTCTGAATAATAAATAATATGTGAACCCACTTGGATCACAGTAGGTGTTCAATAAATGTTTATTAAATCTAAGTCTTCAGTTCTCTTATTTATCCTAATCAATTCTAATGTGTTCCTTCTCTCTGTTTATTGAATGTGTCTGACATTCTGTTAGATGCTGGAGCTATCTGTGGAGAATAAAACCTACCTTGCCCCTGACCTCATGGAGCTTATAGTCTAGAGTCTTTTACGCTATACTGTAAGTTTCAGGAAAGCAAGTATTCTGTCTTGTTCACTACAGCAGCCCCTTACCCACAGGGTTTAGCTGAATGGATGAAAGAATGAATTTAGAAATGAATGAACAAATAAGTGAATGAGTCTTATTGACAGTGTAGATTTTAAAAGTAGGTCTGAATCCAAAATGCTTACTACTCTACCATGTTGATTCCACTGCTTCCTATAGAGATTCATCTCATACAAAAGCACTGAGGTCATCATTATCACAGTATTCGCAGAAAGGCAATAAAACATACTAGGACAAAAAAAAACATTGTAGTGAGAAGATCTGGTTTTCAGTCAAACCACTTACTCATGAGAGATTTGAACAAATTTCTTAACCTGAGCCTCAGTTTATTCAATTATGACTTAGAATTTAATAAAGCCTAAATTACAGGGTTGTGAGGACTAAATTGCATGATATAGTTAAAAATCATATGATACAGTTCCCATGCATAGTAGGCATCAAAGAAATGGTATCTGGAGTGAAAGCTGAATTATCAAACATTTATTGGTCATCAAGAAGTAATGTGTTTATGAGTTTAGTCTCTAGGTTCAAAGCAGACTATCTGCCTGCTAGCTAGGTGGCACTGGGTGAGTCACTTAATTTTGCCAAGCCTGTTTCCTGGTCTGAAAAATTGGGATAATAATAATATCTAACTCATACAGTTACTGTCCCCATGTGTCTGCCAATTTGTTGTACTGTGGTGGCTTGTGTGTTGCTGTGATGATGGAAGCTATGCCACCAGTATTTCAAATGATGGACAAGTTTCAGCTGAGCTTCCAGACTAAAACAGGCTAGGAAGAAGGACTTGACAGTCTACTTCTGAAAAAAATTAGCCAGTGAAAACCTTATGAATAGCAGCAGAATGTCTGATATAGTGTCCGAAGATGAGCTCCTCAGGTTGGAAGGCACTCAAAATACAGTTGGGGAAGATCTGCCTCCTCAAAGTAGGGTCAACTTTAATTATGTAGATGGAGTCAAGCTTTCAGGACTATTATTTGCTACTGTGGCAGGACTCAAAATGAGAAGAAACAGGTGTAAACATCCATTAATGATAGGAACGTGGAATGTACGAAGTATGAATCTAGAAAAATTGGAAATCAACAGAAATGAAATGGAATGCATACACAGCAATATCCTAGGCATTAGTGAACTGAAATTGACTGATATTGGCCTTTTTGAATGGGACAATCATATGGTCTACATGCCAAGAATGACAAATTGTAAGAGGAACGGCATCACATTCATCATCAAAAAGAACATTTCAAGATATATCCTGAAGTACAAAGCTGTCAGTGATAGAATACTACTCATATGCCTACAAGGAACATCAGTTAATACAACTATTATTCAAATTTATGCACCAACCACTAAGGCTAAAGATGAAGAAATTGAAGATTTTTACCATCTTGTGCAGTCCAAAATTGATAAAATATGCAATAAATATTCTTTGATAATTATTGGAGATTGGAATGCAAAAGCTGGAAACAAAGAAGAAGGAACTTTAGTAGGAAAATACAGTCTTGGTAATAGAAATGATGTCAGAGATCTCACAATAGACTTTTACAAGACCAATGACTTCTTCATTGCAAATAACTTTTTCAACAACATAAATGGTGACTATACACGTGGACCTCACCAGATGGAATACACAAGAATCAAATAGATTACATCTGTGGAAAGATACAATGGGAAAGCTCAATATCATCGGTCTGAACAAGGCCAGGGGCAAACTGCAGAACAGACCATCAATTGTTCATATACAAGTTCAAGTTGAAGATGAAGAAAATTAGAACAAGCCCAGGAGAGCCAAAGTATGACCTTGAGTAAATCCCACCTGAATTTGGAGACCATTTCAAGAACAGATTTACCACACTGAATACTAATGACCGAAGACCAGACGAGTTGTGGAATGACATCAAGGACATCATACATGAAAAAAGCAAGAAGTCATTAAAATGACAGGAAAGAAAGAAAAGAGCAAAATGGATGTCAGAAGAGACTCTGAATGTTGCTCTTGAACATAGAGTAGCTAAAGCAAAAGGAAGAAATGATGAAGTAAAAGAGCTGAACAGAAGATTTCAAAGTGTGGCTCCAGAAGACAAAGTAAAATATTATAATGACATGTGCAAACATCTGGAGTTAAAAAACCAAAAGGGAAGAACACGCTTGACATTTATCAAGCTGAAAGAACTGCAAAAAAAATTCAAGCCTTAAGTTGCAATATTGAAGGATTCTACAGGGAAAATATTAAAGGTTACAGGAAGCATCCAAATTAGATGGAAAGAATACAGAGTCACTGTACCAAACAGAATTGGTTGATGTTCAACCATTTCAGGAGGTAGCATATGATCAAGAACCAATGGTATTGAAGACAGAAGTCCAAGCTACACTGAAGGCATTGGTGAAAAACAAGACTCCAGAAACTGACAGCATACCAGCTGAGATGTTTAAACAAATGGATGCAGTGCTGGAAGTGCTCACTCGCCATGCCAAGAAATGTGGAAGACAGCTACCTGGCCAACCAACGGGAAGAGATCCATATTTGTGCCCATTCCAAAGAAAGGTGGTCCAACAGAATGCAGAAATCATTGAACAATATCATTAGTATTACACACAAGTAAAATTTTGCTGAAGATCATTCAAAAGGGGTTGCAGCAGTACATCGACAGGGAAGTACCAGAAATTCAAGCTGGATTCAGAAGAGGATGTGGAACCAGGGATATCATAGCTGATGTCAGATGGATCTTGGCTGAAAACAGAGAATACCAGAAAGATGTTTACCTGTGTTTTATTGACTATGCAAAGGTAATCAACTGTGTGGATCATAACAAATTACAGATAATATTGTGAAGAATGGGAATTCCAGAACACTTAATTGTGCTCATGAGGAAACTGTACATAGACCAAGAAGCAGTCGTTTGAACAGAACTGGGAGATACTGAGTGGTTTAAAATCAGAAAAGGTGTACATCGGGGTTGTATCCTTTCACCATACTTATTCAATCTGTGTGCTGAACAAATAACCTGGGAAGAAGAACAAGGCATCAAGATTGGAGGAAGACTCATTAACAACCTGTGTTATGCAGATGATAAAACCTTGCTTGCTTAAAGTGAACTTGAAGTACTTACTGATGAAGATCAAAGACTACAGCCTTCAGTATGGATTACACCTCAACATAAAGAAAAGAAAATCCTAACAACTGGACCAATGAGCAACATCATGATAAACTGAGAAAATACAGAATTTGTCAAAGACTTCATTTTACTTGGATTCACAATCAACATCCATGGAAACAGCAGGCAAGAAATCAAACGACACATTGCATTGGGCAAATCTGCTACAAAAGACCTCTTTAAAGTGTTAAAAAGCAAAGACGTCACTGTAAAGGCTAAGATGCACCTGGCCCAAGTCATGGTGTTTTCAAAACACTTCATAAGCAGGCAAAAGCTGGACAGTTAATAAGGAAGACTGAAGAAGAATTGATGCCTTTGAATTATGGTGTTGGCAAAGAATATTGAATATATCATGGACTGCCAGAAGAAAGAGCAAATGTGACTTGGAAGAAGCACAGCCAGAATGCTCATTAGAAGCAGGGATGGCGAGACTTCGTCTCACATACTTTGGACATGTTATCAGGAGGGATCAGTCCCTGGAGAAGGACATCATGCTTGGTAAAGTAGATGGTCAGGGAAAGAGAGGAAGACCCTCAATGAGATAGATTGATACAGTGGCTGCAACAATGGGCTCAAGCATAACAACAATTGTGAGGATGGCACAGGACTGGGCAGTGTTTCGTTCTGTTTTACATAGGGTCGCTGTAAGTCGGAACCAACTGGACAGCACCTAACAACAAAAACAACACAGTTAATGTGAGGATTAAATGAGATAAATGTATTTCTATACTTTTAAGCAGAATGCTTGGCACATAGAAAGCCCCAGAAAATGGAACCTATTATTACTGCAACTGTGTGCACTCAATGATGTCTATGCCTAATGAGTTAATCAGATTTTTGAGAGCTGACTGATATGAGAGCTGACAAGAAATGCCTTCTTTCCTTTTCTAGGAGTACTAATGATTTGTGATTCCATAAGTAAAAGAAAACATCCATCCAATCTGGATGTTGAGAACAATTAGAGAGTTATGAGTCAGTTCAAGAAAGAAAGTACGGTAACAGTATATTTCCCAAACATGTAATAACCCCTATGAATCGATAACAAAAACCCAGCAATTGCATAGAAAAAATGGGTAAGGATACAGTTGGAAAATTCAAAGAGGAAAAAATATGAAAGTCCAAAAAATACAAAAAATTGTCCCCAGTAATTAGGAAAATAAAAATTATCATAAAGTTTCTTTTCATTCATTAGATTGGGAAATGGTAAAAATTTCGCAAACAGTGCTGCTTAGGCTAGGTGGAAAAGGGCACTCTCACAGGCTCTTGCAGGGTCTATCTATCGGGACAAGTTCTTTGGAGGACAATTCGGTGGTACCAATTGAAGTTAAAAACGCACATATACTTTCATCTAGCACTTCCAGTTCTAGGAAAGTATAATCTATGTATACAAAGATACCTGCAAAAAAATATCAATTGCAGCATTATTTTTGTTATAATCAAAAAATGGATATAAGTATGTGATATGGATATAGAAATATGTATAACTTGTGTTGCTCTGAGACAAAGTTTGAAAATAATGAGGTAGGTCAGATGGTGCCATAAGGGGTCCATGGTATATTGCTAAGAGTAACAAAGCAAGCTCCAGAAGAAGATGTAAAATATGATCCCATTTTTATAAAAACAAAATACACATGCTCGTATGTGCATCAAAAAGTGTCCAAAGGAGTACATATCAGAATATTAACAGTGATTAGCCTTGGAGAGGAATGGAGAAGGTGGGAAATAGTCTCTCACTTTTTCTTAATACGTGTTTTACTGCTAATTTTTAAAAAATAAATGTGTATTACTACATCTCCAAGAGCTCTGGGCAGGGGGACACCCTACTCCTGCCTTGACCATATCTGAGTTTCTGTGGGCTTCCTTCTCAGAACCAAATTTTGGAGCACAAGTTAGTGAACCCATTGTTCAGGCTGATCTCCCAGGTCCTGGCCATGCTGTCCTGGGACAGCTGAGCTGCGAACCACAGTCACTAATGCTGACATCGCAAGCACTTGCCTCATGGGTCGCACTCCGCAGAGAAGGCAGCGAGTTTGGACAATGACACACCTGGGACTCCACGCCAGGGAGAAACATGGCATTCATGCAGAAACATGTGATAAAACCTGAGCTCCCAGCGCCTTCCCAGATATGCCTTCCTGCCCTTCACAAGCAGAAGTACCACCAGAAGTCTGCCTGCTGTACCCCCTTTAACCCATCCCTGATGTCTTTCTTCCTTCTGTGCTGAGCAACTTCCTCTGTTTTCTCTGAGTGGACTGCTCAGTGCTGCTTTGAAAATAAGATGTGATGATGCACGCTGTCTGAGTGTGGATGGAAATACCAAGCCCAGGCCATTCCAGTCCATCCAGGAGTCCACAGTAAGGTAAGTATCTGCACTTAGAGGGCTGCATGTCCACACAGCAGTTTCTGGGCATCTTATACAATTCTTAGACAATCCTGATGCAGGCTCTTAGCAATTTCTGGAGCGAGGACTGTCTTTCTCAGATTTGATCTTGTGTACAATATTGTGAGTATTGTGAAGTCTTTGATTCCCCAAGCCTCTTCCTTCCCTTCACAGTGCCTTCTTCCCTATACCACCCTCAGATATGCTAAGCCTTCATGGACTTTCTCCCCTCCCCTTATTCAAATGTAGCCAAAAATAAAAGTATTCAAGAGTATTCTCTTTCAAGGAAATTTTCCCTAAGTCAAAGGGATGATATCAAATGAAATTCCAGACGGCATCAATCAGTTGAGGAGGCAGCATGTGGAGTCAAGGTTGGGTGCTCAAGAAAGCATCCACTGCAAAGTTTGTCCATTTCATCTCCTCTTAACAACTGACCCAGACTTTCCTTCCTACTTCTGGGTACTAAGGATCAAACAGGGAAAGTCAGAGAATAGACTAGGTTGTGCTATCCTAGTCTATTGACAAAATAGACTAGTGTCTCCTCTTGATAAAATGACACTTTGGAATGAGAGGCAACTCTATTGTCAGAGAAGTCTATGAAACAGATTGTGAGCAGTTACAAAGAAGGAGTATGTGATAGGGAACCCAAGTTCCTATAGGAATTTTTCTGTTTCATAGAACTTTTTAAAGGACTTTCACATCCATAGCCTCCTCTGCCTTTTACAAAGCCTCTGTATTGAAAGCAGTTTTATTCTTCCCCTTTCCCAGATGAAAAAAACTGTGGACCCCGAGAGGTAAAGTGATTTTCCCAGGTCATGGAGAAAATTTTCATGGCAGATTTGGAGTCATAACCCAGTTCTTCCAATTCACAGGCCAAGGCTCATTCCCACACACCACACTACTATTTCCTCATCCACACACTTATGTAAAGCAAGAGTCTTCTCTAGTTCCCCATTCTAGGATTCCCACCCCCACCCCCTGAACTATACCACATTCTTCTCCTTCCCATAAGGAGCTGATATGCTGCACTATGGGTCAGGTAGGATAATGTCTACCAATTATGAAGAAGACAATTAGGACTTCAATGTCCCAGACAGCTCACCCTCCAACCATTTCTGAGGTTCTCCCTAGGCTTATGGGCATCTTTGTCCCAGGAGCTGCACGGACATTGCCCAAAGCAGCAGCTACTGCCTGCTAACAATCTAGTAGAGCTCAGCGTCATCCCATGTTTCCTAAATCATCAGCTAAGGGTCGCATGATCACCAACCCTGTAGGTTAGAGTTGGGAGCTTTGATGTGGAGAGCCAATTTCAATGACAAACTAACAAGGGGAACCAAGCATAGGAAGAGAATGAAACATGAGTGTTAAACAAGATGAGTTGGAATAGAAACAGCATTGCTTTTGAGTCAGACAGATCTATGATCAACCCGGCTTCTATTCTACTCTTTGTGACTTTGGGGAAGTTAATTCATCCTTCCAGAGCTCAATTTCATGATTGGAAAATGGGAATCATAATATCTGATTCTTAGTTCTATAATGAGGATTAAACTAAGAACTATATGATACGCAATTATCACTGATCAAATGCACAGAATAGCACAGTGAGAAAGCAAGAAACAGAGGCAAGTAGGACCGTGAATAGTCAGAGAAGGTCAAGAGGTAGAGTGGCCCACTTGTTAAGAGCATGGGCTTTGGAGTCAGATGAAGCTGAACTGAAATTCCAGTTCTACCACTTCGTAGTTCTGTGAACCCCTCTGAACTTCAATTTCCTCATTTATAAAAATGGACATAATAATACCTACACCACATAATTGCTGTCATCATCAAATCGAAAACTCACATGTAAAGCTGTTTGAACAATTCTTGGCATTTAGTAAGTGCTGAATAAATGTGGTTACTACTTTTAGTTCTCATTCATTATCATACCATATTGAAATCCGTTCAGTGTGGTTCAATAGTGTATTTGAACTTCCACTTTTTTATAATTAAAAAACCAATTATTCACTCTCTGGAGTTCTACCGTGGTGACATCCTTTAATTTAAGGTGTGAAAGCATATAGACCAGAAGTGATGGATTAATCCATTCCACAGGGAAGAAACTAAATAAACAAAATGAGCAGTGTAGTGGGGTCAGACATGTATGAGCACTCAGGGTATGACATAAGTGTGAATCCAGCTGGACTATTTAATACTGAGTTATGCTGAGCATATAACTTCACTTCTCTATGCCTTGTTTTCCTCTACTGTAAAACGAGTATAATAAGTGTTCCAAGGTCACATTGTTAGAAGTGTCTTGGGAGTGATATAAGCATTATATGAGATAATGTATGTGAAAGTGCCTTACACAGGCACAGCTTTTATTTGTTTTCGCTATCTCTTCCCACAACCAAATTGTGAAGTCTAAGAATTCTTTGGACAGCCATAGACAGCTCATTTGTGGACTGCCGACTGTGCCCATCCCATCCCTCCAAAAAAGGATATTTAGTCATGATTTATAACCAGACCAAATTATTACAGTTATCCTGTGATGAAACATCAAACTTGTAGAACTTTGCTTAGTTCTGGGAACCAAATTTTAAGGACAGTGACAAAGTAGAGCAAGTAAAGAGAACAAGATGGCAGAAACAGTGTTCTTCCAGAAAAACCTGCAGGATATGATGTATTAAACCTGGAGATTCTGTAAATAGCAAGACTTTGAAAAACTTGTAAGAACACTTACCAGCATTTATAGAGACCTTGCCAAAAACTATGCCCTCTTATTTAATCTTCATAACAACCTTATGAGTATGTACAATTAATATTCCCATTTTACAGATGAGAAAACTAAGACTCTGAGAGGGTAAGTGACTTTCCTAAGGTCATACAGCTGTTAAATGAAAGAGCCAGGGTTCTAGCCTAGTGCCTGGCCTTTTAGCTACTCACTGTACAGTGCTGCCTGTGTTAGTGATGTTTAAATGTCTTTCATGTTGAAGAAGAATAAGCTTGTTATGTGAGATCCCAGAGGATCACATTTATTCCACTGGACAGAGGTTAGAGGCAAACAGCTTTCACTTCTCCTATTTAAAAAAAAAGAAAAATCTGACAACTAGAGCTTCCTGCCACTGAAAGCATTCAAGAAGAGGAAAGATGTACATTTTTTTATGATCCTATAAAAAATAGTGAGTATTGATTGACAGACTGAGCCAAAACAATGGTCTTCATAGTTTGCTCATATACCCCCTAATTAAAACCTATGCAGTTTTTTAAAACTGGCATATAAAAGTACTCATTAGAAGTTTAAATAGTCGTAAGAATATAATATCTGGTGCATTGTAAATATTGATTTTAAAAATGAAACTTTACGTTACTTTTTAAAATGCATCCAACCAAAACGAAAAGTCCATTGTCATGGAGTGGATTCTGACTCAGGCTGTAAATCTTTATGGAAGCAGACTGCCATATCTTTCTCTCACAGAGTGGCTGGTGACTTCAAACTGCTGATCTTTGCCTTAGCAGCCGAGCGCTTAACCGCTCGCTGCCCCACTAGGGCTCCTTAAATGCATCCGAATATGGCATCTAAATACCATAGCTATTTTATACTCACATCATCCATTTTTACAAGAAAAAGGGCATCTTTAATAGCCATAAGTTTTACATAATTTCTTTTCAATTTAAATATGTACTTTCATTCTTTTTCCCCTACACAAGTTTTGTTCTACTGTAATCTATTTTTATGCTTGAAAGTCTTTTACAATCACCTATCATATATCTCTGCAAAGGTATATAAAATATACTTTCTCTGCAAAGTATATAAAATTTGATTTATTTCTAATTTCTGGTGACTACAAGATTTTAAGTGTTAAAAAATGATCCAAATTCAGTTTTTATTATAATTATTATTAGTGAAAAACTGATTAAAGTAGTATAATTATTAGATTGAATTATATGAAGTTGCCAATATTTACCTGTTTTGACTTACAAAAATGGCAATTTCATATGGTTCAACATAATATGTTACAAATTTTGAAAATAATTATTAAATCTAAATAATAGTTTTATTGGAAAGCCATCTAATACAGCAGATGGTTTTTCTTTTTTCAATTAGTTCATGAATTCATAAATGAGTATTACTTGTTGCTAGAATGGGTAAAAAATCAGCATCAATTCTACTGCTTTTTTTATTGTAGTTTAAATGAAGGTTTACAGAACAAACTAGTTTCTCATTAAACAGTTAGTACACAGATTGTTTTATGACAATGGTTAACAACCACACGACATGTCAACACTATCCCTTCTTGACACTGGGTTCCCTATTACCAGGTTTCCTGTCCCCTCCTGCCTTCTAGTCCTTGCCCCTGGGCTGGTGTGCCCTTTAGTCTTGTTTAGTTTTATGGGCCTGTCTATTCTTTGGATGAAGGGTAACCCTCAGGAGTGACTTCATTACTGAGTTAAAAGGATATCTGGAGGCCATACTCTCAGGTCAATCTTTGTCAGGCCATTAAGTCTGGTCTTTTTTTGTGAGTTAGAATTTTGTTCTACATTTTTCTCCAGCTCTGTCTGGGATCCTCCACTGTGATGCCTGTCAGAGCAGTCAGTGGTGGTAGCCAGGCGCCATCTAGTTGCACTGGATTCAGTCTGGTAGAGGCCGTAGTAGTTGTGGTCCATTAGTCTTTTGCACTAATCTGTCCCTTTTGTCTTTAGTTTTCTTCATTTTTCCCTTGCTCCTGAAGGGGTGAGACCAGTGGAGTATCTTAGATGGTCCCTCACAGGCTTTGAGACCCGAGACGCTACTTGCCAAAGTAGAATGTAAAACATTTTCTTTATAAACTATGTTATGCCAGCTGAGCTAGATGTTCCCTGAGACCATGGTCCCCACAGCCCTCAGCTCAGTAATTTGGTCCCTCAGGGAGTTTGGTTGCGTCTATGGAACTTCCATGACCTTGCCTTGTACAAGTTGTGCTGGCTTCCCTAGTATTGTGTACTGTCTTACCCTTCATCAAAGTTACCACTTATCTGCTGTCTATTTAGTGTTTTTCCACCACCCCCCCATAACCATCAAAGAGTGTTTCTTTTTGTGTGTAAACCTTTTCATGAGTTGTTATAGTAGTGGTCTCATACAATATTTGTAATTTTGTGATTGACTTATTTCATTTGGCATAAGGCCCTCCAGATTCATCCATGTTGTGAGATGCTTAGCAGATTCATCATTGTTCTTTATTGTTGCGTAGTACTCCACTGTGTGTATGTATCATAGTTTGTTTATCCATTCATCTGTTGATGGGCATCTAGGTTGTTTCTATCTTTTTGCTATTGTGAACAATGCTGCAATGAACATGTGTGTGCATATGTCTATTCATGTGATAACACTTATTTCTCTATGCTATAGTCCTAGGAGTGGGATTGCTGGATTATATGGTATTTCTATTTCTAGCTTTCTGAGGAAGTGCCATATCGTTTTTCAAAATAGTTGTACCATTTTGCATTCCCACCAGAAGTGCATAAGAGCTCCAATCTTCCCACGGCCTCTCCATCATTTGTTATTTTCTGTTTGTTTGATTCATGCCAGTAATGCTGGGGTGGGATGGTATCTCATTGTGGTTTTGATTTGCATTTCTCTGATGGCTAGTGATCGCGAGCATTTCCTCATGTGTCTGTTAGTCACTTGAATGTCTTCTTCGGTGAAGTGTCTGTACTTTTCCCTTGCCCATTTTTTAATAGGATTATTTGTCTTTTTGTTGTAGAGGTGTTGGATTTTCTTGTAGACTTTCAAGATTAGAACTTGTCAGATTTGTAATAGCCAAAATTTTTTCCCAGTCTGTAGGTTCTCTTTTTACTCTTTTACTGAAGCCTTTTGATGAGCATAGGTGTTTAATTTTTGGAAGATCCCAGTTATCTAGCTTATCTTCTGGAGTTTGTGTGTTTTTAGTTAGAGCTTGTATCCTGTTAATGCCGTGTATTAGGGCCTCTAGTGTTGATCCTATTTTTTCTTCTATGATCTTTCTAGTTTTTTGTTTTATATTTAGGTGTTTGATCCATTTTGAATTAGTTTTTGTGTATGGTGTGAGGCAAGGGTCCTGTTTCATTTTTTTGCAGATGGGTATCCAGTTTTGCCAGCACCATTTGTTAAAAAGACTGTCTTTTCCCCATTTGATGGGCTTCAGGCCCTTGTGGAAGATCAGGTGATGGTAGGCAGATGGATTTACATCTGAGTTCTAGATTCTGTTCCATTGGTCAATGTATCTGTTCTTGTACCAATACCAGGCTGTTTTGACTACCACAGCTGTATAGTAGGTTCAGAGGTCAGGTAGTGTGTGTCCTCCTATTTTATTCTTCTTCTTCAATAGTGCTTTACTTATCCGGGGCCTCTTCCCTTTCCGTATAAAGCTAATGATTAGTTTTTCGATCTCTTTAAAGAATGTTATTGGTATTTGGATCAGGATTGCATTGTATTTGTAAATTGCTTCGGGTAGAGTTGTCATTTTTTCAAAATGTTGATTTTACCTATTCTTGAGCATGGTATGTTTTTCCTTTTACGTAGATTTCTTGCAGCAGTGTTTTGTAGTTTTCTTTGTATAGGTCTTTTACATCCCTGGTTAGATTTATTCCTAAGTATTTTATATTTTTATGGGCTATTATAAATGCTATTGTTTTCCTGATTTTTTTTTTGTAGTTCTTTTATTGGTATAGGAATCCAAATGATTTTTCTCTTTATCTTGTATCCTGCTACTTTGCTGACTCTTTCCATTAGTTCCAGTAGTTTTCTCATTGGGTCTTTTGAGTTTTCTATGTATAGTATCATGTCATTTAAAAATAGGGACAGTTTTACTTCTTCGTTACCAATTTGGTTGCACTTTATTACTTTTTCTAGCCTTATTGCTGTAGCTAAGACTTCCAGCCCAATGTTAAATAGGAGTGGTGATAAAGGGCATCCTTGTCTTGTTCCTGTT
>NW_004443974.1:6874575-6886175 GCF_000243295.1 Trichechus manatus latirostris
TCTGAAATAGCTTGAGTAGTACTGGTACAAGCTCTTCGGTAAATGTTTTGTAGAATTCTCCAGTGAAGCCATCTGGGCCAGGGCTTTTTTTGTTGTTGGAAGTTTTTTTTTATTAGCTTTTCAATATCTTCTCTTGTTATAGGTCTGTTCAGATTTTTGACATCATTTTGTGTTAGTTTAGGTAGGTAATATGTGTCTAGAAATTTGTCCATTTCCTCTAGGTTTCCAAATTTGTTGGAGTGTAGTTTTTCATAATACTCTCTTATGATCCTTTTTATTTCAGTTGGGTCTGTTGTAATGTCACCCATTTCATTTCTGATTTGGGTTATTTACATCCTTTCCTGTTTTTCTTTTGTCAATCTGGCCAGTGGTTTGTTGATTTTGTTGATCTTTTCAAAGAACCAACTTTTGATTTGTTGATTCTTTCTATTGTTTTTCTATTCTCTATTTCATTTATTTCTGCTCTGATTTTTATTATTTCTTTCAGTGGCTGTGGGCTTCTTTTGCTGTTCTCTTTCTATTTGTTAGAGTTGTGTAACTAATGTTTTGATTTTGTCCCTTTCTTCTTTTTTGATGTGTGCATCTATTGCTATAAATTCATCTCTGAGTGCTGCCTTTGTTGTGTCCCAAAGGTTTTGGTATGATGTGTTTTCATTCTCATTTGATTCAAGGAATTTTTTTATTCCATCTTTGATTTCTTCTATGACCCAGTGGTATTTAAGCAGGGTGTTATACAGTTTCCTTGTAATTAATTTTTTTATCTTGCTCTTCTTTTTGTTAATTTCTACTTTCATGGCATTGTGATCAGAGAAGATTCTTTGTATTATCTCAGTGTTTTGGATTTTGTTGAGGGTTGCTTTGTGGACTAAGATGTGGTCTATTCTGGAGAATGTTCCATGAGTGTTGGAAAAGAATGTGTACTTTGCAGCTGTTGGGTGGAGTGTTCTATATATGTCTATGAGGTTAAGTTGGCTGATTGTGTCCTTTAGATCTTCTGTATCTTTTCTGAGTTTCTTTCTAGATGTTCTCTTCTTTACCAAGAGTGGTGTTGAAGACTCCTACTATTATTGTGGAACTGTCAATTTCTATTTTCAGTGCTGCAAGAGTTTGTTTTATGTATTTTGGAGCTCTGTCATTGGGTGTGTAGATACTTATTATGGTTATGTCTTCATGATGGACCATCCCTTTAATCATTATATAGTGCCCTTCTTTGTCTTTTATAGTGGAACAAAGACTATTTTATCTGAGATTAGTATTGCCACTCCTGCTCTTTTTTGGTAGCTGTTTGCTTGGTGTATTTTTTTCCATCCTTTGATTTTCAATAAATTTATGTCTTTGTTTCTAAGGTGTGGATGTGAAAGGCAGGGAGAAACCAAAAGAAGCTGAAAAAAGCAAAACTGGCAACAAAGAAATGGCACTGAAGGAGCTGGCTGATGTGGGCGGGGTGAATCCAAGCAGCAGAGAGCTGGCACTTCCAGTGGAGCTACTGCAGCCCGCTAGAAAGCAGTGGAGGCTGAGCAGGGGGAAGAAGGGTCGGGGGTGGGAAAGTGTGTATCACTGGTTACTGGGTGCTCTGTCTCCTGCTGGTAGGTCCGTGAAGCTACTTTCCCATACTCCCTGTACACCAATTTCTGACAGGAGTCCAAGATGGCGAATCCATGCTGCGTTGGCTGATAGGGGACCTCCACTTGTATCTCTCCTTGCTCTCTACTCTCCGTCAGCTTCTTATTCCATTCAGTGCCTGGTTGAGTTCTTTATTTCTTCATTTGATGCTTAGGGTTCCAGGACTAACATTTGTCTCTGTTTTACTTAGTTTTCGTTTTGCAGGTCTTTGCTGTGGACTTAAGGTGTGGTGCTTCTGTCTGTAGTGCCATGTTGGCTCTGCCCTATCTATTGCTTTTTTATTGTTATAGATGTAGCACTTGTTCACATAAATAAGTAGATGGTAAAGGAATATAATGTGGCAGAAACAACAGTGTTGTATATTATCAAAAATTATTTTTAATGATGTGGGGAAAACTAGATTAGGGCTCCTCCTTTTTTTTTTGAGAGCAGAGAAATGGAAACCAACTGACCTGAGAATGGATTTGTTGTCTGGTCATTAAAGTCATTTATTATCTCAATATTTCTAATTGTCCCTTCATTTGACACCTTTGAGGATTTTACACTCTGAGCCAATGCGTCTAGTAAGATTTGGGATGAATGAAAAGTATGTCTTCCATTTGTTAAGTGGAAGACAGGATAATGTGCAAGGGGATATCTTCACAGCAGATACTTATTCAGACAAAATGATTTTAGGAAAGACAAATATGGGAGCTAAGTATCTGGAAATTGATTTTCCTATAACAATGTCTGTGTATTCTTTGGGAATTCTTTGGGTACCACCAGGGATATGCATCCTCAAAAATAAAACCTGATGGACCAAATGACCTCTGACATCCCTTTGAGCAGGCAGATTCCTTGGTTATGTAGCCCATTAACATATCTTAGTACCATGAGCTAAGATAACTTGGTTTTAAGTTAAGTAGTCATGGTATATAGTGGTCAATAACATGGGTTTTGAAGCCAGATAAATATGACTTCAAATTGAGATTTTTCCCCTTAAGAACTTAAACTTTCCAGGCCTCAATTTTCTAATTTTTAAAACTGGAATAATAATAAAAGCCTCATGGGTTTATTGTAAGATTTAGATGTGGTAAAGCAGCAAAGTCTTTGGTATAAGGTAAATGCTCTGTTAAAATGTTAGCTACAGTGTTAATGATGATGTTAATAATAATGAAAAATACATAGCTTATTATTTTGGAAAATATAAATGGTTTAAGTTAAACATTTGATCCTTTTGTCAACACCATAAGTAGTTTATTCTGGGACACAACAATCACAATAACTAAACAGCTTGCACAGATGCCCAAGTCTTTCCTATCATAGTAAAGATCCCAATAAAAGCATCCTTTCCTCAGGGAGTGGCTCAAACCAAGTTCTGAGAGCATTAATTTTCCTCTCTCAGTTTACAAAACTATTAGATCTATCCGTCCATCCTTTCAACAAACATTAATCAAGCTTTTCTTAGGTGCTAGAAATTGTTCAAAGCACTTGGGATATACAGATTATAAAATAGGTTTCTTGCTCTGGAGAATAGAAAAGAACCACATATGCAAATATGGTGTCATGTATGCTCCACTACAGGTTTGCATAGTATGTATTGAGAACTCAAAAGAAATTTGACTTCATCTGGAATGAGATGAGTGAGCAGAAAGGAAGCCATCACTGAGAAAGTGATTTTTGATCTGACTCTCGAAGGAAGAATAGAAATTCTTTATGCTGACAAAGGAGGAAAAGATATGCCTAGTAGATGAGTTAGAATGCAATAAATATAATTCAGAACGTTTTATGTAACTCTCTAAGATATCCTACAATTTAAGAGGGTAGGTAAGACTGAAACATTAATTTGTATGATACAATAAAGAATATGACAAGAGCATTCAAACACATTGTTGAGGAAAGACAGAAAAGGGGGAGATGATGACAATGGTTCTGGTGATGGTGGTGGTTGTGACGTAATACTTGATATAATTCACATAATATTAATCCTTCTTACAACTCTGAGGACATAAATATTATTATGCACATTATGTACGGAGAAATATTAATGATCAGAGAGGTCAAAGGACCAGCCCCAGGTCACACAGTTAAATATTGATTGAGCAAGGAGGAAGGAAAAGATTAATGCTGACCAGAGGCATCTGGGAATTAGTGGAAAAAGCAGGGAACTTCCTCTGGAATTCCAGCCCCAAAATTATGAGTTCTGTGCTCTTAGACAAGTCCGTTTCCATCTTGGAGCTTTCATCCTCTCTTCTGTAAAATGGAATTTATAATCCCTGCCTCATTGGTTTGTTGTGATATGAAATTAGATAATACATGTGCTAGTGCATTTCATATAGATCTTTCTTTCTCCTTTATGGTGGAAATGACATTAGAGAAGCACTGAATAATAAAAATTATATTTTTTGTTCTTATGGCAACAGATGGATAAAACCAACTGGACCAGTGTATCCCATTTTGTTCTTTTGGGAATTTCTACCCTCCCAGAAGAGCAGATCCCATTCTTCCTTCTTTTTCTATTCATGTATGCAATCAACATTTCTGGCAACTTTGCCATTATCACACTGATTATTTCTGCTCCACACCTCCACACTCCCATGTACATCTCCCTCAGTAATTTGGCCTTAGCAGATATCTGTTTTACCTACACCACAGTCCCCAAGATGCTGCAGAACATTTTTCTGCTACAAAGGCCATTTCCTACATGGGCTGCCTAGCCCAGACTTATTTCTTCATTTGCTTTGCAACAATGGAAAACTTCCTCCTGGCTGTGATGGCTTATGACAGGTACACCACCATCTGCTACCCTTTCCGCTACCCTATGATCCTGACCAGAATGCTGTGTGCACAAATGGTGGCTGTGTGCCATGTCCTCTACCACCTTCATGCTCTGCTGCATACCCTGCTTATGGGCCAACTGATCTTCTGTGAAGATAACAGGATCCCCCAATTCTTCTTTGACCTCTACCCTCTGATGAAGATTTCCTTTTCCAGCACCCACCTCAACACCCTAATGATTCACAGACAGGGCGTTACTGTCATCAATGGAGCTTTGGCCTTCATCATTGTTTCCTATGCCTGCATCATCTCAGAAGTCCTACGTATCCCCTCAGCCAATGGCAGGTGGAAAGCCTTTCTACCTGTGGCTCCCACCTCACTGTGGTGGCCATATTCTATGGCACTCTCACATGGGTCTACTTCCGACCTCTTTCCAGCTATTCAGTGGCCAACGGTCACATTGTGACAGTCACGTACACAGTGGTGACACCCATGTTGAACCCTTTCATCTATACGCTGAGGAATGGGGATGTCAAGGGAGACTTCAGGCAATGGACAAGCAGAATATGGACTTCATTCTTTGGATAAAATTCCAAAACGCTGTTTTAAGCTTTCCTTAGGATCCTGGGAAAACATTTGTCCCCTCACAGATCACCTTCTTTTGGAATGTCCCAGAAATATCTAAACTACATACCCACTACAGATTTTCTCATTAGATTTTACCTGTTAAACAGAAAGCATATTTTAAAAAAGGTGGGGGGAACCACCAGATACTTAATGTAAAACACTAGCATGGTTTTAACTATCATTGAAGCAGTTCTCTGGGTCTTCAATTAAAAACCAGCATTGTAACACTCAGAGATTTTAGATGCAGGCAAATAAATGAATTCTGGCTGATTTATGGAAAAAATTAATTTATTGAAAAGATATTGTGTAGCTCATGAATTGTCAAGCAGGCTGGGGAATCAGGCTGAAAAAATGGACGGGAACTAAAAAGGTCAAATAGATCTGCAGTCAAAACCATACCCAGAACCAGTCTGGTAAGGACACCACTCCAGTCACCAAACTGCTCACTACAGCTTGTACCTTCACCAACATTGCCAGCCATACTCACTAGGCATAGCACTTGGAGGCCTAAAAAACTGAATGTGACCAACTTCAGAGACAATCGCCCACTTCAATTCTCCATGCCACTTCTCTAGATTCAAAATGAGGTGGTACATCTGACTAGTCAAGTCTTGGTTGCTCACCCATGCTCTAGCTACCAGGGAAACTGGGAGAGCAATACAGTGTTTTTATTTTCTATAAGTTGTCCTACCAAGAAAAATTAGTTGAGAAAACTACTGAAACATGGAATAAGTTTTAGATGCTAGGACATCCAAGTAATAACAAATTTAGGATTCATTATGTGGGATCAGGAGTTATAGACGTTCCAAAATTAAGCACTGTCACGGCTCTCCAACTTGCTCTTTTCTAACCTTCATTGTCTGTATCGTTCAGTAATAACTTAAACTCATTTTTTTTCTCTCCATGCCCCTGATCTCTTCTATAGCTGAGATGTGGAATTCATGTAATACTGAGTATTTGTCTGATGACCAATCCATGCTGAAAATGTGGAAAGGGTCCAAGAGCCAAGATGTCTATTAAAATGTGGAATTTTCAGTGCTCATAGGTGTAGGGTCAAAAGGAATAAGTGAGAGGGGCTTCCCAGAATGCGGGGCAGAAGTTGCAAGTACTGGCTGATTTATTCCAACTGTCTGGACAAAGTTTCGTTATAGGATATGTGTGGTTCTGACAATGACTTCAGGAGAAGCTAAAATTATGGTAATTTTGTGTAATGTGCTGGAGGAAGTGTTACTTGCAACGTAAATCTTAGTTAAAATTTATACCTTGAAATGGATTTGAGAAGTTGCACTCCCTAAGTCTTTGGCTGTATCAAGTTAACAAGGTAAGGTTCCCGGCATGTACAACGTAAAATGATAACCAGGAAATAATATCAATTTTGGCTTAGTTAACTCTGGCTCTTCTCATTTGCCAGAAAGTATCTCACATAACCAATATTCTTCTTCTAAACTGCATTATTATCGCTTACTTCTTATTTCCTGGCTGCCTGGTCCACCTCCCACCTCTCCATCTCTGAGTGACAGCTCCATTGTTGCTCTCCTTTATCCTTTACTATCTGCTTAGCCTCACCTCTTAGCGGTATAGCCTCTTCTGAGAATCAACCCCTGCGCCCATTTAAAGAACATTATTAGCATGGAGAAACAGCAGGAGAGTAAATGAGTATAACATTTTTGAAAAGCAATTTGGAAATTCTAGTTGAAATGTTGTAATTTGATGATACCCTTCCTTCTCTAAAACTTTACTTGCCGAAAGAATATATAATGAATATATATTATATATGTATACATACATATGTGCACAAACACATATACATATGTACATATATATGTATAAGTACATATATATATTATTCAATTCACTATTGTTTGTGATAGTGAAAAATTGGAAACATTCTTCATGTGTACTAATAGGAGTTTGGTTAATTGAATATGGTAGTTAGGTAGCTCGTATTATCTGCTCAGAATTCTTTCTTTCCTGTACTTGCCATGGCTTCATTGTAGGACGAATATACATCCCTACCGTACTGACATTGAGCTTTACTGTATGGCTTGCTTTAGCCAGTGGTTTGTAAAAGAAATAACATATGCTACTTCCAATCAAAAGCTTTAAGTGGCCTTGGATTGTTTGATACGCCTTACTGAGCTCCTGTCTTCACCAAGAGAAAAGGTCATCCCAAGTAGTTATGGCCTCATAGCCTGGGTCCCAGAAGGAGAGACACATGGAGCAAACCTGGATCTGGCCCAGAGTTTGAAGTACAGTGGCCTCTTTCAATTTGTAGACTTTTCAGAGATAAATAAATGTCTGCTATTATAAGCCACTGAGGTTTTGGGGTTGTTTCTTATGCAATACTTTGAAGAAAATTCCAACTAATACATTACACACAGACTATGAATTACTACGCAGTCAATAAAATGAATGAGGCAGATTAATTTCTGACCTTGCTCTCATTTCATTAGTAGCCTTTAGGTATATATATATCTCCAATTATTTACCTACCTTCTCTTTTCCCTTTTATCCCATTATTTCTTCATCTGTGTGCTAATAACAATATGAATAATAATAATAGAACACACATATATGGTACTTACCATGAGCCAGACCTTGTTATGAGTGCTTTATGTATATTCTACCCATAAAATCCTTTCTACAACATTAAACGACAGTGTGATAGTTAATGTTATTTGTTCACTTGGCTAGACCATGATTCTCAGTACTATGTAATTATCCTGCATTTTGTGATCTGATGCAATTATCCTCCAGTCTATGATATAATCACCTCCATGACGTGATATGATGTGATCAGCCAATCAGTTGTAAGAGGAGTTTCCCTGGTGGGTGTAGCCTGCACCCGGTATATATATGGATGTTCTGGCAAGCGCACTTGCTTGCTCTGGATCCTGTTTCTGGTCATCATTTGACCTCCAGTTCTTAGTACTTGAGCCAGCAGCCTATCATCTAATCTGCCAACTTTGGCATTTGACGGCTTCTGCAGCCCTGTGAGCCAGTAGCCTGCCATTTGACCTGCTGATTCTGGGTTTGTCAGTTCCTGCAACCACGTGAGTCAGGAGAAGCCTCCAGCCAATGCCTGATCCATGGACTTTGGGACTTGCCAGCCTTCATAACCGTGTAAGCCATTTCCTTCAGATAAATTTCTATTTATCTACACTTCACTAGTTTTGTTTCTCTAGAGAACTCAGCCTAAGATATTTGGTTCCAAGAGTGTTTCTAGATAAACAAAATCATAAGGATGAATTTTATAAATTGGTTCTCAAGTCTGATTAGTCTTAAAGGTGCTGATGGCTCTCTCTCCAGTAGTAGAGAGGGTGCTGCTAATCCATGGAATGAAGCAGCAGTGCTAATACGCAAACTATCACCATGAATAGATTACATATTGCTGAGAGATGAGGCTCTGGGTGATCACATGTTTGATACTTTTCTACAATTTTATCAGAATGAAAAGTGCCAGTAAGCTGGCTGTTTGGTCCCACTTACACTAGAAAAAGTGATGAAAGAAAAGGTTCAGAGCTTGAGAGTCACAGCTCAAGTGCCACATAAAAGACCTCAAAGTTGCCAGTTGTGCCCTGAAAGAAAGTCTTATGTCTTATAGTAACAGAACTGATATTGCCAAAAACCAAACCCAGAGTCTTGTCATAAGAGTGGCTGGATTACAACTCCAGTTAAATTCCCAATCTCGAATGTTGTCTGAAGTTAAAGTGAGAGCATTAATTGGAAAGAAATGGAATCCTTAAACTTGGGATGGGGACATGTGGGCAGATAATCAGAAAGCTGGGGATATTGATCCCCTAAATTCCATTGAATCACTCCTGCCAACAGAACCAGCTCAGGCATCTAAAAAGATTACTTCATCTTTGTCTGCTAAGCCACATTCCCCAGGAAAATCATTATCCCTTCCACTCTATCTGATGAGATTAACCCAGCTGTGCCTAAAGAGTCTTTGTCTGAAATATCATCTATGGTAGCTCCTAGGGTGTTGTCTGGGGCATCACCTGCGGTAGATGCCTTACAAGATATGTTGAATGTTCCCAGGACACACCTATACCACCCATTTTTGCTTCTAGACCTATAACTAGATGTAAGTCCTAGCTAGCCCCAAAGTGTGAACCAAGGAGGAGGGATGCTACACTCCAAAACAACTGCTTAATTTTTCTAATATGTACAAACAGAAACCTGGGGAATATGTGTGAGAATGGCTACTAAGGGTGTGGGATAATGGTGCAAAGAATATAAAGTTGGATCAGTCTCAGTTTATTGATATGGGCCCACTAAGTACAGATCCTTCACTCAATATTTCAGCTCCAGAGGTTAGAAAAGGATCTAATACTTTACTTAGTTGCTTCACTGAAGCATGTATTAAGCAGTGGCCTACATTACATCAAGTTGAAATGCCAGACCTGTTTCGGTATATGGTGGAAGAAGGTATCCAAAGACTTAGAGAATTTGGCATGATAGAGCGTATTTATCAGGTTAGACCCACAGACCCACACATGAAGTGCCCAGAGGACACAACTTTTACCAAAATCTTGAAGAACAAATTTGTGAAGGGAGCCCCAGCTCTCTTGAAGACTGCTGTGGTTGCTATTTTATGTAATTCAGATTTGACACTGGGAACTGCCCTAATTGAATTAAGACACCTAACTAAAATGGGCCTGACCCCATGGTGGTAAGGGTCAAGTGGTGGCACTTAACTGACAAAGACAAGGTGGACATGGTTACATGGTTACAGCTGGGGATATTGCCGAAAACCAAACCCAGAGTCTTGTCTTAAGAGTGGCTGAATTACAATGCCAGTTAAATTCCCAATCTCGAATGTTGTCTGAAGTTAAAGTGAGGGCATTTAGCAGAGACAGCAGAGCAAAAACAGTAATCAGAATAGTCTGACTCGTATGGACTTATTGCTACTTAGTCATGGTGTCCCTAGGAGTGAAATAGATGGGAAACATACTAAATATTTACTTGATCTGTACAAGCGGAAGAATTCTAGGTTAATTGAATGACAGTCTAACTTGAATCACCAGAATGGAGAATTATTGCACCTCAATTCCCAGATATGAGCCAATTTAGAGACCCACAACCCCTTGAATGAAGGAGAGGCCAGATCCCCTTGAGGAAGGATCCCACTGTACTGTCAAAAATTTATACTGTTGATTTTCTCTCGGCCTTCCTCAGAAGGATCTATGGCCTTTTACGACAGTAGTTGTTCATTGGGGAAAAGGAAATAATCAGACTTTATGGGGATTACTGGACACTGGCTCTGAACTGACACTAATTCCAGAAGAACCAAAATGTCACTGTGGTCCACTGTCATGGTGGCGGGGGGTGGGGTGCTATGCTTGTCATTTATGGAGTCTGAGCTCAGGTCCATCTCACAGTGGGTCCAGTGTGTTCCTGAAGCCATTCTGTAGTGATTTCCCCAGTTCCAGAATGCATAATTGGAATAGACATACTCAGCAACTGGCAGAATCCCCACATTGGATCCCTGACATGTGGAATAAGGGTTATTATGGTAGGAAAAACCAAGTGGAAGCCGTTAGAACTGCCTCTGCCTAGGAAAAAAGTAAACCAAAAGCAATACCACATTCCTGGAGGAACTGCAGAGATTGCTGCCACCATCAAGGACATGAAGGATGCAGTGATGGTGATTCCCAACACATCCCCATTCAACTCGCCTATTTGGCCTGTTGGATCTTGAAGAATGATGGTGGATTACTGTAAACTGAACCAGGTGGTGACTCCAATTGCAGCTGCTGTTCCAGATCTGGTTTCATTGCTTAAGCAAATTAATACATCTCCTGGTACCTGGTATGCAGCTATTGATCTGGCTAATGCCTTTTTCTTTATTCTTGTTTTAAAGGATAACTAAAAGAGTTTTCCTTCAGCTGGCAAGGTCAGCAATACACCTTCACTGTCCTATCCAAGGGGTATATCAACTCTTCAGCCCTATGTCATAATTTAGTCCTCAGGGAACTTGATTGCCTTTCCCTTCCATAAGACATCACATTGGTGCATTACATGGATTACATTATGCTGATTGAACCTAGTGAGGAAGAAGTATCAATGACTCTAGACTTATTGGTAAGACGTTTGCATGCTAGAGGGTGGAAAATTAATCCAACAAAAATTTAGGTGCTTGTGAGCAGCCATCTAAGATACTCCACTGTTCTCACCCCTTCAGGATCAAGGGAGAATGAAGAGAACAGGATACAAGGAAAAGATTAGTCCAAAGGACTAATGGACCATGGCTACCAAAGCTTCCACAAGACTGAGTTCAGTACAGCTAGATGGTGCCCGGTTACCACCACTGCTGCTCTGACCAGGATCACAACAGAGGGTTCTGGACAAAGCTGGAGAAGGATGTAGAGCAAAACTCTAACACACATGAAAATGACAATTCTACCCAAAGCAATTTACAAATACAATGCAATCCCGATCCAAATACCAACAACATTCTTCAAAGAGATGGAAAAACTTATCATTAACCTTATATGGAAAGGGAAGAAGCCCCGAATAAGTAAAGCACTACTGAAGAAGAAGAAAGTTGGAGGACGCACACTACCTGACTTCAGAACCTACTATAC
>NW_004443974.1:6886275-6906212 GCF_000243295.1 Trichechus manatus latirostris
CAATATGTGTACTGACTGTTTAATGAGAAACTATTTGTTCTGCAAACCTTCACCTAAAGTACAATAATAAAAAAAAAAGAGTTCCAAAGGGGCGGGGGAGGGGGTTGGAATTCAGGTGCCTTCCACCTCAGTGAAATTTCTAGGGGTCCAGTGGTGTGGGGCATGTCAAGATATTCCTTCAAAAGTGAAGGATAAGTTATTGCACCTGGCCTCTCACACAACTAAAAATGAGGCAGAATGTCTAGTGGGCGTCTTTGGATTTTGGAGGCAACATATCCCTCATCTGAGTGTGCTACTCTGGCTTATTTATCAAGTGACTCAAAAAGCTGGTTGTTTTCAGTGGAGCCCAGAACAAGAAAAGAATCTGAAACAGGTTTAGGTTGCCATGCAAGCTGCTTTTCCACTTGAGCCACCAGCTGATCCAGTGGTGCTTGAACTGTCAATGGCAGAGATGCTGGTTGGAGTCTTTGGTAGGCCCCTACTGGTGAATCACAGTGCAAACCCTTAGGATTTTGGAGCAAAGCCTGGTCATCTTCTGCAGATAACTACTCTCCTTTTGGGAA
The DNA here is from genome assembly GCF_000243295.1 of Trichechus manatus latirostris. Taxonomy (NCBI): domain Eukaryota; kingdom Metazoa; phylum Chordata; class Mammalia; order Sirenia; family Trichechidae; genus Trichechus; species Trichechus manatus. The sequence continues at coordinate 6,886,839 of NW_004443974.1, forward strand.
ACAGCTTTTGGCCTTAGTAGAGACTGAACACCTAAACATGGGCCACCAAGTCACCATGTGGCCTGAGAGGCCTATCATGAACTGGTTGTTGTCTGACCCACAGAGTCATAAAGTTGGACATGCACAGCAGCACTCCATCATTAAATGGAAGTGGTATATACGAGATCAGGCTCAAGCAGGACCTGAAGGCACAAGTTGCATGAAGAAGTAGCTCAAATGCTCATTGTCTCCACTCCTGTCACATTATCTTCCATCTCCCAGTCTGCACCTATGGCCTCATGGGGAGTTCCTTATGATCAGCTGACTGAGGAAGAGAAAATTCGTGCCAGGTTTACAGATGGTTCTACGTGATATGCAGGCACCACTTGAAAGTGGACAACAGCAGCACTATAGTCCCTTTCTGGGAATGCCCTGAAGGACAGTGGTGAAGGGAAATCCTTCCAATGGGCAGAACTTTGATCAGTGCACCTTATCATTCACTTTGCTTGGAAGGAGATACGGCCAGATGTGTGATTGTATACTGATACATGGGCTGTGGCCAATGGGTTGGCTAGATGGTCAGGGACTTGGAAGCAACTTGATTGGAAAATTGGAGACAAGGAGTTATGGGGAAGAGGTATGTGGATAGACCTCTCTGAATGGGCCAAAGTGAAGATATTTGTGTGTTTTGTGAATGCTTACCAAAGGGTGACCTTGGCAGAGGAGGATTTTAACAATCAAGTGAATAGGATGACGAATTCTGTAGAAACCAGTCATTCTCTCCCCAGCCACTCCTGTCATTGCACAATGGGCTCATGAACAAAGTGGTCATGGTGGTAGGGATGGAGGTTATTCATGGGCTCAGCAACATGGACTTCCACTTACCAAGGCCAACTTGGCTATAGGCACTGCTGAGTGCCCAATCTGCCAGCAGTAGAGACCAACATTGAGTCCCCGGTATTGCATCATTCCTCAAGGTGATCAGCCAGCAACCTGGTGGCAGGTTGTTTACACTGGGTCACTTCCATCACGGAAAGGGCAGTATTTCATCCTTACTGGGATAGACACTTACTCTTGATACAGATTTGGCTTCCCTGCATGCAATGCTTCCTCCAAAACTACCATCCGTGGGCTTACGACATTCCTTAACCACCGTTATTGTATCCCACACAGCATTGCCTCAGATCTAGGGACTTGCTTCACAGCAAATAAAGTGCAGCAACGGGCCCATGCTCATGGAACTTACTGGTCCTACCATGTTCCCCATCATCCTAAAGCAGCTGGCTTGATAGAACAATGGAATGACCTTTTAAAGACACAATTACAGAGCCAGCTAGAGGGCAATACTTTGCAGGATTGGGGCAATGTTCTCCAGGAGGCTGTATATGCTCTAAACCAGCATCCAAAATATGGTGCTGTTTCTCCCATAGCCAGGATTCATGGGTCCAGGAACCAAGGGATGGAAATGGGAGTGATACCACTCACTATTATCTCTAGTGAACTACTTGCAAAATTTTTGTTTCCTGTCCCCATGATCCCATGCTCTGCAGGTCTAGAGGATTAGTTCCAAAGGGAGCAGTGTTCCCACCTAGACATACAGCACTGATTAGAATGCCACCCAGCCATTTTGGGGGTTCTCATACCTCTGGATCAACAGGCAAAGAAGGGAATTACTGTATTGGCTGGTGTGATTGATCCTGATTACCAAGGGGAAATTGGACTGATATTACATAATGGAAGTAAAGAAGAGTATGCCTGGAATACAGGAAATCCCTTAGGGAGTCTCATAGTACTACCATACCCTGTGATTAAAGTCAATGGAAAACTATAGCAACCCAATTCTGACATGACTACTAATGGCCCACATCCTTTAGGAATGAAGGTTTGGATCACCCAACCAAGCAAAGAACCGAGACCAGCTGAGGAACTTCCTGAGGGTAAAGGGAATACAGAATAGGTGATGGAAGAAGGTAGTTCTAAGTACCAGTTATGACCAAGTGACCAGCTGCAGAAACGAGGACTGTAATTGTTATGAGTATTTCTTTTTTCTTTTATTATATGTGTGTGTGTGTATAAAATGTTTTTGTTTTCTTCCCTTCTTTATTTCATCACTTATAAAATATAAGCTGTAAATGGGGCTGGTGTGTTTTCGTTGGACACGTGTTAGTTGTGTCATGTTAGGCACAAGTATGACTTTATAATTGTCTTTATTTAGGAGTCCTTAAGGAGATGTGTACAGGTGCCAAGGTGACAAGGAGAAGACTGTGATAGTTAATGTTATGTGTCCACTTGGCTAGGCCATGATTCTCAGCATTGTAATTATCCTCCATTTTGTGATCTGATATAATTATCCCCCATTTTTGTGATATAATGCAGTCACCTCCATGATGTGATCTGATTGATCAGTCAATCGGTTGTATGGGGAGTTTCCCCAGAGGTGTGGCCTGCACCCAGTACATATATATGGACATTTTGGCAAAGCTCACTTGCTTCTTCTGGAACCTGTTTCTGACTCATCATTATCTGACCTACAGTTCTTGGGACATGAGCAAGCAACTTGTCATCTGACTTGCCACCTTGGAGATTCGTTGGCTTCCGCAGCCCTGTGAGCCAGCAGCCTGCCGTCTAACCTGCTGATTCTGGGTTTGTCAGTTCCTGTAACCACATGAGTCAGGAGAAGCCTCCAGCTGATGCCTAGCCCAGAGTCCATGGGTTTTTCACTAGTTTTGCTTCTCTGCAGAACCCAGCCTAAGACAGATAGGTACTGCTAGTCCTTTCTTTTCAAATGGGTAATCGAGGCATAGAGTAGTTAAATAATTGTCTAAGGTCACACAGCAAGGATGGCAAAGCTGGGACTGCATCTCATGGTCTCTGGATCCACAGTCCATACCTTAACTCTACACTACCTTCAGCAAAGCCTGTTAGCATTTTCCTTTGGGCTTCTGAACTTTGTTTTCATTCTGACCTCTTTAGATGAATAATTTCTGAGAGACCATACCGTCACACAAAAGATCTAATTATTCCTCTTGTTTCAGTGTAATTATTAATACTTCCCCCTTTATCTCTCAGAAGTGAGCTGGTTTAGACAATAATTTACATAGCCACCCTAGTTATAAAAGCATTTTCAGACCAGCACCTCAACTTCCCAATCCCAGGATAATTGAATGTACCTTTTATGTGTTCCCACTGCTTTCCCTTTGAATCCTTCTCTTCATTTCATTGCTCTTATTTGTTTACAGTCTGTCTCCCTGTCTTCTTTTGTAAACCTTTCAGGATACATATCCCAAGCATTGATCACTATTTCTGGCATATAGCTCATCTTTATCAAGTATGTGTTAAATAAACTTAAGAAATAAATGAAGAGCTCACTGTTGCTAGAACAGTGACCAAATGCCACAGTGATAATTCCAAATTATCAAGAGGAGATAAATGCATCTCCTTCTGGCCACAGTACATGGTGATCTCAAAGGCTTCATGATTCATGTCACTTTGGGTAGTCCTTGTACTCACACAAACACATCAAGTTCCAATTTGACTTCAGTGTCTGAGGTTTAAATCACAGGAATTGTCATTCTGGCTTGAGCCTTGGTCATTTTCACAGAGGCCTTGACATCATGTCATTTCACCCTTGAACATTCCCTTTTGGGACCAGATTAAAACCAGGTTATTTTCCCATCCAAGGTTTCATCTGCCCCTCAACATATTTCCAATCCCCTTTCACTCATGCTGCTGACATCCCTTCAGTCCTTGCACTGAAGCCTGACTGATGTAAATGCACCAAGAACATAGTCAATGGCTAATAATCAGAATCCCATAAATCCATTGCGATTGAGTCAATTCTGACTCATAGCGACCTTATAGGACAGAGTATACTTGCCCCATATGGTTTCCAAGGAGAAGCTGGTGGATTCAAACTGCTGACCAATTTGGTTAGCAGCTGATCTTTTTGTTAGCAGCCATAGCTCTTAACCACTGTGCCGTCAGGGCTCCAATAATCAGAATTAGCTGGGGTTAATTTAATAGGCTTTGGAAGCAAATGAGTATGGTTGTGGGGTCTTTTTCTTTGTGTAACTGGTGATGTTAGACAGAACAGGGTGAGACAAACACTCTGTCTACCCTCCCCCAACTAGAATGTTTCCAGAGATAAAGCTGTTATTTGGAGCAACAGCCTATGCCTCTGTGAGAAATAGGGGAAAAGTGAGCACCCTCCTGTGCCACATTCCTTGATGGTGGGGAAGGTAGCGGAAGATCAGCCCATCTTTAAATAAACATTGGTTTTCTACTTGAATAAAGCATTCTGAGGTGTGTATCATTCAAGAGCAGTGTTTTTCAGGCTGTAATGTGGCATAAGTCAGCTGGAGAACCTTGTTAAACAGCAGGTTCTGATTCAGTTGAACCAGGATGCAGGAGGGGGACTGAGATTGTACATTTTTAACAAGCTCCCAGGCAACACTGATGCTGCTGGTACACAGACCAAACTTTGAATAGCCAGGTTCTCGAGAGAGTGTGGAGTCCCTGGGTGGTACAGTTAACCCGTTCAACTGCTAACTGAAAGGTTGGAAGTTCAAGTCGACCCAGAGATGCCCTGGAAGAAAGCCCTGGCTATCTACTTCCAAAACATAAGCTATTGAAAATGGTATCGTCATGAGTCAGAATTGACGTGAAGGCAACTGGTACTCGTTAGAGAGAACTTACAGAACTATGATAGCATTAGTGGGGTCATCTGATCCACAGAAAGATGTCTGTGAAGAGGAAGCTGAAGAAGATCTGCAATTTGGCAAAATCGCAGAGGCTGGGACTGAGGGTTGTTCAGAGAGAACATGCAGAGCTGAGCAACTCAGCTATTCAGAGGTAAAAGCAAGAAATTTTGTGCCTTGACTAAAAGTGGAAAAAGGCTTGTAGAAGAGGCTTTCAACTATTCTCCATTATCCATTATTTTTTTCTTTTTCATTAATAATAGAATTCTCAAAGTTTTCACTAGAAAGATCTAGAGATTCTGTTCCCGTCCTCTATTGCAGCAAGATGTGGTTATGTGACACACCACTTATCTAAGTTCTCTGAAAAACTCACTTAAGTGTCTTGGCAGCAGGTAACATAAACAAAAAGACAATCATGGTCTTCACCTCCTCACTTGATATTTTATCCTAAAATGATTCTAATTGGAAATTTGCCCTCCAAATCTAATAGTCAATATTCTGTTCTCATTGACTTCTCAGCTACAGTTGTGAGAATGACTACTCCTCAATTCTGGAAACACTGCCTTTTCTAGGATTCTGACATGTCCAATGGCCACTTCTCATTTTCCTTTGCTGCCTCCTCTCCCAGATCTCTAAATCTTGGCATGCCCATTCATCTTAGAAAGACATACATGCTACACCATCACCAAAATGTTCAAAATTCTGCCAACCATGCTGATTTGTAATCATTTTTAGTAGTCATCTAAGCTCCAGATACTATAGCCAAAAGATGAGAAGTTTGGTTTTGGATATTTTAAAATATCTTTTCAGCTCCAATGTTCTGAGATTCTAAGTCAGTCAACAGAGATCTGAACCGTTTATTTATCAATTCACATTTCCCAAATCCATACGAGAGAGAGAGGAAGATTGTCATGGGAATGTGAGTTACATCAGTGATTAGTTATATAACCCATCTATTTGAGACATTTTCAGGTTACCTGCTAACTCCTTGGTCTCAAGAGATGTGCTGTCATTTCCTGTTTGCCTCTGAGCCAGGTTGGAAGTTTCCTGAGATGCAGAGTTTCTTGCCAAGCCTCCGCAGAGTACCCTGAACCTCCTGGTTCCTTAGGCTGTAGATTAGTGGGTTTAGCATAGAAAATGGCAACTTGGCGGTCCTGATCCAGATCATAGCTGGAGGATGGCCAGAGGTACATGTGGATCACAGAGCCACATAGGAGCAGCACAACCAGGATATGAGAGCTGCAGGTGGACAAGGCTTTTCGGAGGGCAGCAACAGAGTGCATGCGGGCTATGGCAACACCAATGCGGGCATAGGAGCCTAAAATGAAGAACAAAGGACTGACCACCACAGCTACACCCTCTGTGAAGATTAGCGTTTCATTGACCACTGGTCTGGTGCAGGAGAGCTGTAGCAGGGGCATGATATCACAGAAGTGGGTGACTTGGTTGCCACAGAAGGTTAAGCGGGTGACCAACACACTATAAAGGAGACTATTGAGGCTGACAACCACCCATGAGGTCAAGGTTATGCGCAGACAGAGGTGGCGGCTAACAATGGCAGAGTATCTTAAAGGATCACAGATGGCAACATAGCGGTCATAGGCCATGGAAGCCAGCAGGTGGCCTTCCATGCTGCCCACAGTCACAAAGAAAAACAACTGGACCATGCAGCAGTTAAAGGAGATGGTTCTATTCACAGATAGTGTGTGCACCAGCACCTGGGGCACAATGATGTTTGTCAGAAATATGTCAATAAAGGAAAGCTGGCTGAGAAAGAAATACATGGGTGTCTGAAGCTTGGTGTCTGAGTGGGCAACAATTACTAATAGGGCATTGCCAATAACTGCTACCAGGTACATGGTGAGGACAATCCCAAAAATGACTGGCTGCATCTCTGACCAGCTGGACAGGCCCAATAAGAGGAATTCAGTCACTTCTGTCCTGTTTCTTGTGGCCATAAGACACAATCCACATCACCTGCCAAGAAGAATGCTAGGATCAAATAATGCTACAATTTACTCTTGGGATAGTTTAAGGGAAATATCTTTTCTTTTTTTTGTATGTATACTAGTTTCCAAAAAAGTTTTTTTTTTTTTTTTGATGTCTCTCCCTTGCCAGTATCTTTCTATCTATCCACCCTCCCATCCTTCATTTATTCCAGGTTCAATTATTCAGCACTTAAAAAAAAAAAAGCAGTTGTCATTGAGTTGATTCTGACTCATGGCAACCCCATATACATCAAAGTAGAACTGTGCTCCATAGGGTTTTCAATGGCTGATTTTTTAGAAAAGATCACAGGCTTTTCTTCCTAAGTGCCTCTGGGTAGACTCAAACCTCCAACCTTTCACTTAGCAGCTGAGCACACATTAACCATTTGCACCACCCAGGGACCCCACTCAGCACTTATAATCTCTCAATTTAAAAGATGCTAATAAGTATCTTCTGGCTTTGTCTACTATGGTTCTCACCCTCATTTTTTACACACATTCAAGTAACTACCTCAGAATGGAGTAATGGGAAATAAACTTTCTGAGTCTTTGTGTCTAAAAATATTTTCGTTTTGCACTCACACTTGATTGCTAAACACATTACTCCTTTATTTCCTGTCATCTAATATTGCTGATAAGAAGTCTGATGCCAGTTTGGTTCTTTTCCTTTTCAAGTGTTATTCTTCCTGGCAAGCATTTAGGATTTTTATTCCGGGTATCCCTAAATTGTACAAAGATGTCGCAAAATATAGTTCCTTTTTAATTCTGTGATAAACTTAGTAGATCCTTTCTAGTAAGGGTCTACTAAGATGCATGCCCATCTTGAGCTCCGAGAAATTTCTTGTATTATTTCTTTAATTATGTATTCCCTCAACGTCCTCTCTTCCATTTCTTCTGGAAGAACTACTAATGGGATATTAAGTTAATCCAATATTAAGTTAATTATATTAATTTTCTTTAAAGCTATTCATCAAATAATAAATTCCTAATTAGTAGAAACTCTTACTATTAGGATATTAAACCTCTTTGATTCATTAGCTAAGTCTCTCTCTCTCTTTTTTTTTCCTTATGTTTTCTATCTTTTTGTCTATCTAGGTTCTGGGATATTTGTGATTTGTCACTGATATTTCTTTCCTTCTTGCATTCATAGATTTAATTTCTCTCAGCTCTTTCTTGTTTCATTTATTCCTTTATCATAGTGTCCTTTTCTTGTTTTGTGGATGCAATTCTCTGAGAATACACATTTTTATATTATCTTTTCTTCCTGGAATGATCTAAATTTTTTCTGGAGTTTGTTATTCCTTTTTTTTTTTTTTTTCTGATGGTGACTTTTTTCTTTTATGTTTGGTTTGTCACATTTGGTAACTTGGGGTTGCTTGTTCTAAGTAGCATGTGTCAATTTCTTCTGTTGTTGTATTTGTATACATGTGTCCCCACTGTACTCTCCCAGGAATAGAACAATTGACTATATGATCATATGAGGAGCTTGCCTTTATACTATTTCTCCCAAATAAAAAGGACTTTACTCTAGGATACTAATAGTCAATTACATGGGGTCGCCATGAGTTGGAATCAGTAACAACAACAACAGTAATTCTTTCTCTTCCTACAGAAGAGATAGCAGCTTTTCATTGGAGGATAAAATGCTAGGCTTTCATGATCTGAGTTTTGGCGACGTGGGAAGAGAGAGGTATGTTTGTGGGATGGATGACTTAGTTGTACTGTGGGCAGGCTTTATCATTTCCATTAGCCTCTTTACAGTCTGTACCCATTCTACATCTGCCCTCTCGCTGTCCTTGATACAGGCTCCTTTTGGCTTGGAAGTCCCCACTAGTGAGATAAACACTCTCTTCCATTCAATCCTCTCCTGAGTATTCTAAGGAATCCTCTTTCTGTTTCTCTTTCTCCTAGAAATTAACTGAAATATCACATATACTGATTATTTTCCCTTATTGTTATGGGATTTTTCCTTTATTATTATTTTGCTGATACAGCTAGAGGAAAGGAAAAACAAATGCATATGATAAATTTGATGCCTTTAACCAAAAGCCAAATACTTAGGCATGGCTTTGGTTTCTAAAATGTCTATTTCCACTATAGGAATATATCCACAAAAAGGATTAGATACTTGAGTCCACTAGTCAGGGACATTTCCCCTGAATAGTGCTGAAATCACTCAAAATTGATTGCCTTTTGCCTCTTTACAGGATATCATGTCAGACATTCACATTGTCTTTCATTGCAAAGACATTCAATTCGTTAGACTCCAGCTTTCTTTTGCATCTGTCACATTTTCCTAAATCACGTCATAATCCTTTTAGCTGGACTTTTGTTTTCCAAAATCTTTTCAGTCATAAACTTTCAGACTATTATTAATTAATGGATCACATGTATAAATATTTAATATCCAGTATTATGTATTGCAGAGCCCTAGCGGCACAGTAGTTAAGAGCTCGGCTGCTAACCAAAAGGTCAGCAGTTTAAATCCACCAGCTGCTCCTTGGAAACCCTATGGAGCAGCTCTACTCTGTCCTATAGGGTCGCTATGAGTCGGAATCAACTTGACGGCAACAGGAATTTTTTTTTTTTTTTTTGGTATTATGTATTGTTTCTTATACAGAAATTCTACAGTTCTGAAAAACCTTATGCTATTCCCTTAAATGTCAATAACATTCAACATAATATAACATGAAAACTGCTCTTAACAAGAAATGAACAAGGTGATTTCAGAACACAAAGGACTGAGGATGGATTAATAAACATGTGAAAGAATGGTGTACTTGTTAGCTATTGTCAAATCGGCCCCCAACTCTTGGCAACCCCACGCACAATGGAACCAATCGTTGTGATCCACAGGGTTTTCTTTGTCTGCTTTTCAGAAGTAGAGGGCCAGGCCTTTCTATCCAGAATTTTGTACTAAACCAATCCAAAACCAGACCTGTTGCCTTTAAGTCCATTCTGACTCATAGTGACCCTATGGGACAGAGTAGAACTGCCCCATAGGGTTTCCAAGGAGCAGCTGGTGGATTCAGACAGCCGACCTTTTGATTAGCAGCCGAGCTCTTAACCACTGTGCCACCAGGGCTCACTCATGATTAATGAAATGTCAGTTAATAAATATGATACCATCTTACCCATCAATTTTGATTTTTAAATTGTTATTCCCAACAATTATGTCAATGTAGGTTTAACCTGTAGAGATGAAGTACAACTTTGTATTATCTTTCAGGAAAGAAGTTTGGCTAGTTGGATAAAGAATCTTGAGAAAATTCACAACCTTTGACCAAGAAATTAGTACTAGGGGAATTTTTCCTAAGGAAATAATCAGAGATGATCACAGAATCATTGTATAAGAATATTCATCATAGGATATCTCAGAATTGAATAACTTAATTATCCAATGATATGGAACAAGTTAAATAAATTACAGCACATTCACATAATGAAAACTAGGTAGCCATTAAGAATAATGTTTTATATTATATCTAAGAACATGATAAAATTACTCATAATAACAACAAAAAGACAAAAAACTCAATTTAAAAATGGGCAAACAACTTGAATAGACATTTCATCAAAGAAGATATACAAATAGCCAATAAGCATATGAAAAAAAAATGCTAAACATCATTAGTCATTAGGGAAATGCAAATCAAAACCACAATGAGACATCACTTCACCCCCACTATGACGGCTATAATCAGAAAAATGGAAAACAGCAAGTGCTGGCAAGAATATGGAGAAACTAGGACCCTCATTCATTGCTGGTGGGATTGTAAAATGGTACAGACACTGTGGAAAACAGTTTGATTGTTCCTCAAAAAGTTAAACATAGAACTATCATATGACCCGGAAATTCCACTCCTAAGAGTATACCCAGAAGAACTGAAAGGAGGGATTCAAATAGATACTTGTACACCAGTGTTCATTGCAGTACTATTCACAATAACCCAAAGGTATAAACAACCTAAGTGTCCATTCCCAGGTGAATGGATAAACAAAATTTGTTATATCCATACAAAGGAATATTATTCAGTCATAAAGAGAAATAAGGTTCTGATACATGCCACGACATGGATTAACCTTAAAAACACTATACTGAGTGAAATAAATCAGACACAAAAGGACACATATTGTATGATCCCACTTACATGAAATACCTACAGTAGGCAAATGCATATAGACCACGGTTTATTAGTGGGAAGAGGAAAAGAGGAGTTATTGCTTAATGGCACTGAGTTTTTGTTAAGGGTGATGAAAATTTTTGGAAACGGTTGCACAACATGGAGTACTTATGGGTTTAATATCTAGAATATATAAAAAACTCCCACAACTTAACAAAAAACAAACAAAAAAAGACAACCCAATCAAAAAATGGATAAATGACTTGAATAGACATTTCATCAAAGAAGACATACAAATGGCCAATAAGCACATGAAAAGATGCTCAACATCATTAGTCATTATGGAAATGCAAATCAAAACTACAATGAGATATTACTTCACACCCATTAAGATGGCTATGATTTAAAAAACAAAAACAAAAATGGAAAAGAACAGGTGTTGGCAAGGATGTGAAGAAACTGGAAGCCTCATCAATGGCTGGTTGGACTGAAAAATGGTACAGCCTCTGTGGGAAAAAGTATGGGATTCCTCAAAAAGTTAAATGTAGAATTACCATATGATGCAACAATTTTATTTCTAGGTATACACCTAAAGAATTGAAAGCCAAAACAAACAGATGCATGCATACCATTGTTCACTGCAGCACTTTTCACAATAGCCAAAAGATAGAAACAACCTAAATGTTCATCAGTGGATGAATGGATAAACAAAATATGGCACACACAAACAATGAAATATTACTCGCCATAAAGAGAAATGAAGTCCTGACACATGTTACAACATGGATGAACCTTGAAAACATCATGATGAGTGAAATAAGTCAATCACAAAAAGACAAATATTATCTAATTCCACTTATATGAAATATCTGCAATAGGCAAGTGTATACAGAGGTAACTTTATTAGTGGTTACAAGTGGCAGGTAGGAAGGAGGGGGGAAGGGGGCCTCATTGCTTAGGGGACACTGAGCTTCTGTTAAGGGAGATGGAAAAAATTGGGAAACAGGTAATAGTATGATTGCTATAACATGATGAACACCAGTGTCACTGAATTATACATGTGAAGAATGTTGAAAAGTAAAATATTTTGTTTCATATATATTTACCACAATAAAAAATATAATGTGATAAATAAACAAGTAGACGGACAGAAATAAACAAAAATATTAAATGGCAATTTTCTCACCTATATTCAGTCCAAGGAAAATGACTAGTGCTAGGTCTTTATGGTTTGATTCTTCCTAGCTTTTCCAGAAGGCACAAATTATACCTTAATCAAAGAGTATACCAAGCACCAAGACAGTTATCATCGTGGGGATGCCAGAAAAGTAAACTACCACCAGTAAAGAATCCAACTCTGTTTTTAAGACATCTCTTTTAGTGCTTTCTTTTCTCTAAAGACTATACATGAACCCGGAGCTTAAAAGAGGAAAAAAACTTACATTTTTTCCAAGGTCTGTTCTGTTACCTGTTTTTCTTCCCATATCCTTCTGTGTGTCACTGGAAATGGCTCAGACTCTATGCTCTTGTGATCTTATTGCTCATTTGAGTCAGTGATCACACAAAGATGTCTGCATGGAGGTATAGATGAAGGTGACAGAGAAGAATAAGTGTGAAGCAAGAGAAATGAAATAAGTCCTTTTATGGGGAAAGGGTGGGAGAAAAAGGTCTCTAAGAAAGAAATGTGGCAGAGAGTGTTGCTTTCTCTAAGATGAGAATAAGAAGGTAATAACACAGAGAGTCCATTGCCTTCCAAATGAAACAAAACTGTCTTTTTAAATTAATTATATGCAATAAGAGTAATAAGCAGTGTAGTGTTCTTGTTGGTTGACCTCTCCAAAGATTCTCCTCTGTCTTTCCTATTTTCCAAATCTCAGCATTGCTCCCCTCAGAACCAGAGCTCGGTGTATCAAGTTCAGGGAAATTTGAAGTATCAGGGATGCTGATTCTAGGGAGAGGAGTAGTTCTTTTTAGGGGAGATATGAAGATACACACATAGACATTACTTGAACAACCCAAAACACTAAACAAAACTGAAATATGGAAGAAGAAGAAAAGGAGAGAAAGAATCCTTGGAAAGGAACAGAAAACATCACCAGTTTCTCAGTTACTTTCAGGTGTTTCAGGGACACCTGGAGTCAGGAAGAAGGGAGAGAGGAGAGCGAGAATGTGAAGTCCTCATCCCTAGTCTTAACTGAATTTCCTCTTTGATTAAAGAACCAGTATTGTGGGCCTTCATTAATATCAATAACTACATGGTACGAATATGCTATATTTAATGCCTTCTTGATCTAAATTCGATTTATAGCCTATTCCCTCTTGTGGGTTGATGAGTCACAGAGGTTGAATCTAATATATGTAAATGAGAACTTCCTTTTCTCTGTCTCTAAACCAGATCCTCCAAACTTTCCTAAAATATATTAGATCCTCTTTCACACATTTATAACATCTTGGAACTATGAATAACTCTCATACCCTCCATGGTTGCATGATTATATTCTTCAGCTCAATCTTCATGTTTTTACTCAAAAAGAATATCTTTCAAAGTTATAATAAACAAATCCTCCACGCCATTGCTTCCACTGACCATGATACTTGGACTTCGTTCTATTCTCTATTGTCTTCTTGGTACCAATATCACATTTCCTACAAAAGGATAGTATTTATTATTTTATAATCCCTTTCCATTTACTATTAGGACAGATGGTGCCCTTATTCTCACCTTCCCTCTGTATCTAACATCATAGATCCAAGTTAGAAAGTCTGGGCAGAGCTGTGCTCTCTCTTTCTCACATCCTCACAAAATTAGGGATCCTCTTTCTGTCATCTTTCAAAAAAGCCTTTCTATAGGGAAGCTCATCCCAGTGAAGCAGCCTCACTTATGGACACTCCCTCTGGGACTCTACTCTACTAATGATTGTGTTCAGAAGTACTAATTGGACTTGGGCTGAGCCCCTCTACCTTCCCTTATCATCTGGGACTATGGCTTAGGAGGTTGCTCCTTCTCCTTCCTTAGACCTAGGTCTCACTAAGGCAAAGACCCTGTAACTTCTGACAACATTTGTGCCTGTAGGGAGATCTACCCTTTAGGGGACACCACAGTCTTCTACAATATCAATAGCCAAGCATGAAGAAATCTCAAGGGAAAACTGGTTCTCAGTTCATTTTCTCAAGAAGCCATCCTCCCTAACCTATCCTTCCTATAATTATTGAGTATTTGCTATAAATACAATCATCTTAACTCAGTCAAATTAGGTGCAAGACATAGGAGATTGTGAGATAGTACGGAGACGGCTCTGACAGCTGTTATTATGTAGTCATCCTTCAATCACTTTCTCATTTCCTGCCCTCACACAATTGCATCTATTCTTGGATTTTCTCTAGACATTGGCTTGTCATTTTCAGACTACCTGATTTAAACAAGGCTTTGAGAACTAAGAGAAGAAAGAACAGAAGGAGTACCATATTAAAAGATCTGAGATTATATACAAATTGGAAACAGTCTTGGTCTCATTTTTACACATAATAACAATGACATATGGCTTATGGATATAGATTATATGTCATTGAAATGACCATAAACTGGATAATATCAGTGTTTTTCTACCATTCACCAGCACAGAAGAAACTGTCATTAGCTTGTTGTTGTGGTGTGCCATCGAGTCGTTTCTGACTCATAGCAGCCCTATAGGACAGAGTAGAATGGCCCCATAGGGTTTCCAAGAAGCAGTTGGTGGACTCAAACTGCCAACCTCTTGGTTAGCAGCCTGAGCTCTTAACCACTTTGCCACCAGGGCTCTGTCATTATCTAGAACACCTAAATAATAGTTAGTGGCCATGATAAAAATCTAATGAAAACAGAGAAACATATTTTAATAAATTGTCTCAAAAATGTAATACACTTGTAAAGAGTTACAGAGTGACATTTGTTACTTTTGGTTGCAAAATTATCTATTTGACTTTTGAACAACATCCTTATTGCCTTTAGGAAAGTGACTTCTTCTCTCCAAAGAATATAGTCCGATGGCACTGTCAGCTGATCTCTCAACCCAGAATTTGAGGAAGGAGACAAAGATATTGAAAAATAGTTGGAAGTGATTTATTTCCAGAAGGGCAGTCTGAGAAGACAGTCCCAGATTTTAGACAGTTCTGTCTATCTCTCTCCCACTCCATATCCCTGCGCGCGCGCGCGCACACACACACACACACACACACACACATACACACACACACATGCACCTCTCTGCTTTGATTCCTTCCCTAATGAGTAGATCTGGGCATTGCATATTAAAGCTGCTAATTTCACAAAAATGTGACATAACCACACATTATGCTCCACTTCATGGAAAAACACACCATCTATGAAGTAGTCTCCCCCACTTCTAAAAATCAGACATGAATCTGATCAAGCTTCCAGATACAACTTCTAACTTATACGGAAAATACAGAGCACAGAGGAACATGTTAAACTACAGTATGGCATTGAAATAGTAGAAGTCTAGATTGCAGGAAATTCTATAGAAAATGACACAATTTCTTTCACAAATTAATGACAAGAGACAGAGTAAAGAGAGGGGGACAAAGAAGAAGAAAGAGAGGCAAAGAGGAAGGAGAGAGAGGGAGAGAGAGAATAATCCATTGATTCAAAGAGATTTAAAAGACTAAATAACCAATCACAATGAGTGACCCTTATTTGGATCCTGATTTTTAAAAAAACCTATAAAGATTTTATTATATTTATGAGAGAACTGGATTTTTCTACACTGATTGGCATTTGATATTAAGGAATTGTTAAAAATTTTAGTTATGATAATTGCATTGAAGTTGTGTTTTTAAAAAGTTCTTATTTTTTAGAGGTTGCTATTGAAATATTTATGGATGAATTATATGACATCTGTTATTTGCTGCAAAATAACATGGGAGAGGGGTGGATAGAGGTAGAGATGATACATCATCAGCCAGGTGTCTTAGTTTCCTATGGTAGCCATAAAGATATACCACAAGTTAGGTGGCTTTAAAGAACAGAAATATATTTTCTCACAGTTCTGGAGACTAGAAGTTCAAATCAGGGTCTTGGCAGTGTTGATTTCTTCCAGAGGCTTTGAGAGAGGAACTGTTCCATACCTCTCTCCTAGTTTCTAGTGGCTGCCGACAGTCTTTGGCATTCCTTTGCTGCTGACAGACAGCATGTGTGATGAGGAAGGCAGATGTCTTCCTCGTCACACACGGTGTCTGTCTTTCCCCTGTATGTGACTCTGTTCCTGTGTCTGTTCTTCCCTTTTATAATATATCGCTCAGAAGAAATTAGGATGAGGACCCATTCTACTCTTCTATGACTTCGCTTAACTAATAACAACAGAAAAACTCCTTTCCAAACAATGTCACATTCACGGATACAGGGGTTAAGACTTCAACATATCTTTTGGGGGATACACAATTCAATCTATAATATCATAAATTGATAATTACTGAAGATAAGTAATGATAATATTCTTTTCTGCCTATTTTCTATTAGTTTGAAACATTCTTTAATTTAAAAAAATTGTATTAAAGTTAAATAGCCTTGAGAAGGGGTCTCAAACGCATGCTGATGAAGGAGCTCTGAGTACACGTGTGCATGAAGGTGTAATGTTACAATTCTGCCAGAGCACCACGTCACCAAGGGCCAAATCTGGAATTCCTTAAATTGTTCTAGTCATTCATCCCTCTCATCTGCCTATAACCAACAATGCTCAAAATCTTTCCACTCTTGTCTTCACCTATCCAATATTGTCCTTAGGTGGACTAATCAGGAGCCCACCCTCCCCGTCCAAGCAGTCTGCCGAGTGCACTCTTCACATCCTTATTGCGGAGGCTGTACACAAACGGGTTGGCCAAGGGTGTGATGGCTGTGTACATCACAGCAGCCACCATGTCTTGGTCCCAAGAGTTCTGTGAAGGGGGCTGGAAGTAGACCCAAATGATGGTACCATAGAGGAAGCCAACCATAGTGAGATGGGACCCACAGGTGGAGACTGCACGTCGACGACCAGCAGCTGAAGGCAAACGAAGGATGGTGGCCCCGATGCGGACATAGGAGAGCACAATGAGGGAACAGGGGCCCAGCATGAGGAAGCCACCCTCCAAGAATATGGCTAGCTCATTGGAATGTGTGTCTGAGCAAGAGGCTCGCAGAAGTGGTCGGTGGTCACAGAAGAAGTGGGGAAGGTTAAGATTGCCCCCAACATCCCCAACCCATCAAAGGGACAGGAGGAGTCCCACATGTAGCACAGTGTGCAGTATGGATACCAGCCAGCTAAAGGTCAGTAAGCGGGCACAGAGTTGCCGATTCATCACCAAAGTATAATGCAGAGGGTCACAGATGGCAACATAGCAATCTAGAGCCATGACAGCAATGACAAGTGTGTCCATAACTCCAAACACATAGAAGAAAAAGAACTGGGCCAAGCAGCGGACAGCAGGAATGGTTGGGTAATCAGAGATCAGATGGGACAGTAACTGGGGCAGGGTGACTGTGGACAGCCCCATGTCTATCACAGAGAGGCCACGGAGCAAATAGTACATAGGTGACTGGAGCATGGAGTCACGGGAGATTAGCAGCACCAGAGTCACATTCCCCATTACGGTGGTCAGGTAAATAGCCAGGAACAGAAGAAAGAGGAGACAGTGGGGGGACTCTAGCTCTTGAGAGCCCAAGGAGCAGGAAGACTGGAGAATGTGAAGCATTAGGGGCACAGCCCATGATGAGTAACAAACAGCCTGTCTGAGAGAGTTTGAATCAAAAAGTATGTCATAACAATAAAGAAAAAAAATAAGTCAGGGGTCAAAGATTATGGATCCTAATGATTCTACTTAATTTAGCTATGTTATTCAAGTTCCTTAAACACCTGGAGTTAACTCTGATCAGCTATGTTTCTTCCTCCTGGTCTAGTACTTCACTCCATTTACTATAGAACTTTCTCCCTTATTTCTTCCTTTTCTCTCATTCTAGTGACTCCTTCCACCTAATCCACAAACCCTGCTAAATTCTCTCTTCACTAAGTAAGGGGTGAAGTGGGCAAATCCCACCCTCGTTACAAACTGTGTGGTAAGGATCAGTATGAATCCAATCCCCCAAAGTGTGGATATGGATCCAGTAATCACCTTCCCACTTCTCCATCCTCACTGCCAACTACCCATGAGGAACGCTCTCTCCAACCTTAGCCACCCATAGCTGGCTCAGAGCTCAAAAGTTAGATGAACACCATTCTTCAGACCAGCTGCCCATGAAGCTCTTCTCTGACCCTAACCACCTGGAACTAGGTCAGAGCTCACAAGGCGAAAGGACACAGTCCTTCAGGCTGCCAAATAGGCAGGCATAAATCCCTGCTGGCTCTCACTGCCCGTGTGAATTCAATAATTCACTAGAACAACTCACAGAATTTCACGGAGAGTATACCATACTGATGACTATGGATTTATTACGATCAAAAAAGATACAAATGAAGAGACACATAGGGTGAGGTCTTGGAGGGGTCCCAGCACAAAGCTTCCTTGTCCCAAAGAGGAACACACTACCCTTTCCTGTGCATGGTCACCAAGTAGGAAATTCAGCTGAACCTTTTGGTTCAGGGCTCTTATCAGCCTCCCCACATGGCCATGATAGATTACATAATGCCTCCTGAGGCTTAGTCAGCATCGGGCCCCAGATGGTCCCTCTTAGTCTGGTCAGTCCCACTCATTAGCCTCAAGTGTGGTTGAGCTCTCAGGAACCCAGAACAAAGGCCAAATTGCAAGGTACCTCCACACCTTGCACTTTCCCATAGTGAAAATAACCCTTTATTTAATCTTATCTTCTCACCCAACTACTGCTTTATCTCCTTTCAGTGGCAAACCTCATGAAAGAATTACCTATACTCACTGTTTCCACCTCTCACTCCTTAGCCCACTGCAGACTTCATACCCATTTACACCTCAGCTCACTGCAGTCTTCATGATTTCTTCTCTCTGAAACTTTAAAGAACATAATACATCATTAAAATACATTACATATACAAAAAAATGGTTCTTTCTAAGTAGTTGGCTTTTGCAGTGAAATTGCTTCAGGTAGTCATTGAATGACTTGTTTTTCCTCTTTATTCCTTATGTTGATTAATGGCATCAATGTTATCATCCCCTGACTGCCTAAAACAAAAACTGAGGGAATCCCTCCCTCATCTCACCACATCCAATAACTCCTTTACTTTTTACATTTTTCCCTTTTACACATCCTTTGCTCTCCATTCAATATCAATGTTTAAGCTTCAGCGTCTATGACCAATATTAGTTTCAGTAGCCTCCTTACTAGCTTCTCTACCTAACTTCCCTAAGGGTCTTCCACATTGATGCCAGAGTAAAACTTTCAACATGTGACTTCATTTTTAAATAGTCAGAGCCTTCAGAATAAAATCCAAACAGTTTGTTTTGGCTTGTAAGGTCTTTTATTATTAGTACTTACACTATCTTTTTTTTTTTTTTTTAATATTTTATTGTACTTCAGGTGAAGGCTTACAGAACAGATAGTTTCTCATGTAACAGTAACACACATGCTGTTTTATGACATTGGTT
>NW_004443974.1:6915063-6930240 GCF_000243295.1 Trichechus manatus latirostris
TATCTCTTCATTTGATGTTCTAGGGTTTCAGGATTGTTGATTCTCTGTTTGGCTTAGTTTTTCGGATCTTTGTTGTGGAGGGATGGCGTGGTGCTTCTGCCTAGACCGCCATCTTGCCGGAGTCCTCTACTTACACTATCTTACCATGCTGAGTGACCTACCCAGTGTTTTATTACCTAAACCTGGTAAGGTCTCACATAACTGCTCGTCTTCACATGTTATGTTGAGAATTTCAGCTTTCTGAAATATGACGTACTAAATAACACACTCTCCCATTCAGTACATATAGAAATTTGATAAAATATAATCATCCTCATAAATTCATAACTGAGTTTTCAAAAAATTAAGGGAAATCTAAGGATCTATAATCAAAGAGGGAGCTGAAAAACAAAGATTTAAACTGTCTATGATGGTGAAGATAGTGGTGGTAGTGGGAAGGTGCAGGTTATCTATCTTTAGAGTCAGAAGACTTGAGAATTAAGTCCCATGTGGGGGCAGAAAATGAGAGCTTAGGCCTGTGTGAGGTAGGATGTTAGAGACCACCACATAAATTCAGGACTTTCAAAAGGCTAAACCCTGTGTGACAGAGTATAAGTAAACAAGATAAAATATATACATCTATTAGCTATGGGAGACCCAAAGGAAGCGCAAATCTCTCAGCCTGGACTAGATGGAAGGAAAAATATTCCCTATGGGAATGCAATTATTGGTCCATACCACACATGGAGTTGAGAATGCCGATTTATATAAAACATATAATTCTAGAACCTTCAAACTGAAATGTTAACATAAAAGTCATTATCAGACTGGTTGAAGCCTTGAGCACCTTGTAGAGGCAAATGCAAAACTTTGCCTGCACATTTGCTCTCAATCTAGACTGTACAGGAATTCCACGAATAAAAGCCCATTGAAAATTAGTTCACAATTCAAAATTACAAAACACACAAAAATTATTCATTATGAAGACAATTAGCAATCAACAAAAAACAGGATTAATGCCCTCAATGTCATAGAAGTAAACAATATGTTAGGGAGTAATAGTTAAGTATGTTTAAACTACTTAGTGTCTAAAAGAGAGAATAAAAAATATAAGAAACAAGGTATCATAAAAATAAAATAACACATATATTAAAAAATGAATTACTTGAAAATAAAAATATTGATGTTCAAATTAAAAACTCAATGGATGGTTTAGACAGTGGCTGAGGAGAGAAACCAGTTCTGAGAAGCTCCTCAGAAGATCATATGAAGTGACAAAAGTGTGGATAATATGAAAGAGGAGTTAAGAGTTGTGGAGGAGAAAATAAAAATATCCACTCTACAGAAAATAAGTCTCAGAAGAATAATATAGAGAAAATAGAGGACAGGCAAATACTGAAGGGACACAGACTGAGAATTTCCCAGATTTAAAGAAAGGAAAGAAGCCTCAGAGCAAAGAATCACAATAACTCCCAAACAAGACATTAAAACTCCATACATTGACATATATTAGCAAAACTGCTGAATAGCAAATACAAAGTGAAAGTTTGTAGCAGAGGTAGTGAAGGCAAAGAAGGAAGCAATTTTTTTCACACGACTGCTTTGAATAATCTCATTTTCAGGTACTAAAAAATCCAGTCCAATTGAATATCAAAACTTTAATCTTCAAGCAATTTAAACCTTGTTTCCTTCCCCATCAGGAGTTAGATTCTCATTCAGAAAACTGCATTAGGGAAAGAGGGATGAGGCTGACTTTACTATTGCACCATCTTGTCCATCCTTTCCTTTGGGTTGTCTTCTGGCTATTGAAGGGTAGAAGATGATGGAAGAGGAAAAGGTAAAGCCTTATTGAGTGGTGTGGTTGATAGATATTCCTATGGAACATCTTTTGATCCCATATGAGACCACCCACAGGTACCTATTAGTGCATTCTTTCCAGGCAAGGCTAATTCAAACTCTGGCTGACCCTTTAGGCACCTCCCTTATTTTGACATCTTACTGCACCCCTCTAGACATAGTCTTCTAGAATTGCCTCACCCTCACCTCTTGGATGGTATGCTTTTCAAGATGACACTGCCCAAGCACCTTCTTTGGGTCCAGTTAGTTCAAGGAAAACTTACTCATCTTTATCCCAACAAATTCTGTAAATGCAACATTCTCTAAGTGTTCTCTGCACTAGCAGGAGTTGCACTTGGTCCTTTCCCCAAACTTTCATTAAGACCTTAAATAATATTTTTTGTGCTGTGTTTTTAGTTTCCAAACATGTTTTCTTAAGCTATCTTTTCATTATTGACTTCTAATTTAAAAGCATTATGATTAGAGGCTGTAACCTCTGTGAGATTAGTTCTTTGAAGCTTTTTGAGGTTTACTTTGTAGCTGGACTATAAGGATTAGCATGAAGCCAATTCCCAAAATGTGGAAATTGATCCAGTCCTCACATTCCTACTTCTCCATCCTTGTCACCAACCACCCCCATGGCACTCTGTCTCTCTCTGACCCTTACCACGTGGAGCTAAGTCGGAGCTTACAAGTTAAAAGGACACAATGCGTCATATGGCCAAATAGGCAGAAGCCAGCCAAACTGGGGAGTCCACACGACAATTCATCTGACCTTCTGGCCACAAACTACCTTCACAAACATGTTGGAAAATAAAATAAAATGTCTATCTCTGTTTAAAAGTGATAATTAATACCTGGTGATCTATCAATTATTTGCTCAAAATTCAGCTTAATCTATTTACTGTAAATAAACATGGTTTCCATATACAGCCATTTATTCAACTTTTTGCTTCCAAAGTTATCAAGGAACTCTTCACCATATACCATGATCTATAACAATAGCAGTAATACTAATAGCAGCAGTAGTACGTGTTGTAGTAGTAATAGATAGTATTTCTGGAACTCTACTACATGCTAGATACAGTGGCAAGCTGGCTGCATACATGATTTTATTAATTCTCCAACTGTATGAAGTAGGTACTATTTTCATTCTCATTTTACAGATAAGGATAATGATGCACAAAGAGATTAAGCAACTTGCTCAAGATTACACAGCTAATCAGTGGCAGAACTGAAATTTTAAGACAGAGATTGGACATCTTGATCACTGCTTCTCTCAGTCCTTCTTATTTTTCTTTTCTCTACTGCTGGATGTGATTGACCACTATCCCCCACTTTCTTGACATTTGCTTTTACCAATCTCTGTAACAATGTAAAATTTTGAGTGTTTAAATATTTTGTACATTTTTTATTCACTTCTCACATTCCCTTCACTGTGGAGACTCCCTGAGAGCACATCTGAATAAATTAAGCAGTCCTAAGACCTGTAAAAAACACCAAAGCCATTGCCATCAACTTGATTCTGACTCATGGTGACCCCACATATTTCAGAGTAGAACTGCACTCCATAGGATTTTCAATGTCTGTAATATTATGGAAGTTGATTGCAAGGCCTTTCTTCTGTGGCACCACTGGCTGGATTAAAACTGTCAACCTTTTGGTTAGTAGCCGAGATCAAACGGTTTGTGACACCCAGCGACCTAGAGACCCATTAATCAACTTAATGCTGATGATTTATAAATCTTCATCTCCAACTCTAGTCCACCTAGTGGGAAATGTGGCACTTAATGGAGAGAGTATATGAAGGAAGGCTAATAATATAGCTGAAGGATTCAGAGAAAATAAAAGGGATTAGGAGAAAAAGTGGTACAGAAAGACAGTCAGAGAAAAAGCAGGAGACAAGGTTGTGGAGTAAGGAGCAGAGGACAAAATGCAGACCTCAATCACTTTGGATCAATCATGCTGGAGATTTTTAATAATTTGTAAGACAAATTTTAAAAGACTATTTTCCTCATGAAGCACGTTAACTATTTTAAAAGTGTTTAGGCAACTAAGAGCTGTGCCTCTGGAAACACCTGACTGAAGAGAGAAAGTAAGAGATGGAATTTTAGATAATTAGCCTGAAAACCTGAATTTGCCTATGGTTCTCAGAAAACAAATTAGGCTAGAGTAAGTACAGATGGTATTCACATGATTCAGAAGAACCCCTATCCATTTATCCACCATCTATTCTAACTAACATTGATTTCTTACTTGCGACTTGGACATTAGAACAAATCACACAAATATCCTTCCTGTAAAGAGCCATGGTGGGTGAGAAAGAAGAATGTGCATTGGGTGCAGAGCAGTGTGGTAAATGCGATGATAAATGTAAGCACACGAAGAATACTTGGAGTAGGTTTCATCTCAGCCTTGGATGGGGTCAGGGATTTGTTGAAGTATTGTAAAGATTCCTAAAGAGGTAACACAATCACAGCAAGGTCTAACAAATTCAAACCATTGATTTTTACTACCAAAATTGCCCTCTATTTTACTCAAAGAACAACTGAAATTATGAATTAATAATGGTGAATGTAATATAGATATGTATGTGCCTGTCTCTGCACATGTCTGTGTAGATGTTGTGTGTAAGCTGTGTATAACCCATAAAACACATTGCCATCGAGTCTATTCTAACTCACAGTGATCCTACAGGACAGAGTAAAACTGTCCCATAGAGTTTCTTAGGCTGTAATCTTTACAGAAGCAGACTGCTACATCTTTCTCCTGCAGAGTGGCTGGTGGATATGTGACAGAAATTCAGAAAATAATTTTATTAAAAACACAATTGACTATCAATTGGGAGCTTCTACTAAATTTTCCTTCCTAAAGTTCCATGTTTCTAAAAATAATTGTGTGGTTGTGAAGGAGAGATGACCAAAAGGAATGGTGACAGTAAGAGACACAGAAATGGAAATGCAATGGAAACGGAATAATGAACAAAAGGGAAGAGAAAACAAAGAAAGAATGTAAACTCACAGGGTAAGTGAAAGAATGGAAATGCAGGATGAAGAAAGAGTACAGAGTGAATGGAGGAATGAAAAGAACATAAGAAAATGGAAAAAGAGAGGACCATATTTTAGAATGGAAATTTGAAAAAATGATTGAGGTAGAGAAAATGAGCAGAAATAAAGATTTTTAAGAGAGACACGTGGATGATGATTGAGAGAAAGGCAAGAATATGAAGAGGCTAAAAGGGGAGCAGAAATTAAGGAGTCATGGAATGGTGGTAATAAAAGACAATTGAAAGCAGGTATAAGAAACCAAGTATCAAGAATGGAAATAGAAAAAAGGAGAGCTGGTAAAATAAAGGGCAGTATGAGGAGAGAAAGGGGAATGGATATGAGGACATAAACAAGAAAGGATAGTATGAAACAGGGATTAGGACAGAGTGAGAGACAGGTTATTGATAAATAAAGACAAGAATGGGTCAGAGGGAAATAGGATGGACAAGGAAGGCTATTCCCCAGTCCCCATCCCTGGCATCCCATTCACCCGGCAAGAAAGGACTGCTCTGACTGTACTTTGTGCCTCCAGCATCTACTCAGACCTCAGGGCTCTGGCCATGGTGCTGAAACTCAGAAGAGTGGAAGGGGCTGAAGTTAGGGCTGGTGAGGCTGGGTGAGATTTAGAGGTCATGGGGCTGCAGCGACATTTCCCCTTGAGTCACCTGGGGTAAGGTCAGGTACAACACCTGCCATCCCATGGAGCAAGAAAGTATGGACTTTCTCTCAAGGGAGGGTTGAAAGCACTGCAAGCCCCTGCCAAGTGACTCCATGTCACTTATCCTGATGGGGGAGGAAAGGCCACTCAATCTTTAGCAGGTGCCCAAAATGGTAGACAATTATGTATCATTACCCCAATCATTCACACAGTCATCACCTACTTATATTCATATGATAAAATAATTAAAGTGTGATGTAATGGACTAAAACCGGGCTTTGAAGCCAAATGAAACTGAGTGTAATTCTGGGATACACAACTTTCCAGCTCTATGAATTTAGAAAACTACTTAATGTCTCTGAGGTTTAATCTCTTTTTTTTTATAAAACAGTAATATTACCTAATTTTTGCAAATGATTTCTGTAAGAATTAGAATGTAGCGTATATATTCTAGAATATAGTGTGTATATATACATATATATATACTGCTGGGCATTGGATCTGGGATATAGTAAAGGCTCAAAATATAATGGCCGTTTTTTTGTTGCTGCTGCTATTGCTATAATTATTTTAGGCATTACACAACCAGATTAAACTTAGGCTTTCCCATACCTCCCATACTGTTTGTAGACTAATTTCCTCATTTGGCTATGTGCTCCTAGAGGGAGGGCGCTTTGATGTTTCACCTCTGTATCCCAGTGCTTAGCACTCTGCCTGGCACCAAGCAAGCATGCAAGAAAGAGTGACTGGATGATTTGAGTGGCCACCCTTCTCTCATTACCCCTGATTAGCTGACCTCATTGAAATGCTCTATCTGTTAACATTCTCAGCCACAGTATTTATCAATAAATTTTTGTGGAATTAATGTATTATTTTCTTATTATTTCCTTTGTTTTCACAATCGATTAATCCATTTTCCCATCTCACAACTAAGCTAATTAGACATTATCCACAATCCCTGAAAAACAGGTATTATGGATTGAATTGTGTCCCCCCTAAATAGGAATTGAAATCCTGACCCTATACTATGCATACAATATAATGTAATCTAATGCAATGTAATCACTCTCCACAATGCTGATTAATACAATACAATGAAGCAACGAGTAGAGGTCTCATCAGTGTACAGTGAATTCTAAACCACTTCTGAGTTCTATAAAGAGCAGCATAGACACAGAGACAAGTGTGCACATACTGGGAAAGACAGATGCCATGTGAGGGTCACCAAGAACCAAGGAATGCCCAGGACTACTTAGAAGGAAGGAACTGAGAGCCTAATTTGGACTTTTAGCCCACAGAACTGTGAGAAAATAATTTTCTACTATTTAAAGCCACTCACTTGAGGTATTTGTGTTACAGCAGCACTAGCTAACTAAGAAGATAAGTATCAATTTATTATTGATGTTTTGATAATAAATAATAAAATGTACTCCCACACTTACATGATGCTTTAATCCTGGCAATATATTTGAGACAAAACAGACACAGTGCTAATCTAACCACAATGAAAACGAATATAATCACCATGAAAATGAGTTGTCCCAAAGTAAACATGAAACAATTGTTGAGCATCCTTAACAGTACGTCTGTTAAACTCTAAGTTTAAAGACTAAGCTCTTAGAAGTGAAACAGTTTATAAAATAAGTCTTCACATTCTTGAGTTTTTTTTTTAATCCCTTAAAACTTAGATATGACATTAATAAAATGATTTGGTGTGACAGAGAAATTAACTCACTGCTTTTACTGCTCTAAACTTATTAGATTATTAGCAGAGAAAGATATGTTTCCTAGTTTGTATATTCAAATTTGGAGCTGTTGCTATTGTTAAGTGCTGTCAAGTCAGTTCCAACTCATAGCCACCCCTATGTACAACAGAACGAAACACTGCCCCGACCTGTGTCATCCTCACAATTGTTGTTATATTGAGCCCAAAGTTGCAGTCACTGTGTCAATCCATCTCGTTGAGGGTCTTCCTCTTTTTCGCTGACCCTCTACTTTACCAAGCATGATGTCCTTCTCCAGGGCCCGGTCCCTCCTGATAACATGTCCAAAGTACGTGAGATGAAGTCTCATCATCTTCACTGCTAAGGAGCTTTCTGGTTGTACTTCTTCCAAGACAGATTTGTTGGTTCTTCTGGTAGTCCATGGTATATTCAATGTTTTTTGCCAACACCATAATTCAAAGGCATCAATTCTTCAATCTTCCTAATTCATTGTTCAGCATTCACATGCACACTAGGAGACTGAAACAACCATGGCATGGGTCAGGCACACCTTAGTCCTCAAGGTGACATCTTTGATTTTTAACACTTTAAGGAGAGGAGGTCTTTTGCAGCTGATTTGCCCAATGCAATATGTCGTTTGATTTCTTGACTGCTGCTTCCATGGGTGTTGATTGTCGATCTGAGTAAAATGAAATCCTTTACAACTTCAATATTTTCTCCATTTATCATTACGCTGCTTACTGATCCAGTTGTGAGGATTTTTGTTTTCTTTATGTTGAAGTGCAATCCATACTGAAGACTGCAGTCTTTGATCTTCATCAAGAAGTGCTTCAAGTCCTCTTCACTTTCAGCAAGCAAGGTTGTGTCCTCTGCATATCAAAGGTTGCTAATGAGTCTCCTCCAATCCTAATGCCACATTCTTCTTCATACAGTCCAGTTTCTCAGATTATTTGCTCAGCATACAGATTGAATAAGTATGGTGAAAGAATACAACCCTGACACTCACCTTTTCTGACTTTAAACCATGCAATACCCCCTTGCTGTGTTCGAACGACTGCCTGTTGATCTATGTACAGTTTCCACATGAGCACAGGTAAGTGTTCTGGAATTCCTGTTCTTTGCAATGTTATTCATAATTTGTTATGATCCACACAATCGAATGACTTTGCATAGTCAATAAAACGCATTGACATCTTTATGACACTCTCTGCTTTCACTCAAGGTCTATCTGACATCAGTAATGATATTCCTCCTTCCACATCCTATTCTGAATCTGGCTTGAATTTTTGGCAGTTCCCTGTCGATGTACTGCTGCAACCACTTTTGAAGATCTTCAGCAACATTTTACTTATGTATAATATTAATGATATTGTTCAATAATTCCTGTATTCTGAAGCATCACTTTTCTTTGTAATGGGTACAAATATGGTTCTCTTCCATTTGGTCGGCCAGGTAGCTATCTTCCAAATTTCTTGGGATAGACAAGTGAGCACCTGCAGCACTGCAACTGTTTGTTGGAACATCTCAATTGGTATTCCATCAATTCCAGGAGCCTTGTTTTTTGCCAATGCCTTCAGTGCAGCTTGGACTTCTTCCTTAAACACCATTGATTCTTCATCATCTTCTACCTCCTGAAATGGCTGAACATCAATCAACTCTTTTAGGTACAGTGACTGTGTATTCCTTCCATCTGCTTTTGATGCTTCCTGCGTCATTCAATATTTTGTCCATAGAATCCTTCAATATTGCAACTCGAAGCTTGAATTTCTTCTTCAGTTCTTTCAGCTTGAGAAATGCTGAGCTTGTCCTTCCCTTTTGGTTTTCTAACTCCAAGTCTTTGCACATTTTATTATATCTTACCTTGTCTTCTCCAGCTGTCCTTTAAAATCTTCTGTTCAGCTCTTTTACTTCATCATTTCTTCCATTCGTTTTAGTTGCTCTATATTCAAGAGAAAGTTTCAGAGTCTCTTCTGACATCCATTTTGGTCCTTTCTTTCTCTCCTGTCTTTTTAATGACCTTTTGCTTTCTTCAAATATGATGTCCTTGATGTCTTCACACAACTTGTCTGGTCTTCAGTTATTAGTGTTCAATGCATCAAATCTGTTCTTGAGATGGTTTCTAAATTCAGGTGAGACATATTTAAGGTTGTATTTTGTCTCTTGTGGACTTGTTTTAATTTTCTTCAGCTTCAACTTGAACTTGCATATGAGCAATTGATGGTCTGTTCTGCAGTCGGCCCCTGACCTTGTTCTGACTGATGATATTGAGCTTCTCCATTGTCTCTTTCCACAGATGTAGTCGATTTGATTCCTGTGTTTTCCATCAGGTGAGGTCCACGTGTACACTTGCCATTTATGTTGTTGAAAAAAAAAGGTATTGGAAATGAGGAAATAGTTTGTCTTGCAAAATTCTTCAAGTGGTCTCCAGCATCATTTTCAAGGCCATATTTTCCAACTACCAATCCTTCTTCTTCATTTCCAATTTTCACATTCCAGTCACCAGTAATTATCAATGCATCCTGATTGCATGTTTCATCAATTTCAGGCTGCAGAAGTTGGTAAAAATCTTCAATTTCCTCTCTTTGGCATTAGAGATTGGTTCATAAATTTGAATAATAATCATATTAACTGGTTTTCCTTTTAGACATATGAATATTACCCTATCACTGACAGTGTTGTTCTTCAGGATACATCTTGAAATGGTCTTTTTGACGATGAACATGACACAATTCCTCTTCAATTTGTCATTCCTGGCATAGCAGACCATAAGATTGTCTGATTCAAAATGGCCAATACACCCCATTTCAGTTCACTAATGTCTAGTATATCGATCTTTATTCCTTCCATTTCATTTTTGATGACTTTCAATTTTCCCAGATTAATACCTTGTACATTCCACATTCTGATTATTAACAGATGTTTGCAACTGTTTCTTCTAATTTTGAGTCATGCCGCACCAGCAAATGAAGGTTCCAAAAGCTTGACTCCATCCACGTCATTAAGGTCGACTCTACTTTGAGGAGGCAGCTCTTCCCCAGTCATATTTTGAGTGCCTTCCAACCAGAGGGACTCATCTTCCAGCACTATATCAGACAACGTTCTGCTGCTATTCATAAGGTTTTCACTGGCCAATATTTTCAGAAGTAGACTGCCAGGTCCTTCTTCCTAGTCTGTCTTAGTCTGGAAGATCCCCTGAAACATCTCCACCAAGGGTGAGCCTGCTGGTATTTGAAATACCAGTGGCAAAGTTTCCAGTATCATAGCAACATGCAGGCCACCACAGTACGACAAACTTGCAGACACGTGGTGGATGTATTAGTTTCAATTAAACAGCATCACCTCTCATATAAGTTAGTATTATTATTTTGAAACGTGTCTACAATATTTGCTTCAATTTAATTTGTAGTTCTATTGTAGTTTTAGTGTTAAATGGGTTTATCATATTTATTAAAGCTTACAGTTTTCTGTTCATACATATTCTACTAGCATTATAGACAAACATGTTAAACCAGTAGTTACATGGAATTTTTTTCTTATAAAGTAATCTGCATATTGCTTGCTTTGATAACTACTACTCCAGATGATTTATAAAAGAATAATTTAAAATCTACTCTCATTGTGTTAAAAACCTGGCTTAGATCCCTAGGGTCTGGAAAGGGTAGAGAGCAGTTCCCTTCATCTCTTGTTTCCTCAGATGTAGATTACGGAATCCATCAATGATGATCACTATGAGGAAGTCAGAGACCTCTGGTGCAAGATCATGGTGTTAGAGACACTAGGTTGTTTTCCCAGCAGCCCTGTAGTCAAAGCAGCCAGAGAGAAGCTCAGAGAAGACAAGGCAGAGTGAAGGATGTGCATCAGGGCTATGAGGGATGAGGCTGAATAAGATGGGTTGGTTAAGAACACATAGTAAATTGACCGAGAGGAAAAGGGAATGTTTTCCTTGGAGACAGAAAAAGCTCTGAGGAATATGAGAGTGTAATAATGATAAAATACTAGTTAATACGTATTGAGTATTTACTATATGAAAAAAGGCAGCTAGTTATTACATGCTTTTTGTTCATTTCATTCTGACAATAGTACTTTTGGCTTAGTACTATGAAAGCCAGTATCACTAATGTTTATGCTAACTCTGGAGCTCTAATCCCAGATATATCACTTACCATCTGTATGATCTTGGGAAAATATATTAACCTACATGTGCCTCAGTTTTATCATCTGTAAATGGGATAATAATAGTTCCTTCTTCTAAGGTTGTTATGGTCTATTAAATTAGTTTATGTGAAATGCTCACACCAAGTCCTGACACATAGAAAACACCATACAAGAGTTACTATTACTGCTGAAATACTTCAATGTTAGATAAATGAGATTTTCTACAGTTTCGTGTAAAGAATTTGAACATAGTTTAAGTTTCTAAAAACCCTTTGCCGTCAATTCTGACTCAGTTCCCAGTCTGTCTAAAATCAAAATTATGTTCTTAACTTCCAACTGTAATGCTTTCCTATGTATGTACTTTGGGTTTTAAAAACATATTTCTTCAATCGTACAATATTTCCCTTGGTAATTGCCAAAGGAATCTATTCTTGTTAAAGAGAGAGGGTTAGTAAGTAACTTGGCTATTATTCAATGCTCTAATGCTCAAGATAATGTTAGAGAATAAGGAAGTGGGAATTCATTTACTTGAGAACCTACTTACTTTGAGACTCTGGACTAGACAATTCATTCCTCCACCTATTTTTTTTTTAATTTATTACCAACTCTGTATAAGGAACTCTGTTGGACCTTAAGGATACAATAATGAAAAAGATGTGATTGTCTCCCTAATTGAGGTTCCACGCTGGCTAGTATAAAAGATAAAACACAATTTCAAGTGTCATAGAAGCAATACAGTGCCAAATGACGGTATTATTATCCTTACTTTACAGGTGGGTGACTGACACTATAAAATGGAATAAGTTCTTTCATGAATCCCCACAAATTTGTGAATGTGTGCTGAGACTCATTCACAACGTCTGTCTGATTCCAGTGCTCTCCAAGAGGCAAGACTGTTTTCCCCACGGGAATTCAATGCCTTGCTGTTTCAAGAATATTACCTATCTTTCTGCTCTGCCTAAGGTAAATTTTTCAGGTTTCTGACCATGTTTTTGTTCGAAATTGCAATCACCTCTTAGTATATGCCAAAGTACCCACTATCTCTGTAACTATATGCTCTAGTAGTAGGGTCTCAAAGAAAGTACTACTACCTCTCATCTCCAATCTCTCATCAAAACTCTCTGTCCTTCCATTTCCTCCACTGCACCATTCTCCCCTATCCCCTAAGCTAACTGCACTAAAGAAACTTTTCAGCATCAACTGAAAGTGTGATGAAAGATCAGAGAGTACAGATACAGAACAAAATAAAAAACAGCATCCAACTTTGGTAGTTAAACTTACCTCCAGAGATCTTTCTACCTTAGACCACTCTGCAGTCAGTAGGGTCCAGATTGTTCCTGACCCAATTCCTCATCTTTCTGATTCCTTCAAGGTTCTGTTTTTGTGAAATTTACTCTACTTTTACACAGTAAATAAAAGAGCTTCAATTGAATTTTTCTTGATGTGGAGGCCTGGTGCAGTAACCTAGAACGTGTGCCATATCCTGGCTCAGACATCTACTAATGATATTATCTGGACATTTTCATTTACCTCTATGATGCTCAGTTTCCTCACTATGAAATAAACATAATAATATGGCATATATCTAAGAATTTGTGTTAATTCTACTTTCCCAGAAGGTATTGTCTTCAAGATCTTTTATTTATTGTTGTTGTTGTTATTTCATGGAGAAGTTAGGGAAAGGCAAAATCCTGGTACCATGGGCCATGATCACAGACATGATTATATACAAAGGGAAAAGAGGGGAATGCTACTGAACCGATATGTATCAGGAGTGGCACTTTCTCTTGTGGGTGGAAGTCTGGCCTTGGGTAAATGGTACCGGATTTGGATTCAGACAGGCCAGTGGAATGAAGGCAAAAACTACAATATTCTATTGATATTAATATGGTTATTGAGATGAATCCTACAGTATATACATTCTTCAGAATATGTGCCAAGATGAGTTGCAATTCTGACTAAAAATGCATAGAATTTTCTTTAGAAGGATTGCTCCCTCAGTGGAAACAGCATGGGCACTGCAGCTCAGAACCACGGACAGCTCCCTCGGTGTCTCCTTGTTTCAATGCAAGTTTCTTAGAAAGTTTTCTCTCCTGTATTGCCTGAGAGATTGGTCCAAAATTACTTATTTCTGCTGCCTCAAAATGCAGTTCTTCTGGCCTTCTCTCATAGTGCAACCCTTGCTTTGGATATGATTGTTACTTTTCTCCTATACCCATTGACTTGACATTTGGGAATTTTGCTTTTTTTTTTTTTTTTTCTGATGGCTGCATTACCAAGGAGTTGATGTTCTATCACCATTTTTCACACGTATACAAGAACAGGCAAGATAATGTCACCAGTCTTTCTGATCCCAGCCCCTAAGACCCCAGACTACACCACAGACTAAGGACAGAATGTAGGAGTGTGGAGTTTCAATTCTGGAACAACAGACCTGGATACCAGGTCTGACTGACAATGCAAGAGCTCAGGGAGGAATCTTGTACAGTGTCTGGGCCACCTACCCTACATCCTGATATCCCTACTACCCAGAACTGGTTCCACATGTTTGTAAACACTTTATTGAGATCCAGGGCTAGATACATCCTCTTTATCAAACCTGGTCCTGCAACTGGCTAAAACTAAATAAGCAATTTAAAGTATCTTCTATCTTGTATGTCTCATGACATTGCTTCTAATTCTTTTTGTACACTTCAGTAGAATTATCATTTAAAATTATAAATCTAATTATGTCTCCTTCTCTCTCCTGACTCCCTTCCATTGGTCCCCATTGTCTTCAGGACAAAGTCGAAATCCCTCACTGTGATCTAGAAAATGATATCTGAAAACCTGAATATGTTCTGTCTCTCTCTCCCTCTCATCTCGGGCTTCTCATGCTCTCTTCTCTATTTATGAAGTGCTATCCTTCTGAAAACTCTCAGTCATCTCTTAAGAAACTTTTCCTTATCATCCACATCTGAACTAAGTGCTCTTTACAGATATAACAAGTACCTCTATCATTCTACTGTAAACAACTTTGATTTGTGTCTCCAGTACTAAACTGTAAGCTTGTGGATAGAGACTGTGTCACATTTCTTTTATATCCCCAGTGCATATAACAGTACCTAATCACAGATTATATGTCTTTCATTGCTTGACTACTATAATAAACATATTAGTAAACATAATTACACCTCAAATATGATCAAGGTCAGCTGTTTTATTACCTTCTTTGAGGTTCTCAATCATTCTGGAAGTGCAGTTCCAACTTCACTAAGTTAGTAAACAACACAATAGATTTCAACTACTGACGTTTAAATTAAAAAAAGAAAAGCTTCCTGGATGAGGTAGATTTTGAGCATTAAAGTACTAGAATATCAACACATAGAAAGAGGACAGTGAGTTCTAAGACAAAATCTATATCAATCAAAATTTTCCCTACAAATGAAGGAGAAATTAAGATATTCTCAGATTAAAAGAAAAAAGCTGAGGGAGTTCCAGGTAGACCTGACCTTCAGTTCTTCTGGCTGAAATGAAAGGACACTAAACAGTAATTCAAGGCCATATGAAGATCTCACAACATGGATGAATCTGGAGGACACTATGCTGAGTGAAATGAGTCAATCACAAAAGATAAATATTGTGTGAGATCACTATTATTAAAAGTCAAGAAGGTTCCAGCAAAATGGCACACTAGGAATGAAAAAACATCATACCAAAACCTTTGGGACACAGCAAAGGCAGTACTCAGAGGACAATTTATAGCAATAGATGCACACATCAAAAAAGAAGAAAGGGA
>NW_004443974.1:6930340-6968509 GCF_000243295.1 Trichechus manatus latirostris
TTAAGTGAGAATAACAGCACAATTGGAAGAGCGTAGTCCATGTCACTGAACTGTGCATGTAGAAATTTTTGAAATGGTGTATCTTTGGCTATGTGGATTTTCACCAAAAAAAAAAAGTTAAGTTAGAGGGTTGACATGTTGTGGGGTTGTTAACCAATGTTATAAAACAATATGTGTACTACTATTTCATGAGAAACTATTTGTTCTGTAAGACTTCACCTGAAGTATAATAAAAAAAAAAAAAGTCAATAAAAGTTTTACACACAGAAAGAAACATTCCTTGATGGTTACCAGGGTGGGGAGGGAAATGGAGGGGAAATCACTAACTAGATAGCAGACATGTGTTAACTTGAGTGAAGGGAAAGACATTATACAATACGGGGAAAGTCAACACAACACGACCAAAGCAAAGGAAGACACTGAGACGTACACAAGAGTAAAAGGCAACAAAGGTAAGTACTATTACACACTCAGTCCTGTAGTAACAGTAACAACAAACAATAATTTATGAGTGGATTCATAGGCAGATATGTAAGCTTAACAGGTGTGGGATGGTGTGTGGGAGTACATCCACGAGCATATATAGATTTGGCAGAGGATATTTCTACATATGTATTTGTATGTTCTGCAAATATATCCGTGTATATAGTACAGTGCCCAGAAGGAACAGTTATGAATACTTCTTAGCCATAACCAAACACTCAAGGGATTGGGTCACCGAGCTTAAAGGCTTAGGGCCATAGTCTCAGGCGACATCTAGGTCAATTGGCATAAGATAGAAGACAATGTTTTACATTTTACTTTGGTGAGTAGCGACTAGGGTCTTAAAAGCTTGCTAGGGGCCATCTAAGATATAACTATTGATCTCTTCCCATCTGGAGCAAAGAGGAATGAAGAAAATCAAAGACTCAAGGAAACAATTAGTCCAAAGGACTAATGGACCACATGAACCACAGCCTCCACTAGCCTGAGACCAGAACTAGATGGTGCCCAGCTACTACCAACAGCTCTGATCAGGATCACAGTAGAAGATCCTGGGCAGAGCAGGAGAAAAATGTAGAACAAAATTCAAATTAATAAAAAGACTAGACTTATTGGTCTGATAGAGACTGGTGGAACTCGCAAGACTATTGCCCTTAGACACCCTTCAAACTTGGAACAGAACCCACTCCTGGAGATCATCTTTTAGCCAAACAATAGATAGGCCTATAAAATGGAACAATAATACCTACGAAGAACATGCTCCTCAGAACAATCAACCATATGAGGCCAAAAGGGCAGCACTTTCCCAATAACAAAGTTCAGAAGGCAGGAAAGGGCAGGAAAGATGGGCAAACAGAAACAGGGAAACCCGGGAGGAAATGAGTAGAGTGCTGTCAAATTGCGGGTATTGCAACTAACGTCAAAAAACAAAACATGTATAAATTGTTGAAGGGGAAACTAATTTGCTCCATAATCTTTCACCCAAACCACAATAGAATGTTAAAAAAAAAAAAGCCATATGAAGAAATAAAAAATAAAAAGAACCACTGGTAAAAGCAACAACACAAATAAATATAAAGGCCTGAAATTTTGGTTTGTAGCTCCTCCTTTTTTTTCCTTTACAACATAAATTATAAATGATGAAAACAAAAATTATAAATCTATACTAATGAACACACAATGAATAAAGATGTAATTTGTGACAGTAACATTATAACAGGCAACTGGAACTGTATAGTAGCAGAGTTTTATATACTACTGAAACAAACTTGATATTAATTTAAATTAGATTGCTATAAATTTAAGATGTTAATTGTAATACCAACGGCAAACACTGAAAAATATACAGGAAGAGTATTAAGAAGGCAATCAGATAGTATACTAGAAAAAAATTAATAAAAAAAGGAGGTAATAATAGAAGAATTGAAAACCAAAAATATATAAGACATAAAAAAGAAATAGGGAAAAAGTAAGCCTTTTCTTATTGGTAATTACTTTAAATGTAAATGAATTAAACTCTCTAATTAAAAGGCAGATATTAGCAGAATGGATTAAAAAATTTATGGTCCATGTAAATATGAAGGTGATAAAACAACTCAAGGAATGGAAGAAAATATTGGCAAATCTGTAACTGATAAAGATCTAGTACCCAGAATATACAGAGAACTTTCACAACTCAACAACAAAAACACAGAAAACATAATTTAAAAATGAACAAGGGACTTGAACAGACAATACTTCAAAGAAAATATATAGGTGGCCAGCAAATACATGACAAGATGCTCAACATCATTAGTCATTAGGGAAATGCAAATCAAAACCACAGTGAAATACTTCTTTACACCCAACAGGATGGCTATAATAATAAAAAAGGAAAACAATAAGTGTTGACAAGGATATAGAGAAATTGAAAACCCTCGTATATTGCTGGTGGGAATGTCAAGTTGTGCAACCACTGTGGAAAGCAGTTTGGCAGTTCCTCAAAAAGTTAAGCAAAAGTATTAAGAATGACTCATCAATTTCACCCTAGGTATATAGTCAAAAGAATTGGAAACAAATGTTCAAACAAAAACTTGTACACAAATGTTCATGTGGTACTATTCACAATAGCAAAAAGATTAAAACAACCAAATGTTCATCAGCTGGTGAATGGATAAACAAAATGTGGTATATCCAAATGACAATATTATTCAGCCATAAAAAGAAATGAACTACTAATATATGCTACAACATGGATGAACCTTGAAAGCATTATGTGAGATGAAAGATGCCAGTAACAAAAGACCACCTGTTATGTTATTTTTTTCATATGAAATATCCAGCATATATGAATCTATAGAGACAGAAAGCAGATTAGTGGATGCCAGGATATGGGGCAGGGGAAAGTGGGGAGTAACTTCCTAATGGTTATGAGGATTCTTTTTGGCATAATACAAATGTTGTGGACTAGATAGTAGTAATGGTTGCGCAACATCGTGAAGGCACTAAATGTCTTTAATGGTAAATTTTATTTTATGTGTATTTTAACACCATAAAAATGTACAACTTTAATAGTAAATAAAAAAGATAACTTCTATCAATGCTGTACAAGTATCAATTTATTGAGCAAAAGAATCCAGCTGTCAACAGTACTTGTAAGTATCTGTACCAGCTTTTTGTCTAGCTGCTATAAGACATAAATAAGTACCTAACATAGCCCTTGCCCTCTTCGAGCTTATAATCTAATTGCAAAATTATGTCAACACACTTGAAGAAAATAAACAGCTTACAAAGCACAATAACATACATGATCTGATGAGATGCATAATAAACTTGTGAGGAAGGTAAGGCAGGTATTATAACCTCTGTGTTACAGAGAAGGAAACTGAGGCTCACTGACGCAAGTTCCTTGATCAAACTGACACAGTAAAGAAGTAATAGAATTAACAATTGAGCAAAAGTCTAATGACTCCAAATCCAATACACGTGTTTTTCTTGTGTTTATTTATGCAGTGTGCTCTGTAGGATTAATACTATGATACATGGAAAAGATTGACTGATGACAGGGAGGCCCATTGGTAATTTGCATGGGACATAATGAAGATTCAAATCAAGGTGAAGGCTGTGTGAACTGAGAGTATAGTTGCATTTGGAGGGGCCATATAGTATCGTAGTTAACAGGAGAGACTTTGTAGACTTACTATCAAAGTTTGACTCTAAGCAAGTTACTTATCCACTCTGTTGCTCATGGGGATAATAATAGCACCTACCTTGTAGGGTTTGGGGAGGATTAGGTGAGCTAATATGTAGAGAGCACCTAAAAAAACGTGGCACGTAGTAAGTGCTATATAGAGTCAGCTAATACTACTATTCAAACGCAAGAGACATTTGGGAGGAGTAATTGACAAATTCAAAACACACAAGATTAAAGCTAGTGGTTCTCAATTACGGCTACACATTACAGTCACCTGAGGAACATTAAAAAAAATACTGATACCTGAGCCCCACCCCATACCAACTGAACCAAATCTCTAGAAGAGGAGCTCAGACATCAGAATTTTTTAAATCTCCTCTGATGACTCCCATGCACAGTAAAGATTAAAAAACACTGATATATACCATTTTGGAAAATGATATGGAACTTCCTTAAAAGGCTAGAAATAGAAATACCATATGATCCAGCAATCCCACTCCTAGGACTATATCCTAGAGAAATAAGAGCTGTCACACAAATAGACATACGCACACCCACATTCACTGCAGCATTATTCGCAATAGCAAAAAGATGGAAACAACCTAAGTGCCCATTAACAGATGAATGTATAAACAAACTATGGTACATACATACAATGGAATAGTATGAAACTATAAAGAACAATAATGGGTCTGTGAAACATCTCACAACATAGATGAATCTGGAGGGCGTTTATGCTGAGTGAAATAAGTCAATCACAAAAGGACAAACACTGTATGAGACAAGTAATATAAAAACACGTGAAAATGTTTCCACACAGAATGAAGCCATCTTTGATGGCTATGAGGGGAGAGGGGAGGAAGGAAAAACACTAACTAGATAGTAGATGAGTGGTAACTTTGGTGAAAGGTAAGACAGTACACAATACTGGGGAAGTCAGTACAACTTGGCCAAGACAAAGCCATGGAAGCTTCACAGACACATCCAAATGCCCTGAGGGACCAAGCTACAGGGCTGAGAGCTGGGGACCATGGTCTTGGGGGACATCTAACTAAACTGGCATAACATAGTATCTAAAGAAAATGTTCTACATCCGACTGTGATGAGTAGTGTCTGGGATCTTAAAAGCCTGCAGGCAGCCATCTAAGATACATCTACTGGTCCCATTCTAGCTGCAGCAAAAGAGAATGAAGAAAACCAAAGACACAGGGAAAGATTAGTCCAAAGGACTTATGAATCACAACTACCACCACCTCCACCAGACTGAGTCTAGAACAACTAGATAGTGCCTGGATACCACCACCAACTGCTCTGGCAGGGGTCACAATAGAGGGTCCCAGATAGAGCGGGAGAAAAATGTACAACAAAATGCGAATTCACACATACACAAACACAGACCAGGCTTGCTGGTCTGACAGAGACTGGAGAAACACTGAGAATATAGCCCCCAGAAACCCTTTTAATTCAGTACTGAAGTCACTTCTGAGGTTTACCCTTCAGCCAAAGATTAAACAGGTCTATAGGGCCAACAATAACACATGTGAGGAACATGCTTCATAGTTCAATTCATGTATACGAGACTAATAGGCACACCAGCCCAAAAGCAAAGACGAGAAGGCAGCAAGGGACAGGAAAACAGGATGAATGGAAACAGGGAACCCAGAGTGGAGGAAGGGGAGAGTGTTGACACACTGTGGGGTTGGCAACCAATGTCACAAAGCAGTTTGTGTATTAACTGTTTAATGAGAAATTAATTTGCTCTGTAAACTTTCACCTAAAGCACACACATACACAAACACTGAACAAGACAGAGAGGGAGAATTAAGGATGACTTATTGGAAGCTGAGACATTGGCAGTGCTCGTGGAAATAAATGAAGAGGTTATGGCGAAAAGCCTTTCGTGGCAATATAATTTCCTAGATTGTCTTTATAAGGTGGTAATAATTTGGAAGACCAGAGTAGAGAAGTGATATTTAAAGGGAAAAGAGTGGATGAGCTCTCTGAAAGAGTAAGCCAAGGAGATGCAAGATACCTAAGACTCAAAGTGGGGGAGAAATAGATGTTAGACATGGGTACAAAAAAGATTTAGAGAAGGTAGAGGACATGAATAGTACAGTATCGTGGGAGCCAGACATGTGGGTGAAGTGGTTGTTCCCAAAAATTATGTCAAAAATCACAGGCAGTTGAGGTAGGTTAAGGAATGTGATGAGACCACTGGGTTTGACCTTTTTTTCCAAGACTTGTCTGTACGTGGCAGGATAGGAAGTTCTAAGATGTAGTTCCAGAATGTTTGTGAGAAGAAGAAAATAAGTAAAAACACAATAGCTAGTGAGTCAACTGTGCAGGCAATTTTTAAGGAGAACGATTAAAAATTATGAATTTTTTAAGGCAATAGAAGAGGACAAGGCAAAAAAGATGTTAAGACCAAAGGAACTGTAGGAAGCAAAACAAAAGAGTTTGGGAAGACATAGGATGGGATCTAGGGTACAAGTGAAGTGGTTGAATGAAGAGAGACACCACATGCACGAAGACTATAGGAATGGATAAAAGGAGTTCTTTGATGCAGCAATGAATCACAATGGCATCAGTCTTCTCTAACAAGTAGATATAAAGACGCTCTTGGCAAAGGTGGGTGTGTAGTGAGAAGACAAAATTGAGTGCTTAAAGAGAGAGGTGATCTGGGCCACCTGGTGTACTAAAGTCACTAGAAAATTAATGAGTGATGAAAGAAAGAGTTGAAATAGTGTTGTGGGTTAAAATCAAAGAATGAGAATTTGAAAGGGCATTGTCAGTGTAAGTGTACATCCTACTCCAGCAGGAATCTAGAGTCCATGAGTAGGTAATATTCATGATAAGCTGATTCCATGGCATGGAATACTCTGAGGGTCAGGAATGGTAGCCAGCAATATTTGCAAATGGGTATGTAGAGAAGTATCAAAAGATTATGGATAAGGACAACATTTAAATTGCAATTGGTAAATCCAGAAAGGGACTAATGGTTTAGAAAGTTAGAAGGTATTGAATGATAGAGGATGATGGGGAGAGGTGAGGATAGTATGGAAGTGATCAGGGTATTACAGAGACTGTAACTGGAATGGGAAGATCACAGTAGCGGGAATGAGGTTTTATTGAGAAATAGAGATTAGTAAAGTCAGGAAGAGGTGGAAGGAGAGAAGTCCATATCTTGGCTGGAACAGGGATGCTGAACCCAAGGACACTACTCTATGATTTTCAGATTCCCTTGCAGAGTTCTTCTCATAACTAGGAACTCATAGATGTCCTGGACATTCTCAGTACAGGGAAGCCCTTGCTTAAGTGAAGGCATATTTTGAATCAGCAGAGGGGCGAAAGTCAGAGGCTAAAAGTGAAATTTGACAATTATCAAAGTCTCTTAAGAAGCACCAAAAGAGGTCAATATCTCTGCTGCCAATAAACTGAGCACAGCCAATTTTTTTCTCCATTGTTGAAATAGTTCACTATTTCTTCATTTATGCTGCAGAGTAATTAGCTTGAAGTTAAGATCTTTATTGTATGTATATTGTATGAAAAATATGTATAATTAAAATAGGTTAAGATGCTCACATTTTGAGAAGTCCATGGAAATTGGGGCTGACAGATGGAAAAACATAATCATGACTCCCATATCACATTCACGCCCAAATATATATTTGCTCATTGAATGGAATAGGTAGGGAAATTTCCAGCTCCATTTACCTAAACTTCAGTCTGCCATTTTCTTTGGGATGTGTACCAACACACTCCCACAAGCAAGCAAACCAAGTTAAATGTTGCTTCTTTTTAAGTCCACTTTCCCTGTTTTAGTTCAGAATCTCACAATAATATCCTTATATTCCTTCAAAACCCTGGAATTAAAGCTACCCTGTGACTCATATATATACACTTTGATAACTGAAGATAAATAGCCTGATTAGGGATCCCAGAGCCATGTTGATGGGGGAACCCTGAGTAAGTGTGTGCATGAAAGTGGAATGTTCGCAACACTGCCAGACCTCCTTATCACTAAGGGCAAAACCTGGAGCTCTTTAAGTTTTCCTAGCCATCCCTCTTATCACCTCAAAACAAACTATGCTCAAAATCTTCCCACTTCTGTCCTCAGCTATCCAATATGGCCCTTAGTCAGGCTAACCAGGCTAATCTACCTTCCCCTACCAAGTAGCCAGTGGAGTGCACTCTTGACATCCCTATTGCAAAGGCTGTACACAAATGGGTTGGCCATCAGTCCAGTGGCTGTGTACATCACTGCGGCTGCGATATCCTGATCCTGAGAGTTCTGGGAAGGAGACTAGAAGGAGATCCCAAATTATGGTACCACAGGAACATGGCACTATAGAGACACACATCATGCCATCCCTCTGCAGCAAAGACCCCAAAAACTAAGTAAAATAGGTACAAACGTCAGTCCTGGAACCCTAAGCACCAAATGAAGGGATAAAGAACTAGATCAAGCACCAAATGGAAGAAGAAACTGACAGAGAACAGAGAATAAGGGGAGCTATGGAGTGGAAGTCCCCTGCCAGCTAACAAGGCATGGATTCACCTTCTTCGAGCATAGCCACCAACGAATCTGGACGGGGAGTACAGGAAGGCAACTTTACGGAGCTCCCAACAGGAGAGAGAGCACCCGCTCTGCACATCACATCCTCTCCCTTCCCTCCTGTCTCTCTGTACCACCGGCCAAGTGCCCTGCCCCCGAGTGGCACTGGCATGGACCTCCAGACCCCATCCCACCACGCCACACCCAAACCTGCCCTGCCAGCCCCAGTTGACGCCGCAGACAAATGACCCACACTGCACCTCCCCCTGGCTGGACCTGCCCTGCTGCACCATAGCTCAGCAACTGGCCCTGCCTACCTGGACAAGGTGGTGAGAACTATTGTGCCTACAAATGAGCAAACAACAAAACACGCCCAGCTCACTCACCCAAACATAACCAAATGTAACAAAAAAGCAAGATGAAGCAAACAAACCTACAATCAATAAATGAAGAAAATAATTCCTGAATGTCTCAGAGACAGTAGACAACATCAAAATATATTTTTTAAAAAAAGGACAGGATGGTTGCAAGTGACCAAAATAAAACACCAGATGAGCTCCCAGTAGAAGAAAAGTCACTGGAACTACCTGATAGGGAATTCAAAAGTCTAAAATTCAGGGCTTTCCAGGAGATTAGGAAAGAGATGAAAGAAAATATGAACAAAACCAAGGAAAAAATAGACAAAATCATGGAAAATACAGACAAAATCAGGGAAAACACAGATAAAGCAATGGAAGAATTCAGGAAAATAATACAAGAACAAAATGTCAAAATAAATAAACAATTAGAAATCATACAAAAACAGCAGTTAGAAATCCAAAAGATAAAACAACAGAATTGCAGAAATGGACAGCACAATAGAAAGTTTTAGGAGTAAATTTGAAACAATGGAAGACAGGATCAGTGAAACTGAAGACAATCCTTGGATACCACTTTGAGGAAAAAAATCAGAGAAAAGAATGAAGAAAATCTAAAAACTATGCAGGATACAATCAAGAACAAAAATTTACTTGTGATCAGAGTTTCAGAATGGGGAGAAAATGGAAAACACAGACAAGATCATTGTAGATTTACTGACATAAAAATTCCCTAAGATCATGAAAGATGAAAAGCTGACCATCCAAGAAGCTCAACAAACCCTATACAGAAAGTCACCAAGACATCATAATCATACTTGCCAAAACCAAAGACAAAGAAAGAATCCCAAGAGCAGCATGAAAAAAATGAAAAGTCACACACAAAGGGGAAACAATAAGACTAAATGCTGATTACTCAGCAGAAACCATGCAGGCAAAAAGGCAATGGGATGACATATATAAAACCTTTAAAAATTTCCAACCAAGAATAATATATCCTGCAAAACTCTCATATATGATGGCAAAATTAGGACATTTCCAGATAAACAGAAATTAAGAGAATATGTAAAAACCAAACCACACTTACAAGAATTAAAGGGAGTCCTTCGGTTAGAGAACTGACATCAGATAACAACCTGAATCTAGGACACAGGAGAGCATCAGCCAGATACCAACCTAGGCAATGAACTATCAAGGATAAAACAAAACTAAAAGATTTACAACAGGGAACAAGAGATGCCAATCTGTAAATGACAATAAAGTCAGAACAATAAAAGGGGGAATAAACAGTGTAGGTATAGAACTTTCAAATGGAGAGGAAGTTAAGGCAATATCAACTTAATAAAGACTTGTTCAAACTTAGGAAAATAGGGGTAAATTTCAAGGTAACCATAAAGAAAGTTAACAAACCTACTCATCAAAATGAAGAAGAAAAACATAAAGTCTTAGTAAACACAAAATCTACAAAAATGAAAGAAACTAAAAGAAAATCCACAAACAAAAGGAACTCAGCACAGGAGAGTAAGAGGGACGAAGAAAACACCACCACCACAAAGAGAAAAAAAAAAAACTACAAAA
Source organism: Trichechus manatus latirostris (assembly GCF_000243295.1). NCBI lineage: Eukaryota > Metazoa > Chordata > Mammalia > Sirenia > Trichechidae > Trichechus > Trichechus manatus. Next base: position 6,940,485 of record NW_004443974.1, read on the forward strand.
TGACAGAAATAAACTCACACCTATCCATAATCATACTGAATGTTGTTGTTTGGTGCCATCGAGTCCATTGCAACTCACAGTGACCCTGCATACAACAGAACAAAACATTGCCCAGTCTTGCGCCATTCCTACAATTGTTATGCTTGAGCCCATTGTTGCAGCCATGGTGTCAATCCACTTTGTTGAGAATCTTCCTCTTTTCTCTGACCCTCTGCTTTACCAAGCATGATGTCCTTCTCCAGGGACTGATCCCTTCTGAAAACATGTCCAAAGTATGTGAGATGTAGTCTTGCCATCCTTGCTTCTAAGGAGCATTCTTGTTGTACTTCTTCCAAGACAGATTTGTTCGTTCTTTGGCAGTCCATGGTATATTAAATATTCTTTGCCAACACCATAATTCAAAAGCATCAATTCTTCAGTCTTCCTTATTCATTGTCCAGCTTCCCATTCATATGAGGTGATTGAAAACATCATGGCTGGGGTCAGGCGCACCTTAGTCTTTAAGGTGACATCTTTGCTTTTCAACACTTTAAAGGCAAAAAGGCAATGGGATGACATATATAAAAAAACCCAGTGCAATGTGTCTTTTGATTTATTGACTGCTGCTTCCATGGGCATTGATTGTGGATCCAAGTAAAACGAAATCCTTGACAACTTCAATCTTTTCTCCGTTTATCATGATGTTGCTTATCGGTCCAGTTGTGAGGATTTTTGTTTTCTTTATGTTGAGGTGTAATCCACACTGAAGGCTGTAGTCTTTGATCTTCATCTGTAAGTGCTTCATGTCCTCTTCACTTTCAGCAAGTAAGGTTGTGTCATCTGCCTATTGCAGGTTGTTATTGAATCTTCCACCAATCCTGATTCCCTGTTCTTCTTCAAATAGTCCAGATTCTTGGGTTATTTGCTCAACATACAGATTGAATAAGTATGGTGAAAGGATACAACCCTGACTCATACCTTCCCTGACTTTAAACCACTCAGTATCCCCTTGTTCTGTTCGAACAACTGCCTCTTGATCTTTGTACAGGTTCCTCATGAGTACAATTAAGTGTTCTGGAATTCCCATTCTCCAATATTATTCATAATTTATTATGATTCACACAGTCAAATGCCTTTGCACAATCTGTAAAACACAGGTAAACATCTTTCTGAAAGATGTTTACCAGAAAGATGTTTTATACTGAATGTAAATGGCTTAAATGCACCCATAAAGAGATGGAGAGTGACAGAATGGATTAAAAAAAAAAGAAGACCCATCAATATGCAGTCTACAAGAGACACACATTAGAAACAAAGGCATAAATGTATTAAAAATGGAGGGATGGAAAAAATATACCAAGAAAATTTTAAAAAAGAAAATAAGACACAGATCATTACTCTTTTAAATTAATTTGTTGTAGCCTTCTCTCCCCATTCTTCCATTGTTGACTCCTTATTAAAATATATTTCTGCTATTATCAACACACCCAAACGAGCTACTGTTTTCTACCTAACTTACAATAAGCTTGCATCATATAAAAAAAGAAAACAACGAAAAAAGAGCAGGAATGGCAACACTAATCTCAGATAAAATAGACTTTAAGACCAAGTGATGGTAACACAGAGGAAGCCAACCATATTGAGACGGGACCAGCAGCTGGAGACTTCACCTCAATGACCAGCAGCTGAAGGCAAACATAGGGTGGTGGCCCTAATGCAGGCATAGGAGAGCACAATGAGGGCACAGGTGCCTAGTATGAGAAAGCCACCCTGCAAGAATATGGCCAGGTTATTGGAAAGTGTGTCTGAGCAAGGGGCTCGAAGAAGTGGTCCGTGGTCACAGAAGAAGTAAGGAAAATTAACATTGCCCCTATCATCCCAAACCCAGCAGAGGAGCAGAAGGAGTCCCACATGCCACATGGTGTGCAGTACGGATACCACCCAGCTAAAGGCCAGTAAGTGGGCACAGAGTTGCTGATTCATCATCGAATGGTAGTGCAGAAGGTCACAGATGGCCGCACAGCAATCCAGAGCCATGACAGAAATGACAAGTGTGTCTGTAATTTCAAATGCATAGAAGAAAAAACCGGGCCAAGCAGCAGGCAGTAGGAATGGCTGGTTAATCCGAGATGAGATGGGACAACAATTGGGGCAGGATGACTGCGGACAGTCCCATGTCCAACACAGAGAGGCCACGGAGTAGACAGTACATAGGTGACTGGAGCCTGGAGTCCATGTAGATGAGCAGCACCAGAGTCATGTTCCTCATTATGGGAGTCAGGTAAATAGGAACAGGAGGAACAGGAGACTGTGGGGAAACTGGCTCTAGACAGCCCAAGGAGCAGGAAGACTGGAGAATGTGAAACATTAGGGGCACCGCACATAATGAGTGATAATGAGCCTGTCTGAGATAGTTTGAATCAAAAAGTAAATCATGGGTCAGTGATTAGGGGTCCTAACTATTCTACTTAATTTAGCTATGTTATTCAATCTCCTTAAACATCTGGAATCAACTCTGATCCAACTATGACCTTTCCTCTAGATCTAGTACTTCACTCCCTTAATTTATTATAGAATTTTCTCCCTTATTTTTTCCTTTTCTCCCACTCTAGTGGCTCCTTCCATCTAATCCACAATTCCTGCTAAAGTCTCTCCTACAATGAAAAATTCTTCTTTCAATCTTGTCTTCACATCCAACTATTGCTTTATCTCCTTCCAATGGCAAACCTCATGAAAGAATTACCTATACTCACCTGTCTCCAGTTCCTCAACTTCCATTCACACCTTCTTCTTCTTGTTGTCAGGTGCTGTTGAGTCAGTTCTGACTCATAGTGACCCTATGTCCAACAGAACGAATCACTGCCCAGTCCTGCACCATCCTCACAATCATTGTTATGCTTGAGCCCATTGTTGCAGCCACTGTTTCAGTCCATCTCGCTGAGGGTCTTCCTCTTTTTATCTGAATCTCTACTTAACATCTTAGCCCACTGCGATCTGTCTTCCAACCTTAACACACTCAAGTCTTGAATGAAGACCTAACTGACAAACCCAATTACTTTTTTCAAGTCATCCACCTTGACTTCCTTGCCATATGACACTGCCGACTATCCTTCTAAACATTCTCTCCTCTCTGGACTCCCATAACTGTTCTCTGGTGTGATTTCACTTATTAGACCACTGCTTCTCTGGCTTTTTCAAAGGATTCTCTTTCTCTACCTATCTTTTAAATGTCAGTGTTCTTCAAGGTTCTGTAGATCTCTTTGGGTAGAGTTGACATCTTAAAGATATTAAGTCTTCCAATCCATGAACATGGATGTCTTTCCATTTATTTATGACTCTTTTAATTACTTTCAACAATGGTTTATATATTTCAGTGTACAAAACTTTCACCTCCTTGGGCAAACTTATTCCTAGGTATTTTATTTTTATATCCTATTATTTTCTTGATTTCTTTTCATTTTGTTCATTGCTTCTGTATAGAAACACAACATATTTTAGCACATAGATCTTGTAGCATGCAACTTTTCTAAACCTGTTGATTAGCTCTAGTAGCTTTCTTGTGGAATATTTGGGATTTCCCATCTTTAGGATTATATTTCTGTGAATGTAGATAGTTTTACTTCTTTTAGATTTTATTGCCTTTTTTTTTTTTTTTTTTTTTTTTTTTTTTTTTTTTGCCTAATTTCTCTGGCTATAACTTCTAGTACCATGCTGAATAACAGTGTGTGACGAACTCTGTTGAGCATTAAGGATATAATGATACAGAGACTGCCTCTGTAATGGAGCTTCTACTCTGGTTAGGATAAAAGATAAAACATAATTTCAAGTGCAACAACAAAAAAAGTGTAAACAACAAAAGAAAACTACAGTGCCAAATGATAGCTTTATTAGTCCTACTTTAAGAGTGGATGGCTGAGATTATAAAAAGGGACTCTTTCTCCATTCCTGAAGCCCACTTTCCATACAAAGATAAGACAGGCCTATAAAACAAAAAATAATACACATGAGGAATGTGTTTCTTAGTTCAATCAAGCATACGAGACCAAATGGGCAGCTTCTGTTCAAAAACAGATGAGAAGGCAAGAAGGGACAGGAACTGGACAAATGGACACAGGTAACGCTGGGTGGAAAGCAGGAGCATGCTGTCACATTGTGGGGATTTCAATCAAAGTCACAAAACAATATACATATAAATTTTTGACTGAGAAATTAACCTGAGCTATAAGCTTTCACCTAAAGCAGAATAAAAAAAAGAAAGAAAGGAAAAATAAACTAAAAAAAAAGGGAGGGGACTGTTTCTGATGAAGTCTTCCTTTTTCTGGTTCCCTGAAAATCCTGTTTTTTGTGAAATTTTGTCTTCATTTACAGAGTAAATGGCAGGTGTTTATCTAAATTTTCCTTGTTGTGGTACTTGGTACAATAACTAAGAACATTCATTTAATCCTGGCCATGACAACAACCAATGTTATTATCTAAGGTACTATCATTTATCTCACTGTGAAATGGGCATAACAATAGGGCATATCTTCAAGAATTTATATTAGTATTATGTGCCTGGAATGTATTAAGCATCCAATCTATTGTATTTATTGTTTATTTGTTATTTCATGGAGAAGTTGGGAGAGGGTGCAAGTCAGGCACCATGGGATCAGGACCAATTATATACAAGGGGAAGGAAGGAGACTGTTACTGATTTGATACAGATTAGGAGTGTCACTTTCTCTTGTGGAACCAAGTCTGGCCTTGGCTGGATAGTACAGGAATTGAATTCAGACAGGCCAGTGGAATGGAGGCAAAAGCCACAAGACTCTGTGGATACTACTATAGGGACTGAGGTCAACCCTGTAACATGTACATTGTTCAGAGTATGTGACAACATGAGCTGCATATGAGTTCTAAATACATAGAAACGTCTAAAAAAAGTGGGAACAGCAAGGCCATTGTAGTTCAGATCCATGAACAGCCCCCTCACTGCAGTTGCACTGCAAGTTTCCTAGAAACTCTTCCTCTCTTACAGCACTTGAGAGGCTTTGTCCAAAACTGTTTGTTTCTGTTGCCCCAAAATGTGGCTTATCTTGCTTATCTCTTCCTGCAGCCACTGTTTTGACATTTGGGGATTTTGCTTCTTTCTCTGATGGCTGCATTACCTGGGACTTGGTGTTCAATCACCATTTTTCATACATATACAACAGCAGGTAAGATTTGTCAACAATCCTTCTGATTCAAGCACCTAAGACCCCAGACTAGACCCCAACCAAGGCCAGAATGTGGGGGTGTAGAACAACAGACCTGGATACCAGCTCTAACTGACAGTGAAAGAAGTTGAAGAAGGAGCCTTGTATAGTGCCTGGGCCACCTTCCCTCTATCCTGATCTGCCTCCTACGCAGAACTGGTTCTATATGAGCATAAACTCTTATTGAGATACAGGACTAGACACATCCTCTTCACCAAACCAGGCCCTGAAACTGTCTCAAATTAAATAAGAGGTTTAAAGTATCTTCCGTCTTTTATGTGCCATTAAATTTTATTTCTAATTTTTTCTCCATACCTCAACAGGATTATGTTTTTAAATTATTATTTGAGTTATTTCTCCATCTCCTTCCTGACTCTGTCCATTTTAAAGTCTGTTCATGGATCCACATTGTCTTCAGGACAAAGTCCTAATTCCTCATTTGATCTTGAAGACATCTTACAATTTGATCAGTGACTATTTGACCATGGTGTTCTCTTTATCTGTATATCTCTACATACCTACCTCTATCTCTCTCCCAGCTAAGTGCACTCTTCTCTCTCCCTGTAAGGCTATTCTCCTGATGAATTTCCAGTCATATTTTGAGAAACTTTCCCTGATCATTCAAACCTGATCTAGTTACTCTGCATAGATGTACCAAGTACGTCCCTCTATCATAGCATCCATCACAATATTGTAAGAACACTTAAATTTCCATCTGTACTTCTAATCTGTAAGCTTTAGGGTAGAGGCTGTGTCACATTTCTTTTGTATCCTCAGTGCACATCACAGTATCTAGCACACATTATATGCTTTTCACTGGATAATTACCTTAACAAACATGTAAATAAACCCGATCATACTTCATATACGATCAAGGTCAGCTACTTTTTTATATTCTTTAAGGTCTTCAAATCTCCCTTGGCTTATCTTATATGGAGGCTGTCAGGAAGAAGGCTTTGTGAGTGCTCAAAAATTAGAGACTGTCATGGACTGAATTGTGTCTCCCTCAAATTTGTGTATCAATTTGGCTGGGCCATGATTCCCAGTATTGTGTGATTGTCCACCATTTTGTCATCTGATGTGATTTTCCTATGTGTTGTAAATCCTATCTCTATGATGTTGATGAGATGGGTTAGTGGCAGTTATGTTAATGAGGCAGGACTCAATCTACAAGACTGGATTGTGTCTTAAGCCAATTTCTTTTGAGATATAAAAGACAGAAGAAAGCAGAGAGACATGGGGGACCTCGTACCACAAAGAAAGAAGCACCAGAAGCATAGGGTGTCCTTTGGACCCAGTGTCCCTACACTGAGAAGCTCCTTGACTAGGGGAAGATTTATGACAAGGACTTTGCACCAGAGCCAACAGAGACAGAAAGCTTTCCCCTGGAGCTGGCACCCTGAATTTGGACTTCTGACCTCCTAAACTGTGAGAGAATAAATTTCTGTTCGTTAAAGCCATCCACTTGTGGTATTTCTGTTGTATCAGTAGTAGATAACTAAGACAGAGGCAGAGAAACTGTTCAGCAACACCTGGGAACTGATTATGCCAGTTCTAGCCAGGTTTATTTTGTCTGTTCCTTTTTTAGGACCTAGTCCGGCTCTAAGTGATTCTCCATGACTCCTGGATCTGCTCTCCTGGCTCTTAGTTCTACACTCTGAATCCTTTTAAGTAATAAATGGTCTGGAATTACAGCTGAGTAGCTTTCTGAGCCTGATTCCTGCCCATAGGAGATTGAGGGTCCTGAGGACTCCTTTCATTTTGAACTGTGTCTGTCCTTTACAGTTTAGAATGGAGATGCTCCCACTGGTACAATTCTCTTTTAAAACTGTATTTCTTATTACTGTTACTGGGGTTCATTCTATTGCACAAAAATCACATTCATTTGTCTCTTGGATGAACCTCTACCTTGAGCTGAGTCACTATGCTATGGGACAACATCCTGAAAGTTCATAAAAACCCTCATGTCTAACAGAGGGTGTCTAAGATGTACGTATTTAATATTTTAGAAACCCTATTGATTACCTGAGGGGATCTATAAGGACTATCTTAAATCATTCAGAGGTCTTAACAAAGGGTCTTATAGCTTCACCCTTGACTTCATCTTTACTTTGAGGCCATGTCTTACTTTGATACCATTTTTCTGGATATAAGTGCCATACTGGGCATCACATAGTTCCTCTAAATCCTGCTAAAAAAATTAAGCAATTCCTTTTTTAGATCATCTCTACTTTTACCTTATCATACGTAACTAAAAGAAACCAATTTATACTTTAAATATTCTTCCTGGATTTCTCCTTAGCTAAACCTACCAGTTAATTAGCTGTATTATTATTTCACACATTATTATAGACAATAAGGAAACCCTGATGGCATAGTGGTTAAGAGCTACATCTACTAACCAAAAGGTTGGCAGTTCAAATCCACCAGGTGCTCCTTGGAAACTCTATGGGGCAGTTCTACTCTGTCCTATAGGTTTGCTATGAGTTGGAAATGACTCAACGGCAATGGGTTGGTTTTTTTTTTTTTTAATAGACAATAATGTTGCCAAATTTCCTACCAACATAACAGGACTTGCCTTATTTCATATCTCCGATAACATTTTCTTAATGGCTCTTCAAGCCTTAACTAACAGACTCCTTTATACTCTTCCATCTTCTATCCACTGCCTGGTCCCAAAACCAATGTCACATGCTTAGATATTTCATATAGCAGCATCCCACTTCCAGTACCAATATATGTATCAGTTAGAGTATGAACTACTATAAGGCAAGCAGAACTAATATGAGTGATATAAATTAAGGGATTTAATATAGGGATTAGACTTTACACAACAATGAGAGGAGCTGGAGAAGTAAAGATCTGGAAGGGGATGGTTGGAAAATCAGAGAAAAATTAGAAACCCTGGACCATGAAGGGGAGTTGGTGAGGAATTCTATGGAAAGTTGCTACTGTTGCATCTGGAGGTGAGTATGAAGTTACTGTAAATCAGCCTGGCAGACTGTTGGGATAAAAAGCTAGCCATGAATTTGTGGAGAGAGTATACAATAGAACCTATGAGGTCAATCCACATTCCCACCTCACCTAACACTAAATGACATGGGTGGCCTAGAGAAGAAGGTGGTGCCTTTTACCACAGAGCTGCACGCACATCTGCCCAGCACTCAAAAAAGCTAAAGGAAGAGATCCAGTGGGAGCTGAAAGAAATTGGGGGCCTGGCTGCTGACCAGTGCCCAGGACATGAACCAGCAGATCAGTGACAATGTACATAAGCTGAAAAAGTGCCTCGGGCCCTGCACCAATCATCAAAGTGTAAAAGCTTCTGTTAATCTTATTTCTGCCTTCCAAATTACACAGTTTTCTCATGTGACCCACCCTTCCCCTGAATCACATAGGGTAGTCCATGCTGGGAAATATGTCTCCATACTTAGCTAAGTTAATACAGTGCAAAACCATAACAGATTCCAAATAGGGGCATCAAAGGAAGCTTCCTGGATGAGGCAGATTTTGAGCCTTAAAGTATTAACAGAATATAAATAGATACACAAGGCAGAGGGGAGTTCTATTATTAAAGTGAAAAGCCCTGGTGGCACAGTGGTTAATAGCTCGGCTGTTCCTTGGAAACCCTATGGGGCAGTTCTACTCTGTCCTATAGGGTCACTGTGAGTTGGAATTGACTCGACAGCAACAGGTTTTGTCTGGTTTTTGGTTTGGTTTATAAGCAAAGGAGAGGCCCCTAGGTGGTGAAAATTGTTTGTGTTCAATTACTAGCCTAAAGGTTGGTAGTTCAAACCCACTCAGCAGTGCTGCAGAAGACCTGGCAATCTGCTTCTGTAAAGATTATAGCCAAGAAAAACCTAATGGAGCAGTTCTACTCTATAACACATGAGGTCACCATGAGTCGGAATTGACTTGATAGCAACGGGTTTTGGTTTTCTTTGTTTGTTTCTTTATAAGCAAAGATGCAGTGGTTTTAATATACAAGATTGCTCAGAATGTAAAGAAGAGCTATGGGTAATGTCTGAAATATGATGTGAATGGATCCAGTTGGATTAGAAGCCTTGCCTGCTTATCATGTTGCATGCCTGAAGTGGGAAGAATGCCTAAGTGGGTGTGGTGGCTATTACTACTTACCTAAACTGGAATTATAGGATTTCCTTCCTTATATGATTTTGTGTTGAGATATTCACACAAGATTTAGAAAATGGAAATTAAGCAGCAGTCATTATACTCTGACAGGTGTCACAAAACACTGCAGCTTTCTCACATTGTCATTAATTCTTTTGTCTCATCCAGTTGACATGGTGCAACAGCTAGTCCCACAAGCCCACAGCCCCTCCAGCTCCTACTGGATATCCTCCTTCAGCTTCTCCAAGTCCTGTACCAGATGCATGAGCAATGTGTTGGCAAAGTGTGCCAGTTTCTCCTGCAGTTCACCTGCATCATTGAGACAGGGGATAGTGTGTTCCATGTTTGTCCTCATGAGTTCTATTTATCCTCATTGGTTCCAATTTGTCCTTATAGGTTCGAGTTTTTCCTCACTCTCCTTAACATCCATCTTTTCTTCCAAACTGCTGGCTCTGCTGACCTACAGAGAATTCAGGCCCTCCATAAGATGCAAAGTCTACAGCTTTCTATACATTTCTTCACTAGCTCCCACAATTAGATCTAATCCCTGCAATAAATCTCTTATTCCATATCTCTCATAATGATTCTGCTTCTCTGATCAAACCTTAACTCATAGGTATTGTTGGTACAGGTTAAAAATGCAGCTGGTAGTGTTCTGGGTAGTTAAGGCAAGGATTGAAACTGACCTATGTGGCAGTAGACTTGGGGATGAGCATATCAGAGAGGAGTTCCAAGGTCAAGTCTATGACACTGTTTCATATTACAGATGCTTTCTTTAAGGCTGAGTTTATGGAAGCAGAGATAATCGGTGGCATCAGGATGCTGTAGTTGGTTTTTTCCCTTGGGGAAAAAAAACTGAGTAATAGGGAGAGGTTGCACTGTGTTTATATGGGTCTGAGATAAACTTGACATGTGTTTACTGTATTCCTGCCCAGAACCCTGGCTTTCAATGATTCTTTTACCAGGTATACTTATTGTCCATCTTAGTCAGCTGAACCAGGAGTATCTAGGCACTGCACAGAATCTTAGGAAATGTGGAGAGGAACACGGCCATTTGGAGGAAAAGAGGGCATGAGATATGCTCTTGGTTCCTTAGAGAAATACCTTTCATAAACGAAGAGATCAGTTGTTTGTTTTCTACTGGATTTCCAAACTTATCTCCAGACAGTTGGGGACAAAGGTGGCATAGTATGTTCCCTTGAAGAGGGTGTGCTGTATCTCACGACAGCTCCCTTAGATGGAGAGAACCCTGCAGTAGCTGGGAGGAGATCACTCAGACTCAAGAGGAGTTGAGTGCTTGTTAAAGATCAGGTCAGTCCTGGGCAGCTGTGCATATGTTTGAGATGATTAGAGAGACAAAGTTACACTTACAAACACACTTGCACATATACACATACAACAATGTTAGAACCCACAAGTTGGGAGCCTTGGATAGAACATGTTTAAATATAATAAAGGAATTCTATCCACGCCACATTGGATCTGTGTCTCTGTTCACATCTTTTCCGACTTTCTAGAATAATAACTCTTATTAAGGATACACATATCACAGTGAAGAGAAAGAAGAGATTGTATGGTAATATCAGAATTCAATGTCCAGATTTCAGGATAACTGGTGGGTGAAGAAGCAACTGAATTCAAGGAGAGGATCATTCAAAGGCTGGTAAACAATTATCTAGGCAAGGTAATCCATCACAATTTCTACACAGAAGGAGACTTTTCTCCATGCCCTATTCTATGCCTGAGCCATAGTACCCTGAATTGTCAGTCAGAATATGATAATCAGACAGAAAGCAAGGAGGTGAAAAGGGAGGACTCTATCTCCATAGCTAGCTTACTCGCTGTCTCATTTTACCACCTCCATTCTATGATCTATTTTCCCAAGATCTCTAGGGAACTCAGATAAAAAGGAGATAGAAAAGTACATTTCACCCTTAATTCTCCACATTACTGAAGGACAGCAGTAGTACAGACAAATATTATATTTATAATACCTCAGTGGGAGAATAAGGTTGGAGGATGTTTGGAGAACGCATGTGTCAAATGATAGCAAAGTCTACAAATTTACAGTCTTGTTTATCTTTAGGCAAAATCAAAACCATGGGATGGAAGAACTTAACAAGACCCTCTGAATTCATTCTCCTGGGGATATCCTCTAGGCCTGAGGATCAGAAGCCTCTCTTTGTCTTCTTTCTAAGTATAGACCTCGTCACTGTGATGGGAAACCTGGTCATTATCTTGACCATCTATTCAGATACTCGCCTACAGACCCCCATGTATTTCTTCTTGAGCATTCTGTCCTTTGTTGATGTTTGCTACACAACAGTCATTATTCCAAAGATGCTGATAAACTTCTTATCAGAAACAAAGACCATTCCTTATGGTGAGTGCCTGACCCAGATGTATTTCTTCCTGTCTTTTGCTAATGTAGATAGTTACATCCTAGGGGCCATGGCCACTGACTGCTATGTGGCCATAAGCAACCCTTTTCATTACATCACCATCATGAGCCATAAACGCTGTATCCTGCTGCTGGTCATCTCCTTCTGCATCCCATTCCTCCACTCACTACCGCATGTCTACCTGATTAATCAGCTCTACTTCTGTGCTTCCAATATTATCCATCACTTCCTCTGTGATGTCAACCCATTGCTGAAGTTGTCTTGTTCATCTACATTTGCCAGAGAAATAGTGATAAAGACAGAAGGACTACCTGTCATAATGACCCCCTTTTCATACATCATCATCTTTTATCTGAGAATCCTCACCATTGTTCTGAAGATCCCTTCAGCTGCTGGGAAGCACAAAGCCTTCTCCACCTGTAGCTCTCATCTCACAGTGGGGACCCTGTTTTATGGAAGCATTAGCTATGTCTATTTCCAGCCCTTGTTCAACTATACTGTCAAGGACTGAATAGCAACACTCATCTATACAATATTGACACCGATGTTGAACCCATTTATCTACAGTCTGAGAAACAAAGACATGAAGCAGGGCTTGGCAAAGCTGATGGACAGGGTGAAGTCGCAATAAGAGGATTTGAGATCTTAAGAGAATCCTACAAATCGTAATCCCTGAGTGTAAGTTTTTAATGTGTTCATGATTAGACTCTGAAGGATAGTACATTCAATAATGGTGTTTCATCCCTAATGGAGAAATGCTTATTGAATGTCATGAAACTAATGTTACCTGGCTGGGAAAAGTTCTACCTGAATCCTAATGTCTGTGTCCAGTCTAAACCTCAATCAACCACATGTCTACTTTATGGGAAATCACATCCCTATCACTTAATCCTAACTCTCTGGAATACCTCCTGTTTCCTGAGTTTGTTCACTATAACATCCTGAGTATCCCTGTTCATGCATCTGGGTTTATTGTTATGCAGAGTTAGTCAGGAGCCTTAGTGGTGCAGTGGTTAAGTGCTTGGCTGCTAATTGAAAGGTAGGTGGTTTGAACCCACCAGCCCCTCCACAGGAGAAAGATGTGGCAGTATGCTCCAGTAAAGATTACAGCTTTGGAACCCCTATGGGGCAGTTCTACTCTGTCCTATAGGATCACTATGAGTCAGAATCGACTTGACAGCAATGGGTAGAGTTATTTAAAGCAGTTGAAAGTCTTTGACCTGGTGTATGTTTGTGTGCGTGTGTGTGCGTATGCTTGTGTGTGTGTAACTTCATTACATTTAGCTAGAGGCCTTCTCAATAGCAAGATCTGTCTTTTTCTCCAATTATACAAGTAAGAAACATGACTCCTTCTTCTGCATCTCCTCAAAGATTAGGGCCCTGGCTTCTGTAGTTATTAGATTCTCAACAAATGAAATCAGTCCACTATATGACTGTTGGTGGTGAATCAGTTCCAGTCCAGTCCCTCATGAACGCAGTATCTGAATATTTTTCTCCCTGCTTTCCACTAGCACAGCTGACTGCAACACTGAACATTAAGTGTCTCCTTACTAATACCATTTTACCTGAATTCAACTGCACCACTTCCCCAGGGAGAGGACTGTTAGGCCCCAGTAACCCAGGTAGTAAACGCCTCCAACCGTTGAGGATCCTTCTTCCTTAAAAGACCTGAGCCGGCCTACTAACCAGAAAGATCAAACTCGGTCGGGAAAAATGCTTTTGTTCCCTGGTGAGTTCTGAAAAATATTTGAGTAACCATAGACTCATAAATTTCTTTGGCAACTCAAACATTTGTCAATTCATTTACGTATTCAACAAGTTTCTATTTCTTGTCCATCTTGTTCCGGTCTCCTAAACTTAAAAACAAACATGATGTGCTTAATGGCAAGTCAACAATCTGGTGACCAAAAATCTGCAGGAAACTAAGGAAACAAAATAAAATAGACTATACATTTTTGGGGAGGCATTTTGTATTACTTGGGTTGTTTTAAGTTGCAAGATACAGAGAAACACACACACCTTTAAGTAACAGTGTCAAATATAAAACAAATCCAGCTTAAGTAAAGAGAGACTTTATTCAAAAGGGTTATTGCAAGAGGAGGGAAAGGGACTATTGCAATAAGGAGAACACCACAACCATAGGACCTGCAAGCATCTCAAAAGTCAAGCAGAAAAAAAAAAGTCAAGCAGAAAACAGCTTTTCTTTTATAGGGAGAAGTGAACTGAGTGTGGTAAAGTAAGGTGGAGTGTGGGAAGTGGGATGAGTTGATGATAGTGGTGGGATCAGATAGTTGATCATGGAATGTTTTTCCCCAAAATTAGTGGATGCTGAGGAGGGATTGTATACTGGCACAGGCTGAGGATGGGTCGAAGTTCATTCATTTCCCAGGACACAGAATAGTGGGTGAATTTCTTTAACTGTTACAGTCTTGCAGGAGCACAAGGCTCAGGTAAAATTCAACACTGTCAAAAGGATTTATTGTATGTATTCACAAGGGAAAAAAAGAAGGCATAAATCTCAGCTGTATAGCAAGATCTCACAAAGGAATAAGAACCAAAGTATGGTCAGGCTCCATGCAGCTGGAACATGGTTCAGGCACTGGAAGGTTATTCAGGAGAAAATGCAAGATTCCATCTTGCTGCCCCTTCATCAGTCAGTTCACAGGAGGGGCTGTGGTCATGGAAAGCACCCAAAAGATAAGAGGCTTCTCTCAATTACTCTCTTGTGAGAATGTATAGGAGAGAGGAGTCAATCAGCTGGTGTGAACTGCAGACTATGTGGGGATAAAGCAGACATGAAAATTCCATGACTTGTCAAAGGATATTCATAAGAACAGGTTGATGAACGATCAGTTAGAAATTGTTCCCTCAATGAAACTCCTTCCCATGACACACACAAATATACTCTAAACATCTTTAGCAAACCATAATCCACTCAGGACCACCTTATATGAGTAATTGGGGAAGGGTTTAGTTGCACATCTAGGCCCGTGTGGAGAATAGCAGAAACTCCATGCCCAGAAGCAGAGGGTTTCAGAGAGGTGACAAAAAGATCACAAGCCTCTGGGATTTGTAGAATTCTTGGCAATGAATTTAAATTTCCATTGACCATGGAAATGAGGGATTCTGTCCAATATTACCTGGATTTTCAGCAGAGGAACCCTGCTGATACATTGACTATGTAATAACAGCCACCACACGTTGAGCGCTTAACTGTAAAAGGCACCAAGCTAGGCACTTTACACATGTCATACTAATCCTCCATTAACTTTTCAAAGGAACTACCAATTCATTATTTCCATAACTCTGATGTGATAAATGAGAGTCCAAAAAACTTCACGAAGGCCAAACAACACCATCAGATCTGGAAACTGAAATCTGTTCTGTTTGAAAATTATGGTTTGTGTTCTTAACCCCTGCCCTACCTTTCTAAGGGGGGCTTTAAATACAATTTTCCACAACTTATTAGTTCTTCCTTCAGAAATTTCTGAAAGAATTAATTCTAGATCAATGAGTTGCAGTCCCTATCTGACATTGTTGGAAACAGGAACTCAGAGGTAGAGACGCCCAGAAGGACATATGCCTCCTGAAAATTTGCAGAAATCTCTGTGATAACTTAAATTTCTGCAGGTTGTGAAATAGGGACATTGAGCCATATTTACTTAGACTTCAAGTAACAAGGAATCCCTCAGTGGCAGTTATGTAATTACAGCTACAATCTGATGAGCGATTATCATGTCAGGCACTATAAAATGTTTTAATTCCCACCCCCCCCACCAAAATACTAAGATATAATATTATAATCTGATATAACACTACAGTCACTCTCTCTTTACAGATAAGGTAGCCAGTTTTCAGAGGGTTTAAAGAATTTGCCCAAACTCTCATCAGCCCAACACAAACCCATGACCCTAAGGTTGTAAATATGACTGTGAGGACAATTTTCTCCAACATATTAATTTTTCCTTAAGTAATTACTAAAAGAATCCGTATTGCCTGGGGAAAGAGGGCTTATACAAATTACAGTCAGCAGGTTTTATTAGTTTCTTAGGGCTGCCAGAAGAAATCAGCACAAACTAGATGTTTGAAGAAACATTAAACATTTATTCTCTTACAGTTATAAAGGCTAGAAGTTTGAAATCAAGATGTTAGCAGGGCACTGTCTGAAGGCTCTAGGGAAGAACCTGTTCCATGTCTAACTTCTGATGTTGCTGGCAATCCTTGGCATTCCTTGGCTTGTAGATACGTCACTCCAATCTCTGCCTCTGTCATCACATGGCATTCCCGCTGTGCCCTGTGTGCCCGTGTCTTGAGTATCTTCTCCTCTTCTTATAAGTATACCAGCTATATTAAATTAGGGCTCACCCTAAGGGCCTCAGCTTAACTCGATTACATCTGCAAAGACCCTGTTTCCAAACAAGGTCATATCACAGGTACCAGGGTCAGCAATTCAACATATCTTTTGGGGGGACACAATCCAACTCATAGCAGTAGCTAAGAGATGCAATGTATCAGAGCACTGTTAAGGATAAAAGGAGAGGCAGTTTCTCATTTTTAAATTCCTAATTAAACACCAGGCACCATTTCAGGCACTTTATACTAGTCAATTTTTTTAACCTCAGAGGAAGAAAAGGCTATGAAGAAGGTCTGCGGGCAAAGGATGACAGTAAGGTGTCACAAACTGAAATAAGACAAAGGTAATGGCATTATCTTTTGTTAGAGGATAAATTTATAAGGCCACAGGTACTAAACTAGTAGCTACATTTCATCTTGGGAGGGATAGGCACAGAAAGGACAAACGATGCTCAGATGTCCTGGTGTAGTTGTCCCTTAGAGAAATGCAGACCCTAAAAAAGAGACCAAATCAAAATTCTTTAGGCTCAAGGGAGAAACTGGAGCCAGGTGTCCATGCTCCAGCCTGGTACTCTGTTTTCAATATTACCTGATACAGTTCCCAGGTAAACCCTCTGAGAGCTTGGGCAAACCAGGGACAGAGGATTATTGTTCATCTTAGACACCTACACGAGCCTAAGCACATGTTGCACTACACCTGGAGATTGAAGCACAGGGATATCAAGTCACTGGGGGAGAGAAAACACTTGTAATTTCTCTGGATCCTGGGAGACAATCCTGGACAAAGTTAATGGATGTTTGCTTTTTTTAACCTTCTCCCCCCTAAGCATCAGCGACTTAATGAAACAGTTGCAAAGGATGTTCCCATGAGGAAAGCAGGAACTGAGGATATCTACGGCTTATAAAGGATGGTAAGAAGCCAGAGAAGGGGGCACTCAGATTCAGGAAGCATTAAGAAAGTTTCTATGATAAGGTGTCTTTTCTGTATACTGTTTCTTGGCACAGTTTTGCCTTCTTTTTGACTGATCATTCTATGGAACATAAGTGAAGAGAATAGAATGAATGAATGAATGAAGAGACAAGACTTCAATGTCCTTTCCAGGTGAGAAATCAACTTTGAGAGTGCCTGGTGAGAAGATGGACAAATCTGATCTCAGAGAGATAATTAGTCACCAACTAAATAAGAGAGTTAACTTATGTGTACCTTAAATGTAGATTTTCCTCTGAATATCTATACCAGTTGAATTTTCTGCTAGCCTACTCTACTTCTGAGTTACATTTTCCTGACCTCAAGATATGAACTGTCTTTCAAAGAGCAGGGACACTAGTGGGAAATTTTTTCGTACAAGTTCACTCTCTCACTTGTGTTTTCTTTTCACCCATTTTCCCCCATAACTGTTTATACTCTAGTTCAGCAGACATTCAATTAAAAAATATATAATAATTTCAAGTAGTTATAAGTGCTACAAAAAATAAAGTAAAACAGGGCAAGGTGGTGGAGATGAATATGTATGAGAAGTAATTTTAGATAGAATTTTTGGAAATACCTCTCTTAAAGATACTTAAACAAAGACCTGAATAAGGTAATGAGGCAAATCTTAGGACGATATGAGGCAAGAGTATTTCAGGCAGTAGGAGCTGCAAGTGAAAATGTTCCAAAGCAAGAATATGCTTGGAATTTTGTGGAAAACAAACAGGTGTGGCTAGAACACAAGGAGATAGGGAAAGAGCGAAAGGAAATGAAACCAGAGAAGAATGGAAGGCCAACTCATGTAAGGCCTTGTAGGACATAGCAAAAAGTTTAGATTTTATGCTGAGATGGAAAGACTTTGGGGGTTTTGAACAGGGGACTAACATGATCTGAACTATGTTTTTAAAAAATCATTCTGCCTTCTCCATAGAAAATTGATTATAGGAAAACTGAAGCAGATACAGGAAAACCATTTAGGAATTTATTGCAATATTGTAGTTGACAGATGATGGTGTCTTGAGCTAGAGTATCTTGGGTAGTGGTGCACAGGAGGAGAAGCATTTAGAATTGGGATATATTTTAAACACAGAGCCAACAGGACATGCTGAGAGATTGTGTGAGGATATGAGGGAAAGAAAATAATAAAGAATGAATCTTAAGTTTTTGCATGAACCCTTGGGTGTGGTGGTGCCATTTATTAAGATAGGATGTACTAAGAGAAGAACAGATTTAGGAGGTAGGGAAATCATGAGGTTTTTTTTTTTTTTTTCTTTCTTTCTTTCTTTGAAATCATAAATGAGATGCCATTAGACATTCAAGTGTAGATGCTGAGCTGCAGCTGGATATATGAGTTTAGAGTTCAGGAGAGAATTTAGAACTGGAGATAGAAATTTTGGATTTTTTAGTATATAAATTATATTTAAAGTAAAAGGACTAGTTAAGATCACAAACAGAGGTAGAGAAAATAATAGGATAGATGACTGAGCCCTGGGACACTCCAACATTTAAAAAGAGGAAAAAAGAAGAATCTAACTTAAAGATTGAAAAGGAGAATCCAGTAAAGAAACAGGAAAACCATGAAAAGTGGTATCTGGAAAACTAAATTTTTAAAAAATGTTTCAAAAAGAAGGGAGTAAACAGCAGTGTCAAATGCTTACTCAAGGGTAAGTCTATGGCAACAAAAAGTCCTTTAGTGGATTGGTGAGGACAAAAGCCTGACTGGATTTGGTTAAGTAGAGAATGTGAGATGAGGACATGGAGGCAGAGAGTATAGAAAATTCAACTTTTGCTATAAAGTAGGGTAATGAAGAGGATATGACCAGTGGTAACAGGATGCTCACATGCAGTATGTCTCTTAGGAAAATGGAGACACAAGCAGAGGAAGCTGTACAGAGGCTAGGATATTATCTTGACCCAGGTTTTCTCTGACCTTCAGTGATACCTGGCAATCTCCCAGGAAATCTTTTACAGAGTTTTGGAAAACTGGGGACAGCGTTAATAACAGTCCAACTTAGTAAACACAGCCAGAAACATGCAAGCGTTAACCTGAACCTAGATGAGTGGGGACTGGGATGGAGACACATGATACCCTCCTCGTTCCTTGAGGAAAATCCTTCACACTTTAAATGGCTAGTTGTTTGTTTCCACGCATGTTATGAAGAGCTGATGATAGGTAGGCAGGGGCGTGTGAGTGTATTAGATCCTATAGTATGTGAACGCCCCAAATGAAACAGACAAACCACATGCCCTGAGATTTATGAAGAAGTCAAAGAAGTCTAGGACCAGGTGCCTTTTCTGCATGGTGTCTTAGGAGATTAGTATTAAGGAAATACCCTGTACTATTCTCTAATCATACATATGTCTCTCTGTGTGTGTGTGTGTATGTGTGTGTGTTTTCTATGGGGCAGGAAGTTTTCACCTATAGAAGTACAGGTATTACAATAAATGTTTGAAGATATCATAATTCAATTCAATATTCTTTAGACGACGTTCTTGCTTCCATTGTAAATGATGTGGAGAGAAATATCCCAGTTTAAGGCAATGATTATTCATTATCCACAAACTAGCTGAAATGTGGATCTAGAAGCGGGTTAGTCAATGATAATCTTTAATCAGATTCTGACTTGAACACTATTCAAGGTCTGCATCTGTGGTTCCTGTGATTATCAGTTACAGAGAAAGGAAAAGGAAATCTCTCTCTCTCTCCTCTCTCCCCACTCCTGTATCTGTTTTCTATATATTTCTATCTTAAAGATATAAAAAGAAGTGAAAACATATTTTCACCTCTGAATTTTCCATATTCAAGAAGAAAAACAAACATCTGAGTAAATTCTCTATGAATAACTTCTCAATGTGAGAATAAGATGGGAAGATGCATGTTCTAGATGACATAAAAACCATTAATCGACAATGTTATTTATCCACAGGTGCACACAAGTCCATGGGAACATTTAACCTAACAAGATTTTCTTAATTCATCCTCTTGGGACTCTCCTCTCGGCCTGAAGACCAGAAACCATTCTTTGCCCTCTTTTGTATAATATACCTAGTCACTTTAATGGGAAATTTGCTCATCATCTTGGCCATCCACTCTGATCCTAAGCTCCAAAATCCCATGTATTTCTTTCTAAGCATCTTGTCTTTTGCTGATATTTGCTACAGGACAGTCATAGTCCCCAAGATGCTGATGAACTTCTTATCAGAGACTAAGACTATTGCCTATGCTGAATGTCTGACACAGATGTATTTCTTCCTAGCCTTTGGAAACATGGACAGTTATCTACTGGCAGCTATGACCATTGACCGCTATGTAGCTATTTGTGATCCCTTCCACTATGTCACCTTTATGAGCCACAGACACTGTGTGTTGCTAGTGTCCTTTTCCATTGCTGTCTCCTGCCTCCACTCCCTCCTACATGTCCTCCTAGTGAATCGGCTCACCTTTTGTGCTTCAAAAGTTATCCGTCACTTTTTTTGTGATGTTTACCCAGTTCTGAAACTGTCTTGCTCTTCTACTTTCATCAATGAACTTGTGGCCATGACAGAAGGGCTGGCCTCTGTGATGGCTCCTTTTATCTGTATCATCATCTCTTATCTACAGATCCTCATTGCAGTTCTCAAGATCCCCTCAGCTGCTGGAAAACGCAAAACCTTCTCCACCTGCAGCTCTCATCTCACTGTGGTCACTCTGTTTTATGGAAGCATTAGCTATGTCTATTTCCAGCCCTTGTCCAGCTATACTGTTAAGGACCGGATAGCAACAATCATCTACACAGTATTGACATCGATGTTAAACCCATTTATCTACAGTGTAAGGAACAAAGACATGAAACAGGGCTTAGACAAACTGATAAACAGGATTAAGTCTCAAATAAGTAAGCTTTCTTCTACAGAATCTAACAGAATCCGTGGACCCTAATTACAAGGGGTGTTTGTGTGTGTGTGCATGTGTGTATGTGTGTGTGTAAAACTGCACCTGGTGCATGTCTTTTTTTTTTTTTAAGATGCTGTTTCATCAATTGTCACTGCACCCTGTAATTTTCCACCTCCCACCTTGTGGTCTCTGTCATCCCCTGGTTGAACAGTTCTACCCTGTCTTAATTCCCAGGCCCCCACCATAGAGTCACGCCATAATATGTCTCTATTTGAGAATATAACATTCCTTTTATTCCTTCCATATTTACTTGAAATTGCCTATATTTCATAAATCTTCTCTTTATAGATTCACCCATGTTGGTCACCTTAATTACCAGAGAATCTTTGTACACACCTGTACAGAAATCTACATATGTGTACATAGCCACTCTGTTCTATTTGAAGCTGTTAGAATTTCTTTGCAGGGTTATCTGTGCGTGTGTGTATCTGTGTGTGTCCTCCCCATCAGACTAGGAGCTCTCCAACTGCAGTGCCTTTGTTCCCCAATCATATCATAATATCAAACTATGGTCCCTTCTTTTGCTTCTTCCAGTAGCTGGATGTCCTAGGCTCTAGAGTAATTAGATTCATAACAAATAATGTCAAATAATCTAATTGACTATTAGCAAAACAGCTCAATGCCTCTATCCATATTTGGGTCTCTGCTATTCCTCCCCTTCATATGTTCAAGACACATTTGTCTCCTGATTCTTGCTGAGGCTCATTGCCTATGTGGTCTTCTCTCTAAAGGTGTCTATATTTCCACTGTCTCTTCTGTCCTTTTTTTTTTTTTTTTTTCAGAATATTGTAATGTTTATTCCAAATAATCAGAAATGCTTCCTATTATTACTGGAGACAATAAAAAAAAGATCAATGGATGGAAATTACTAGTAAGTGCCTGAAGCTCTTTATTTAACTGGGAAATGAAGTATATGACTTAGGAAAGTATTCAGATGAGTTAACCTACACTGTATTGTTAAGGAAAGCATCAGTTTAGTGGGATTCTCTCTCTCTCTCCTCATACTTTTATTTTAATAGATGAAAATGTCTAGGTCAAACAAATTACTCTCTAATAGTATTTTAGACAAGGGGCAGATGGATGATCTTAAAGTAAGTTTTAAATAATAAAAAAGGAGTCTCTTAAATCCCTTTGATTTTGCCATAATCATCCCCAACCTAGGGCAGGGAAGACTCAGAGTGTGATATACTTCTCAATTTCATTCTCTAGTTACATGTATGGCAAATCAGTTTTAAATCCCACGCCAACTCCAATCCATTGATAATGATTTCCTGCATTGCTGTACTGAGAAGTACGTGCCTGTCCCTGGGCTCTACAAAGATGAATGAATGTTAATTACAATGTTTTCTATGCGCACGGGAGCAAGGAGTACTAGTGTATATAACAAGCAAATTTTCACAGTCACCATACGTCTAAAGACTTGGGCATGCAAAAATAGAACTATTTTCCATAACTTCTTTTCTATGGCTTCATTTTAGAGTTTGAGTCTTCAGCCTGCCTACTTACAGCCCAAGTCTGAATTTTTCTCAATCCAGTGCAATAATTTCTCAGTCACTTCTGATTTATAATTTAGCCCAATTCATTTGTTTCTCAACACCCCAGGCTAACTATCCCTCCAAGTCCTGTTTCTAAACTTCCATGGCTAATGGAACTTCCCTCTGATGTCCCTAAATACAGAGCAATTCATTTTTAGTCTACTCTGTCTTTGGTCCTGTGTTGGAATTTGTGGCTGACATCTGCACTTGTTCTATCCATTAGTCACTATGAATGAAGCCTAGGGCTTGCTTTAGGCATTGGTGATTGGTTTCTCTCTCTGTGGGGTTTCAGGCGAGGCCATTTTGCTCAGAAAGGATTATGGGTATCTCCGGGACCTAAATCCATCCCCAGTGCACCCTTGCTAAGTTTTCAAGGAAAGAAGAATCATGACATGAGGTGAGGCTGGAGACTACCAGGCTGAGGATGCCCATGGGAATTGCCCTGCAGGGGACTGGCCAAAGGGCACCCTGCAGCAGGTCCTCCAGTGGGAAGTGTACTGTTATTCCAGAATTGCTGCTAAGGTCCAAAGGCTAGGATGAAGTTGCTAATCCTTACATTCTAAAAGATGTTCCAGCAGTTAAAATCCAGCCACCAGCCGTCAGAGCTTCAGGGGCGGCGTCAGTACAAGGGCCGCTACCACCAAGCACCGCTCCAGTCAATGTATGAAGGAGAACAAGAGGGGAGAAGGATATTGGCCCTTTAGGGAGAGGAGTGAGTACTTAGGCTCCCAAAACCAAGAAAGGAAGCTCATTATAATTCATTTGAGAGATTAGGAATTAATGCAAGATAGGGAGGAAAAACAAAAACCCATCGCTGTCGATCGATTGCGACTCACAGAGACCCTACAGGACCGACTAGAACTGCCCCATAGGGTTTCCAAACAGCAGCCAGTGGATTTGAACTGCCAACCTTTTGGTTAGCAGCTGTAGCTCTTAACTACTGTGCCACCAGGGCTCCGAGATAGGGGGACTGGCATTTAACTTCTCAGTTGGATGGCTTCTAGTCAGCAAACTTACTGATCTGAGAATGAACTACCTGAGCGGAGAAAAAGACCAAAAAAAAAAAAAAAAGGCCGAATAGCGAGGTGGAGGATGCCAGACGGAGTTGGGTCAGGGCCTCTAGGAAAGAAAGGTTTGACATATTACAGTCAGGGGGCGTTTACCTGTACAATCATTTTCTATTTCTAATTTCAACAATCTGAGATTGTTTTTAAATAAATTCTGACTCAATTGTAACAAAAAAAAAGATAAAAATGTAACTTTTGATTTATAGGAGTTATTAATTTTTATCTTATAAAATGTTAATCTATTGTATTCATTTTCTATTCATTTAGAAAAGCCTTCCCCTCTAAACACACATATAAAATAGTCTTGTGTATTATCTTCAGTTCTGTTCTTTAGGTTTGGAATATTTTGGGGATGATTAAAGGCAATAACTTCATTTTATCCAGATACATTCAATTGCTCTGATACCATTTAGTGTCACTAATTTGAAATGCTATCTTCAAAATATTATAAACCCCCATATATGTTTGTCTGTTTCTGGGTCTCTATTCTGTTTTATTGATATGTTGATCTATTCCTGCACTAGTACTTTAGCCTTTTAATTGCTATTGTTTAAGACTGTATTTCGGTTGCATAACATGATTGATGTAATCAATTTCACTGAATTGTATGAGTGAAAAATGTTGAATTGGAAATTGTTGCATTACCAACATTTTTACAATAATAGAAGAGTGTGTTTTAAAATCTTGTAGGAAAAGTCCTCCTCCATTATTATTTAAAAAAAAATTTTTTAGCCTTTCTTAAATTATTTTCAAGAAAAAAAATTTACATCAGTTTATTAATTCCATAAAACATTAAGATTTTAATTGGAGCTTACCTGAATTTATAGATACGTTTGAGGGACATGCTAATACTTGCCATATTCAATCTTCCCATACAAAAACATGTAGTATTCTTCTAAATACTTAGTTTTTTTGTATAGTTCTTTGGGAAGCTTTCACTTACCTCTGTAGGTCTTCCACAACATTTCACTCTTCCACTTAGGTTTGCTTGTACTATGTGCCCTTCCTCTTTCCAAACTTTCCCTCATAAAACAGATTTTGGGTCCCCTCACCATCCTGGTCTCCTTCTTCTGAACAAGCTCTGATTTATCAAAGTCCTCAATAATGTGTAGCTCCAAAAATGGAATATGACTCTCCATTTGGGGTCTAGCAGCACAAAACAATAGGACTATCCATTCCCTCATTTTAAATTCAGATTTGTTCACCCTTCCCTCACACTACTGATTCACGGAGCTCACCTAAAACTAAATTCTGGTTCAGGCTAAAATTTTAACAGAATTCTTCAGGATGTTTTCCCAGAAGAATAAATTTAGCCCCCTCTGTTAGCCCTTTCCCCACCCTCCTTGATCCCACCTATGCCCAAGGAAAGACGAAGATTTGCATTGGATTATTAGATTTCAGGATACTAAACAGGCCACAGTTTTGGGGAGTAGAGTCACTTGTATGTTAAAAGGTCATTTTTTTAGATGTGATTTTCACGTCTCAGCAGAATGAAAACAGAGACAGGGTTGTTTCAAAATGGGAGGGGTCCAGCCATAGCACTGTAGTTAAAACCACGGAATATGAAGGCCAAGTCCCAGGCCTACATCCTGGTTTCACCACAGTGATCTTGGGTGATTTGCTTGATATTTCTGAGCTTCAGATTTTTTTCTTAAATTTTTTTTTATTGTACTTTAGATGAAGGTTTATGGAACAAATAGTTTCTCATTAAACAGTCAGTACACATATTGTTTTATGACATTGGTCAACACTCTCGCTTCTTGACCTTGTAGGACTTTTTTTTTGGTGAAAATATACATAGCCAAAGTTACACTTTTTCAAAAGTTTTTACATGTACAATTCAGTGACATCGATTACATTCTTCCACTTGTGCTGCTATTCTCATTATCCTTTTCCAAATTATTCCATCACCATTATCTTCAACTCGCTGCCCCCTAGGCTTCCCATGAAACCTTTTGCATTCCTGTTGTCAGTTTGATCTCACATAGATAATTCTTTTTTTCTGTACCTTAGATGAAGGTTTACAGAACAAATAGTGTCTCATTAAACAGTTAGTACACATATTGACCTATGACAATGGTTAACAACCCCATGACATGTCAACACTGTCCCTTCTCAACCTTGGGCTCCCTATCACCAGCTTTCCTGTCTCCTCTTGTCTTCTAGTCCTTGTCCCTGTGCCTTATTAGTTCCGTTTTGTTTTATGTGGCTGTCCAATTCCCAGCTGAACAGTGAACATCAGGAGTGACCTCACTACTGAGCTAAAAGGGT
The DNA here is from genome assembly GCF_000243295.1 of Trichechus manatus latirostris. Taxonomy (NCBI): domain Eukaryota; kingdom Metazoa; phylum Chordata; class Mammalia; order Sirenia; family Trichechidae; genus Trichechus; species Trichechus manatus. Next base: position 6,966,358 of record NW_004443974.1, read on the forward strand.
GTCCGGAGGCCATACTGTCAGGGTTTCTCCAGTCTCTGTCAGGTCAGTAAATCTGGTCTTTTTTTGTGAGTTAAAATTTTGTTCTACATCCTTCTCTAGCTCTGTCCAGGACCCTCCATTGTGATCCCAGTCAGAGCAGTCAGTGGTGGTAGCCGGGCACCATCTGCCTGTACTGGACTCAGTCTGGTGAAGGCCATGGTAGCTGTGGTCCATTAATCCTTTGGACTAATCTTTTCCTTGTATCCTGTTATCTTCATTCTCCTTGCTACCAAAGGGGTGTGACCAGTGGAGTATCTTAGATGGCTGATCACAGGCTTTTAAGACCCCAGATACTACTCACCAAGGTAGAATGTAGAAGATTGTCTTTATAAACTGTGTTATGCCAATTGAGCTAGATGTTCCCTGATGCCATGGTCTCCACAGCCCTCCACCCAGCAATTCAGTCCCTCAGGGAGTTTGGATGTGTCTATGGGGCTTCCATGACCTTTCCTTGTATAAGATGTGCTGGCTTCCCCAATACTGTGTACTGTCTTACCCTTCCCCAAACTTACCACTTATCTATTGTCTGTTTAGTTTCTCCCCCACCCCTCCAAACCCTCATAACCAACAAAGATTGTTTCTTTTTGTGTGTAAACTTTTGCATGAGTTTTTACAGTAGAGGTCTCATACATTATTCGTCCTTTTGTGATTGACTTATTTCACTCAGCATAATGTCCTCCATTTGCATCCATGTTACGAGGTGCTTCACAGATTCATCATTGTTCTTTATCATTGCATAATACTCCATTGTGTGTATGTACCATAGTTTATCCATTCATCTGTTGATGGGCATCTAGGTTGTTTCCATCTTTTTGCTATTGTAAACAGTGCTGCAATGAATATGGGTGTGCACACATCTACTCGTGTGACTGCTCTTATTTCTCTAAGATACATTCCTAGCAGTAGGATTGCTGAATCGTATGTTATTTCTATTTCTAGCTTTCTAAGGAAGTGTCATATAATTTTCCAAAATAGTTGTATCATTTTGCATTCCCACCAGCAGTGCATAAGCGTCCGGATCTCCCTGCAGCCTCTCCAACATTTGTTATTTCCAGTGTTTTTGATTCGTGCCAGTAATACCGGGGTGAGATGGTATCTCATTGTGGTTTCAATTTGCATTTCTCTAATGGCTGGTGATCGCGAGCATTTCGTCATGTGTCTGTTGGCAGCTTGAATGTCTTCTTTGGTGAAGTGTCTGTTCATTTCCTTTGCCCAGTTATTAATTGGATTATTTGTCTTTTTGTTGTAGAGGTGTTGGATTTTCTTCTAGATTTTAGAGTTTAGACCTTTGTCTGACTTGTACTGTCCAAAAATTTTTTCCCAGTTTGTAGGCTCTCTTTTTACTTTTTGGTGAAGTCTTTTGATGAGCATAATTGTTTAATTTTTAGAAGATACCAGTAATCTAGCTTATCTTCTAGGGTTTGCGTGTTGTTGGTTATGGTTTGTATCCTGTTAATGCTGTGCATCAGGGCCTTTAGCATTGATCCTATTTTTTCTTCTTATGAACTTAATAGTTTTTGGCTTTATATTTAGGTCTTTGATCCATTTTGAATTAGTTTTTGTGTATGGTGTGAGGTATGGCTCCTGTTTCATTTTTTTGCAGACGGATATCCAGTTTTGCCAGCACCATTTGTTAAAAAGACTGTCTTTTCCCTTATTTGATGTACTTTGGGACCTTGTCAAAGATCAGGTGACTGTAGGTGGATGGATTTACGTCTGGGTTCTCAATTCTGTCCTTGGTCAATGTATCTGTTGTTGTACCAGTACCAGGCTGTTTTGACTACCGTAGCTGTAGAGTAGGTTCTGAGGTCAGGTAGTGCAAGTCCTCCTACTTTATTCTTCTTCAATAGAGCTTTAATTATCCAGGGCTTCTTCCTTTTCCATATAAAGTTAATGATTCGTTTTTCCATCTCTTTAAAGAATGCTGTTGTATTTGAAATGGGATTGCATTGTATTTGTAAATTGCTTTGGGGGAATTGTCATTTTCACAATGTTGAATCTACCTATCCATGAGCCTTGTATGTTTTTCCATTTATATAGATCCCTTTGGGTTTCTTGCAGTAGTGTTTTGTAGTTTTCTTTGTATAGGTCTTTTACATCCCTGGTCAGATTT